>NC_134548.1:41508537-42133537 GCF_050624435.1 Tenrec ecaudatus | reverse complement strand
AGTATGTTGCTCACAACATGGAATCCTCCATTAAAAGCGGACTAAGTGCCTTAGCGGCCGTTATGTAAATAGCAAAATTTTCCAACGAAAGTCCTGGAAGTGTCATTAAGATCGACCACTAATAGGTCAATTGATATTGTACAAATATTAAAATGCAATATGTACCCTGGAAGCTCAAAATACCAAGCGTAAAATGAGCACATGACATCAAATAGAGGGCAAGCTAGATACTTTTGTGTTTCGTGCAGTTTTCCTTTTGAAAACGTACCTTTTCATTTAGACACACATGCTATAAGCAGAAAGGAACACCGAAGCATTTTGAATATGAGAAAGGGGAAATGTTGCAAAGTTGTTACCTCGACCATCATCTAACTCTTTACCCATCTTCCCTTTGTTGTGAAAGAGTATACATACATCATCAACTATTGTGCAATCATATGACTACTTAACAAGAAAAGGATTTCCCTGTTCTCTCTGTCTCTTACTCATTGGAGAAATGGGACGAGAGTTGAGGTAGATCAACATAGAAACTGGCTACGTATATTCAGGAGCTCTGCTAAGCACATGGCTGCTAATTGAAAGGCTTGCGTTCAATCCCACCAGCTGGTTTGCAGAAGAAAGATGTGGCAATCTTCTTCTGTAAAAATTGCAGACTTGGAAACCATACTGGTCAGTTCAACTCTGCCCTATAACATCAATTTGTGTCAGAGTAGATTCAATGGCAATCGTTGTTGGTCTTCGTTGTTTTATGGGCTGTATATATGCTCAATTGCAATAAGCTTCTGTAGGGAAAAATCTAGGTGACCTTTAATAAAGAAATAGCATAGAGAGGCTTCTCGGTTCGAGAGTATTAGAACATGTTTTTCTCCCCTAACAATCTCAACTAGTACTAGAGAAGATAATACTTATTTCCAGAACTCAACTAACTTAGTTATTATTAGATTGATAGCTGCATAAGCATATAAAAAATTTAAAATATGTCTCAATCAGCAAACAGCATGACATCCGGCCCCCCTACATTTCCTCTCTTCCATAACCCTACCTCTCTCCACAATATGGATTAATGCAGAACTTTGCAGGATGCTTTATCAGCCCTATGCTAGTTTCTCTTCAGATTGCTCAGTGACTCTGCCATACCAGCTACTAAATATTTTGTATACCATTCCTTGTTAGGTTACCAAGAAGCAGCAGCATCAACAATCTGTGTGTTTTCTTGTTACCGAAAAATCTGTCTGTTAAATTTACCATACATATTCATGGAGTTTTAAATGGGTATTTTATCTAAGCAGTAAGTACAATTTAGACTGTGTTTAATGAAATGTATTATTATTATTTGGTCTGTTTGAATGCCTTTTGATTCCTCCTTCAAAAATATACTTAAATTGATTGTTGCACTTTTATGACTATGGCCCTGTTTCAAAGCCCCATTATCTCAAGCCCCATTATCTCGTGTCCTTGAGTATGGTAATGGCATCTGAATGGGTCTTCTGGGCTCCAACCTTGTACTCCTACCTTCTGCTTCTCAGCACAGTTTCCAGACTCTGCTTCAACAGAGGGTAAATCATGTCACTCCTCTGCTCAAAGTACCCCAATAGTGCCATACCTTTCTCATTCAGAGTAAAAGCAGCCATCCATGCCGTGATTGGTCTATGAGGTCCTAACTGGCCCTTTAGCTCCTTGAAATAATTGTCTCGCATTCTACCTTTTGTAAAGTTCTAGTGCTAGTAACAGGCACATAGACCTTGCTCTCCTTGAATACACCTGGCATGTTCCCTTCTCAGAGATTTTGCACTGGCTGTACCCCTGAGAGCAAATATTAAGCTATTTTAAAAAGTGGCTGTGCAAGGACACTGACTACTCAAAATAGAGGTCAGCCATGGTAAGCAGGACGATCTTCCTGTGTGTGCCTGCTGTCAACCAGTGCTGCAGTCCCTGGATGAAGCCCTTCCCTCAGGCACATGCAGGGCTAATCCCTGACGTCCTTCAAATCTTTGCTGAAATGTTGCATTCATTTTGAGACCTGCCCTGCACACGCTGATCAAGATTCGCTCAGGAGTTACTCATACTTCTTTTAATTTGAACTATTTTCTTCCCACAGAATCTATCACTTTCTAACATATTTCCAAAAGAAGTTCCGAGAAGGAAGAGATTTTTATCTGTTTTATTCAGTTCTTGGCACATAGGAGACACTCAGTAAGTATTGGTCCAGCCAGTATTTATTGAGGGTCTCTTGTGCATCTAGTCCTGCGCCATTCTCACAAGTGTTGCTGTGTTTGAGCCCATTGCTGCGCTGTGTCACTCCATCTCACTTAAGACCTTTTTGCACTGACCTTTGACTTTACCAAGTATGATGCCCTTTTCCAGGGACCGTTCTCTCCTGATAAGATGTCCAAAGTATGTGAAACGGAGTCTTGCCATCCTCACTTCTAAGAAGCATTCTGACTGTACCTCCTTCAAGACACACCTACTTGTTCTTCTGGCAATCCATGCTACTTTCATATGCTTCCCCAACACCATAATTCACAGGCATCAATTTTTCTCTGGAGTTCCGTATTCATTGTCCTACTTTCACATGCATCTCAAGCAATAAAAAGACCAGGGATTTTCACAGATTGCACGATTGCCCTTGAAGTATCATCTTTGCTTCTTAACATTTAAAAAGGGTATTGTGCATTAGATTTGTCCAATGTGATATCATTTTCTTTCTTGATTGCTGCTTCCATGAACATTGGTTTTTGGGTTTGTGCAAAAGGAAATCTTTGGCAGCTTTAATCTTTTCTGTGCTTATTATGATGTTTTTTTAATAGTCCAGTTGTTAGGGGTTTTGTTTTCGTTTTTTTGAGCCTAACCCATACTGATGGCTACACTCTTTGATCTGAACCAGAAAATGCTTAGCGTTCAGTGAGTAGGGATGTGTCCATTAAGTAGCGCAGGCTGTTCGGCCTTCCTCCAAGCCTGATGCCATGCTCTTCTTTTAGTCTAGCTTCATAGATTCTTTACTCAGCCTAGGAATTAAATAAGTATGGAGAAAGGATACAACCAGAACCTACACCTTTCTTGATGTTAAACCTTGCAGTATTCCCTTTTCCAGTTGAACAACTGCTTCTTGATTCATGTAGAGCTTCCACATAAGCACAACCTAATTTCTGGAATTGTCATTCATTTCAAGGATATCCATAGTTTGTTATGATCCATGTAGAGGAATGCCTTCACATTACCAGTGAAACACATTTAGACGTCTTTCTGGTATCATTGGCTTTCAGCCAAGATTCATCTGACGTCAGCCATGATATCTCTGGTGCCACGTCTTCTTCTGAACCTAGCATGCATTTCTGGCGGCTTTCATCAGTGGACTGCTGCAACCGTTGTTGAATTATCTTCAGCAAAATTCTACTTGCATCTGATACTAATAACATCACTCAAACAGACTCAAACCAAACCAAATACATTGCAATTGAATCAATTCCTACACAGAGCAAGCAACCCTCCAAGACTGAATCTTTGCAGGAGTAGACACTTTATTCTTTCTCCCACAGAGTCACTGAAGGTTTTGAATTGCTGACCTTGTGGTTAGCTGCCTTATATATAACCCACTACACTACTAAAAAAAACACGAAACAAAACAAAAAACCGAAACTCACTCCCATTGTGTTATTCTGATTCCTATGGACCCTTATAGGTCAGCGTAGAACTGTCCCTATGGGTTTTCGATACTTTAACTTTTTATGGAAATAGAAAGCCTAATTTTTCTCCCAAGGATTGGATGGTGGCTTCCAACTGTTGATCTTGAGGTTATCAGTACACTCTATAGCTCACTAACACAAGCCAGAACATATTTTCCAAGAGAATACCCTATTATTTAGTTATTGACTACCTTGTTAACCAACATTTTGGATTTATGACAATACAGGAGAGCTTCAAAAAGTTTGTGGCAAATAATAAATTTTGGTATAGATACACACAATTGAAGTCTATGCAATATTAAAGAATAACAATGAATATGTGAAATACCACATGGCATAGACGAACCTGAAATTACTCAAACACAAAAGGACAACTATTGCATGAGACAACTGTTATTTTTTAAAATTTGGAATTAATACATATATCATGCCATTCCATAGTTCAATTACATCAAGCAGTATTGTAAAATTGCTACCATAATCAGGTTCCAAACATTCTTTTCCTTTCTGGGCTCACTCCTCGACATGGATTCCCACCCACCCACCACCCCCAGTACCACTGTATCCTCCGCCCCCCACCCCCGGCAAACCCTTATTCTACTTGCTGTCCAAATACCTTCATCAATCCTGCAGTTCATACACTGAAAAATATATAACAAACATTCAAGAGGGTGACCCCCCAATGACATAACACATCTGAGATTTAAAAATCAAGACAAAGCTTGCACACTATAAGCAAGAGGCTTTTAAGGTTAATAGGGGTGGGAGGGAAAGGGACACCACAGGCTGGAGGGCAGACAGGTGATATTCGGGTGAAGGGGAAACCAATATCCAACAAGAGGGAGATGCGGACAAAATAATGGAGACAGGGTAAGACAATGGGTAATTTGATGAATTGTTGAAAGTAAACTTGATGATCTACTTACTCTGTAAACCTCCTAATTCACAATAAAAATAGTTGTCAAAAGTTCATGGAAAGATGGAAAGAGAAGATACTAGAACTTTTCTACAAACTTTGTTAAGCCCCCTTGTAGTAAAAACAAACCAACACCTACTATCCAATTATTTTGAATATTAATGACTGAGTTAAAGTTTATTGTGCCCACCTGGCCAATAAAAACATATGGGGTTAATTGAAGGGCAGAGAGATAAATTGCTCAGTGAACCTCGCCTTTCGAGTTCTTGGGTCTCTTGCTTTGTGATGGTCGGAACAGGGTGCAGCTGCCTTAGCCAGTTCCCTGCAACAGCTGGCAAGGCTCACTTCCTGCAAGACATCCCAAAGGAGAAGCCACATGGACCTACCCCTATACAGCCCTGGGTGCTGGAGCAGCCGTGTGGATACCCCTGCCAGCACTGAGATGCTTACACATTCACTGATTTGCTTTTCCTTCTGCAGTCGGAGTCATAATATGTGTTTTGTGGGATGAAGAGGGACTTTGTGGATTGGTGTTGGACATATGGGTTAATGTGCTAATGTTGGACTTGTGGGCTTGAGCAGCACTGGGTTGGGATGTTTTCTTGATGTGCACTTAACCTTTATGTAAAACTGTCTTATACATGAGTTTCTGTGGATTTGTTTCTCCAATGGACCCAGACTAACACAATGACATATGTCTGTCACTAATGAATGCCGAGGCACAAGAGTCATGATTCTTACTAGTTTGGCAGTTATGTCCTGATGTAATTTGCAAGTCATGTAATGATATAGCTATCCTCCATTTTGTGATCATACGTGGTCATCCTCTGTTTCCCTACAATGCTAATTTTTGCATAAGGGCTGGTCTTTGGAATCGAATGAATGAAGAGTGGGTATGTTTAATAAAAGGTAATATTTTCACAAGATACTTATTCCATCTTCTTCCTTAAAAACAAAACTCAAATCCATAGCTATCAAATAGATTCCAACTCAGAGTGGTACCGGTAGGATAGAACAGAACTGCTCCTTATGGTTTCTAACTCTCTAAATCTTTATGAAAGCAAATGGTCCCATCTTTCTCCTTTGGAATGGCTGGTGGATTTGAACTGCAAATCTTTTGGTTAGCAGTCCAATGATTAAATCAATGAACCACCAGGATTCCTCTCCCATAAAAGTGTCGCTTAAAAAGAAAATCAATATAAAATGTAATTTATTATGTGTTTGTAGTGTATGCCACCTGTCTTCACCATGTACTTCATATTTTAATAACTATATGGAAAATAAAACTATGACGATATCAAGGTTCTTCTTTTCCCTATTTAAATTACCATATATACCAGAGTATAAGCCGACCCGAATAATCAACCGAGGCACCTAATTTTACCACAAAAACTGCATTTTAAAAGTGCTGAAAAACTAGGTTTATACTCGAGTATATGAGGTAGTTTGGAAAAATGTAATGCAGTTAACTTTTGAATATCTGTGGAAGTAAAATAGTCACTAAAAATAAAAACTTCTAACCTAAAAGTTCTTTTTTACCCCCTTGTTTATTTATCTATTGTGTGCCTTTTTAAAATCATTTCATTGGGGGCTCATACAACTCTTATCACAATCTATGCATGCATAAAAGTTCTTTATATTTACTTAAGTCATGTGGCCATTTAATCTTTGACAATACAAATATCTTCTTTGAGCCTGCCCCTGTCCATTCCTTTTGGCTTTGAGCTTCCTGCAAGGAGCTAAAGAAGCAGGAGGTTCAGTAATAAAAAACACCCTCTCCTACATTAAATACCATAAGCAGCGTATTCTGAGACATGACCGTTCAATCCCAATCATGCCCTGTGGAGTTATTGAGTCCCAGATACTGGGAAACTTTTCATGTTAGTGCACTTACTCTATTGATGCCTGAAGTCACGCTCTGTGTGCTTGGGGCTGGTGACCTTTGAGTGGCTGGAGTCCTACGATTGGTCCAGCGACCCTTTGAGAGCCCAGAACCAACTTCTTGGTCAGTGATATCTGATGAACCGGTGCTTCCCCTGAAGGAGAAAGCATATTTTGACTTTGATATGCAAACAGAGAAGGCAAGTGAAAACTTACAAGGAAAATGATGGCAACATATACACTTCACAAAGTATACAAGAGTCACACTGAGACCAGTCAGAAGTTATCGTGTTTCCTTCCTCTTCAGAGGCTTTCAGGAGATCACTCAAGCTCTTTTGCCTGATACCCGTGTCTTTGTAATTGAGCTTCAATCTACCTTTACAACTTTATTTCCCATTGCTATGCAGTATTCTCTCAGCTGATCTAAGTTTCTTACTATTTTTAAAAATCATTTTATTAGGGGCTCATACAACTCCCATCACAATCCATACATACATCAATTGTGTAAAGCACATCTGTACATTCATTGCCCTCATCATTCTCAAACATTTGCTCTCCACTTATACCCTCCCGTCAGCTCCTCAGTTTTTCCCCTCCTTTCCTGCTTCCCCCTCCCTCATGAACCCTTGATAAATTATTATTTTGTCATATCTTGCCCTGTCTGACGTCTCCCTTCACTCACTTTTCCGTTGTCTGTCCTCCAGAGAGGAGGTTTTATGTAGATCCCTGTAATCCCACTGAGCTTCTTGACCATTTTCTCTAACCTTTTTGCTAGTCTTTATTCAAGTCTGCCCTATCCTTTCAGGCCCAGACAAATATCAGCTTTCTTAATCAGTCCTTTCCCATCAAGTGCAGGCCTTGTCCATCTCTAGTCAGTTCTTACTGATCTATGGTCTTTGCCAGACTCTTTGGCACTTGACTACATGGTATCATTTATGATGCCCCAAGCAATCCATTTGTGTTGGCCTTGGAGCTCCCAGCTTCTAGGGAATAGAGGCCATGTCGCATTTACCATAACATCTCCACCACCTTTGTGATGGTTTGGTGCAAAGGAGCGTCTCAGTGCACACTTAATTGATTATTATAAATTATATTTTATTTCTCTGTGTTCTTTTAGTGTCTAATCCATGATACACATTTAATTAATGGATTGCTTAGGGAGTCAAAAATGATATAAATCATGTAAACATGTGTCACAAGACTTTGAAACATTTTTATGTTTGCTGAAAGTGATTCAATTCCATTCAATGATGATTGACATAAAAGCAGTTCTTGCCTTAGAAACTGCTATATTTTTCTTATTAAATGGAGCGTCAAAAGTGAATATTTGTTTTGTGAAATTACACTAAGAGATGTATTCATTTTTATTTAGTCCTTGCCCTCAATAGTTTCAAATTAGGCCAAGTAGGAAAGTATAAACCCCTATGAATTTCTTTCTATTAGTATTTTAATGTTATAAGAATTAGTGCATTTATAATATATCATCTCACTAATAAGCACACAGTGGTACTTAGATTAGGACATATTCTAGGGCCAATGAAGACAGAGGCTAAAAGGAGTAAGTGAAGGAATGATGTTAAAAGAATATCTAAGTGTGCACATGATATTACCAAAGGACACATCTGACAGAAGAATGCTGAGACAATCACTTCAGGAACTGTCAACTACATCAGATAAGTTTTTAAAGGCTATGATCCAGAGAAGTCACCAAAACTGTATCTGACCTGATTGACACTACCAGTCGCCACCATCACTCAGCACTCATTAATAGCAGCTACCATTTACTGAGGACCAATTTCCCTACCCATCAACCTTGTAGGATATCTATGAATCCGAGTGCACATATGATTTAGATTCATATGTCATTGATGGCAATACATTTGGAGTTTTGAAGTTTTAACAGCCTCATAAAAATGTATGACAACCTTTATCTTGAAGATGAAAAAAACTGAGCCTTGGAAAGGTTAATTAACTGCTTCACACATACAGTTTCATACACCATGTTGTCAGACAGTATGTGACAGTCAGTATAGAAAGTAATTTCTGTAGCCCACCTAGGCTTGTGTCCATTTCAGTTTCTCAGACTACTTCCTCATCATTTCATGCATGAAGATAATTGACAGGGTAGAACTGGAAGTTCTTTTTATGTGTTTTTTTAATTTGCTTCTGAAACCATGAGAAACATCTGGCCAGCATCCTCTTGTACGCCACTGAATGAGCTTGCTATTTCTAGAGAAAGCATGCTGAATAAATTACATTACTATGTATTCCATTCAGGAGCCTGTGTCTGTGTCTTTGGATGTTTGACAATAAGACAATAGAGTTTTATCATTAAATAGATGTGATACAATTTGATAAAATTTTGGTGATTTTTCTGAGTTCTCTCACTACAGTTCCTACATTTCTAAAATTTGCTAATTAACCATCTTCAGACCTTTCTAAGGGTTCCTGCTCAGCTTCCGCCTCCATAGGGCCTACTAGCAAGGGGCTTAAAGATCTTTCTAGTAGAGCTGTGCTGTGACCATAGGGTCTCTATTTTCCAAACAATATTACCACAAACATTTCTCTTGCTACTAGTTGAGGTTTAACCTCCTCAAAAAAGAAAGGCTATGAATGAATCTTGAGCCAAGAGGTTTTGCTATCCAAAGAGGCTGCCTGTGGTTGCGCTGAAGATCCTCCCAGGCTCAGGCAGTGTTGAGGAATGTCCCACTCCGGATGAGCCCTACTGACACCAAAAGTGCTCCTTATATAGAAGCCTTTGCCGAACTTGATTCATTCTGGTGATGACATTCAAAAGGTTACTCTGTATTAAAATCAAGCATTCCTGTGTTGCAAGTCATCTGCTGAAATTATTGCTGCCGGCAGAATTATCACACAAAAACAATGACATATGCATTCATATTTTTTTCCTGGCATTTACTGAATGCTTCTGAGGAAAGTTTTCCTTTCAGTTGGATTAAACGAAAGGAAACCTTAGTCCAATGAGGCAGATTATCATAAACATTTGGGTGCCAGCTCTTTTAAATATTTTATGCCTTAAAGGCCATGAATCTTTGCCAAGTGGAGACAACAGGAAGCAATATAGGAAGAGGATAAAAGCTTCTTGAAGTCTAAATTGATATAGCAGAAGGTTAAAGGTCAATTAAGAACTAATTTTGATTCATATGTCATGCTGCTGCTATTGAAATGAGTATTATAAATCAGTTCAAAAACATTGAAAGAAACATTTGACAAATGGGATACTAGCACGGAGGTAAGTCATGTATCTCATTACAATGGGGTCTAAAGTATAGAATTATGACCCTGTGTTGTAATATTTATCTTCTTTGGACCTTACCATTGGTTTTTGGAAAACTAACCTTAGGGGATTTCATAAGTAAGGTTAAGGTGAGTTGACAACCCTTGAGTATTTTGGGGGCACCAGACTGGCAAAGTAGCCTAACAAAATAACTAATAAAAAATGCATGGATTGGCTGATAAAAACCCTGGAACACGGAGGTTCAAGGAAATTCTTCTGCATCCAGAGCTGTCTGGCTGACAGCTGCCTGGTTGATGAAGGAAAGCACATGCTATCCTTGCGAAAATGGAAGGTCCACTTGGAAACCCTTTTAAACCTTGCCTGTGTACCTATTCCTCACAGTGATCTCAAGTTGTATCATTTGGCTCCAGTTGTATCATTTTATCCTAATGAAACCTATCCCTGTAAATATAACCTGTGAGCTTGTGAGATTTCCCACTGAATTATCAACACCAATAGAGAAAGGGTGCAGTGTGGAGGGAAAATGACGTGTCAGGATGATGGAGAAATTGGGGAGTGGGGGATGTACTTCATCCCTACCTTCCAAAGACCTACTTTTTGTTGCTCCTTCTTCAAGAAGTTATCAATTTACATAAGTGTCAGGTGAATGTGGAGATATTTTTGGGATACTCGAAACCTAAACTACCTAAGGTATCAAAGAATTTCTCATACCTTATCACTTTTGTTTGTTGCCATAAAGTTGGTTCCAATTCATAGCACAACAGAGCAAAACACTGCCTGGTGCTGTTTGTGCCATGTTCACAAAAAAGTACCTTACCATAGGTTGTGAAATCTACTTTTAAGAACTTCCATTTTTTTATCTCTTGTTATCTCATGCTGGACAATCACACCAAAAAAATAAAAATTAAAAAAAAATTGATAATAGCTTCTTGGTTATAACCATTTCTGAATCAGGGACAAAGATTACAATTTAGTGAGTTGCCTTCCCGCTTTATATGTCTCTGATTTATATGTCCCTGAGTGGACTGACAATGCTGAGCCTATGATTGTGTGATTGAATGGTATTCCCATGAGGCAGTGCAAATGAAGGCAGCTTTTATGCCTTTGATGCTGATTTGAAAATTAGAATACTAAAACTCACTGGGATGAAGACTCCCAGATAACATACGATATTCTTTCTGAAGTTTATGTGTTTTATTAACTCCTTTTTGTTACTTTGGATCTAGAATGAATATGTAAGGTAGATGAGCAAGAGATATTGTAGATAGAAAGCGAGGCAAGCCTGCTGAACTAGAAAAAAATACTAAAGATGATAAGGGGAAGAAAAGATACATCATGCAGTTCAAGTTCTCAATCTTTGGTGAGCCCTAAGTGCTATATTTTTGCCAACAGTCTTCGAGGAGATGAGTGGCTATCAACTGGGGTTGCCTATCAGAACCACCTCTGGAGCGAAAATCCCCATGTCTAGGCCACATAATTGAACAATCACATCAGAATCTCTGGAGGTGAGACCTAGGCATCTGAAATTTTTTAAGTTTCTGAGGTTTTCCCCATATGCAACCAAACTTGAAAATCAGGGAGCTAAACTCGGAGAAGTTGAATTGCATTGATCGAAGACATCTTCCACATCTGCACTGTCTATGCCCCTTTGTTCCACTGTTTCCTTAAAGCAGCACAGTGCTCACAATAAGAGCTGAGCTGGCCCTCGAGGCTCAGACTTGGTTAAATGAAAAGATACTTTCTGTAATAATGAGTAAATGTATTATAGCTGGGTTCAACAAAGGCCCAAAGTGCAGATTAAGTCCACCTTTTGTTTCGTTTTGTTTTTGGTATGGTTAATGAGTTAAGAGTGGTCTTTAAGTTTTTGAAATGGTGGGGGGAAAGAAAATAGTAATAATATTTTGTAACACATGAAAATGACATGAAATCCAAATTTAAGTGCCAATATATGTTAAGTAGTTGAGACAGAGAACATAGGGCCCATAAATTTGAAAGTATTCATTATCTGTACTTTAAGGAGAATTGGTGGCAAAGTGGGTTGTGTTGGGCTGCTAACCTCAAGTTCAGCAGTTTAACCTAGCGGCTACTCTGCAAGAGAAAGATGAACCTTTCTGCTCCCCTAAAGATTTACAGCCTCAAAATCCCCCGAGAGCAGTTCTGCTTTGTCCCATAGGGGAGCTATGACTTGAAATCTGATCTCTACCTTTACAGGAAAAGTGTGTTGATCACTGTGTTACAAATATGCGAATGTATCCATATGTGCGCACACACATATACAAATACCGATGTCTCAACTTAAAAGCCAAACTGTTTGGAAAAGCCATCATATTCCAAAGGAATGAACTTCCAGTATTTGGTAGGAATGGGCTATATTTAGGTTCAGGTATTTTCAATTACTGACTTAAGAAAGTAGAACCATAAGGAGGGCAGACTCCCCAGGCAACTGCTCTAACTACTCATTCCTATGAAGCCGCTGGTTTTCTGTGACTTCATTACATAGACGTTACATTTCCTTTTCAGAGCGAATACAACAATACTGTTTATCCTCATTATTCGTGGGTTCTGACTTTGTGAATTCGTCCACTTGGTAAAATTTATTCTTGACCCCAAATTTAGTACTCATGGCACATTTATGGTCATTTACCGGTATGTTCAGTGTAGCAAAAAAAATTGAATTCCCCAGTTTATATATTACCCATGCTCTTGTTTCAGGTCTGATATTGTAATGTGCTCTTTTTGAGTCTATTTAGTGTCATGTTACCACATTTTCTTGCTTTTTTCTTGGCAATCTCGCTGCTTAAAGTGGTCCCCAACCATAGCGTTGAGGTGCTATGTAGTATTCATAAATAACAGAAGGCTTCTTTGTGCCTTATGGACAAAATGTGTGTTTAGATTACCTTTGTTTACATATGTGTTAGACTGCTGTCACCTTTGAATTCAAGGTTAATGAATCAATATATATTAAATTTTCTTTCAAAATGATTACACATAAAACAGGGTTTTGTATTGAATAATTGATAATACCATTGTGACCAGAGGGTTACAAAAACCACTTATGTTTTACCTATAAGCCATGATTCCATATTTTTGAATTCAGTGGCAGCTTCTTTGAATATAACTCACTGCTCTCTAGGCGATTCTAACACACAGTGACCCTATAGGACATTGTAGAATTACCCCTGTGGGTTTCCAAGACCATAAATCTTTATGGGAGCAGAAAGCTTTATCTTTTCCCCATGAAGTGCCTAGTGTGTCTAAAATCCTGGCCTTGAGGTTAGCAGGCATTTTGTAACCTACTACATCACAAATAATGATAATTGACCCTAGGTGGTAGGTACTCAATGGAATTTTGTTGAATAAATCTTATCTGTATCAAATTTTAAAAGAAACTTTATAACTGGATTTAATAAAACAAAAGCTGGCTTTTTAAGTGGTTTTAAAGTTTCCTTAAAGGATTTTTTTCCATAAAAAGACTCTAAAATTCAGAAGACAGTCAGCATAGGGGAGGGAAGAGATGTTAAAAATAGGCAGTATTATCAGTGTGATAATCTTTGGTCTTTCAGTAATACAAAAAATACTGATCTAATGCATTCTTTGTAAACAATGACCGCAGGCAAATTGGAGAAGAGCAGCAGCCTTGAAAAACCTTGGGTCAACTGGAAATCAAGGGCAAGAAGAAGGTCAACTGTCGTGCCCTATTACCCACTCACTGTTGCTGAGTGAATTCTGACTCAGAGCAGCCCTGCGCCGCACAGCAGAATTTCTCCTTAGGGTTTTGGAGGATGTAAATCTTTATAGGTGCAGATTGCCTTATGTTTATCCCATAGACTAGCTCATGGTTTGTAGCACTGCCCATCCCACTATCCCACCAGGGCTCCGTGTTCCCCTACAGACATGAAACAAAACAAGTGTTTAGCAAAACTTAGCTTTCAGTAACTAAATGGAACAGGTGAAAATGTTTTGATTTGGTGCAGTATTATTCTACCTGGAGGTTACACTGCTTATCAGAATAAAAACTTACCAAGGTATCTAAAACAACATATAACGTAGCCCCGTGGTTCTCAACCAGTGGGTTGTGACCCCTTTGGGGGTTGAATGACCCTTTCCCAGGGGTCGCCCAATTCATAACAGTAGCGAAATTACATTTATGGAGTAGCAAAGAAAATAATTTGATGGTCGGGGTCACCACACATGAGGAACAGTATTAAAAGGCTGCGGCATTAGGAAGGTTGAGAACCACTGACCTAGCCCAATCTACTTTCCATATAATATCTTGTACATCACACTTCTGCTTTTTTCCCACATACACCAGGGTGCTTTATGCCTCTTTTCCTTTACACTGTTTATTGCCCCTGTCTAGAAAGTTCCCCCTCAGTCTAGAATGCTCTTGACCTTTAATTACCTTGTCAAGTATGCCTCATCCCTTAAAAGCTGCTTAATGCTCATCTCCATGTAGCTTCTTGAATTCTGTGGAAGGTTAATTATCTTTGGTAATTGTGCTAGATAGATTTTATTTTAACTTGCTGTTTACTTTTTAAGGAAAACCTGTCAATCAGGTGACAGACTGAGGATGACTCCTGGGAGGTGTGGCCTTTTTAAAAATGATAGACACTGGGGATCCCTCCTCTCCTTCTCTTTCCGTTCACCCTCATCCTCGCTGGGACTTTGTATCTGCCTCCAGAGGCAGCCCCATTTCAGACACACCCCTGAGAGCTTTTGGCATCCTGCCATGTTTCAACCAACATTGGACCCTCATGGCTTTGAACTCACTGTCTCATGCTCTCCCTGCAATATGCTTCACCTCTCAGAGTCATCGGCCTGCAGTTACTTGAATCTGAAGAAGACCCCACGTAGCATTAGACTTATGGACTTGTGTAGGACTTGGCTGGGCTGCCTTCTTGATATGAAATTACTTCTTGATAGAATGCTCTTTCTTACACATAACATGATTGCCACAGGTTTTGTTTCTTTAGACAACCTAGCCTAACACAATTTGGCACCAAGGGAGTCAGGTGATAGAGAAACAAAGAATTAATATGGAGACTGGAGGCTTGTCTGGCTTTTGCCTGGTGGCATTCAGGGGAAGTTGCATTTTCCTTCTGCTTTGCAGAGCCAGCAGAGGTCAGATATGGTCTCTCGGTTATCTGGAAAGGGCACTGGGAAGGGAAACTTTAGATTCTTAGGAGTCCACCCTGAAACAGAGTAAAGGAACGTGATGGATGTGCGGTTGAAGTTCAAGGAGGGAAAACACCTTTTGGACTTTTCTGAGGCAAAAACTATGCTAGTTGGTCAAAATGACTGATAGAAGGCCAGGCCTGCTGGAATCTTCCCCTTTGCAAGCAGTCCAAGATCATACGCATATGAATGGGACAGTCCAGATAAGAAAGGATTGCATTTCTGTGTTTGTAAAATAACTATTTAGGATCTGGCTGTACTGAAATTATATTGACTTCTTTTACATACTGCTCTTGACATAATATGATTGAAAATGAATATTGGAAATTATTATTAGAGAGAGCTTGCAAGTCTGTCTGCCTTCAGCCTTTTAAAATTGGATATATTAAAATGGGCATTAAGAGTTGCCTGGAGGAAATGGATTTTTATTTACCACCAAGGTGTGAGGCTTGGAAAAGTTTCGCCCTACCCAGTGGGCAGTGTGAGGACATTTGCATTTGAAGCAGCCTCTAAGTAGAACTGTTGGGAGATTGAAGGAGATAAGAAAGATGGCTTTGGCTTTTTTAATCTTCAGCAAGCAAATTGATTATGAACGCGCCTAAACTGGAAAAATCTGTGCCCACCAGAGACCTACTCTCTCCACTATGACTGAACATTAAAGGGAACCTGTGCGAAACCTGAAATGCTCATTAGGTGGCTCCCTGGATTCACTTGTGGAGTGGAAGTGGAGGAAATGCAACTCTGGGAAGACAGGTTAACACTGTGGACCTGTGGTTCATGGGGACTAGTGGAGAGATGAGAGTGGGTTGGGTGATCTAAAGTTTACAAAGTTGTGCAGAACCTGAGCCTATGGCTTTGTAAAGGGACCAGTGGTATGGAGTGGGAGGAGTCCTGTGGAAACTCCCTAGCTTGCTATGGTACCCGTTGACCTAGCTTGGAATGGCTAAGAGTGAGTTGACTAGAACCTGACTGGATGAAGGCAAATGTTTGACCCTGTTATCTGGTGGTGTTAGGTAGCAAGACAGGGATGGGGCGGGGGGGATGTCTCTCTCATGCCTGCACAGGCCCCCTACAAAAGGTTCGGAAGGGAATCAAGCGAGCAATAGCCACCCCTGAAGACCTTAACTGGCCATGTTCCAATTCAGGCCCTGAGCCAGGTGAGTGTTATACCTGGGTGGCCCAAACTAGGCCCAGGTGGGTTTAATTCCGCTAATGGGATCCTTTAGTCATGCCTCCCAGTCAGGATTGAAATACCCTGGTGGTGGGACTGCGGCCCTTTCTCCCTTTATCCTGCTCCTGTAATTGCTTGGGCCTTGCCTCGCTCTCTCTGGCATCCGTTCACCATGTGTGGGCACACAGTCCCACAAGGTTCCCTGTGTTCGGTTATGGGCCCCAGCACAGCTTCCGCGTGGTTTGGCATCCTTCCCTCAGAAAGGCCTGGAAATCTCCTTCCGTAAAGATTACATCCAAGAAAATCCTATGTAACAGTTGTAGTCTGTAACATATGGGGTTGCCATGAGTTGAAATTGATACAATAGGTAATGTGAAACTAGGTCAACCATGTTGGCATAAATGTGTGTTAAATTTCTTTGTATAAGTAAAATGGAGGTGTGATCAAGCCATAGATCTATCCATATGCTGCAATTACTTATGTAAAAAATATCTAGTTAGATACCATCGAATCAGTTCACACTCATAATAAACCTATATAACAGAGTAGAACTGCCCCACAGGGTTTCCAAGACTGTAATCACCACGAGAGCAAGTCACCAGGCCTTTTATCGCATGGAACTGTCGGTGGGTTCTAACTCTAAGTAAGTCCTTCTGTTAGCAGCCCAGTGTTTAACTGTTGGGCCACTGAAGACTCCTGAAAACATAAGATATTACATAATGCATACTGGATAATAGGGATGGAAATGTGTTACAGTTAATCCATAGAAATAGAACATGCTAAGGCAGTGAATTCAGGGAAATCACTAGGAGAAACAGACAAAACAAAATGAAATAAGCTTCAGAGGTTTATATCAATTAGTCCACAAGAATTAGTAAAATCAAGAAGCCAGTTACAGTTCAAGTATATGTAGTTTAAAGGATTTGCCTGCCAGAATTACTCAGCTCCAAATTGTTCGTTTTATTTATATTTTAATGAGGAAAGTCACATACAGAAGGAATGAGTACATACAGTTGGGGACTGAGTAACTCATGGTCTGACAAGTTCCCCACTTGTAATTTTGAGTGAAGGAAACTTGGGAGGGGTGTTGGTCATTTTCTCTTTGTGCTAACCTCTGCAGAGGGGGTTAAGTGTTTGGCTGCTAACTGAAAAGTGATTGGTTCAAACCCACCATCTGCTCCACGAGAGCCAATCTACTTCCCTGTAGAATTTACAACCTTGGAAAATCTATAGAGTAGTTCTTCTCTGTCTTACAGGGTTTATACGAGTCAGAATTGTGATTTTCTTCCTGCAGAATCCTGCTTCCTGGAAAAGAAATTCTTCCGGCAGCCTTTTTCTGATCACAGGAGTATGGTGTTCTAATATACAGAATAATCTGGAAATGCTAAATTTAGTACCCTAGGAGCAGCCCTAAAACAATTATAGCCATGCTTGGTGTGTAAATAATTCCACATTCCACATGTCTTGCTTGGGTAGCTCTGAGAGATGCTTTACATTACTTTCTAGCGTTACTCAGTGATATTGAGTTCTCTGGTTATACATCGTGGCAGCAGGATTAACAATGTACCCTTTGTGCTTCTTTCCCTTCTTTGGTTTACTTCTTAGTCCTCCATCTGTATTTCTCAACATAACTGACTCTTAAATTCATGTGTTGCTATTGAGTCTTCATTTCGGGATTTCCTTTGGGGGAACACCATATCAAGATAGGTATATATGACTAGTCCCAGGAGAATGATATCATGCTTGGCAAAGTGGAGGGTCAGAAAAAAGAAGACAGTAAATGAGATGAATTGGCACAGTGGTTGCAACAATGGACTCAAACATAGGAATGAGTGTGATGATGATGCATAATCAGACGGTGGTTTATTTTGTTTTGTACAGTGTTGCTATGAGTCAGAACTGACTGCACGGCAGTTAACAGCAGCATGAGATGGCCAAAGGATGAGGCTCCAAAGGGATGATCTGGATTTATAAATACAAGTTTCCTGCTCAAGAAGTTCTAGGCAACTCCAGACATAGAGTATCTTCCATCACTGGGGTCAGCCCACTGCAATCCACGGCCACAAGGTAAATTCCTATTCGTAATAATCCAATATAGGGTTCCTGGGACTACAGGAGCCGTCAGCCTCATCTTTCCACCCTAGAGCCCCAGATGAATCTGAAGAGCCAGTTTTCCAGTTGACAGCCCAATAACTAACCCACAGCACTACCAGAGCTCCTAATATGTGGAAGTCCAAGTAAATTAAGCATTCTTGTAAATTCATGCGTCCACTGCTTCATGGAAGTAAGCTTTAGTCTTCTCAGAATGCCATGGCTTTGTGAAATGCTTTAGGCTGTTAGCATTTGACACAACTTGGGGTTTAACGTTGCCTACTGCTTGCTGCTACTTAGCAGCTGAGTTCCCCCATAGTGGGTTTAAATAGGAAGAATGAAGAATTAGTAGCATCAACCAAAGGAAGCAAAGGCACAGGGAAGTGGCAAAAGCAATTTTCTTTCGGAAGGCACTTCTGCCCATCTTTATTCTTTTGAGACAGAACTATTGCAGCTAGTATTATGGAATAAAACTGATAGACTTTCAGTGATATGCTGTTATACATGCAAACAGTTTTACATTAGGGAGTTCACCAAGTACATGAGTAACTAACTATAGAATATGTTATCTAATATACCAAATGAACCAGTGTTGACTACTTTACGGATGTGGTCCTGACTCGGAGAGAGAACAAATACCACTTCTTATATCCAAATGATGGCTAAGAAGATATTGCTAAATTGGTATCTTATACAAAATGAAAATGCCACTCAGGACAGGAGAAGCATTCTAATCTGATGCAAAATATATTATTATTTAATGATAGGATGAGGTTAATAAACTCAGTCTGTCCAAAGAATGAATATGATGAAAGAATGATGTGTTTTAATAATGAAGGTACCAGAAAGCCACATTAAATGGAGAGAGAGGTTCTGATGAAAAAGGGATTTAATTATCTAATAATAGAATGCATAGAATAAACTTAGTTTTCTTCACGATATGAGCAAAGAATAAAGTTTTTAGCACTGAAGGTATGAACAATATCACGTTTCGTAGACAGAGCGGTCAGTAATACTTGGAATGACAATGAGAACTTACTAAGCGCTGGCTTGACTGGTGTTGGCCTCTGCGCTTGATTCAGAACCAGTCAAAGCAGCTTATAATGCTGCAGGGGACAGTCAAAATCAGTCTTAGGCCTCCTATAGAGCAATTAAAAACAATTGAATAAAACTAGTGTGTGGTGGAGGCAAGTGAGAGTGGGGAGAAAGTAGTTAGTTATGAGCACCAAGTCCCAGGATAAAATGTTTGCCACATTCTCCGTTGCCATGATTAAAATGCTGCTGAGAGGCACGACATTATCTTTCATCCAATTTCACTGAACATAATTAATCTTTTCATCCCAAGTTTCACTTTTTTAAAGGTTTTTCTAGGTGACAATTTGGTGCCTGTGATGCTGTGATTTACTTGATATGGCTCTTCTAGTCAGTCTTTGTAAATCTCACCAAACAACCAAGTGGGACCATGAAGATTGAGTGTATTTCCTCTTTTCCTGATGGGTGTTGGTAAGAGAAGGTAGGGGAAGATGGTAATAGGATTATAGGTTAGTTGTGAGTGAGAGTTGTAAACACTTCGAACTCTAATGTGATAATTGGTCAATTTTGCCATCCCAATGGGTTTAAGACTATCTCAGAAGCAAGATGGGAGGATCATACTACCATAAGAAATAAGTGTGGGTTGCATCCTCTGGACCCCAAGATTCCATGCATGGAACCTGTTAGATCTAGGACACTGTGCTGTGACACTAGAGGAACAGCAAAGCAGCAGCAACAACAGAACTAAGAGCTAGAACACAAAACAGAGTGGTAGACTTCCCAGTTCCCATAGAGTGAGTAAAGCTTAGTGCCTTCAGTCAAGAAGTTCACTTGTGGAGTGGATTGCCTCCAGGCACTTCATTGGGAGAACTGGGCTTGCTGATGCATGGAGCTAGAGCTGAGCACCTTTTGGTTGAGGTTTATGGCAGAATGGGGTGCTTTTTGAGAAATTATTGGAAACAACAATAGAACCAGGGGACTGAAAGCTTGAGAACCAGAGAGAAGCTTATGAACTGAGAGAGGCTGAGAAAAGGTCATTCTGACCAATGAGAATTTCTTATCCTGAATTAGAACCTGGTAACCTCCTTAAAAAAACCCATATCAAATCCAGTGCAGATGTAGCAAGTACTGTGGAAGGGATAATTGATATCATAACTGATAAAGAAGGTTGAAGGGTAGAGGCATATTTGACCTCTGCCTCATAGAAATCCATCTTAGTTTGATTAATTTGATTCCCCTTCTCCCGGGGTGGGTGGTGGTGGTTATATGTCGATCATTGCAATTGGTTCCCCCTTTCTTCCCCTACCTACCTCGGCCATTATGGTATCAATATTCCCATTACTGTTCCTGAGGGGTTTATCTGTCCTGGATTCTATTTTTCAAGAGTTCTTATCTGTACCAGTGTACATGCCCTGGTCTAGCTGGATTTGTAAGGTAGAACTGGGGTCATGATAGTGGGGGGAGGAAGCATTAAAGAACTAGAGGAATGTTGTATGTTTCATGAGTGTTATACTGCACCCTGGCTGGCTCGTCCCTTCCTTATGACCCTTCTGTGAAAGGCTGCCCAATTGTCTACAGATGTGCTTTGGGTCTCCACTCCAGCTTCCCTTGTTCACATTGGTATGATTATTTTGGGTTTTCTGATGCCTGACACCTGATCTTGAATCACTTTGATCACATATATATGTTGCTCTCTAGTTTCCTGGGGCTTTTGTGCTTGAACCTTTGACTTCCAGAGGTTCGCTCTTTAGTACTGGAGTTGTTATTAGGTGCTGTAGTGTCAAATTGAACTCATAGTGACTCCATGTGTTCAAGTGGAACTGTCCATAGGGTTGTTGTCCACCTTGGCACAACTAGGTGGATTTGGATTGCCATTCTTCCAGTTAGCAGCAAAGCACCCAATCATTGCACAACCAAAGCTCCTTTTTAGCACTCGAGAGAGGTCTCAAAATGCCTACCAAATTATATTCCCACCTTAAGGCCCAGAACAGAATTACCAAATAAAACATAGAATTCCCAGTTAAACTTGGATTTAAGGCAAACAATATATTTTTTGGCATAAGCATGTTGGAAATTGTGCATGGGACATACTTGTGCTAAAAATAAAATCAAGTATTGCTATTAGGTGAGCATTGGATTGCTAACCACAAAGCAAGTGGTTCAAACTTACCAGTTGTGCCTTAGGAGAAAGATGAGGTTGTTTGCTCCTGTGACGAGTTATGCTCTTGGAAACCTCCACAGGGGTCCCTCCGAGGCAGAACTGACTCGGTGGTAGTGAGCACTCGCTTATTACTTTCTCATTGCATGACTACTTTATTAAATGACTTGCTTATGACCCCTTGTCAAAGAGGTTCTCATTATATGAAACTCAAGTTTACTTGAGTACACTGCATTTTTATTAACTAAACTTGGAAACCCTATTTTAGGGGCATGGTTGGCCAATTGATGAAGGGTATAAAAGTTTTCCACGTCCTCTAAATAGGGCTAAAAAAACAGCACTGAGATGTCCTTTATACTCCTGAGGACCCTGCAGGAGCAGGCTGAGTGAGATCTCACTTGATTAGTCCGTTTGCTTTTTGTCTTTCCTTTATCCAGTTTGCTTCTCCTACTGTCTCACTAAGGAGCCCTGGTTACACTATTGGGTAAGTGTTGGATTGCCATAAGTTTGTGGCTCACACCCACCAGCTATTCCTCAAGGGAAAGATGAGGTCGTTTGCTTCTGTAAACCTTTGCAGCCTCAGAAACCTATATAATATTTACTTTCTCATTAATTTCTCCTGAAACACACTTACTTATGTATGAATTCTTGTCTGAGGATATGCTTCTGAGAGAGCATGTCCTAAGATGGAGATTTCACAAATCATACCACAGCACTACCTCATCACAACTAAAAATGAGTTTGCTTACTAACTAAAATTTATGGTTGCATTCTTTGAAGTGGGAGTGGGGGACAATCCTCTTTGTTTCATGTGTAAAGTCCTGATTAACCAGTGAATAGCCATTTGACATACTCTTCTGAGAAAGCAATGGGTCTTCACAAAACACATTCATCATTTTCCTTCCTTTGAAACTACAGAAAATCAAATCAATTAAGTCAATACCATCGCTTATATTAGCATTTCCATTCAGAGGAACATAATGACTTAAAAAGAAAAAGGAGTGTTCAAACCCAGCTACTCTGAAAAAGACTAATAAACCAAGAGGAAATATTATGCATTGTGAAGGTGAAAGAAGAACCAATTACTAAACTAAACTATAGGTCATATATCAAAGAGATGAATATTTCATAATTTCTAAGTCATGGGAGTTTAAAAAACCAACCAACCAACTAACAAACAAACAACAACAGCAACAAAAAACTCAGACCACCTCCTGCGCGCCCATTCTTAGGAATGATTTTGGGATAATGCAACTCATTTCAGTGTGATAAATGCACACTTCAGGAAAAGGTCATTGTGCTCTAGTGATCTCCAGGGCATCTGTCCTCCTCTCTCTCTTGATGTGAGTGGAAAGCATTTTTTTCTTGATGCACTTAAGCTCAAGTAACCCTGACAAATCTCGTCTATTTATCTGAAAACCATTTCAAATCTTTATCATTTAAAAGATAAAGTCTATGTAGGGACATTTCAATTAAAAAAAAACAAACAAGAAAAAACCCTGCCTCTAAGCATCAGTATTTGGTGAAACATGCACATAGGATTATATAGCTTCATGCTGATTTATACCCAGCGGTAGATAAGATGCCATTAGAAAAGCAAGGAGCTAGATTCTGAATGAATGGAACATTCACTGTGATACGAGGATCACACTCTTTCTCCTTGCTGAGGAAATGCAAGGGACACTTACTTTAAAAGACATGAGACAATTTTGTTTGTTATGCCAGGAGCACTTTTGTTTTTATAACCAAGAATTCCATCTGTTCTCTTTATATATACCAAATAGCAACACCGAACTCGTGTTTTCTACTCTCTAAATCATTTCCTTTGATATCTCAGTCAGTGGGGCAGCACGGGAAAAAAATGACATGCATGTAGAAAGCTGTCGTGGTGCATTGCATGAGGCTACCTCCAGGGAAGTCAAAGGGATTTCTTCCCAAGATAGAGACAACCATTGTTGTCTTTCGATTTGAAGCATCATTATTAAGGAAAAAACATCTGCATTCTTGAAAATTTGCACAATACATAGTGATGATCATTTGATAGTAGATAATGATGTAGCTTTTGCATATATTCCATGTAGTTTTAAATTAAGTGACAGGTGCAGGGTTGCTATGGTGAAAAAATGAAACAGCAATTGAGACTTTCTATGCAAAGAGATACTTAATAGAAAACAATCCCCCTATAGAAAAATTTTCTGATCTATATTCTAAAGTGCTTTACAGGGGAAAGTGCAATTCCACTTGCCAGAGCCTAAGTGGAAAGTCAGCCAGTTTTAACAACTTGTCTTTTCAGAAATACTATAGTTTCAAACAAAGGGAATTCATTTTTAGACAACCCAGTGAAATGTGAAGGTAGATTTTTTTTATCTTATGGCTTTGGTACTATATTAATCATGAAAACAAGCCTTGGTGGAAAATAAGCCAGGCTACAGAAAAATCAAGTGAGATATTACAGGTCTATATTTTTGCTTTCCTTTCTAACTCTATTTGCTTGCAAACATTGATTTCTCTATGAAAAAGAAAAAAAGAGAGAAACTCACTTGACACACCATCAAGAGTTGGAGGAAGTGGAATTTATGGAAAATTGCTCTCAGGCAATTCATATGGTGAAATTATAGATAAATTGTTTAAAGCTGTAAGGAATGTCTGTGACAGTTGGGAAATTCTATTTCAGAGGCTCAAATAGAAAAAGATTAATAAGCCAATGAGAAAAATGCTTTCCTTGTACATCTTTATCTGAAGTGAAATCCTGCAAAGCAACATCAATATGTCTGGTCCTTGCTGGTGACATCGAAGATTCCAACCACTGTAATTCCAGAAAGAGGGTGAGTGCTATTCGTTGCAACTAAACTGTATCTTCCTGGCTTTTAACACTGTATGTTTGGAGTTCTCCAAGTGATAATGATTTGGAGGCACTTCAGTTTCGGTGGAACTATAACAGCCTGACCCTCAAGCTCGACCATGGCTCTATGTGCACACCTCTTACCTGTCTGAATTGGCACTTGACTTTAAACTTTGGACACTTTGGCTCTCTAAGTCCAAGCTGTAGCTCCGCCCACTTTCAGATTTTGTAGTTACAATTTCTCCTTTGGTTGCTGATCTGAACTTGCTGAGAAGAAATCTGCAATTCAATTAAAAGTAGTATAAGAAACACGCCACTGAAAACTCATTTCTAGTTGCCTTTTCTAGTGCTTTCAACAGTAAGTGATTCTTCAAGAAAGTGGCTTTGAATTTGCGGCTCTGGAGAGTTCCCATTGCAGGACCATTGCAATATACCGGCAGGAGAGTGAAAATGGTTAGGGTGTTCTCCAAAGATTGTGCCACTTGCTGGTAAGCTAAGTCTCTGTCCTTGTGAAAGAGAGACCACCTATTTTGGCAGCTCACCACTGTCATCTGACAAGCAAGAAGCATTGCTTGACTAGAACCTGTTTTAGGGGGAACTGAGAACAGGGATCTGAAACTATCCTTCAAAAGGCGCCTCTGGGACAAACTGAGGTAGTAAGGTATTAAACTGGGGCTCCTCCAGAGCAGAAACACTGCTCTTTTAAAAATTATAGCAATACGCATAAAGAAAAATGCAATCTTTCATGAATTTCTCCAAGTACATGTCAGTAACATTGAGTACATTCTTCAAGTGTTGCAACTCTTCTCAGTATCTTTTCCCAAATGATTCTACTCCTGTTGACACACATTCCATGTGCTCTAAGCAAAAATCCTCACTTTTCCTCCTTCTCCCCATTCCTGGAAACCACTAATGCTTGTGCTTTCTGCATAATTGCTAATCTCATATAAATGATATCGGACAGTATTTTTCCCTTTTGCTGTAGGTTGATGCTGGGCTACTGACCACATCATTGGTTGTTCTATCCCACCATGAGGGGGAACATGAGGTTGTCTGCACCTGTAAAGATTTATAGCCTTAGCAATCCTATGTAGGATCCTTAAAAGTTGGGGCCAACTCAATGACAGCGGTTTAGGTTTCAGTTTTGGTTTCACTCAGCATGCTACTCTCAAGGTCCATCTGAATTGTAGCACACCATCAGGAAGCCATTCCTCTTTATGACTAAGTTGGATTCCATTGTGTGCACGTACCTCATTTTACTTACCCGTTTATCAGTTGACGGGCACTTGGCTAGTTTCCACCTTTGGGCTACTGGAAAGAGTGCTGCAATGAAGTTTGGTATGCATGGTACCTGTTTTGCTGCTCTTGGGTCTTTTGAATAAATGAGGAAAAATTGAATTGCTGGGTTGTCTATTAGTTCTAAAGGCACCTTGGTAGTGCTAGCAATTAAGTAGTTGACTACTAACCTCAAGGTCCGCAGTTTAAGCCCTTTAGGTAATTCTTGGGAGGAAAATGAGACTATCTGTTACCTAAAGGTTTTCAGCCATGGAACCCCTAAATAGGGTTGCTATGAGCTAGAATAGACATGATGGCGGTGAGGGTCTTCTTGTCTTCTTCTTTGGGCTTTATGGTAGTTCTGCTTTCAACTCTGAGGATTTGCTAGACTGGCTTTGACAATGGACATACGAACTTAGGACTTCACTAAGAGGAGGAAGTTTTTCTGATGGCACAATCAGCTATGGTTTTCTCCCACCCCGCCAGCCGTCTCAACTCTGAAACAAAACACTATTCAACCCACTCTGAAGGAAAATTAAAAAAAAAACCACTGCCATCAAAGCAATGCTGACTCATAGTGAGCTCCTGTGAGTTTCTGAGAGTATAACTGTTTATGGACATAGAGAGCCCATCCGGAAATCAAATGGTTTGCTAAACAAGCAGCAGGTCTAAAGTGATCCAATTCTGGGCTGGTTCTCATATGTCTGACTACTTTCCCCTTTTGATGATTAGGTAGAAAAGTCCCATTGCACTGAAGCAGGCAACCACATTCATGGTACATTTACAATAAAAACTCCCCTCCCGCTTCCATCATTTTTACTGATTTCTTTCTTTTTGTTTTTACTTTCCCCTTCACTCAAGTCAATACCTGCCAATCCTCTAGTCGGTAATTTACCTTTTCTTCCCTATTCACCCCTGATAACCATCAAAGAAGGTTTCTTTAAATATGAAAATCTTTTATTGATTTTTTACAATTGTGGTTTCATACCATATTTGTTCTTTTGTGATTAACTAATTTCACTCAAGATGATAACTTCTAGGCTCATCCATATTATGAAGTAGTTCGTAATTCTATCATTCTTCTTTACTGTTGCATAGTATTTCGTTGTAGTAAGTGCCATAGATTATGTATCCATCCATTGATGGAAACTGTGGTAGTTATACAATCCTTTGTTAATTTTAGAGGAATAAGAGTGAAGGGGTAAAGTCTAGCCTGTCAATCAGGCCATAGTCAATGAGGCCTTTGTGTGGCCATGGCCTTATCTTGAGGATTCTGGGAACTCCAGTATGCCTCCTTGGAGGCAGGAGACACACTCTCCCCTTCTCTCTCTCTACTCACTCCCTGCAAGACATTGTAGCTGACAAGACACTTGGACCGACACTAGTTCCCTGAGCAAGAAAAGCCACGTGGAGACCCCTGCAGTGCTGAGATGCTCACAACACCACTGGATCCACAAGACTTCCCATCCACTGGCCAGTGATTTTCCTGCATTCAGCATCATTGCGTGTGTTTTGTGAACCTGAAGAGGAATTTCTAGATTAGTATTGAACATAGGGGCTAATACCAGACTTATGAACTTGGTATGGACTGGGCTAAGATGTTTTCTCAATATTCAATTGCTCTTCCTGATACACATATGAGTCTCTATGAAATTGTTTCTCTAGTCAACCCGGACTAACACAGAAGCTTACATTATTTTCATCTGTCTGATATTGTGATTAACACTGCCAAGAATATGGGTGTGTTCTTGTCATGGCTCTTACTTCTGTAGGATACATGGCAAGTACTAAGATTGCTGGATACTTTATTTCTATTTCCAAAATGTTAAGGAAGTTCTATACGGTTTTCTACAGTGATTCCACCATTTTAAAGTTTCATTATTAGTGCTTGAAGATTTTGAGAATTCTATACCCCCACTATCATTTGTTGTTTTCTGTTCATTTGAACTTTTCTATGAATGATTGGGTAAGATGAGACTTCATTGTCATTTTTATTTGCATCTCTGAAGTGGCTAACCATCACACACATTTCTTCATGTATTTTTTGGCCACCTTAATATCTTCTTTGGTGAAGCACCTTTTTGTGTCCTCTGCCATATTTTTAATTAGGATGTTTGTATTTTTGTTTTTTGAAGTGTTGAAATTTTCTGTAAATTTTAAGGATTAGTCTCTTATCCAATATGTCATTGTTAATTTTCCCCCAGGCTATATGTATTCTTTTTTACTCTTTTGGTTAAGTCTTTTGATGCACACAAATGTTTAAATATAGGAGATCCCAGTCATATAGTCTTCTGTTGTTTGTATATTTTTAGATATGTTTAACAGTATATTTATGCTATATATTAGACTATACACTGAGTTGCTAATCACAAGGTCAGGGATTCGAATCCACCAGTCACTATGAGGGAGAAAGGTGAGGCTATCTATTCACATAAAGATTTACAGCCTCAAAAACCCACAGGAATGATTCTATCCTGGCCGGTACGGTTTATATGAGTCAATATAGACTTGATGGCAATGAGTTTGGTGAGTTTTGAATACTAGCATTCCTAAGTGTGCCACTTCACTACTTATCTGTCAGTTTGTTGTACCATAGTGGTGTGTGTGTGTGTGTGTGTGTGTTCCTATGATCCTGAATCCTATGTCACTGATATTTCAAATACTAACTCTCTCACTGCCATCAAGTCAACACTGATTCATAGCAACCCCCTGTAGGTTTCTGAGATGGTAACTTTTTATGGGAGTAGAAAGCCCAGTGTTTCTTCTGCGGCGCTACTGGTGGTTTTGAATTGCTAGCCATGTGGATCACAGCCAAACTCAGTAACCACTATATGACCAGGGTCCCATTCAAACACCAGCAGGGTCAGCCAAAGTGAACAGGTTTCAGGAGAGCTTCCAGACTAAGAGCAGATTATGAAGAAGGAATATTCAGCGGAATTAGCCACTGAAAGCCCTATGGATAGTAATGAAATATTACTGGTTAATGCAAACATAATGAACAAAAGTAGAATATCGTCAGTTAGTACATAAATTGAGCTCCTCGGGTCTGAAAGCACTCAAAATATGACTGAGGAAGAGCTGCCTTCTCAAAGTAGAGTTGAGCATAATTATACAAATGGAGTAAAGCCCACAGGAGTACAGCCTTCAGGACCTTAATTTGCTAATAGGTCACACTTCCAAATGAGAAGAAACAGCTGCAAACATCAATTAAAAATTGTAACTTGGAAAGCACAAAGCATGAATCTAAGAAAATTCTAATTCATTTACAATGAAACGGAACAAATAAAGATCGATGTCCTAGGCGTAAGTGAGGTGAAATGGACTGGCATGGGTGAATTTGTATCAGAAAATCACATAGTTTACTATGCTGATTATGACACACTTAAGAGGAATGGTATTGCATTCATTGTTGAAAAGGACATTACAAGGTCTTTTGAAGTACAATACTCTCTGTGATGGGGAAATATCTATGCACATACAATGAAATCCAACCAGTACAATTTTAATTCAAATTTTTTCATCAATCATTAAAGCTAGTGATGCAGAAATTGAAAAATTCTACCAATGTCTTAAGACTAGCATTGATCAAATATGCAATCAAGATTCATTGATAATTATTGGTTATTGAAACATAAAAGTTTGAAACAAAAAGGAAGGAACAGTAGTTGTAAAACATGGTCTTGATGGCAGAATGAAGCTGGAGATAGCATGATTGAATTTTTAAAGACCAACAACTAGTTCATACCTTTTGTCAGCATCACAAAAATTGACTATACACATGCACTTCTCAAGATGGAATGCACAGAAACCAAATTGACTACATCTGTGAGAAGAGGCAATGAAGAAGTTCAACATCAGCCAGCTAAAACTAAGGCAGGTGATGACTTTGGAACAGACCATCAATTGCTCCATGTAAGTTCAGATTATAGTTGAGGAGAAATCAAATTAGTCCATAAGATCCAAAATACGATTCTTGAGGATATCTCACCTGAATTTACAGAACATCTCAAGAACAGATTTGACATATTGAACAGTACTGACAGAAGACTTGCTGAGCAGTGGGATGACATCAAGAACATCATACGTGAAGAAAGGAAAGGGTCATTACAAAGACAGGGAAGAGAGAAAACATCAAAATGGATGTCAGAAGAGATGCCGAAACTTGCTCTTGACCATAGAGTAACAAAGACAAGTGTGTTCAAAGAGCTGAAAAGCACATTTCAAAGGGCAGCTTTAGAAAACAAAACCAAGTATAATAACAAAATGTGCAAAGACCTAGAGTTAGAAAACCAAAAAGGAAGAACCCAGCATATCTTGAACAGAAAGAATTCAAGAAAAAAAATTAAGCCTCGAGTTGCAATCTTGGAAAATTATATGGAACAATGCAGGAAGCATCAAAAGAAGATAGAAAGAACACAGCCATTGTATCAAAAAGAGCACATCAATATTCACACCTTTTAGGAGGGCACATATGGGGAAGAACCAATAGTACTGAAGGAAAAAAGTCCAAGGCTCCAGGAATTGATGGAATACCGACTGACAGGTTGCAACAGGCTGATGGAGCACTGGAAGCACTCACTCATCTAGGCCAGAAAATATGGAAGACAGCCACTTGGCCAACTAACCGGATGAGTGGATGAGATCCATAGTTGTACCAGTTCCAAAGAAATATGTCCCAAGAGAATGCACGAATTATAAAACAATACCATTAAAATCACATGCGAGTATATTTTTGCTGAAGATCAGCCAACAACCATTATAATAGTACATTGACAATGAACTGTCAGAGGTTTTTCTCTTAAGGAAGCTTGCATTTTTAACAGGCGATATAATATTTAAGCCCAAATAATACATCTTTTATTTGGTTAGTTAATGTATCTGAATCTAGGTTTGGAGGTAGGGTGAACATTCACATTCTACAACAAATGCATTATTCCACTCTTTAGACACAAACCTGGCTCTGACAGGAAATCTTCTCCCTAGATATAATGGGAACCATTTAGTGCCAGTACAGATGTCAAAGGAAAGGAACATCTTCTATAGTCAGGTTAAAAGGAATCATCATTTATCTAAGGCTGAAAGTAATTAAAACTGCATTTCCTGAGGAGAATGATAGGGAAGAAGTACCTCGGTCAAGACCCCGACCTCCTCTAAGTCCCTGAAGTGACAACAGAATTGAAAAATGGAGTAGTATTTATTTCACAGGAGAAATGCCTGGAATAAAGACCAATGTTCCCTTGGAAAGACTATCTTACCCCTTTCTCCTGGGCACTTCCTGGCTTGCCTTATGCACAACAGAAGGTGATGTGCCCGACTTTTCTGCATCCTGACGGACTTGCTCTTGGCTCTGAATTTCTTCAGCTTCTCATTTTAAAACAAACATAAAACAAATTTATAAACAAAATGGTCAAAAATGAGAGCACATTTTTATTAGCACATTTTTATCTTGCATTCATTTTCCTAGAATAGCACTGCCCCCCCCCCCAATATATCATGCTTTACAGTGATACTCCCCTGATATTTCTTAGACACGAAGTTATTTCTAAACTATTGAGTGTCCCAAAGTTAATTAAGGACTGAGATCAGGGAGCTTTGTGGAAACAAGCTTTCTATGGATGACGGCACTGGAAGAACAAATATATCATTTCTGTACAGAAATTTTCAGGGCACTACAGTCTGGGTTCATGAGAACTCTAAATCCCTGGAGAAAGAGTTCTAGCATGGGGTTCTATAAATGGTACCCTGATTTCTGTGCACAGAAGCCATATACCCCGGGACTCAATAGTTAGCCCACTAAATTGATTTTTGAATGCACTGTATAGTATTATCAAGGTGGAGTGTGACTTTTCATTAGGTTCAAGAGTAATTCCTCATTCAGTATTAATTTTCTGTAGATTGTAGGTGATTTCACATCTCTGTCTCCTGCCCACTAAATGCTATTGATACACCTGCAGTCAATCTGAGAACCAGAAATGCATGTCATATTTTCAAATGCTGCTGCTGTGTGTGGGGGGGGGGTGGAAGGGAGTTGTGGGGGGGTTGTGCACAGTGAGAATCCATATATTAAGAAAATTAACAATGAAAAGAAATTTGAAATAAATATTGTTGAAAAATTAAAGATTGCTTTTTTGAGATGTGCATAGTTCCATTCATCTATTTTAAGTGACTTTCTTAAATGGTTAGTAAAATATTAGTGCATTCAGGAAAAGAACTGCCAGTAATAAAGATAAATGCCTCGTTTTAACTTCTCACTAGGTCAAATATATGGAAATTCACTGTGAATTTTCTTTTCTACTGACTTCTTCTTTCCTTGCGTGAACTGTAGATTTAGTGGGAAAGTCATTTGACTCTTTCCATGCTACTAAGTCATAAAATCACCCCAGGGATTCAGGAAATTCCACCATGTTTATTTGTCACAAAACCTAAGAAGTAGTTTAGTCCACCAAAATGAAGACTAAGACGGGTGTTTGAAGCCAAATAATTGCTTTAATTACCTTGACTTCTTCTTAGGATGGACTGCCGGACAACATCGGTGCCCAGAACATTGACTTGCTTGAAGCGCTTTGCCTTTTCTTCAAAGAACCATTCTCCAGTTATAATCCTTAGCTGGCTACTCAACGGAAAGGGGGAGAATATTGAAATTAAATTATTTAGACAGATAATTAACTTTCAAAAACCTCTGATCGAGTAACACAATTTTTTTATAAAGTACAATAGATCTTTCTCAATCTCTGCAGTATTTAAGGTAATAATAATGGCCACTCTCAGTTGAATACATACCATGTGCCAAGCACCACTTGCTCTTTATGCTTAATTTCTTTTTACTTACATAGTATTCTGGTGCAACATTATTATTCCCATTTTATAGATGAGATAACTGAGGCTTAAGTAATGAAATGACTGCTTTCCATCACATAGCTGGTAAATAAACAATAGAGCCAGGATCCTAACTCAGGCACTCTGACTTACATCTCAGACTCTTATCCACCATATGGGTAGGTAAATTACTGCTCCGTGAAAACAATAGAGAACAATATTTGAAGGCTTTGAATAACAAAGGAGTCATGATCAGGTCTGGTACAAAATAGAGACTGGGTTAGAATATGATAATATTCTAAAAGTGAGATGACAAAACTCAGATTCATGGTGAAAGTAATAGAGAGAAGTAAATAAATTCACAATATAGGTAAAAGAAGGGCCTAGAATTTGCAATAAACTGAAAGCAGGAAAGAAGGATCCTTTAATAAACATACCCATCTTTTAAGCTCTATCAATAGTGGCTACGTGAAATATGGTCCCATTCACCTCTTGAAATTCTTATAGCCCTCTTCTCTGTCTTTACCTCTCCTATGATCACTACCATTTTCTGATATATTTTAGGGTTATTGATGTCCATGTTCTTTCATGCCTACTAGGCTATAAGGTCATCTAGAGCTGATCTCTATTTAATCGATCTTTTCCCACTGGGACCTGGAAGATATGCTTTCATGGACTGCTTTCTTGGTGAATATATTTGCTTAATAAATGGTTTATCTACTTCTCTAAAATTTGAACATATTTCGTTTCTCCATGTCGAGGCTTATCATAATGATTAACCACATTAAACGTGACTCAGTAGTGTAAACAGTTTTCTAATTAAGAATGACAGCCTGAGATATGGCACTAACGCAAACCTCTGGGAATAAAAATTTCATACAACCAAGCAAACCCTCTGCTGGGTATATATGCTAAAGAAGTAAGAGCTATAACATGAGTATGCATATGCACACCCTTGTTCATAGCAGCACTGTTCATAAGAGCAAGAAGATGGAAACTACCTAGATGCTAATCCATAGAAGAAGGATAGAGACAAATAACTAAATATTATATACCTTTAAGGAACAGGGATGAAACCTTGAAGCATGTCATTGCAAGGGTCAATGTGGAGAACATTATGCTAAATGTAATTCGTCAATCATAAAGAGACAAATATTTTTGAGATGATTGTTATTAAAAAATAAAATAAAGACAAATACTTTCATATCAAATGAAATAGCCTCCAGAGGTTACCAAGAGGCGTAAGGCAAGGGAGGAAAGATGAAGCAATAGGAGAGGGTTCGTAAATATCAACTTGGGTGAAAGGGAAGATAGTTATCCACAAGAGAGAGAAGAGAAATCATAAGCATTGGGTAGGGTAAACTATTGAGGGGTTCCATTGTAGCTTATTTGTTAATTAGAAATTTGATTATCTAAATGTAAGTCTCCACTTAATTAACAATAAAGTTATTTTTAAAATTTTAGTTAGGCTAATTAGGTGAGCATTACTATCCCAACAACTGTATGGAAGATGTTCTGAGATTGGCAGTTAGCCTTCATGTGACTGGGGTAAAGGGATAATGAAGAATGCAATAGAGAATCAGGATGAAAGGTAAGAATGGAGCCATTCAATGGAAGTTTGAATTTCATGCTCAGGAGTTAGAATGCCATTCTTCAGGCAATAGCGAATTCTAGTGAGTTTTCTAAAATTTAGTTGTGTCATATCATGTCTGGAGGAAAGGGAGAAAAAGGAAGAAAACAGATCAACCTCAAATGTATTAACAGAGTAGAAGATGATGAAGATCCAAACCAGGGTATCATGGGAGTGAAAAGTGCAAAGAAACAAAGAGATGCTTGGAATATCAAGGATGAGAAGCAGCAAGAAGGGTTGCAAGTTTGACAAAGTGGCTGAGAAAAAGTAACTGTGATTCAGCAACTGATTGGACTTGAAAATTAGCAATTGGATTCTAAATATAAAAATCACGCCAGAAAATTATGCCCATCTTGTTCCTCACAGCAATTTCCCTGAAATTCAGCTTCTGAATGTAAGAGGCAATGGTGAGTCATATATGATAAAAAAGTTCCATTACTGTGAGGGGGCGGGGGGGGGGTGCTTTTATCCTCAGAGAAAATTAGTCATTGAAATTTAGCAATAGAAAGAGCTGGAACCTTTACTTTGGGTGTCTAGCTTCCTAAACTGGGAAAAGTAATTTTCTGTTTTTTAAAGCCATCCCCTAGTGATATTTCTGTTATTTTGTAATGAACGCACTAGATAACTAAGACAACATCTGTTCTCAATTATTATATGTATTGTTTCTGGCTGTCTGCATTCTATAACTAACAGAAACCACAAGGACCTGATAACACTAAAGATTTTACTAAATGCTTTTCACAGAAAGTTTTCCCAATCTCTTCAATAGGGTGATGAACACACACACACACACACACACACACACACCACACACACACAAGCCCACACAAAATAGGAAAAGGGAGGAAATATAGATCAATGATTAAAAACCACCCAAAAATGGCATGCCACTGATTCAGCTCTTTTTTTAAGGGTCTTTGGTTATGGGGCAGGGGGTGCAGGATAGATGACACACTGATATCAGTTTCTTAATTTGCAAGAAAAAATGTGGTATATAAAGTCTGCATGACCTGGAAATGGGTTTCCATATCATCTCTAGTATATGCTCTGAGAGCTGCCAACACCTAAAATAAACAAGATCTTCCCAGAATTGTTAGTCATGACCTCTTGTTTTCCTTGCAGAAACCAGAACTATAAATCTTGTATTTATTCAACTTAGATACACACTTGAATTATTTGCCATTCCCAAACTCTGCAATATCAGAATATTATGCCTTGGAGTTATACCTTGACCACCTTCCCAGGCTTTAGAGCTGAATGGAAGGTCTGGAGGGACAAAGAACTAATACTTACTGAGTGCCCAGCAATGAAGTAGGCACTTGCTAAATGCTTTAGCTCGAATCTTCACATAGATTCTGAAATAGCTGCTCTTCCTGCTGTTAGTTGGCTTCAAGTTGTCTGCAACTCAGGCGACTCCATGTGGACAGAATAAAAGCTGTTCTGAGGTGCCTCTGGGTGGTTGAAAGGGCCGACTTTTTAGCCCAGCTGTTCAAGCATTTCATTTCACGGTTTGCATAATCAAGAGTACTTGACTAAGCTGTTACTATTCTCTTCCTAGATTTACAGATGAAAAACTGAAGCTCGCATGCAAATGGTGACTTGCAAAAATTTGTGACTTTATTATGGAACAATCAGGAAAGTTCATGCCCTTCCCATTTTGCAAAATTACTAGAATAGAACTCAATATTTTCAGCCATAACAAGGCCTAGAAAATGGATGATTATGAAGCATTGAGGAAGGCTGAAACCCTTTAGACAGACACTCGTAGCATCTTTTAATATGGGCTATCGTGTGTGCGCATGCGCATGTATGTGTTGGGGTTGAGTGGTCGGAATAAAGGAAGGAAGAAAGAACAAAGAAAATAACATGACACTCAATTTAAAATTCATATTCCTTCCTGCTACAGAAATTTTTTTTTCTTTTAAAAAATCATTTTATTGGGGGCTCATACAATTCTTTTTTTTATTTTAACAATTTATTGGGGCTCATACAATTCTTTTCACAGTTCATATATATACATACATCAATTGTATAAAGCACATCTGTACAGTCTTTGCCCTAATCATTTTTTTCTCTTTTCTTCTTTTACATTTTATTAGGGACTCATACAACTCTTACCACAATCCATACATATACATACATCAATTGTATAAAGCACATCCGCACATTCTCTGCCCCAATCATTCTCAAGGCATTTGCTCTCCACTTAAGCCCCTTGCATCAGGTCCTCTTTTTTTTTCCCCTCCCTCCCACCTGCTACAGAAATTTAATATTTGAAAAAAGACAAGCCTAGACATTGACTCGGTGACTCCTCTAGACCATATCCTGAAGCATGGGCTGACTGAAATGCCAGTGGATTACAGGTACTATTGGTGAATAAGAAGAGCGAGTACCCAGACATAGGGAGGCCATGGTTTTCTTTCACATTTATCCTCTGGATTTCAAATGTTGGCTAAGAAGCTTACAGAAATGTGAAGTCAAGTTAAATTCTCCTTAGATGTACAATAAAGTCCGAGAAATTAACTTTTAAAAGGAAGAGATTACGCATTTGAGATAAGTTTAATACATATGCTGAGATAAGATATTATTCTCCTTCTTATTCAAAAAGAAACTTTTGAGAACTCTTGATTAATGGGTTCATAGCCCAGCAAATGTTCATTTTATTCTACTATATATCAAACCCTGTGCTAGGGCTTAGAATACAGAGGTAAAGAAGACAAACAAGGGCCCTGTCTCTTTGGGTATCATGGTCTACATTTATTCCTTCTCTCCTCCTGAGACAGGAAACATAAAAAAATTTCTAGACACATTTTAGTTAACCTTCAGTGAGAACAACTTCTGAGTAGAGAAAAACAAAACTAAATTTCAAGTGAATGTAAAAGACTTGTGTGCCAACTATGTTATCCTCTAGCCAAAGATCACCTGGAAGTCACCTTGATTGACTGAGATGATTTCTCGTTGCGATAAGGGAGCACGCATACAGTGAGGAAACATGGGTATCTCGATAAGTGGCTGCTGCTGTTATTGTGCTTAGGTGTCTGGGAATCAGTTCTGAAGCATAGCAGCCCTGTGCACAAAGGAACAAAACCCTGTCCAGTCCTGTGCCACCCTCACAATCAGTGTTATGTTTGAAATCATTGTTGCAGTTACTGGTTCAGTCCATCTCTTTGACGGCCACCCTCTTTTTCAATAACTATCTACCGTGCCATGCATGATATCTTTTCCCAAGGACTTGTCTCTTCTGATAACATGTCCAAAGCATGTGAGATGAAGTCTATCGTTGCTTCTGAGGAGCCTTCTGGCTATACTTATTCCAAGATGTGCTTGTTCTTCAGGTGGTCCATCCTACTTTCAATATTCCTTTCCAGCATCATAATTCAAATGCATAGGTTCTCTTTTGGTTTTCCTTACCCAATGTCCAACTTTTACATGCATATGAGATGATTGACTGTACCATGCCTTGAGTCCTCAAGGTAACAGCCTTGCTCTGCAACACTTTGGAGAAGTCTTATGCAGCAGATGTGCTCAATATACAGTGTCATTTGATTTCTTGACTACTGTTTCCATGAACATTTATTGTGGACCCAAGCAAGGTAAAATACTTACAACTTCCGTCTTTTCTCCGATTATCATAATGTTATCTATTATTCTAGTTAGGAGGAATTTTATTTTTCTTATATGTGAGTTGCAATCCATATCGAAGGGGGTAGTCCTTGATGTTAACCAGTAAATGACTTAAGTACTCTTGGTTTTCAGCATGCCAGATTGTGTCGTCTGCATATTTAAACCTGTTAATAAGCCTTCCTTTAGTTCTCAAAAGCCGCTTGAAAGGAGGGACAGAATTTGGGCTGGTGCTAGGTAATTTGGGGTAGGATTCAGGGAAGTGGGGATTAGCTTTAGAATAGGTGCTCTCAGGAGTGGGTAAAATTCTATAAATTAGTATCTTAACAAAGCTGATCTAAAAGGATAGAAGAATAGAGCCAGCACAAAGCTTTGATTGGTAAAGAAGTAGCAGTCATTCATATTAGCCAAATTAGAAGGATATGCACTACTTTGTGGCTTAAACTGTGGTTGTGTGTTTCTTGTGTTTGCCTGCGCTTACATGACATTATGAGACGGGCTCGGATTGTCTCATTTCATCATACGACAAGTGACACTGTCGGATGTTGGTATTCTGTGCGGTTGTTTATATCCAATGAGAGAACACTATGGCCAAGCAAGAATGCCAGGCCAGCTCCTCGCAACATCAAGGCCTAACTTGTAGTGTGAAGCCAGTTTCTAGATGTCAGGGGCTGAGTTTCCTTCTAAGAACAAAGGAGTATATGTTTACTCTGTGTCTACGCCATTCATCAGTACTATCATCTTTTTTGAGTAGCATTATTGTGTTTTAACTCCCACAATAACCAAGAACAATTCATTAAAAACAAAAATATCAGCCTCTTATTTGCTTTAAAAAGGTAAAGATACCAAAAGAAGAGGAATTGATGCAAAGGGCTTAAGTGGAGAGCAAATGCTTTGAGAATGATTGGGGCAGGGAATGTGCAGATGTGCTTTATACAATTGATGTATGTATATGTATGGATTGTGATAAGGGTTGTATGAGCCCCTAATAAAATGTAAAAAAGGTAAAGATACCTACCAAGACATAGCAAATGAGTTATTACAACATGAATTACAGATCACATAAATTCACCAATACCGCATAAAAATATTTCATGTTTTAGTTCCCTAGTCATGTCACATTTATCTTTTGTGTTTTTCCCTGAGTTAAATTAAGTTTCTAATTAGGGAAGAAAAGAGATCATTACAATCGTCTTGGTGTTCAATGGCAACTGCCTCAGTGCACATGCTCAGGTGGATTTTGCAGGTCTCATTAAGATAGGATAATGAACTGACTATGCAGGGTTCTTTTCACTCTCTATAGAGTTGGTCTTAAAAGTAGGGTTTTAGCTGTCAACATATTAGAATTAGAGGAGCTGGGATAAGATGCCAGTTGCAGCTCAGTCCCTTTTAACAGGTAGCCTCCTCACATCAGTTCTTGCTGTAATCGTTTCAGTGCTACAGGAATTACATCTTTTCACTTTTACCCAATCCAAGGTAAATGACAATAAAGGTTGTGCTTCCAACTGATTAGAGAATGATTCACTTTCTGACTCATATCCTCATCTCCTTAGAGGTCAGGGTGGGAATATCAATTTGATGGTCTATTAAACTTGGAGACAGCCCAGTGGCTACAGCATTCCCTCACCACAAACAAAGAGAGTCCACTGCCAATAAAATAACACTTACTCTTCCCTTTCAAAAACCACATCATGAATACAAAACAAGATACCTCTAATACTGTCAGATAGTTTAAAATCTCTTGCATTACACAGACTTGAAGCTGGGATAGTAGAGAAGTGATACTTAAACTGATTTTCAGTTTTAAAAGTCAGGAAGGATTTTGGTGTGTCACATTCAACACTTACATGATTAGCTATTGCAGAAGGACGTATATAACTATTTAAAAAGTTGTTGTTGTCAGAAAGGTATACAAATAAATACTCATGCATTGAAAGCTCTTTTTGTTCCTTAGAACATTTGAAAGCACCAAGACAAAATTAACTTCAATGATGAAACACTTATTTAATAACCTCACATTCCTCTTTAGATGGTGAATCCATTGAGACTAGTCCATGTTTTATTTTTCTTTGTATTCTTAGCCCCTAATATACTGACACATTACCTATAAATGTTGTAGTAGGAATGAATAGATGGATTTATGGATGTATGGATGAATGGATTGGTTAGGTCAATAGTTGAATCTAGTAAATTATTATTTCATTAATAAAATGAACACAAGTGACTTCAAAATTCTGTACTGATGTGTTAAGAAGCCTCGGTAGTGCAGTTGGTTCACCCTGGGCTGCTAACTCTAAGATCAGCAGGTTAGATCTACCATGCTTCTTTGAAGGAGGAAGATGAAGTTGTTTGTTCCTGTAAAGATTTACAATCTTTTCAATGGCAGTAGCTGGGTGGTGGTGATGGGTATTGATGTGCTAACATGTTGTAAGGAAAAATATAGAACTTTTAAACTGTGATTATTTATCCCTATGCCCTTCTGAGAATACTTCTTATAGCTACTATATCCTTTCATAACTATTGAAACTTTGCTCAATAATGAAAGCAAATACATTTATGAAATGATTTAATCTCACTAAAAAATTTACACACATGCCTCTGACTGAAGAAAATCATATTTGTTCTATGATTTGTTTAATTCCAAAATACTTTAAGTGGGATTTCACTGTTCATTGATTTGCTCTCTAGTCATCTAGTCTCTATTCATTTAACCAATATTTATTAAATACCTACTATATGCACATTTATAGGCACTAGAGATATATCAGTAAAGCCATAGCCCACTGACCATCAGAAGGAGTGACACCAACATGACAATTGGGCATAGGAAGGGTTCATCAAGGTAGTGGCATCAATAGGGTTGATGTCACTAGTCACCCGATTTGCTAACTCATCACCACCATCACTACCCCCCATCCCACCAGTCAGGGAGTGGGTGAGGTAGCCAAGATATCCACCATTGGGTATAGAGAAGGTTCATGTTGGGGGGCAGGAGATTTGGGGATCCACAGGGCATGTCTGGAGAGTCAGGACCATGTGGTGCAGCCATGAGTGAAGGTTGGGTGGGCCAGGATGGCTCTGAGGGCCAGAGGTATTTACTCCAGTCAGCATTACCCATCTGAGCTGGTGATGCCATAAGTTACTGCACTAGGTGATACCAACACAAGTGCTAACACTGAGTCATGGTCATGGATGGACCTTACATTCTAGTGGAGGAAGAGAGGTAATAAACAAGATAAATAAATATAAAGCTTGCGAGTATTAAGGGAACAAAAAAGAGAAAGGGGTTATATGAGTAGACTAATTTCTATGACACGCAATCTTCAAATTTCCATCGCCTTAACACATTAAAACGTTATCATTCATATTATCTAAAGTTTATGTGACAAGATGTGGGGGGTGGGGTGTTTGGGCGAATTTGACCTACAGCTATCATCTCTACTGAGAAGAGTTTTTATCATAACTTTCAATTAGCAATGTGCAAATCCACAAAGCTTTTGGCTCTTATATTTAACGGTATGTTTCAATAATTACAAGTGACATCTATAACTAAAAGAGAAACCTCTCCTCCTTGTACAACAGCTTATGGCAATTCCTATTTCACTGAAGAGTTCTTGAGTCAGCCTGCAGATAGCTACTGTTTTCTGAATGCCCAGAGTATAGAAAAGAGGGAGAAAAGTTATTTCTAATATCTACGCAACATAAAACCAATTGGACCTGAAGTAACATTCCATAGGAGCAGATATGATTCCGAACTAATTGATAGAGTACCAGCTTTTGAAATAAGGTGAATCTTCAACTTGGTGAAAATAATCTAGAAAATCTGTGGGATTCTGCTTAAGAGCTCTGGGTGGTGGTGTGTCTAAACATTGGGCTGTGAGCTGCATGGTCAGCAGTCGGAAACCGCCAGCTGATTGAGCTTTCTACTCCCTTCAACAGTCTCAGAAACCCACAGGGGGTCACTATGAGTCTACACTGACGCAACGGCAGTGAGTGTGGTTTCGAGTTTGGTTTTTCATTATATATATGAGAGTGCCCATTTAGCTCCTAACATTGTGCAATTGGGCATTATTGCTGTTGTTCTCTCTTTTTCTGCCAGCATTTTATACAATCATTGCTGATTTCTCGTCCAATAGAATTTATACACAATAGTTATTTTAGATGATATTATGTCAACTTAATTTTTATGACAGTGTAGAGGTGGGGTCTGTGTTAATCAGGTCACAGCCTGATGATGTCCCCTTGTAGTTGTGGCCTTCTTAAAAGGAAAGGAAGCTGAGAAGCTCTCTCTCTACCATTTCACCTTCGTGCTTGTTGGAACTCTCCCTCCAGGCCTGTCCCCGTGTAGGCCGCCCAACTCTGAGAAGTGTGGGCTCCCTACCATGTTTCCAGCAGCCTTGGAGCCCTGTGGCTCTGCACCTTCCTGGGTGTTTGCCTGTTATCTTCCTGAATTCTGCATCACCTTACTGTGTCATCAGCCTGCAGATATGAGAGTCTGAAGAGAACCCTGTCTTGTATTGGATTTATGGACTTGAGTTGCACTGGGCTTGGATGCCTTCTTTTGATAGGAAATTACTTGTTCATATAAACCAATTTCTTTTATGTATATGAGTGCCACTGGATTTCTTTCTCTAGATCATCAGACTAACACAATGTTAGCGTCACTAAGACTATTTGGCCAAATATGACTGTGCTTGCCTTTCTGCGAGCTCACTTCCATACTCTGCTCATTCTGAGGGAACACTTGCTGGGATGGCCTTGGAGGTTTAAAATCCTGGTATGAAGCATCATATGTTCACTAGAGCCATAATAGGCCTTACCGCTCATTAGGAGGCATAGAGACTCAACCGTGCCTTGCCAAAGCCCAGGACTCGGGCTTATAAACAAGCTCCTTAATAAATTCCTATACTATAAACCAACAAGCACATGCTTTTTTTCCCTCAAAATATCTATTGACCTTACCTGGTTTCCTATACCAGAAACAAACAAATATATGCTCCCCCCCCCAAATATCTATTGACCTTAACCTGGTTGCCTGCCAGTCTAAAACAATACATTATTTTAAAATTATTATTATTAGTTGTGATGTAATACATATATCATATCATTCCATATTTCCTGTCAAGTAGAATTGTACAATTGCCACCCAAATCAGTTTCCAGACATTATTTTTCTACAAGGACTCCTTGACATGGTATCCCGTTTGCTCCACCAACACCACTGTACCTCCTCCCCTCTCCCCCCTTCTTCTATTTGCTCTCCCGATAGGTCCATCAATCCTGGGTTTCATATACCGAAAAACAGAAAATCATATAACACAGCTTCAAGATGGTGACCTTCACTGACATAACACCTCTGAGTTACACTCTAATATGAACAAACACAAAAATAAAATTAAAATTTTGGAAACCAGATCAGGTTCAGTCTGCATCATAGGAGTAATCTACTGACAAAGTTTTAAGTGTTCAAGTCAGATTTATACCTTTGGTCTTCTATACTCCTTTCTCCCAACGACTCTGTTTAGTGAACACTTCCCTCCCTTCCCCAAATTTTAGATAGTTCTTTGTAGGCCTATTTCCTATGTGATTCCACAAATGAATCTTGATTCCCACTGTCATCCATCACCTTCTGCACACTGGATTCTCACAATATAGGCTTTGATACTGATCCCTCCTTCAATTTCGGATGAGATGGATTCCAATCCTTCGGTGACTAATGATGGTGTGCTTCTTCCATATGGACTTACAGGTAGTTGACATCTCACTTAGATGGCTGCTTGTTTGGAAACAAGCCTTTAAGACCCCAGACACTATTTCTCTGATAGGCATGCACCATCTAAATTCCTTGCCACATTTTGCTATAGCACCCATATCTACTGTGTTTCTTTCATGAGAGTGACTATCGAGCAGGGTCATGATGTAAGAACTAATTGTTCTTGACTTGGATCTAGGATGTAGTGCAAGTCCCAAACCCATTCCTGGATCTAAGGTTTTTTTTGTTCATTTTAATTTGCTGTAACTTGGGAGTTAATGCATATGTCATATCATTCCATTGTTCAATCACTTCAAACAGAATTGTACAATTGCTTCCATAATCATGCCCAAACTTACTTTTCCTTCCTGGACTCTTGGACATCATCTCCCTTTTATCTTCCCCACTCCTCTCTATTGCCCCTCCCCACCAAACACTTGTTCTATTTGCTTTCCCTACACGATCAACACCCCTGGGTTTCATTTACTGGAAAATGGGGAAACAAATGATACTTCAAGAGGGTAACCCCCAATGGCAATGCACCTCTGAGATGCACCCTAATATGAACAAGCATAAGCAAAATGTAATCCTGTCACAGCATTTCCAGAATAATATAGCTCTTAATAAAGGATGTTGATGTAGCAAGACCTTGTTTAACCACCAACCAACAGTACACCACTCTTGCTAGAGCTGTCTTCTGCCTCCTCAGACACCATGTATTTTCCGACTTAAGTCCTTTGATTACAAGTGTGTCTGAGGTTGAGGCCAGGTCCCCCCGTGAAGTTCAACACATGAGTTCTGCCTGATGCAGTCGCTGGAGCATGATATGCACCACGAAGATTCAGGATTTAGTGTCTCAGCATTCCATAGTACTAGGATACCCCCAGACAGCCTAGTTCAAAGTTGCCCATCTGCTGCAAACCACTAAAGATACTCTGCACCTAGTGTCCTCCAAAACATCCTCTGTCACTCCTCCTTCCACCTTGAGGCCAGCCCCCAACAACCATAGACCTATATTCCCCCCAACAACCTCTTTTGCCCCCAACAACCATAGACCTATATTCCCCCCAAGGTGACTGTTCCCTCTCCCCTCGTCTGTGGTGCCCCTCCCCTCAGTAAGCCTCATCCCTCTGACAGACCCTCATCCCTCTCTGGGAAACTTCTTCCCAGATCCACTTGGCAGCCACTCAGCAGAAAACATTCTCCTCCCCACTCCCCGACTATTTGATTCCAGCTTTCATGAGGTGCCCTCCAGCCAAGTGATCTACATTATATTTAACCTGGAGCTGGTGATGTGTTCATTGACACTGGTTTGACTCCGTAGCAGGTTGTCTGGTCTCCCGCCAGAAGACTAGATGTCTTGCAAGCTTGAGTTTGCACCCGTTCTGCTGCTTGTTCCTATAGCAGTGGAGTCACGCAGTATTTGTCCTTCGGTGCTTGCCTAACTTCACTCAGCATAATGTCTTTCTTCCAGATCCCTCCAATTCTTGAGGTGTTTCATTTAGGGATGCGTAGTATTCCATTGTGCGTATGTACCAGTTTTTTAATCCACTCTTCTACTGATGAGAGTTTAGGCTGTTTCCTGCTTCTTGCTATTGTGAACTGTGCTGCGATGAACACGGGGAGCAATCTGTCCAGGATTTTGTTTCTTATTTCTATAGCTTACAGTCCCAGTAATGGATCATATCGTACTAATTCCTTGATATCTTTTTCTGTATTCCAGTCATTTGTATATAGGAATCCAATTGATTTCTGCTTGTTAATCTTGCATCCTGCTACTCTACTAAACTCCCCTGTTGTTTCCAGCAATCCTATGGTGTACATCTTAGGACTCTCAATATAGAAAATCAAACGTGTCATCTCCAAATAGCGAAAGTTTCCCTTCTTCTTTGCCCAGTTTACACCCTTGATATCTTGTTCTTGACTTATGATATTGGCTAGTACTTCCAGCCCAAAGTTGAATAGAAGTGGGGATAATGGACATCCTTGTCGGGTTCCCTTATTTAGTGGAAATGTTTTCAGCTTTTCTCCATTGAATGTAATATTGGTTATTGGTTTTTATGTATATAGCTTTTATTGTATTGAGGATATTTCCTTCTAATCCTATCATTTTGAGATTCTTTATTAGGAATGTGTGTTGGATGTTATCAAATGTCTTTTCTACCTCAATTTATATGATCATATGGTTCTTGCCCTTTTTCTTCTTGATGTGGTGGATTACATGAATTGTTTTTCAAATGTTGAACCATCCCTGCATCTCTGATATGAAACTTCTTCGTCAGGATGTATTATTATTATTATTCTTTTTCGATATGTGTTTGGAATCTATTGGCCAAGATATTGTTGAGGAGTTTTGCATCTATGTTTATGAGAGCTATAGGTCTGTAATTCTCTATCCTTGTGGGGTCTTTGCCCAGTTTAGGGATCAGGATTAATGATTGCTTCATAGAATGAGTTTTGGACTTTTCTGACCCTTTCTATATTCTGGAATAATTCATGTAGGATGGTTTCAGCTCGTCTCTGAATACATGGTAGAGTTCTCCAGTGAAGCCATCTGGACCAGGGCTTCCTTTAGTTGGTAGTTTCTTATGACCTTATCTATTCCTTCTTTTACTATGGCTCTGTTCAAGTTCTTAAGGTCCACATTCCATAATTTGAGGAGAGAGTGATTTTCCAGATATTGCTCCATGTCCTCCACACGATCAAATTTATTGGAATACAATATTTCATAGAACTGCATTATTAATCTTTTTTTATTAGTGTCTGCTGTGATGCCCCTGTTTCATCCCTAATTCTAGATACTGATGTCTGCTCCTCCTTTTCCTTTGTTAAGCTTGCTAGTACTTTGTCAATTTTGTTGGTCCTTTCAAAGAACCAACTTTTTGCTTTATTGATTCTTCCCATTATTCTTCTGTTTTCCAGTTCATTTATCTCTGCTCTAATTTTTATGATTTCTTTTCTTTTGCTGTTGGAAATACTATGCTGTTGACTCTGTCCTAACTGCTGGAGGTGTGTGTTAAGGTGCTAACCAAAATTCTCTCATCTTTTTTCATGTGTGTATTTTTTGCAAGAAAGTTACTGCTGATAGCTGCCTTTGCTGCATCCCATAAGCTTAGTATGTTCTATTGTCATTCTCACTGGTTTCTAGGAACTTCTTAATTTCCTCTCTAATTTGGACTATTACACATTCTTTTTGAAGTAGTGTGTTATTGAGTATCCAATTTTTTGTCTTTGTGGTAGTTATATAATATGTTGTCAGTTTTAGAGGATTAAGAGTGAAGGGGTGGAGTTTAGTCTGTCAATCTGATCATCGCTTGATGACCTTATTTTGTGGCACTAAGGAGACATATAGCTAATTAGAGGCAGGATCGCTAAGTGGTGTAAATTAAGAGACCTCTAAAATAATAAATACAGCATAAATAATTTTGTAAAAGGGTGTGTGGTGGAAAGCAGACACAAACACAGCTAAATGACAGCAAACAACCATTATATATCAATAATGACAGCAAAAGTCAATACACCAATCAATGGACAGAAAGCAGCAGACTGGATTGGAAAATAAGACTCACTTATATCCTGCCTAAAAGAGGAACACCTTAAACTCAAAGAAAAAATTGACTAAAAATCAAAGGATCATGTAAAACCTACTAAGCCAATGACAATCATAGAAAGGTAAATATAGTAATATTAGTCTCTGATAAACTAGACTTCAAGGCAAATAACATATAGACAAGAATGGAACCTATATAATGATTAAAGGAACAATACACCAGGAACATATGACCTTAATAATTATATGAACATCCAATGGAAGATCCTCAAAATACGTTCATCAAATGGTCCTAGCCTTGGAAACAGAAATAAACAGCTAAAAAATAAGTAGGAAATTTCAAAACACCACCATCAAGGAAAGGTAGATCATCAATAAAGAAACAGAAGGGCTCCACAACAAAATCGCCCAGCTCCACTTCCTAGACATACACAAAACAGTGTATCCCAAACAGCAAAGAATTCACTCATTTCCAAACCACACAGCGCATATTTTAGAATACATCACATGTTAGGCTACAAAGTACTCAATGAATTAAAAAATAACAACCTTAGAGATCCTACAATCCCTTTTCTCAGGTTACAATGCTGATAAATGGATATCAATAATAGGAAGAACCTCAGATCACAATGCTATGAAACTGGAAATCAATAAGAAGAAGAACAGGAACATAAAGACAAACACATGGGTACCTAACAGCATTCCCCTTAAAATTTACTGAGTAATAGAAAAAATAAAAGATGAAATTAATAAATTCCTTAAAACAAATTAGAATGATAACATATCACACCAAAACCTTTGGGACACAACAAAGGCATCTATTATAGGGCAATTTGTAGCAATCAACATATACATGAAAAAAGAAGAAAATTCCAAAATCAATACCTTAACACAACATCTCCAACAACTACAACAAGTACAACAACAGAAACCCTACAAAAATAAAAATAAAAAAAGAAATCATGAAGGTTAGAGTGGAAATAAACAAAGGAAGACAGAATAACAATGTAAAAAATCAACAAGACAAGAAAGTGGTTTTTTGAAAGGATTAACAAAAACGACAAACTTCTGGAAAACTTAAGAAAGGAAAAGGAAGAGAGGACACAAATATCTAGAATTAAAGATGAAAAATGTGACATCACAACATACCCCTGTTGTTTGTGTAAATAATATCCAGTTGCTTAAGAGAATAATCTGTACAAGTCAACAAATTATGAATTTGTGTCTGAAAATGGTTTACATTTATATAATTTTCTTTCTCAATGGTGTTTTAACTTCTATACCATTGGCTAAGTTAATGATACTATCAATGAATTATCTTATGCCCCATAGGGATGACTGATGATATTCTCCACCATAGAATGATAATGTGAACCAGAAACATATATAAACCATAGTAACATGAGTGGTTTGGGGCTCACACTTAATTCTATCCCAAATCTAAGAACAATTTGTTCTTATGACATGGTGATGCTTGCCTTCCTGAAGAGATCATTGAAGATATGGGTGCTATAGTAAAGTGTGGGGAAGGAATCAGATGGTGCCAAGTTATCAGAAAGAATAGTGCCTGGGGTCTTAAAAACTTGTCTTCAAACAAGCAGTCATCTATGTGTGGCATCAATTATGTCCACTTGGACTAAACAGACCACCCTGTGTGATCCAAGTATTGTAGATAATAAAATTCAAATCTGGAGGGGTGAACAATGTCAGAGCTTAAATTCTGAACACCCAGTTTGAGAAGGCTATGGATGACAGTTGAAGCCCAAAATTCATTTGCAGGATACCCACATGGATTAAGCACCTGCTGAATCCCTTCTCACAATAGCCCAGGAATTTGAATAGCCTTGATATCAGACAGAGAACATTTCAAAGGTGATTATGGCCAATGTTCTTGGGTTAAAAATAAACACCTTATCATTTGATCTCTCTTTGACCCATTTCAAAGTTGTTTACATTTTTAATATTTTCTGTTTTTTATTGCTTTTTAAAAAATGTTTTGCCTAGTCATTGCTATTGTGTTGTGGGGTGAGGGGAGCAGAGAAGGGGTTGTTTGATTGTTTCCTATTTGTATTTCCTATGATTTTCATTTTTTTATTGTTCTTATTTATATTCTTTCTTTTTTTATTAAAGATCATGTTATTGGGGCAATCTTACAGCACTTATAACAATCCATACATCAATTGTATCAAGCACATTTGTACATATGTTGCCATCATTATTTTATACACAATTACTTTCTATTTGAACCTTTGGTATCAGCTCCACCTTTTGTCCTCCCTCCCCACCAGGGTACTCTTGTGAACCCTTGATAAATTATAAATTATTATTTTCATATCTTTCATCGACCACTGTCTCTCTTCCCCCATGGTTTCTGTTGTTTGTTCCCTCTGAGGTGAGGGGGGAAAATTATGTGTCGATCATTGCGATCAGTTCCCCTATCCACCCCGCCTCGCCCTACCTTCCTCCTACCCTCCTGGTATCCTACTCCCATTCTGGTTTCTGGATTCTGTGTATAGTGAGCTCTTATCTCTTATCTTTACCTGTGTACCTGCTGATTTTCTTTATATGAAATCCAGGACAGATAGAGCTACAGAGAAAGTAAATTGGTCACTTTCTAGGTGCATGTCAGAGGAGAATGAAGTGAAATGGGGAGCTTCCGACAATGAGTATGAGGGAAAATGTTCTGAAATTGATTTGGGTGATGATTGCACAACTTTTTGTAATATGATTGAACGATTAGAATGTATGATATGGGAAGTATATGCCAATAAAACTCTTTAAAACCGTATTGGCAAGGTGCTAGAAACAATAAAAGAAAAAAAACAAGTGGAAAATCTAAAACTCAAATTCACAACAACCGAATTTAAAAATTACACAAATGAGTTTAACAGCAAGTAGATATGACTAAAGACAGGAATATGGAATTCATATATAGATCAGAATGAAAATACAAATATAAATTCTGAGAGAAAATGATAGAAAATAGAGAGAGGAGTGTGAAACATATGTAGATGTTGGATATAACTAAGGTCATATTTGAAGTTCCCTAACTAGAAGACAGTGAAGAGGAAGAAGCAATGTCTGAGGATATCCAAACTGAGAATTTTTCATGTATACCAAAAAGATTGAGGAAAAAATTCAAGAAACTCTTGAAACGCCAAAAAAATCTGGACAAAGCATATTATAGTAACTTTTGAAGATCCAACAAATATAATATATGTTAAAAGTTGTCAATGAAAAATAATCTTTGAGAAGCAACAAAGCCCATATGGAAGAATCACACAAGCGTGTGTGATCATGAGGTGTCGATGGGATCAGTTATCAGGCATCAAAGACCCAGAACAAAAAATCATTTTAATGTGAATGAGGGGCGTGCAGAGTGGAGACCCAAAGCCCATCTGTAGGCAATTGGAAATACCCTTACAGAGGAAACACAAGGAAGAGATGAGCCAGTCAGGATGCAACTTTCTTCTAGTTCTTTATTGCTTCTTCCCTCCCGTTATCATGACACCAATTCTACTTTACAAATCCGACTAGACCAGAACATGTACACTGATACAGATAAGAGCTGGAAACATGAGGAATCCAGGACAATTAAAACCCTCAGGACCAATAACAAGAGTAGAGATACCAGGAGAAAAAGGGGAAGGTAGGGGCAGAAAGATGAAACCTATCACAATGATCTACATATAACGCCCTCCCAAGGGGATGAAAAAAAGAAAAGTGGGTGAAGGGAGACAGTGGTCATTGTATGACAGGAAAAAATGACCCAAGTTGGAAGTATGGTGATACAAGGGAAAAAAATGAAGAATGGAAAGGGTAGCTATGTGAATAAGTCTATGTGAATATTTGCTGTAAAAGAACACCAATATTGTGTTTGAGAATATATGAGGGAGCCTCAAAATTTCTTGGAAAAATACCATTATCTTTCAGTTCCATTTTTCACAAACTTTTTAAAGTACTGATTGTATATATACAGATATATACATATATGTATGTATATACAAGGAATTGCTTTCTGAAAGCTATGTATTTAATTTCTTTTACAAAACAACCTTATCACCTTCAAAGTATTCTCCATTACATTTTGTACATTTGTCAAATCTGCAATTCCATTCTGGGAAACATTTTCACACTCAACTGCCTGGATGCCTGACAGCCCATCCCTCCTTTTTTTCTTCGCATCTTCTATGTTGCCAAATCACTATCCTTTCATGTCTCTCTTCATTCGAAGAAACAAAAAGAAGTTGCATGGAGTGAGGTCAGATGCATCAGGTAATTAGGGTAAGAGAGGAATACTGGTTTGTTTGTTTTTTTGGGGGGGAGGGGGGTTGCCAAACACTGGTGCACTGAGATGGCGATGTGAGCAGGTGCATTGTCATGGTGGCAAAATCAGTTCCCTATCTGCCACAAATCAGGTCCTTCTTGTTGTACACTTTTATTCAATCTTTTCAGAATCTTTGAATAGAAAGCTTGATTAACAGTTTAATCTGGTGGAACAACTCCAAACACACCATTCCCCTCACTTCAAAAACCCAAATGAGCATTGCATTGATCCTTGATTTCCCGTGACAAGCTTTTTATGGGTGAGGTGATGATGGTATCTTCCACTGGTTTGATTGATGTTTGCTTTCGGGATCATAAGAATAATACTATGTCTAGTCACCAGTATTGACCTTGGGGGAAAAAGTCTGGGTCACTTTGGAACTGTTCTTTCAAATCGCAGCATCTTTCACTGGACACTCTTTTTCCTGGTCAGTCGAACCAGAGGCACACAATTTACAACTACCTTTCACATGATTAATTCTTCCATTAATAGTTACTCAACTGAGCTTGAAGATAGTCCAGACAACTTCTCCATGACTTCAATGGCCCGTAGCTGGTCTTTGAGCACAGGTGCACAAATTTTGTCACCATTTTCGTCCATTCGAGAAGTGGATGGATGTCCAGAAGAGTTTGGTCATCAATTGATATTCCACCTTTCTTGAGATGAGAAAACCACTCGTACACTTGAGTTTTTCCCATAGCGCTGTCCTTGTCAGCTGTGTTCAACATCACAACAGTTTCTGTGGCATTTTTCCCAAGCAGGAAACAAGATTTCACAGTCATATTCTGTTTTCTTAAATGGACCTTTACAAAAAGGAAGGTTTGAGCAAAACTGGTTTGATTAAAAAAAAATCACTGTGACCAGAGAGAATCTTTCCAGGAAATGCCACTGGGTGCACTAACTCAAGAGTAAGTTGTTCAATGCTCGCCTGGTGGGGAAAATGTGTGATATGAAAGTTCTGCCCAGAGGAGCTTTTTTCTGTTTGGGGGGGGTACACCCTCATAGGTATATTTAATATATAGATAATACATGAAAAATAGGGATGTACAGAAAACATATATGTTATATTGGGGGAAGCTGCTGCATAAAGTCTATTTAAAGTATTAAAAAGCAAACATCTCACTTTGAGAACTAAAGTACATCTAATCCAAGACATGGTATTTTCAATAACCTGTATTATGTGAATGTTGGACTATGAATAAATTGAACCACAGAAGAATTGATGCATTTGAATTACTAATCACTTCATATCATGTACTTTGGACATAGAAAGGATATTTGGTAAAAGAAAGTCCCCCAAAGGGGGAAGATTTTCAAGGAGATGGATCAAAATAATGGCCAGAGCAATGGGCTCAAACCTAACAACAATTGTGAGGATGTTGCAGGGCTGAGTAACCTGTTATATATAGGGTTTCTATGAATGGGAGTCACCCCCAAGGCACCTAACAATGACATAGTGCATACCAGATAATATATTGGGAGAGAGTAAAGAGAGTTAAAGTGTCTTTAGGTCATGGAAATGTTAGAATATTGATTGATACTACACTTAATAGATCAAGAATACATATTGATACCTCTACTGGAATCATGAAGTGGTATAGTCAAATAATGGAGAAGAGGCACAGCAAATTTAGCCAACTTAAATTAAAGCAAATACGTAGAAAAATAGAATATAGATGGAATAAATAGAAAGCAAATAGGTGGCATAGTTTAACCAAAACAAGAAAGTAATTTCAGCAATTTCATTAAGGTATATATTGCAATTAATACAATTATTTTTCAACAGAGCTTAAAACAGATTTATGATATACAAGGATGCACAATTATACACTACTTACAAAAGAAACATCTTTAGTAAAAATAAACAGAAAGGTTGAATGCAAAGTGGTTTTTCAAGCAAGCACTAGCCAAAAGAAACAGGTAAGTGCATAATAATAAACAAAGTAGTCATTATGGATTGACTTGTGTCCCTCGAAATTATATATTGAAATTCAAAACATTGTATCTGTGAATATGAACTTGGTTTGGGAAATGCGGTATTTTTGATAGTTAAATAATACCAGTACAGGGGGGGTAATAGTCTTAATCCCTTGTGATTTATAAAAGGAGAGTGACACTTAATGGGGAGATGTCATGTGAGGATTTAGCTATAAGCCAAGGAATTCCAAAAGATGCTCCAAAGGTGAAAGCAATTAATAACCCTATTTCTTTAGAGTGGACAAAGAAAACGCATCTTATTTCCAACACCCTAAATTCAGATTAGCTTTCTGAAACTGGAAATAAAAACCCCACTTTGTGGTATTTGGTATAGTACTAAGAAACTATGACTGTAGATTTTAAAGAAAAATAAACAAACAAAACATAACTAGAGGTTAATGAGGACTTTCTCTAATGACAAAGGCATGCTAGATATATAGCAGTAAAATATCATAATCCTAAATATGCACCCAAGATAATAACTTTTAAAAATATAACCAACTATTAATATTTAAACAAAATTTTAAAATATAAATACCAACAAACCTAGAGAAATAGAAACTCCACAATCATAGATTGAGAGAATTTAGCACACCTCTCTCAATAGCTGATAACATATGCATATGAAAATCAGTAAGAAAATGTGAACAACAGAATTAACAGCATAATTTAGTAGGCATGTTTAAGACACTCAGATCAACTATAGAACTATAGAATTCACATTATTTTCAAGCACACACAGTACAAAAGTACAATTGAACAACATTGACCATTTACTGGTTTAGATTTCAAGGTGTTGAAATGATACAGATTATTTTCCTGGACCTTAGTGGAATAAAGATAGAAATCAATAGCAGAAAAGTGTACAGAAACAACACATGAAATGAGAAGTAAGAAAAAATATTCTAAATAGCTTTTGAATCAATGAAAATTAGAAATATGGCTTCAAATAAATGATAAAAATCATATCAAGATGTATGGGATGCTACTAAAGTTGTAATGAAAAGGCAACTCATAGCCTTAAATGTGGATTTTAGAAAATAAACAAAAGCATAAAAATCAAGCACTTTCACATTTGAATGAAAAAAATAGCTTAAAATTTAAATACAAATAAAATAAAATAACACCGCAGGTAAAGTGGGCAATATATCAAGAAAAATGAAGGATTAACTGCACATTCTGCACATGCACTGAAGAGCAAAATGAGGCACCTCCTGAAGTTTCCTCCATCTCCATTTCCTGAGAAATGATGAAGGGAGAAAACCTTACCAGTCACCTCGCCATTTAGTCCGCAAGATTTCAGCGGACATAGATTCTACTCTGCCACATTTAGGTGTAAACCAAGAATAATTTTCTTTTTTTAAATAGGTTTATTAGCACTTCATCCACAGATCATACAATTCTATATTCTACTACATCATGAAGAATTGTACAATCATTACCACAATTAATTTCAGAACATCTTAAGAATAATTATTTTCTACATTACATTATCCTGATGCATGATGAAATCTTTACTAACCTGGGGCCTACCAAAACTCTCATTTCTTCAAAAAATGTCCCCTTAATGAACTTGTCTGTTTTCTCCCGCTCAGTCTCCCTCTACTATGGGAGGTACTTCCCAATAACCTCTCAAGGCAATTCAGCAATGATCTCCTTTTCTGAGGTTGAGGTTGGTGGTGGATGGTGAATACTGGCTTTTATGTTGTTTTTCTCCTCACTAACTCATACTGTTATGGGGGTTAAAAGAATATTTTAGTAATAAAAACTGGTTAGTGTGACAGTAGGAGTGATTTTCCATTTCCAAGTTTTCTAAATGAGGACTGTGTATTATTTAGGGCTCTTATTGGAGAATAATTTATTTACTTGAATTATGGTGGTAGCAAAAATATTGCAAATATAATGGACTGTCCCCAAATATCCATTTTGGAAGAAACACAGCCAGAATATTCATTTGAAGGAAGGATGGCGAGACTTCATCTAATATACTTTGGATGTGTTACTAGAAGAGACCAATCTCTGAAAAAGGGTATCATGCTTGGTAAAGTAGACGGGTATAGAAAAAGAGGAAGAGCCTTAACGAGTGACTACAACAATGCGTACAAACATAACAACAACTGTGAGAATGGTTCAAGATTGGGCAGCGTTTCATTCTGTTGTGCATAGGGTCCTTATAAGTTGGTACCAACATGACTACACTTAACAATAGCAAAGGGGCTTGTATTATTTAGCCAATGTTCTTTTTCATATACTCTTTCAAAAAGGGGATCTGGTATAGAGCAATTCATAGTATATTTCAACATTGGAACGAGATAAGCAGTTCTAAAAATATACATGCCATTTGAATTCTCTGATTACTTTGAATACATTGCTTTGATTTACGTATGCAACCATCCTCACATAGGTTTCCTTTAAAATCTCCTACTTTTCATTGCCAGGGCTAGGAGGGTGAATCATGACAAAACTATTGCCAAATGGCTTGCAACACAGCCATTGTTGATATTTGTATTCATTTTAAAACTGAATGTAGTCATCTGCAAATCAGGGTGCAACAAACGCATGCTGGACAGATTTTTCTCTTTCCCTCTGTTCCAGTGGTTCTCAGTCTGTGGATCGTCACCACATTGGGGGGCAAACAACCCTTTTACAGGAGTCCTCCAATTCATAGCAGTAGCAAAATTATAGTTATGAAGTAGCAACGAAAATAATTTTATGGTTGGGGGTCACTACAACATGAAGAACTCTATTAAAGGGTCGCGGGATTAGGAAGGTTGAGAACCACTGCTTTATACTATCAAATGATTAAACCTGTCTAGGAAAACGTATCAACAATAATGTAAAAGCCTGGTTCAGATTAATTTTGGGGGGAAATTTTGGTTCAGGGGGGACATAGTTTTCTCAAATCCTGCTTATCATTCCAAATGTCTCTCCAGAATCATCTGTGCCTTCAAAAATGCCCCATGAAAATAAAAGATAAGACATCTTGTAGATGACTTTGAAATGCAGAAAGGTATCTGACACTATGAAACTTTGAATTTTGCTATGTTTTTTTAAGTTTTAAAAGTTCACACACACACACACACACACCAGAATCCTGTCAAGGCATTGCAGAACTTGGGCTATTGGATTATACTTCTTAGCTTCAAGCTCCACTCTCTATCCCTACACTTAAAATATTTTTCATTCTTAATTTCCCCTATCGGAATATCTTCAATCATCAAATTTTCATTTTTTTTACACAAAAGTAAGAAACTTACGCGACTTTGTCACAGACAGTGCACTTCCAGCTGCCGTCGAGGCCTGCAACTCTGCACTCACTGCACACCCTTAGTGAGCAGGCCTGGCATGGGTCTCCTCGGTCAAATATGAAGCCCAGGCTCCGCTGACAGTGAACACAGACTCTACTGGTCTCTTGCTGAGTCTTTCCACCTCTACGTTTTGCTTCTAAGAGTTCATTTTTCAACTTCCTAAAAAGAGAGGAACAAGGTTAGTTCAAACAAAAAGGCAAAGCAAGACAGAGGAGCAGAGTTATCTTCATCTAATAGATATGCTCATTTGGAAAACAAGGAATCAGAATCAAGTACTTTCAGGAATACAGTTTCTCTTTCCAGCATCAACACTTCTTTGATATCAGTAGTTGAAAAATACATGTATATTCTACTTTTGAATTTTGACATCCTTCATTAGTATAGAATGAGTCCTGGGTGCACAAACAATAAAACACAAAATCACTGTCTGGAAGTTTGAAAGTTTGGACTCCCCCAGAGGCACTTCAGAAGAGAGGACTAATCATCTGCTTCTCAAAGGACACAGGCTGGAAAATGCCAAAGAGCAGTTCTATTCTGCAACACATGGTATCATTAGATACAGGAATGACACAATGGCAATTTTTTTTCTCTCCCTACTAGTACAACTATTTTGCCAGTATGATTTCTTAATGCTTTAGTCAAGTTCTTTGGGGTGTCTTTGATGCCATAACTATTGCAGCATGACCTTAGTCCAGAAGTATGCATATTCTTTAGATGAAGCAAACATCCTATATATAAACTATATGAGATAAAAAATAAATGTGTAAGACCTGCCAGCATCAGTAGTACTTTTGCTAAGTGATCCAATAAGATTGTACTTACAAAAATCTTACCAACCATCTCAGGTCTAAATGTTTCTGCTGAGCATTTGGGTAGCCTCAGCAATTTCTATGTACATATGTACTTCACACACGGTAATACCTATATAATTTGACTCTGGTCTCTCCCATGAATTAAGTGTGCAACCATAGCCAATGATACACCCACTCAGTCTCAGTTTTCCTCATCTCAAAAATGGAAATAATAATATTCTTGCATGTTTAAGAAATATTAAATGAGATAATATATGCAATTTTCTAGCCTGGTGCCTGGCACATAAATATGAAATAAATGATAATTTTATGTCCTTTCTCTCACTACCTGGAATGTAATCTGTTTATTATTGTTGTTATCGGGGGTTGTCAAGTCAGTTCCAACTCACAGTAACGCTATTTACAACAACAGAATGAAACTCTGCCCATGCCTGCACCATCCTCACATTGTTCTGTGTGAATGCATCGTTGCAAAGGGACCAATCTTTAGGCACTGTATCTGACAAAGTTCTGCTCCTATTCATAAGACTTTCAGTGGCTAATTCCTCAGAAGTGGACAGCCTATTCTTTGGATGGCAACCCTTTGTTGTTAGAGATGCCATTCAGCCTGTTCTGACCAAGAGTGACACTATGCACAACAGAATGAACCACTGCGGGTCCTGCGTTATCTTCTTGAGCCCATGGTCACAGCCATGGTGTCACTCCATCTCCTTGAGGACCTTCCTCTTTTTCGCTGCCCCTCTACTTCGCCAAGCATGATGTCTTTCTCCAGAGACTGGTCTCTATTCTAGAAAATTGCTAGTTCCAGATTTAAATTTTACAAATACCTTTATGTCTTCAAGAGAAGAATTACTGGTTCATAAAGTTGAGTGTAAGAAAAACGCAGCACATCTCTTTAAAAACAGAAAAAGCTACAAATGAGTCAATAGAATGAGTTCTTACTTGAAAAAACCACAAGTTTGTACAATTTATGTAACACAACAGATGTCTGAACACTCCCATGCACAGGAGAAATAAAATATCGCATATAAAATCACATCACTGTGAATGATGGGGGTGCGTGATGGGGACCCAATGCCCATCTGTAAACAGCTAGACATCCCTTGCAGAGGGGTAGTGGGGAGGAGATGAGTCACTCATGGTTCAGTGTAGCAACAATGAAACTAAAAACCTTCCTCTAGTTCTTGAACGCTTCCTCCCCTCCCAATTCTCATGATCCCAATTCTGCCTTGCGGACCTGGTTAGACCAGAGAATGCACAGCGGTGCAGTAGGGATCTGGAAACACAGGGAATCTAGGACGGATGAACCCTCAGGACCAGCGGTGGGAGTGGCGACACCGGGAGGGAAGGGGGTGTGCAAAGGGAGAACCGATCTCGGGATCTACGTGTAACCTCCTCTCTGGGGGATGGGCAACAGGAAGGTGGGTGACGGGAGACGCTGGACAGTGTAAGATAAGATAAAATAATAATTTATAAACTATTAAGGGTTCATGGGGGAGTGGGGAAGTGACGGGGAGGGGAAAAAAGGAAAATGAGCTGATTCCAGGAACCCAAGTGGCAGGCAAATTTTGAGAATGACGAGGGCAACGAATGTATAAGGGTGCTTTACTCAATTAATGTATGTATGGATTGTGATAAGAGTTGTATGAGCCCCAATAAAATGATTTATTAAAAAAATCTAAAAGAGCCCTGGCGTTGTAGTGGTTTTGTGTTGAGCTGCTAACTGCAAGGTCAGCAGTTCAAAAACATCAATTGTTCTGTAGGAGAAAGATGAGACTTTCGACTCTCATAGAGAGTTACAGTTTCAGATATCCTTGGGTGCAATTCTAGCCTTTTCTGTGGGGTTACTATGAATCAGAATAGACCCAATAGCAGTCAGATTTTCGTTTTGTTAAACATTTATAGCAATTCAAGATGTATAAAATGTTATAAGAGCTGTTAGAGCTCCCAATAAATTGATTTTTAACAATTTGTAGCATTTCTTGCAATAGTGATAAACAAAGCAAGCAAATAAATAGAACAAATACAGCAATCTGAGCTAATAGCTCTATTTCAATAAGCTGGTGGAAAAAACTGATAAAGGTGGCATGCAACTCAGCAGGATATTCCAGAGATAATCTATCTCTGGAAAATATTCTGTCAGATGGCTGAAGTTTACTATTATGCCTACAAAACCAAACTTTCATATTGCCACTTTCTTTATTTTCATAGACAGAACTTACTTTAGCAATCAGTTTATGCTCAGTTTACCATCATAGGGTATGAAGGGACCATTAAGCATCTCCTAAGGCAATTGGTGTTAATGGTACCACATACTCTGGCAGATGTTTCAGGGACATGTGGAAAAAGCTGGGAAGAATTTCATAGCCTGGCAGAAAACATTAAACCTGTCTTTGAAATTGACCTAATTCAATCACACCAGGAAAATTCATGTTAAGTTGACACAGCCATCTTTCAGACACTCAAGAAAAAGAAAGAGGGCATGGCGAGGGTAATTGTAGCCAGGAAAAGAAAAGACGAAATTGAGGAAACAGGATCAAGGGGGAAGCAAATATACAGAGAGCTAGAAAAGAACAATTGGAAGAAAAGATGCTTCTGCTCTCTGCTTTGCAAATTCCAAAGCAAGATGGACTTAATTTGGAGCTTGCATTGTTGGATAAGCCTAAGGAAGATATTTGAGGAAAGTGAGTTTCTGGTTGCAAAAACAAGAACTACTCATCTCGCTTAGTAACAGGGAAGAAATCACAGAAGCTAGAATGTCCCTGCTTCCTAATAACAGAATTTAAGAATGGATTTCATCCCCCTCATCACAAACACATACACCAAGTAATTCAGATTTGAAGATTCAATATCTTTTCATTGTGCTGCTCCTCTATCCTCAAGGTATGATTTATAAATCTTATGCGAAATAGCTAAGGAGGTTCCAACATAGCATCCAATTTTTTAGGACACGGGGAAGAGGGAAAGAGGGAGAGGTGGTGTTAACTACACAATTCTTTCATCTGGATTCTTGACCAGCCATCCACATTTGCTGTAATGGAGACTGGAAATGTGAGAACTCATTCTCTTTGGTGAAAAGAGGCAAAGGACAGGGATGAGGAATGGCTCATTCTCCACAAGGCAGCCAACTCCTTAACCTGTAGGCAGTGGCAAACTCCAACACATCCTATTTTTCACTTCACTGTATTTCTAGATTTACTTTGTCGGGAAGATGAAGGGAGAGTCACAATGGATGAAATGCCAGATCTTAGAAGATCTCTTTCATTGATGCATTGCACGCATCACTCAATTTTCTTTTATTCGTGTATTTTTCATAGTTTCTTTTTTTAAATTCCATAATTTTTGTTTCATTTATTTTTAAATCATTTTATTGGGGACTCATACAACTTCTTATCACAACTCTTATCCATACATCCATCCATTGCATCAAGCACATTTGTACATAGGTTGCCATCATCCTTTTCAAACCATTTTCTTTCTATGTGAGCCCTTAGTATCAGCTCCTTATTTTCCCCTCCCTCCCCCACCTTCCCTCCCTCATGAACCCTTGATAATTTATCATTCTTTTTCATGTCTTACAGTAGCTGATGTCTCCATTTACCCACTTTTTTGTTGTCCGTCCCCATGGAGAGGGTCGATCTCAAATTTCTTTTAAAGGGGAAAGAATGATCTTGATTATTGTAGGCCACTCATTTAATCATCAAAACAACCCTACGAGGCAAGTAATCTCCAACTCCATCAATTGTTCATTCTCTCCCCTTGAGATGATCTTCTACCCCCTTCCCTGTCACTTGCACCCATCCTTTGAATAGTTTCACAAGTCTTTCTCTTTGTAGCAGGCTGAATGATAGTCACTCAAAAATGTTGCTTTTAAGGAATGTCCAGTCCATTCTGACTTACAGGTTGCTTATGTATTACAGAATGAACCGCTGACTGGTCTTGCATTGTCCACAAATTTGTTGCCAATTTGAGCTCCTTGTTATATTAACTATGTCAATCCATCTCTTGAGGATCTTCCTTTCCCCCTAATCTTCTACTCTACCAAGCATGATGTCCTTTTCCAAGGATGGCTCTCTACTGGTGGCACGTCCAAAGTATGTGAAATGAAGTTTCACCATCCTCTTTTCTAAAGAGAATTCTGGTTGCACTTTTTCCACGACAGATGTGTTTGTTTTTCTGGCAGTCCATAGTAATTCAATAGTGTTCATTAGTACCACAATCCAAAGACATTATTTTTGTTGTTGTCCTTACACACATGCAAGTACAGCTTTCACAAGCATATATGGTGACTAAAAATATTATGGCTTGAGTCAGGCACACCTTATTTGTTTTCTTTTCAAAATAAAATTTTTGCTTTGTAATACTATTGCAGTAGATCTGCCCAATAGACTGCTGCTTCCATTACCCCTAATTGTGGATCGAAGAAAACTTGGCAATTTCAACTGTTTATTCATTTATTGTGATGTTGCTCATTGCTCCAAACACTGTAGTCTGTCTATGTTATTTTATTTGGAAGAGTCTTTGAATGTGCAATTAAGAATCTTGAGATGGGTCAATATTTATTGGAGTGCTCTGATAGGCTCTGAATGCATATAAGAAAAAAACACAAAAGATTTGAGGCACACATACACACACACACACGCATACACACTAGAAGGACACAAGATTACAGAAGCAAAAATTAGAGCAATAGAGTCTTAATACAAGAAATGCCTGAAGTAAATATCTTATTATCTTGCAATTTCTCTAATTGGCATATACCCTCAAGAAAGAAAGAACAAAACATGAACAGAAATTTGCATACCCATGTTTCTATTGCAGCAATTTGTATAATAGCAAAAAAGATAGAAACAATTAAAAAATCCCATCTGGAGAAGAATTAATGAACAAACTCTGGTACACACACACAATAAAATATTATGCATTCTTAAAAATAATCTGTCAAACATATTATGAATCAGACAAAATTGGGAGACATTATACTCTGCTAACTTAGCCAATCTTGTAAAGATAAATATTTCGATGACACCATTGTTATAATGGAAGAGAAAAAGTGCTTTTCTCACTGAAGCCAAAAATTTGACAACTATGATGAGGCTAAGGTCAGCTAGGAGAGGGAGAGGAATAGGATAAAGTGATAAGGAGGGAGGGAGGGTGGGGGGAAAAGTAGAATGAATCATCATATTTAAAAGAGTTTTACTCTGAGACTATCACTGTTTTAATGAGATGACTATGTAAGTACATATAATGTTTTTCTTTGTATGTGCTATAGTCCACAAACAAGGGGAAATAATTAATCAAATTAATATTAAAACATTTTCAAAAGGGGTCACAGCCTAAAAACTCTTTGGTTTCCTTGACCATCAGACTTGAACACTGATCTGAAAGGTTATAAAAGGAGGAAACATATAATTGAAACTGACTTAAATAATGTTCTGCACAGAAGTTAGTTTCAAACAAACAAAACCGGAGGGAAACCAGAAATGCCTGAAGTCATGCAAAACAGAAACAGGAAAGGAATGGCTTCTCTCCCAGAGCTTCTAGAAGAAGTATGATCCTGCTAACATGTTGGCTTTAGCTTGCTGAAATGAACTTGGGTAAATTTTTGCTCGAAGCTGCCAAATTCATGTAATCTGTTGCAGAAACCGTAGAAAACGGTTACACCCTCCCTGTGGCATCATTTCGTAGGGCATAACATATTCCAAATCTTAGACTATCAGTTCTTTGACCTGCTCATCTCCTTTGACAACCTTATCTCCTCCTTGGGCCTCTTCATCACTTCCTACATGATGAATCCAGTTGAATTATGGTGCTGGTAAAGAATATTGTAAGCACCAGGGACTGCCAAAAGAACAAACAAATGTAACTTGGAAGAAGACTCCAATTTGATGTCACCTAACAACAACAACATGGATAAACTATGGAATTTGTCATCTCCAGAAACAGCATTGCCTCTAAATTAATAAATTCAAACATTTCACTATCAGACAACATAATGACTTTATTATAGCTCATTTATTCAAGTCTCCCACTATATAGAGTCTTCAATTGTAGTCTATCATTCACTTCCTCATTATCCAGAAGCCTCTTCCTAGCCTGACGTCTTCTTGGAGTCAGGACAGAAGACTCCCTACGTAACACTGCTTTCCTATCCCTGCTAACACCCTGGAGGTCCAAGATGATCTTTTGGAGTATCCAGAGCCCTCAAATATTGTGGTAGGCACCTAATCTGATGTCATTTGGGAATTAAGAGTGTAGGGGTGTAGTCTAGGCTGTCAATCTGGAGATAGCCAATGAGATTTCTGTGGGGTCATGGCCTTCTCCTGAGAATTCTGGGAAATCTGGTACTTCCTCTTTGGAGGCGGAAGACATCTCTCTCTCTCTCTCTGCTATGCTCTGGGAGACATTGCAGAAGACAAGCCACATGGATGCAACCAGACCTCACAAACTGGAGAAGCCACAGAGAGACCCCTGCCAGCACTGAGATGCTTACAACACCACTGGACCCAAAGACTTTCTACCGACTGGTTTGTGATCATCCTGTGTTTGACTTAATTGTATGTGTCTCCTGAGTCTGAAGAGGACTTTACAGATTGGTATTGGACATATAGGCTAATATCAGACTTATGCTCTTGGACTGGACTGGGTTGGGATGTTTTCTCAATGTTCAATTCTTCTTGTATTGAAACCTCTCCCCTACATACATATGTGTGTCCATGGTTTGTTTCTCTAGTCTACCCAGACTAACATATACTGTTTTTTATCTGGAATTGACTTCCTTTTATGCTCCTTCACCAAATACAATAGTCATACTGTTTACTAAATACAAGGTGGCTTCAAAATATTCATGGGAAAATCCCATCATTTTAAATTCCATTTTTCCAGGAACTTTTTGAAGATCCCTCTTATTTCCAGTTTTCCTAACTTCCAGGAACATGGTGGAATTGCATAGTCCTGCCCTCTTGATGCTAGATGTAGTAATAAAACTTTTATTGGACGTTGAAATGGGATATGTGATTTTTGGTAAAAGTTCACTTTCCCACAAAGACTGGCAATACTTTAAATTATCTCTTTTCCTTGAGTCTGGGTGCTAGAAAATTTATCTCCAATAAGAGTGTTTTAAACTGGAGACCACCGTCCAAATTCACCTAGACTAATAAAAATCTCCCTATTTAGTGTCCCTGCTTTCTTTCTTTCTTTTTCTATATTGTATTTGTTTTATTGTTGTTGCTGTTAAGGAAATGAGGATGCTTCAAAAATATTATGGAGAAATTCTATTATCTTTAAATTTAATTTTTCCATGAACTTTTAAAGTTCCCTCATATACACACCAAAGCACACCAATTCAGGAACTTCTACATGAGAAATTCTGTGGAATATTCCTTAAGGGAGTAGAAAGCAGAAACCCTGGTGGCATAATGCTTTGGACTGTTAACCACAGGTCAGAAGTTTGAGATCAGTAGCCATTCTGCAGGAGAAAGATGAGGCTTTCTATTCTCAAAAAAAAGAAAAAGATTTACTACATTTATGCATAATGCCAGGGGAATAGAGCTATGTGCATATATATATTTATAAAGTATTATGGTATCAGGTGGACATTGGGGGCTCCACTCAGGTACTCCCTCAACTAAAGAACAATTTGTTCTACTAACACGGCACTTTGTGAGGTTCACTGTCCCTGACACAATCGCTGAAGAAAAAATGGGTGTATAAGCAAATGTGGTAAAGAAAACTGATGGTTCCTGGCTATCAAAAGATATAGTGTCTGGAGTCTTAAATGCTTGAAGATAAATAAGCGGCCATCTAGTTGAGAAGTAACAAAACCCGCATGGAAGAAGCACACTAGATTGTGTGATCATGATGTGTCGAAGGACCAGGTATCAGGCACCAAAGACCCAAAACAAAACAGACAAACAAACAAATCAAAAGCATATCAATGGGAATGAGGGGGAGGGCAGAGTGGAGAGCAAGAGCCCATCAGCAGTCAGTTGGACTCTCCCTGTCAGAACAGCCACAAGGAAGAGAAGAAGCCACCCTGAACAGCCGGTCCGGTGCAGGATAGCACTGATAAAACACACAACCTACTTCTAGTCCTTTAATGCTCCCCCCACCCCTACTACCATGACCCCAATTCTATCTTACAAATCTGTCTAGACCAGATCATGTATACTGGTACATATAAGAGCTCCCAGGGAATCCAGCACAGATAAACCCCTCAGGACCAATAAGGGGAGCAGGGATACTAGGAGGATAAGTCAGGGGGAGGGAGTAAGGGAGAACCAAACACAATTATCAACATATGTCCCCCATCCCAGGGGGATGGACATCAGAAAAGTGGGTGAAATGAGACAGTAGTCGGTGTAAGACATGAAAAAAAAATAATTATAAATTATCAAGGGGGCATGAGGGAGGGAGGGGGAAATGAGGAGCTGATGTCAGGGGCTCAAGTAGAAAGAAAATGTTTTGAAAAAGATGATGACAGCATATGTACAGATGTGTTTGACACAATGGGTATATGCATGGATTGTGATGAGAGCTGTAAGAGTCCCCAATAAATAAAATGAAAACAAAAAGATTTACAGTCTTCAAAACCTATAGAAGCAGTTCTACCTTATCCTATAGTGTTACTTTTAGGTCTAAATCAACTCGATGTCAATGATTTGATACCATATACAGAGTTTTTTGAATATTTTATTGTATTTTAGGTGAACGTTGACATAGCAAATGTTTTCACTCAACATTTCATATAACAAATTTTCCTTGACATTGGTTACTATTCCAGCAATGTAGCAACACTCTCCTCACTTCCATTATCCCCCATCTCCATTCCTCCTCTTTCCTTGATTACCCCGTCCCACTACTATACCCAACTTCTCATCTTGATTTTGCGTCAAATGTTCCACATTTTGTTTTGTATATTTTTTTCTATTAAGCACACTCCAAATGAGTTATAGTTTACTTTAGAAGTCAGTGTATTACTCATGTTTGTCTGAATGGTGACCTTCAGGGATAACTTCAGTTTCAGGTTGAAAGAATGCCATAGGGGTACAGTCTCAGATGTTTCTCCAGTCTCTATCAATCCAGTAAGGCTGATCTTTTTTATAATGTATTTGAACTTCGTTGTATATTTTTCTCCCATTCTAAGTGGAACCTTCCATTGTGTCCCTGTCAAGTGAATCAGTAGTGATAGGTTGCCACCAGTTAGTTTTATTGTATCAGGCTATCAGAGGAGGTTGTAGTTCATGTGACCCATTAGTCTTGTGAACTAATTTCTTCCTTGAATCTTTTATTTCCTTCACTCCCCTTTACTTTAGAGGGGAAGAAAACAACCATTTTCATCTTATATGGCCACTGGTAACTTTTTTTTTTTTGTAAGCCCTCCCCCGCCCCTCCCCTTTCACCCCACTGGTAACTTTTTCAGACAACAGATACTCTTCACCAAACTAAACTCACTGCTATCGAGGCAATGCTGACTTGGCAGCCCTTGTGGGTTTCCAAGGCTGTAGCTGTTTACAGGACCAGAAAATCCCATCTTTCTTCCTAAGAGCTGCTGGTCATTTCGAACTGCCAGTCATGTGGATCACAGCCCTATGCATAACCACTACACCACCAGGGTTCCTTTCACCAAACTGGGATATGAAATACCATTATTATGAACTATGGTATGGCAATTGACATAGACATCTTCCAAGACTATGGTCCTTAGCTTTTATGCATAGTAACTCAGTCCCACAAGGTGTCTGCATAGGTGTAAGAAGTTTCCATAATTGTGCCCCATATATATACTTGTATATGGATATATAAGGAGATATGGTGACATACTGGGTTACACATTAAGCTGCTTATCACAAGCTAAGCTGTTCAAACTCAAAAACTGCGGTTCTGGAGACACATGAGTCTATCTCCTCTCTTAAAGATTTAAAATTTTTTAAATCCCAAGGGTCAATTATGCTCTTTCCTATAGGGTTGATATGAGTTGTAATCGCTATGATGGAAATTAATTTTTGGTTGTTTATATGAATATATGTGCAACATATTCAAATCTGTATATACAAATGCTCCCAACTACCATCCACCCCTTCCTTCATAAGCACTCATACAAATGTTCAGGTCTGATGGTCAAGGAATTCAGGGTTGTTTTATAGCTTTGAACCTTCTCTTTTAAAAGTTGTTGTATTCATTTTTTCTCTTTTTAGAAAAATATTTTAATTGGGAGTTAATACATATATCATATCACTCTATAGTTCCATCGTGACAAGTATGCAAAGAAAATATATGTCGCTCCACAGCCCATCTCATCAAGACAATGAGAGTATCCCAGTAAACCACCAAAGTTTGTGGCTCTTTGTTCTACTACTCCTATGCCATAGGGCCAAGCAGTTCTATTCCTAGGTATATTCCTTTCTTTTATTAACTACCTCTCAAATATATGGCCAACATTCATTTGCCAGTTTGTTGTGCTATGGTGGTTTGGTGTTACTGCAATGCTGGAAGCTGTGTCACTTGCATGTCAATTAATAATTGGAACTTGGAATGTGCTAAGTATGAATCTAGGAAAATTATAAGTTGTCTAAAATGAAATGGAACACATAGAGATTGATATTCTAGATGTTAGTGAGCTACAATGTATTGGCAATTGTGAATGAGAAAATTACATGATTTATAATGCTGGGAATAACAAATTCAAGAGGAATGGCATTACATTCATTGTCAAAAAGCACATTTCAAGACCTAGCTTGAATTTAGTGATATCTGTGGTAGAATAATCCATCCCCAAACAACAAAATCCAATCAACTCAATTATTATTTTAATTTATTTACCAATCACTAAAGTTAGTGCTGCAGAAGTGGAAGAAGTCAAACAACTTCATCAGTCTGAAATTGATCAAATATGCAATCAAGATTCATTGATAATTATTGGTAATTAATGCAACAGTAGGTAATGAGAAGAAGGAACAATAGTCTGGAAATATGACTTTAGTGATAGAAACAAAGCTGGATATGACATGAAAGAATTTTTCAAGACCAACGACTTCTACACTGTAAATAGTTTTTTTCTAACCACACAATTTCAACTATACATATGGATTCTACGTATGGAATGTACAGAATGCAAATTGACTAACTACATCTGTGGGAAATGACAATGAAGAAACACAATATTAGCAGCTAAAACCAGGCCAGGTGATGACTGTGGAATATACCATCCATTCAAGCTGAGGTAAAGGAAGGCAAGTCCATGAGAGGCCAAATACAACTTTGAGTCTATCACACCTGAATTTAGAGAGCATCCCAAGAACAGATTAACACACTGAATTCATTGAGCTGTTGGGTGACAACAAGAACATCATACATGAATAAAAAACAAAAGATCACTAAATAGATAGGAAAGAAAGAAACGATCACAGTGTATGTCATAAGAGACTCTGAAATTTGTTATTGTCCACACAATAGCTAAGGCAAATGGAAGAAATGAAGAAGTAAAAGAACTGAAGAAATAATTTCAAAGGGCAACATGAGAGGACAAAGTAAAATAATATAACAAAATGGGCAAAGATCAAGAGATAGAAAATAAAAAAAGAACACACTCAACATCTTAAGCTGAAAAAACTCAAGAAAGAATTCAGAATTCAGTCCTTGAGTTACAATATTGAAAGATTCTATGGGCAAAACATTGAACGATGCAGGAAGCATCAAAAGAAGGTTGAAACAATGTACAATAACACTGTACCAAAAAGAAGTAGCCAACCTTTAACCATTTCAAGAGGTAGCATATGATTAAGAACCAATGGTACCGAAGGAAGAAGTCCAAGGTGCTCTGAAGTCATTGGTCAAAAAAAAAGTCATGAATTGATGGAATATCAATGGAAATTTTGTAACAATGGTTGCAGCAGTATGTTGAAAGGGAGCCACCAGAGGTTCCAGCCAGTTTCAGAAGAGGACTTGCAAAAAGTGATATCATTGCTGATGTTAAAGAGATCTTGCATGACAGCAGAGAATAACAGAAAGATGTTTACTTGTTTTATTAAATATATCAAGGCATTCAATTGTGTGGATCATAAGTAACTATGGATAATTCTAGAATGGGAGTTCTAGAACACTTCGTTATGCTCATATGGAACCTGAATATGTATCAAGAGGCAATTATAAAAACAGAATAAGGGAATACTGCATGGTTTAGAATCAGGAAAGGTCTGTGTCATGGTTGAATCCTCTCACTATAATTGCTCAATCTGATGCTGAGCAAATTATCAGAGAAGCTGGCTTATATGAAGAAAAATGTGGCATCAGGATTGGAGGAAGTCTTATTAACAACTTACGATATGCAGATAACACAAAAAATGCTTGCTAAAAGTGAGAACTCGAAGCACTTGTTTGATGAAGATAAAATATTACAGCCTTCAGTATGGAGTGCAACTCACTGTAAAGAAAACAAAAATCCTTACAAATGGACTAGTAGGTAACATTGTGATAAAGGGAGAAAAGATGGAAGCTTTCCAGAATTTTTTTCTTGCTTGGATCCACAATCAATGCTCATGGAAGTATCAGTCAAGAGATCAAAACATGCATTGAATTGGGTAAATCTACTGCATAAGATTTCATTAAGGTGTTGGAAAGCAAAGATGTTATTTTGCCACAACCCATGTTATTTTCAATTGCCTCATATGCATGTGAACTTTGGGCGTTGAATAAAAAAGGCCACAGAAGGATTAAATAATTTGAATTATGGTGCTGGGAAAGAATATTGAGAGTACTATGGACTGTCAAAAGAACAAACACGTCTGTCTTGAACGAAGTACAAACAGAGGGCTCTCTAGAAGCAAGAGGTACGATGTGACTAGATGGATTGACATAGTGAATACAATGGGCTCAAACATCAGAACAATTGTGAGGCTGGCACAGGACCAGGCAGTGTTTTGTTCTATGGTACATAGGGTGGGTAACTATGAGTTGCAACCAGCTCTATGGCACCTAACAATGACAAAAATAAATATATGGAGAATGCCATCTCTAGCCATGCTGCTCCAGATATAATGTGAGTGAAAAGTAAAGTCCTAATAGTATTATTATATCACCAAGTAACCAGGTTTATTACTGCAGCATCGCTTAGCCTATCCTGACTAATTCACAACTTAATTCTTATCAAGTTGGCTACCAAATATCATTTCTATTTCACTTTTATGATTGCTTTATCAGAAAGGCTCTCTGATACTCAAATCGAAAGTGTTTCCCATCTTATTTTGACTTATAGCATTCTGTTACGTCTCATCACCACATATACTTTAACTTTTGATAGTGCCCTTGTTTGGCCATTTACTGGTTTAAGGTTTGTCTGCCCACTCATCTGTAAGCTCCACAGGTGCAAGACCCTCTCTCGTTTGTTTAGTTTTGTATTTTGAAGCACCCAATCTAGGACTTGGAAAACAATAGGTCTAATTTGATTGAACCAACAAAAGAAAGAGCAAATGAGTGATGGAGAAAAAATGAGAGAAGGAAGAAAAGGGAGGGAAGAAGAGTAAAATAAAGGAAGGCTCAGCTGTGCTAGCTTCTATCTGTGCATTGGGGCATTCATTTAAATGTTCTGTGTTTCAGTCCAAATTTAAAATGAACATATTAATTCTGTTCCTATCTTCTTCCAAGGGTGTTTTGTGAAAACCTGAGGCAACAAAGTATAATTATATACTCTGTGAATGACAGAGGCCTTTGCAATATGAAGCATTATTATAATAAAGACAATGATAAGAGAAAAGGGGCATGATATTGGATCTGATCAGTAGACAATAAAATTAATAGTGGATAAAATTGAGATCAAATACATATCCTTTAAGTAATGCAAACAAATTGAAGCAGACTCGTGAATACTTTGGTGAGGATCGATTCAACAATTCCCCTACATTCTATAAGAGCACAGAAAGGCACAATACAGATAAAGAAAAGGTGGGAATTGTAACGTGGCCCAGATGATAGGTCTCTGAAGTCAGATGGCCTGAATTCAAATCCTGCCCATGCTATTTTTTCCTCTCACACGGAAAGTAAATTCTTTCACCTCTCGGCGTCTCTCTGCAAAATATAGATTATAATAGTAACAGCCTCCCATGGTTGTTGTGAGCAGTCAATGTGATAATATTTGCAAAGTGTTTTGCATAGCTGTGGTGTTTGTTTCCCAAGATGTGTTCTTCCTTTCTTCTTTATCAGTGAAATGTCTGGCCAGGGTCATACCCACTCAAAGTACATATTAGGTTCCCTAACAACCTGAGCAACTAGATTTGGTTATGAGAGTAATTTTTGACATAGCCTGGTGTAGGCGACGGCCTTAATATAGGCCTTTCTTTGGCCCTTTTCTCCTTACTGGAGACGAAGATAAAAAATATATAGGTTGTAAGCCATCGCTGATCAAGATCCAAACCTAGATCCCAACTTATACAATAAGAGCTCAGTAAAGATTAACTCATAATTATTATCTTGTACACCTGCAAATATGTCACTATCAGATACTGCTTCAGCCTCCACCCCTATGTCTGTAAATTATTTTCTAGAGGCAGAGTTTCATCTTCTTTTATGACAGCAAAACTTTAGTAACTGAAAAATAAGGTACTGTCAAACCAAAATAAGACAAATAATCACTGAAAATCATACATGCAGGCAGATCAATGATGCCAACAGCTACATGGTTCCTACCATTCTCATCTGCCATCCATATCCAGAGGTAATGCCATCAACACTGCTGCTGGTACATACTTACCTCCTAGGAGAAAAATTGATGGGTCACCCCACCTTCCTTCTCTATTCTGAGTATAAAAAGCATAAATTCACTTTGTTTGTAACTTCCGTGTACAAACTTTATTATAAAAACCAAAGCCACACAATACTTATCGGTCACAATAATAACAGGCATTCTACTTTCCATGTTATGCCGTTGACCTTCGACAGCAGCCTATAAGTAAGGTGTTATGATTCTTATTTTACAGATAGTCATAGGTTGATCCCATAGTAGAGTCAGAATTCATACTGAGATTTTAAATTTCAAAATCTGTACTTTTCTCCCAACATATCCTGTTTTCACTGGCTGTCAATCTGTTCCAATAATTTTCTAATAGGACACTATATCTATTAATGACTGCTGTTTCTTTACTAGTTGTGCAAAAGCATGCCAACCATACTCAAAGTTAAGCCTCGATAAACATGAATGACTTCTTGGTTTTACTCATTTTTTTCCCCACACCATACGGCATCTGCCTAAGGAACCTCTTATCACAAAGTCTGTCAGGACAAATATTCTCGCATGGAGCTGTTCTTCATCAGACATCACTATGGCTCCAACAAATTTGAGAATGCTTCGTTTAGTTTTCAAATAAAAGGTTCTTTAAAAGAATCTGATTCTCAAAGAACCTAGGGAAAGTTTGCTTGGATAGAAAGGAGTTTCAGATAACGTTACAGGCAACATGAACCCAGAGAAGACTAATGTAGATAATAAAGTTTGGGCAATTTTGTCAATTTCATTTATTCAGATATCCTCTCAAGGAAGAGGACCTTGTGAAACCTTCGTGTCTTCAGACAACACCAAACACTTCCTGGTTGTAAACCTCTTGTCCCTTGTGAATATACCAGAAGATCTCATAAAGCTCACAGACAATGAACAAAATGAAAAGAGCTGCAATGCTGCCAAGTACAGAAGTCCTAAGTGAAATGATTAAGAAACCAACGAAACCAGTTGTCCTTGTTTTGACGCAGACTCGTGGAGCCCCCGTGTGTGTCGGAGTTGAACTGTTATCCACACGGTTTGCAGTGGCTGTTTTTTATTGTTGTTATTTTTTAAGTAGACTATCAGTTCTTTCTTCCACAGTGTCTCTTGGGGGACCCCAACCTTCAACTTTTCATTTAGCAGTCTCCGCAGCCTTAACTCTTAGCATCGCCCAGGGACTCGGGGGAAAATAATTAGAACTACGAAAGTGCAAGGCAAATTCTAATTCCAAGGAAGCGATGGATCATTCTCGAAGGCTCTGCGAAACTATTCATCATGTTGTGATATTCAAAGGCAGAGTGATGCTTTAAGAAGAGCTGGCGAAGATAAAGCAGCAGCCATCCTCTGCCATTCAACCCATGCTAAAGCTACCTGAATTCTCACCTTGCCTGTCTTCTTCCTCCTCTTTATCTTGCTTTCCTTGCTGCTTAATGGTTTCTTTTAACTAAATCACTTGTACAGACATCCTGAAGTCAAGGTCTGCTTCTGGGGAACTGAGCTTAAGACGGGGATTTCATAAATCATACAAAAGAAACAATTGTTTACTCATCCCAACCTTAGAGCAGTTCAAAACTACTGCTATTATGTACTTGGCTGCTTATTAAATTTTTCCTTAAAATAGAGCACAAACTGGCCTGATATCGAATTATAAAACCAAGTTTTTCACCTCCGAATAAACCTGAAATAAGTATTGTCTTGATTTCTTAGTCCACCAAGAAGTAGGTTGTGTTTTACTAGTCTGAAGCTCAAAGGATACATTCTTGAGTATCAAAATAATGAAGATTATATTATCAATATAATAAATTATTCAGGCATAATCTTGGAGATAGAATCAATGTACCAAGAAGTATGAGAGCTGGATTTTTCTAAAGAACAGCAACAGCAAGGATAAAACATTGGACCTTTAGATCTTATTGCTATGACATAGAAAAGAGAGAATTGCTTTGAAGGGAAGGAATTACAGTCATACTTTTAAAGATACTTTAAAAAGAACATGTTGCCCTTGAAAAGTAATTTCTTTAAAATTATATCAGTTGCTGAATACATGCACATACTAGAGATTTTATTTGTTTTAAGTTTTATAAATATATACCTCATTTATTTCTGAACTGTCTTCAAATTGATTATTTTAAGTGCACCCGAAAGAGTTTATATATTCAACAAAGGCTGAAATTAGTCCTTAATTTTTCCCCATTTTGTCTTTTGAGGTGGCACTGGCAGGACCCCTATTTTCAAAGATAAGAGTTATTGCAAAAAACACTGTCTGCATTTTTCCTATTTGCCATTAATACTATCAAGGATAAGAACTGTCAAATCACCATTTCTGTGAAATCCATATCAACATTATATCCTTTATGTGATACGTTTTTCTTTTCTTATATGCTGCAGTTAATTGCTCTCAGATTCTATAGGAAATTAAAAGATGAAATTTGTGCTAAGTAACAATTAAACATTTATGATCCATAAAATCCATTATCTTAATTAAATTCATTTTTCTGAAAGTTCTGTTTATCTACCAATATACTCTGTATTAGTCTGGATACTTGAGAGAAACAAATCCACAGAAACTCATGTATAAAAGAGAGTTTTATATAAAGGTTAAGTGTGTATCAAGAAAACATCCCAATCCAGTGCTGCTCAAGCCCACAAGTCCAACATTAACCCATCTGTCCAACACCAATCCACAAAGTCCTTCTCCATGTCACAAAATGAACGCAATGATGCCGACTGCAGGAGGAAAGCCGAGTCAGTGAGCGTGTAAGCATCTCAGTGCTGACAGGGGTCTCCACACGGCTGCTCCAGCACCCAGGGCTGCATCAGGGCAGGTCCATGTGGCTTCTCCTCAGGGATGTCCAGCAGGAAGTGAACCCTGCCAGCTAAAGCAGGGAACTGGCCAAGGCAGTGTCACCTGGTCTGACTATCAGAAAGCAAGAGACCCAAGAACTAGAAAGGCAAAGCTTACCGATCCATTTATCTCTCTGCCCTCCAAAGGATGAGGATAGTGGGGGAACAGGGCACTAACCCACCCATGGAGAGGGTATTGTATATGTCCACAGCAAAGGTAGAGAGGGATCAGACCTCAAGTTGGTTCTCCAAGCCTTAAGGGCAATATACGGCCATGAAGCAGCAAACTAACAGAGAGATCTCGGGGGCAGAAGCTTGCACTACAGAGGATATCACTGAAGATATATCCCTGAGAGAGTGGCAGGTCTGCCCAGACCACAGGGGAGCAAACTAGGAGGGAGGGAGGGAGGGGGAGGGAGAGGGAGAGGGGAAGAGAGAGAATAAGACAGAGACAGAGAGGGAGAGAGAGAGAGAGAGAGAGAGAGAGAGAGAGAGAGAGAGAGAGAGAGAGAGAGAGAGAAGGAGAGAGAGAGAGAGAGAGAGAGAGAACCATATCCTGGCCCACCAAGCCCCAAGGACGACACTTTTGTGTGGAACAGCCAAGGGACAGAGATGACCATAGGGTCAGGCCCCACCACCAGACACGAAGTCCCCTCACTGACCCACAGAGCTGCAGTGGATAGATCTGGAGACACAGTGCAGGAATTGGGCCCAGTCTGACCCCACCCCATCCCCTCTGTCACTGGGGCAAAACACAAAGGGAGCAAAAGAGAGCAACAAGGGGAGCAAAGCAATAGAGTCCCTGAGGAATCCCGAAAATAGACTTCAGACTCAGAGGGACAGGCTTGACACCCCATCAGACTAGATCAGAAGACATACATAATGATCAGTAGACAGACTTGGAACTATTTATAGGCCCATATTTCTTCATTTTTAAATGTCTAGTTATATAAGATAGGCAGGATAAACAATTCCGAGGTGAAAATAACAGGACCAGCGGGACCAACAGGACCAACAGGAAAGATGTGGGTGGGGTGGGGGAAAGGGATGGGGATGCCAACAAATCCAGGGACAAGGGAAAAACAAGAGATCTAAAATTGATGGTGAGCAGGGAATAGAATGTCTGGTGCTGTTCAAGCAAGGGCAATGTAGCTGAGAGGAATTACTGAGAGCTGAATGAAGGTCGAACAAGATAGTTGGACAAGAGGAAATTAAAAGGAAATGGAGGAAATAACTAGGAGGCATAAGACATTTATAGAGGTAGGCATATAGGCATGTTCATAAGTAAATATATTAATATATAATGCTACCGATTTAGGCCTATGTACACATATTTATATGTTAGGTAGTAAGGAAGCAGACAGACATTGGGTCTCTACTCAAGTGCTCCTTCAACGCAAGAACACTTTGTTCTAATAATCTGGCATTCTATGGTGCTCACGTTCCCTCCACGATCGCTGCAGACAAAATGAGTGCATAAACATATATGGTGAAGAAAACTGATGGTGCCCAACTATCAAAATATGTAGCATCTGGGGTCTTAAAGGCTTGTAGTTTAACAAGTGACCATCTAGTATGGGAGCAACAAAGCCCACTTGGAAGAAACACATCAGCCTATGTGATCACGAGGTGTCTGTGGGATCAGGGATCAGGCATAAGAAAACCAAAAACAAACATACAAATGGGAAGAAATGGAGTCGGAGTGGAGAACCCAGAGCCCGTCTGGACACAAGTGGACAACCCCTCACAGAAGGGTCACAAGGAAGAGACGGGTCAGCCAGGGTGCAGTATAGCACCGATGAAACATACAACATTCCTTTAGTTCTTGAATGCTTCGTCCCCCACTATCATGACCTCAGTTCTACCTTACAAACCTGGCCAGACCAGGGCATGTACACTGGTACAGATAAGAGCTCTCGACACATGGAATCCTGGACAGATAAACCCCCCAGGAACAGCAAGGGGAGTAGCAATACCATGAGGGTAGGGGGAAGGAGGGGAGGAAAGGGTAACCAATCTCAAGGATTGATGTGTAACCCTGCACTCCCACCTAAAGGGAATGAACAGCAGAAAATGGGTGAAGGGAGACAGCAGACAGTGTAAAATATGAAGGCAATAAGATTTTATAATTTATCAAGGGTTCATGAGGGTGAGAGAGGAGGGAAAAAGAGGAGCAGATACCAAGGGCTCAAGTAGCAAGAAAATGTTTTGAAAATAATGATGGCAACAAATGTACAAATGTGCTTGACACAATGGATGGATGGATTGTTATAAGAGCTGTAAGAGGCCCCAATACAACGATTTATTAAACAACAACAATGATTAGACAAAATAGAAAACCCTCCATCAAAAAGAAAGCAGAAAATATTAGCACCATTTGTTGAAGAGGGTTGCCTTTTCCCATTAATTGAGTTTTGGTCCTTTCTTAAAAATCTGTCGCCTGTACCTGGGTGCTTTTTCCTGGGTTTTCCCTGCTGCTCCCTTGGTCTGTGTGTCCTTGTACCGGTACTAGTATGTTTCAAAGTCAGGTAGTACAACGTCTCCTACTTTGTTCTTGTTTTTGAGAAGTTCTTTGCCTATCCTGGGTCCCTTACCTCTCCACATAAAGTTGGGTGTTTTTTTTTTTTTTTCGTTTCTTTAAAAAATGAAGTTGGGATTGAGAGGTAGTTAGGGCCAGGGACCAGGGTGCCTATTGGGCATGTGCCAATTCAGGCCCCGGGGGTGGGGGGGTGGGAGATGCACCTAGGTGGGCGGTATACCTGGATTGGCCCACTCTCGGCCAGGTGGCCGTAATTCAACCAATGGGGTCAACCAGTACCGTTGATGACGCCTTCCCTTGAAAGGCCCTAAAAAGCCGGAACCTGGAGACCACCACCCTCTTTTTCCAGCTGCCCCTCTGCCTTCCGCTCAGCCTGCTGTGGCCTCTCTCTCTCAGGCCTCAGGCCGCCACCTGTGGGTGTGCAGTGCCATAACGGTGCTTGTGTTCAGTGACTGTAAAGCTTGAAACGTCTTCTTATCCTTTATAAAAACCCACTTGGATCACAAACCAGACTGAGGCGTGAATTCTTTCTCGTGGGAAGTGAAGGACCGAGATATTTCTCACCCTAGAAACCTAACAGGATTTGTAATTGAATTGCATTGTATTTGTAGATTGCTTTAAATATGATTGACATTTTCACAATATTAACTATTCCTATCCATGGACACAGGATATTCTTTCATTTATGTAGGTCCCTTTTGGTTTTTTTTTATAATAATATCATGGAGTTTTCTTTGTACAGGTCTTTTGTTTCTTTGGTTAGATTTATTCCTAGGCATCTCATCTTTTGTGTAGCTATTGTAAATGGTATTGTTTTCCTGATATCTCCTTCAGAGATCTCTTTGCTGGTATATAGGAATCCAATTGGTTTCTGCTTGTTAACCTGGCATTCTGCTGCTTTACCAAATCCCTCAATTGTTTCTAATCATGAGTGTTACACATGCTTTATTTTCATCGTCCCACCCTCTCATTTGGTAGGCATTACAGAGACATAGATAGAAGAGCCATATGTCACTCCACCACAATTTTGGAAACTGAATCTCCAGGCACAGACGGTCTCATCATTGACCCTTGGAGGAGCTGGTAGGTTCAAACTGCTCACCTTGTGGTTTGCCATTCAACACTTTCCAGATGGCGCTACTTAGATTCCTTAATTGCATTCTAGTCTAATTTTAACATGAATTTTATTTGTTTAAACCCTAACAACTTATCTAGAAACATTAATATAAAATACTGTTGAGATAAAATGGTCATGTAAATTAAATCTAAAATATTTGAGGAGGCATTTTGCTAATGAAATTTTCACTTACATTTTATTTTCTAAGGAAATGCTTTTGCCCCTAAGAATATGGTACATATTTATTTAATTAGGTCTTCCTTTGAATGGACATATCTTTGGGGGTACAGATTTTCTTTACTTTCACCCTGAGTCCCATTAAACTATGACATTAACATTCAACCACTCTTTCAGTTTCAAGGTGATGTTCTAATAGAAATGTCACAAGCAGGGAACCTTAATGAACAGACATTTATTTTCTCCGTGTATAAATTACAAATTCAGGACACCAGTTCCAGGGCAAGACCCTCCGTGTTTACTGTGGAGGACGGTCCTTGTCTCGTGCCAGTAATTGTCCCTTGGTGATCTTCATGTGGCGTGATATTATTTTCCACTCTCTCCTTGTTTCTGTGCCCAATCTGCTCTTGATCTCAAACATGTCTGGTTTCAATCACACCATACACAGTTATGCTTTATTAACATAACAAAGAAATCATATTCCATAATGGAACTCAAAAAAGGAAAGCACTAGCCGGTTCCTGTCAACTCCATATTGATTCATAACAATGGCAGAATAGAACTGTTCCACAGGGTTTCCAAAATTTACATTTTTACAGAAGCAGACTGCCTCAGCTTTTGCTTATGAAGTGACTGGTGAGTTCAGTTTGCTGACCTTTCAGTTACCAGATGACCAATTAAACACTAAGAAATCAGGACTCCTATAAACGTTAGAATTTACAACATATTCCTCTGGGCAACAAAACAGAATCCATTCATGGCTGTCATATTATGGATTAGATGGATATTACAGACTGTGTTTCTGGAATTCATAGTGAAAAAGAATGTTAGTTTCTTGGGCGTGACTATAAATTTTCTCTTGATTCCTAGAGCTATGCAGTCCACACTGATTCCGTCTAAAGACAGTGCACAAGTAAAGAAAAATGTACTGAAGGGGAAATATGAGGGTCAACGGTATCTGTAGATTTGTGTGATTCATCTATGTTTATGTTTCTATATACAGACTCCACATAAGCAAGTAACACTTTATGATTATGGTAACTATATTATTTCAAACAAATCAAAATTGGTCCGGCAATCATAAGGACAATTTTGGATCCATGGACACTCCAAACGCCCACACATATCAGGAATTTGTGTCCCTGGGCCTATGGTGAGTTCAACAAGGGAGAATTACTTTGACGGAAATGCAATAGAATAAAAATTCAACTTAGTTTCCCCGTATGTGTGCATACACTATGAAATTAAGCCCTTTAATGAAATCTCCAAGATTTTAAATCTATGAAAGGCAGAGTTGGATTTTCCCCTCTCTTCCTCCTTTGCACCCCTCTGTGACTCGTTCAGAGTTTAGGCTTTACTGAGGAGCCAGTGCGCTCATGCTGGCAGTTTCCGTTAATCCATTAATAAGCTTTGTGGCAATTCTTTTAAGATTAAAACAAAATGTTTGCCAAACTAGCCGTCCACTTCAATAGCTATCCTGGTGTTTTACAGGGACAGCAAGTCTTTAGGCATTTGAGAAGGTCAAATTAATTTTGTTCTTAGTAGCACTGATAAGATTTGGAAAAACAAACAGTCCTGCAGATCAAACATTTGTGGAGGATTAAGAGCATTTTATTGCTCAGCACTTAAGTCTTCCTGACTTCCAAGCTAAATGTATAATTTTTGATATCTCTTCAAAGCCCTTTGAAGCAAAGATTTAGCTTATCAGTAGGATTCCAAATAGAGGAGTTGAATAGGCTCCCCCTTTCTGTTTACCCCTCCATCTCTTTCTTCAGGACTAAAATAATGGAATCAGTCACATAAAAAACAGCCGTAAGGTGAATATCATTTTCTAGGCTGGGGTCTGTGGTCTCTTGGTGATAGTAATGTCTGAATTGCTTCATGACTGATTTCAGGTGAGGTAACCATGTGTAATAAAACAAAATGCATCTGGGCTTTGGTTTTCAATTGGCAGAAAGAGTACAACAGTGAGACACTCTCCTAGAGCAATGGTTTGACAGAAGGCCTAGTAAATTCGGGTACGCTAAACAGACGTCCTGGTGGTGTCATAGGTTAGGCACTGAGCTGTTCACCTCAAGGTCACCTACCAGTTGCTCCGAGGAAGAAAGGTGAGACTGGCGGCTCCTGTGAAGACCGGCAGCCTCAGAACCCTCATGGGAAATTCTGCTTTGTCCCAGAGGCTCCCCGGGAGTCCCAGTGAACTCGACTGGCAGCAGGCTTGGTTTGGTTTTATACTGCTTATTATAGTTTAGAACTAAAAATGAGTGTCTTTCAGTAAGTAGTAAATAAATACTTTCTATTCTTCTCATAATAAGGCCATGGGTGGACTTTCAACAAGGTCTGAAGAAGTATGTTTATTGTTTAAGTATCACAGTATCAAGGAAAGGGAACCTGTATGAAGTAAAAGAAAATCAGTTATGATGTTTACAAGTTGGACAAATTATTTAATTTCTCTGAATTCCAGTTGTTACAAGATGAGTTTTCCAGAGAAACAGTTAGTGACACTCAGAGATAGGTATGAGAGAATTTTATATCAAGAAGTAATTTTATAGCAAGAAGGCATCCTAACCCAGGCCAACTCAAGTCCATGGGTCCTATGCTAGCTAGATCCCGCTTTACATTTGTAGAGCCACAGGCTAATGACACAGAAAGATAAAGTTAGAAGCAGGGAGCTCACAGGCCAGTAAGTACCGAGTTGTGTGCACCCAAGACCTGTGAGAACATGGCTGGCCGTCAACAACTCCAAAGTTGATGGCTCATAGACAGCTGCTCCTGGAGACAGACACAGAATCTAAGCAAGCATGACAGTGAAGGGACACAGAGAAAGAAATCCTCGTGGACTCCACCCCTACACTCTCATACAGGTTCAAGTTGACATAAACTCTAACTGCCACATACAGTTGCAGCCAGTAACCAGTTGCCACTTAGCTAAGCTTGGTTCGTGGTGACACCTTCGGTATCAGAGTAAAACTACGTTCCATGGAATTGTCAATGTCTGAATTTATGTAAGTAGACTGTTAGGGTGTTCTGCTAGGCACTTTTAGGTAGATTAGAACCTTCCATTTTGGGGATAGTAGTTGAGAGTGTTCACGGTTGGCACCACTCAGGGAATCCTTCATACCTATAGAACAGTACATACCTCAGCATTGATATGGGGATTAAATGAGAGTACATTTGTGAACTTAGTAATATAGTCTCTAGTATGACAGTATGATGTAGTGTGCCTTATGCAAAGGGTTAGAATGAAAATGGCATGGAGGCCACATCTGACTTCCTTTGGCTACACAAGGGAGGAGAATCCTTCTACACACACACACACACACACACACACACACACACGACCAATTGCCATAAGACAGAGGTCAGACACGCCTCTATCCTCCATCTATCTTTCATCATGTTCTAACACCAACTGTTCTTTCCCCAGCATTCAAACTTCTGCTGGGTTTGATAATTCCTTGCAATGACCACACAGAATTGTCTGACAACACTCACGATTATGGGCATTTACTAGAGAAGTTAAGTCAAAATGAGAAACTTTAAGGATACAGTCATTGGTCCACAGCAACCACTCTACTCGGTCAGCAGTCAAGTCTCTCCCTCTAGTTCTCTGCCAGGTGGTCCTTTGGCTCCTACCTTTCTTGGGCCAGGAATTCTTTCTGCTGTACCAACTCACTGTCTCCCATTCAGTGGTGCAGCCCCTCTGCTCTATTGCATGGTCTCCATGTTGTGGCTTCTGGGGCTTGTGGTCTCAGCCTCCACCGCTTTGGACAGAGATCTCAAAACTGCTCCGCTGGCTGTTCTTCCTTCTTGATGGTCTTGGGATTCTCTTCCTTCTTGCTTCGGAGATGGCTCTTTTATACATCGAAGGAACAACAGCAAAATCACTCGCTGTCATGGAGTCTATGTTGACTCATAGGGACTCCTCTGTAGGACAGTGTCCCTTTGAGTCTGGGCGACTGTAACTCTTCACCAGCTTATAAAGTCCAGGCTTTCTCCTGGTGGATTCAAACTGCTGACTTCAGACCGCAGTGGAGCGTGTCTCTATGACATCACCGGGGCTCCTTATACATGGAGAAGTGGCCATAACAACTTACCAGTTGCTTTTACTAGTGTTTCACACAGCGTAACTGCATAGTACTAGGCAATTATTTGGTGGAAACTGCATAGACAAGAGCCATATTAAGAGCTTTCACTTGACCAGAGTCCCTCAAATTCATGTATTTCCTAAAACCTGAAAATATGGGCTTACTTAGAATTAGAGTCTTTGTAGATATAATTAGTTAGCACAAATTCATACCAGAGTAAGGTGGATTCAATATGAATGGTGTTCTTATAAGAGTCAGAGGGGCACACAGGAAGAAATGTATGTGATGATGGAGACAGAGACGGGAGGGATGGGTCTACAAAACAAGGAATATCCTGGATTGTCAACAACACCAGCGAGGCATGGAACAGATTTTCTCCCACAGTCCTCAGAAAAACTACCTGGCCCTGTCCATACCTTGATTTCAAATTTTTTTTAACCTCTAGGCTCATGAACATAAAAAATATCTGTTGTTTTAGCCCACCTGGTTTATGTTACTTTTCAGTATCCCTAAGAAACAAATATGCTCTTACTCTCACTCTAGCTCCTTCTCCTTCCTCCACCTCTCCCACCCTCCTGGATGCTATATTGCTCAGAAGTCAAAAGTAACCTAAGAGGGCAGTGTGAACTTTGGAGCCAGAGTGGAGTTACCAATCACAGCTCTGATACTTATTAGCTGTGGCACTTTGGGCGCATTATTAATAGCCCTTACCTCAATAGTAATATAATTTGAAAGCTGTCCATTGCAGGTCCACATATTCAAAACACACTGATATTGAATGTGCTCCAACTCCTAGGGAGTCTGTAGGACAGAATAGACCAGCGAGAGTTGCCAGGGTAATACTCATCATGGAATGGTTATTTCCAATAAAATGTCCACTGTTGGAGCTTGGAATGGAGTAGATACCTCAATAAATCTTGAGGAGAATAAAAAGAGAAATGTAAATAATAAGGCCACAAATAATGCTCAGATTCCAAAGAGAGGGTAATGCCAGATATGTTTCTGTGAATGGTGGATGTTATGTATTGAGTTGTATTCCCTTCCGCCTTAATTCGTGTTAAAGGTCTAACTTCTGGTACCTATGAACAAGCTCTTGTTTGATAATAAGAGTTTTTGGAAATGTCAGTTAAATCAACATAAAGCCATACCAGAGTAGAATGGATTCTGATACAACCTGGGTGGTTTTGTATAAGAGAGAATAGATGCAGAGAGACACAGAGGGAAACTGCTAGCCAAAGAATGGGCCTGATAACATCCTGAACTCTGATTACTGGCTTCCATACTGTGAGATGAGAACTTTCTCTTCCTATAAGCCACCCAATTTGTGGTACTTTATTATGCCAACCCTAAGAAACTGATACAGAAGCCAAATTGAAATGTCATCCCATTAGAATAATGAACAGTTCACCAATGAACTGGTGAAATGAAGACTCACTTATATAGTTGGAGATCTATTATACTAGCTAATTTTATAAATAGATATTTAACATGATTTGTTCTACGTAAAGAAGCTTGAGTAAGATTTTTTAATAAAAAATTGTGGGGTATGTATTATGAACTATATGCCATCTTATGTTAGTCTCAGTTCTTACAATATTTGAAGAAGGCAAAAATAATCAACAAAAACTTCATATGTTTGTGCTTCCCAACTGCTTGCTTATCCCCCATTTGCAATCACTGTTGTTAGCTCCGTTTTCTTGGCCTCGGTCCTTCCCTCTCTCTTCATTGCATTCAAGCCATCCATAAACCTAAGCGATTCGTACTCTGCAGAGAAAGTATAAAATGCACTTACTTTCTAACAGCCACAGCCAAGCCTGGCAATCTGCTACCTTTCCTTCCCATCTGGTCTGAAGGAGACGAATGCATATGTTTGAGCTCCATGAATGACCCGAGAATGCTCTGTGAGCAGACAGAAACACTCTCTCTGACTCTGATTAATGGTGGTGATGGTGGTGGAGGTGGTGGTGGAGGTGGTGGTGGTGGTGGTGATGGTGGAGGTGGTGGTGGAGGTGGAGGTGGAGGTGGTGGTGGTGGTGGTGGTGATGGTGGTGGAGGTGGTGGAGGTGGAGGTGGTGGTGGTGGTGGTAGTGGTGGTGGAGGTGATGGTGGTGGTGGTAGTAGTTGTGGTGGTGGTGGAGGTGGTGGTGGTGGAGGTGGAGGTGGTGGTGGTGGTGGTAGTGGTGGTGGAGGTGATGGTGGTGGTGGTAGTAGTTGTGGTGGTGGTGGAGGTGGTGGTGGTGGAGGTGGAGGTGGTGGTGGTGGTGGTGGTGGTGGTGGTGGTGGTGGTGGTGGTGGTGGAGGTGGAGGTGGTGGTGGTGGTGGTAGTGGTGGTGGAGGTGATGGTGGTGGTGGTAGTAGTTGTGGTGGTGGTGGAGGTGGTAGTGGTGGAGGTGGAGGTGGTGGTGGTGGTGGTGGTGGTGGAGGTGATGGTGGTGGTGGTGGTGGTGGTGGTGGTGGTGGTGGTGGTGGTGGTGGAGGTGGTGGTGGTGGAGGTGGAGGTGGAGGTGGAGGTGGAGGTGGTGATGGTGGTGGTGGTAGTAGTTGTGGTGGTGGTGGAGGTGGTGGTGGTGGAGGTGGTGGTGGTGGTGGTGGTGGTGGTGGTGGTGGTGGTGGTGGTGGAGGTGGTGGTGGTGGTGGTGGTGGTGGTGGTGGAGGTGGTGGAGGTGGTGGTGGTCGTGGTGGTAGTGGTGGTGGAGGTGATGGTGGTGGTGGTGGTGGTGGTGGTGGTGGTGGTGGTGGTGGTGGTGGTGGTGGTGGTGGAGGTGGTGGTGGTGGAGGTGGTGGTGGTGGAGGTGGTGGTGGTGGTGGTGGTGGAGGTGGTGGTGGAGGTGGTGGTGGAGGTGGTGGTGGTGGTGGTGGTAGTGGTTGTGGTGGTGGTGGAGGTGGTGGTGGTGTGTGTCATGGAGTTGATTCGGACTCATAGCAACCCTTTTTGGAACTTCCACAAAGGTTTTTGTTGGCTGGAATCTTTAAAAAGCAGATTACCAGACCTTTCTTCTACTACAATTCATATCTGGAAATAATTACCCGTCTTTTCATGAACTTCTGAGTGCAGAATATTTCAGAGGCCACTCCCACCCTAATGAATGGCAAACTTCAACAGCTCCATAGACGTTGAAACACATTGGGGCATCAGGCCTAAATATTTAAATGATTAAATACCATTTTGAGACTCTACCAACTCTGTTTTCTTCATATCTAAGGGAGCCTCCTCAAACAAGTGAGTCCACAGCTTCCTTCAGAATTACAAGTTACAGACACTCCAGAAGTGTTTCTTCGTTGTAATCGCCATCATTCTTAAGGGTCTACTGGGACTTCCTTTGCCTTTTGAAACCCATTAGCAGAATCCAAAGGTGGTTACTGGTAAAGAGCCAAAACAGAGCTGACCTATACTGTCCATCTGTCAAAACCCTTTTCACATTTTCATGGCCATGCTCAAATGGTAGCTCCTCTGCGAAACCGTTCCTTACATTGTATCTAGTTAATAATTCATTACCTCTTCCTTTAGGCTTCCACAAAATACCAGTGGATCACTGCATGATGCGAAATGCTTACTGTAATAGCTGGCACCAACATTTACTGTGGTAGAAATCTCTGTGCTGAAATTCTCTGTGCTGCTGGCTTCCGTAGGAATCAAGGAAAGGGGGTTAAATCCCTTGTCTGGTCTGGCAAAGACATAGTAAAGAATAGCCAGAAGTAGTGAGATGCAAGAGAAGAGAAAGAATTCCACAGAAGCTCATATGTGGCCTTGGCATTAACCACGAGCTTCACAAAAGTATGGGAACAGGGGCTAGTGCAAATTTCACATAAATCCTGAGATGACATAATCTACTGAATTATGCTTCTACTTTATGCTAAATTCAGTGATGCCTTTAGCTGGTCATATATCTGTCTTCCTGACTAGACTATGAGCTTCTATATTAGAGACCTTAACATTTCCAAATAGATTCATTGGCATATAATTCACATGTCATATAATTTAATCATTCAGTCATATTAAGAATAATTGTGTAATTATCTCCACAATCAATTCCAAAACATTTTTTCTTCCTCATATTCATTGTTAGCTGCCCACCAACACTTCCCTGCCATGCCCTTAGGTAATCATTAATTCAATTACTGTCTCTATAAATCTACCTATTCTAGATTTCATATTCAGAAAATAATACAAAACAAAAACACGATACAAACAAAAGCAACAACATTATAAAATAAAACAGAAAAATGTCATTTGAAAAGAAAGCAGAAAACATTAAAAACTGAAGCAGCTTTAAAATGGGTCAAAAGGAGATCAACTGATAAGGTGGTTCATTTTAGCCTAATCACATGTGCCATAGTGGACGTTACAATACTCTTAATGGCAAGGCTATTCACAACACTGGACTCTGATCAGAGGGCATTCACCAGAGGCTTAATGCTTGTGGGGACCCTGCACACGGATTTTGGCATCCACTGTCATCCATAGTATTCTGCAAACTGGATGTCCAAATTTAAGCTTGGATACTGTTCCCTCCTCTGGATTTGGATTTTATTACTTTTAATTCTTGGATCACATGGGCTGGTGTGGTTCTTCTATGTGGACTTAGTTGATGACTCACTTAGTTGGCTGCTTATTTGAAGACAAGCTTTAAGAGCCCACATGTTAATTTTTCTGATAGCCAGGCAGCATCTGATTTCTTCACCACATTTTACTATAGCATCCGTATCTTCAGTTATCTCTTCATGAGTATCAAGTAGGGCCATGTCATAAGAAATAATTGTTCTCATGACAGGGCTACAATAAAGTGCGAGTCCAAAATCCATTCATATATCTATGGTTTATTTATGCCCCTGGTTCACTTTAATGAGATCATTTTCATTTTATAATAGAGAACATTATAAATCATCCCCATGGAACATAAGGTAGTTCTACTGATTTTAGTATTGTTATACAATGGTATGGAATTGAAAACATTGTTGAGAAATGAACAGTATTCATGTACACACCACTTTTTCAGGCCACAATACATGAATAGTTGACTTGTACATATTAAAATTATAAGTGACTGTGGAGTGAAATTTCTTTAATATGATTTTTCTACCCAAGTCTCTGTGACTCCTACCAAAAGATCAGGTAGGACTTCGCAAACAGGGCATGTATAACACTAAGAGAGATGATTTGCCAGATTTTATTGCTCCCCCGGGCTATAAAGATGAGCCATCTTTGAAGCAGAAATAGAGAAGGGTGAAACCCTGAGCACCTTGTTAGAGTACTATCAACATCGTTGTATAAAATGGTGAAGGTCATGACGACCAGAGGTATCAGAGACTCAGAGCAACATCACCAAGACTATGGGTGCCTTCCTCTAATCTGTCCTGAAACTATGGAACTGCAGGACAGACTGACAGATGAGTGAGCTTCCTGGCCCCCAGAGGCAGGGGTCAAGGGACCATATGACTAAGGTACTAAGAACAAGAGAGATACTTGGCTACCACATGGCTGAGAGACTGACAGCCAGAGAATGGCTTGGCTATTAGCTGAGGAGACAATGATTTATCCTTACTGTTTGCTGATCTTGACTTGTGGTAACCCAATAACTTCTCTAATAAGCCCCATTAGTTGTGAGTATGCTCTGTGAGTTCCGCGCGGACATTACACAGATGCAGAGTGGTGTGGGATGGATAGTTGTTGTCAAAGTATGAACCGGGGGATAGAGCATGGAGGATTGTGTGGCTCACTTTGTGACAACAGAGAAACCAGAAGATATAAATATGTCCTCCTCCATTGCTGTTTACTGAAGATGGACATCATTTACATGAACAACGAAGGTTGGGAATAGGGCAAAACTTTCAATAACACTCATTCACAAAGACGGAACCATGCCTGCCAGACTAGCACATGTCATTAAAAGGCAAAGAAAGCATAACGGTAGTCCATTTCTGGTAGTTCTAGGCCACCATGCATTGATCACCCTCGAAGAAAGAGATTCAAACTAAAGGTTAACAATGACCGATTCCATAACTTTGGGATGGCAGTCATCTGATAGCAGTCAGTCTCAAAGTGGGGTTTTTAAGTACAAGGGAATATATCTCTGGCAGTCTGACCAGCTGTCTAGATTCCCTCCAGAAGTATGTTTTTATCTGCATAAGTGAAATCACTCAAGTTTACAAATAAATCAATCACACTGAAATAGTTAGCAAAAGAGAAATTTTTAAGCAGCAATGTAATTGTGTAGGAGCCCTGCTGGTATAGTGAGTTACACATTCAGGTGTTAACCACAGGCCGTCAGGTTGAGAACGCCAGACTCTCCAAGGGACGAAGATGATGCTGTCTACTCTCATAAAGACGGACAGTTTCCGAAACTCAGAGGGGCAGTGTTACCCTGTCCTACAGGATCACTGAGTCTCAAAATGGACTCAATGACAGTGAGTTTTTCAAGAGCTCAGTTCTACTCTGATACACACAGCGTCTTCATAAATCTACACAGCAGCTGCTGGGTTTTTTTAAATCGTGTGTGTGGCAGATTTTATGTCTAACATAATTTTGAAGTAGTGCTTAGCATAAGTAGTATTTTGAGGGATGTGCTTCATTTTCAATGTGACATCTTTTGACAAAGTTACAAGTTCTGCAGGTTCTGTTACTATTACTGTGGTGTGTTGCCTACATTCCTAGTTGAAGGAGAAGCTAACTTTCAACTTGAGCTTGATAAAATCAAAAGTACAACTTTTCCCTTCTTCAAGACTTCTTTTTCGTGTGCATTTCGCTCAGAGTGTAGGATGACATTTCATATAAATCAGGTAATTCAAATCATGTTTGCAGAATGTCAGTGTCATGTAGACCTTCTGGCCAGAACTGACTTGCCACGAACTGATTTAGATTGTATTTAAAACTCTTAATAAAAGGGGAAAACATCAGCTAGCAATAAAAGGATAAAAGTCAACAGAAAGGAAGACTATCTAAACATCTTTTGTTTACTATTTAATAAACATTAATGCCTGATAAAATTTGCTGGAAAAGCCACAATTTGTGATTTAAATGATCCTGAAAACCTTGAATAGTAATTAGATTTATTATATATTATCCTCAAAACTAATTTTTTAAAATAGTAGCAGTCTCTATAACACACGTTCTATTTGTGTTTCAGGTTGAGCTTTGAAGAGACTGACTCAAGATGTGGATTTGGTGTGAGTGATATAGTGAAGGAGCACTCACAGGAAATGCCTGCAGAGCAGGAGATGAGGCAAGACAGGGAAAGGGAGAAGGGCTCAGCCAATACGTGATTCCTAGACGAAGTTGAGTCTCAGCTAGATCCCACAGGGAGCTCTGAAGCATCAATTGTATTGTGAAGTGTGCCCTACCTTGAATAAAGGGGTTCCTGAACCTGCGAGTCATTGGCTTTGGCTTTGGCTTGCTCAGTAGGAAGATAACCTCAAGTTTACTTGGCACGTGTAGCAATGCAATCTTATGAGCAACTGCACTGACCCAATAGTACCACCTCTGGGATAGGTAGTAAGGGCAAGTCCTTATGCATAAAAAAGCAAATAAAAAAATACCAGTTGCTATCAAATTGACTCATACTCAGGTTGATGTGTCAAAGTCAAACTGTGCTCGACCATAGAGTTTTCGGTGTTTTTGTTTGTTTGTTTGAGTTTTTTAGAGAGGGGTGGCAAAGGGAGTAGGTCTTTCTTCAAAGGAACTTCTGGGTGAACCTAAACCTCCAGCATTTCAGTTAGTAGCCAAGGGCTTAATCCTTTACATCACCCAGGGACAGCACTTGGAGCACACTGGTCCAACTAATGGAGCACTGACAGTGTCTACCACAACTAGTAAATTGACAATGCAAATCAATAATCAAATCGGTTAACGATTATAGCTAGAAATTATTGAATGCTCATGCTATGCCACCACTATGATAAGCTCATTATAACATGAATGTATTTAATCTTACAACAATGTTGTCCGTGTTGTTTTGTCTCTGGACCTCCAAGGCCACCCTAGCAAGTGTTACATAACAGTAGCGTAGCAAGCATACATGAGCTAGCAGCAAGCAAGAGCGTAGTTATAATAGGTCTTACAGAGGTCCAACTCACTACTGTTGAGTCGATTCTGACTCACAGTGATCCTATAGGACAGAGTGGAACTTCCCCTTTGTTTGCTAGACTGAAACTCTCAGGAGCCAAGCAATGTTATAACTTCTGTTTTATCAGATAAAGAAACTAAATTTATCTAGGAAGCTAGAGCCGGGTCAGAGCTGGGACAACTTGATTCTGTAACCATGGTGGCTCTGTTAACTCTGTCCCCTAGGGTAATTATTAGCCAACCTCTACCCTCAAGGGCTATTGCTAGAATGGGGGAAAAGAACCACATGTCTTTTGTAACACCTATGAGATTGTTTTCAAGGTGAGTAAATTCTTTTTAAGAATAAACTGTCATCAGAGCAAAAATCACTGTCTGTGTCAAAACTATCTGAAAGAGTAAATTATTTTTAAGAGTAAACTGTCAACTGAGGAAATATCACTCTCTGTGTCAAAACTATCTGAGAGAGTCAGGCTGACCAGGGATGACCAAGCCCATGAAGTAACACAACCTAATGATAAACAGAACAAAAAGCAAGAAGAGACCTCCCTTGATTGTCCACTTACGTCTGGCCTGAAGCTCTCAGAGATTTTTCAAAGGGTGAGCTAGGGGCACGCTAGATTTTAAAATGTGTCCTTAAGGGTAGATAATAGGGAGACCTTGGCATAGTGGGTTATGAGTTCAACTACTACCCACAAGGTCAGTAGTTTGAGCACACCAGCTGCTCTGCAGGAGAAAAATGAGGCTCTCTGCTCTCTTAAAGATTCATAGCCTCAGGAAGGCACAGGGACAGTTAGTTCTATTCTGTCCTATGGGGTCGATATGAGTCTGAATTGATTTGCTTGGAGTAAGTGAAGCTTTTGTAAGGTTGATTTTAATTACAGTCTTGTTTGCAGCTCGCTCACTAAAGCTTGCTAAGCCACTGTTAGATAACACTAGTGAGGGTGGCCTTGGAGGTCCAGAGCCTTGGCACCATGCCACCTTTGTTCACCAGATCTATTAAGCTCCATTTTTCTCTCAGAGAGACAGATATTTGGAGGCTACACAGTTTTATCTGTACATATATTAGCCTTTGGTGTTATTTTTATTTTTAAAAAGAGTATCAGTGTTTAAAAAATAAACTATTTTCTTGAAAAATGTCTATTGGATATACCAAAGTGTTTCATCTATGATTTAAAAAAATAAGTTTAAAGCGGCCTTTTATTCTTAATAGCTCTGATGTATGTTGAACAATTGATCTCCATTTCTTTATAAGGAATAAGGAAATGATGAGGAGAAGAATAGAAGGGGAAAGAAAAGGAGGCTATAATTGATTATTGCTAAACGTTATTGGGATAGACAGAAACAAACATTTTGAACCAAGTTTATTTATTGTATTTCTGTGTTATTGGGATTTGGTTATTAAATTTTTTCTTCCTGGGTGAAATGATGTTTAATTGTCCTGAGAATTTCATCAATAACTAGTAAGTATTTCTTGTAACCAATATAAATTTTGCAGTATATTAGAAAAAAAATCAACCATTTTTCATGACAGGACTATGAATGTAAAAATATAATTTCTGATTTTCTTAAAATTATTAACAGCATTTCATGACCACCTGAATTCTAGACTGTCTAGAATGTGTCACGATCGATTCCTTTTAAGTCCCATAACTTGTGTATGGAGCCAAGCTCACTGCCACCCAGTCAACTCTGACGCTGCGTGACCCTATATGACAGAGTACAAGTGTCCCTGTGGGTTTCTGAGACTGTGACTCTTTATAGGAACAGAAAGCTTTGTCTTTCTCTGTAGGAGACACTGTTTGCGAGCTGCTGATCTTGTGGTTAGCAGTCTAGGAAGCAAATATATGGTCATAGAAAAAGTGAAATTATTTTAATCAAAGCTTTTGCTTCTTCAGGACTGGACGAATATCTTATTGTAATGGAAACAAATAGCCTAGACTCCTAATATTAAATAATCATCAATACAAAATATTTCAACGTCATATGAATTCTAAGTAACCTAATTTCTTGAGGCACCCTGAAGATTTTTGCAACATATCAAGATAATGCATGACATGTTTCCTCCTGCAGTAAAATAAACATTCGATTTTGACTGCAGTTTGGGCCCCAGGGTGCTCGTGTTATACAGCCGAATGAAGCACTGCGTGATCCTGCCCCCTATTCACAACCGTGTCTCTCTCCGCATTGTCAATCTCTCGCGGTTAAAGTCTTCCTTTTTCGTTTTCCTTCCCTGACCATTTCCTTTATAAAGTATGTTGTCATTTTTCAAAGACTAGTCTCCCTGGATAACATGATCAAAGTTTGTGATATGAAGTCTCCCCATCTCTGCTTCTCAGGAGCACTCTGTACTGTTAGCAAGACACATAGTTGGTAGTGACTCAGGAGGAAAATGCTTCTTTTGGTTCCTTTCTTCAGGGGATATTCAATAATTGAGTATATGAAGGGCCTTCAAAAAGTTTATGGAAATGGAGCTAAAATCAAATGGATTTTTCCATGAAAAAATTTTAAAACTTTTTATTGTGAATTGGTTGAAAGTTTATAGTGCAGATGATCACATCTACATTCAACAATTCGTACACATTTTGTTTCAACTTATTCATTGCAATCCCTTATCCCACTTCTTCCCCTTGTTTCATGTTTCCATTCCTCCTTCTCACTTAAGCCTTCTGAATTGTCCTCTTGAGTAAATGCTGCCTTTTTGAACATAAATGATTGATTAGACTAAGCTTTGCATACCTCATGAATGATTTTGCGCCCCTTACAGCCCTATTGAACCACGGAGCATGATCAGTGCCAGACCTAAAGGCGGACTAAGGGCTGTCATCTTCGAGGTTCCACCAATCTCCAGTTAATCAGTAAGACTCATCCGTTCTATGATTTTCAATTTTGTTAAACATTATTTTCCCCCATTCTATTCAGCACCTTCTAATGTGATCCCTTTCAGAGCAGGTGGTAGCTGTAACTGAACACCAACTAGTTCTCCTGGTCTCAGGGTTGTGCTCCACAGATTTTTTAAAGCCTTCTTTTATTTAATTACCAGCACAATACAGACAGCAACACATTAGAATGGATATTAAAAAGCAATCATAATGATGCTGGGGTAATTCAGAACAGATGATGTAACCAAACAGAATGGGTGTTACAACCAATGAGAATGATGTTCTGATCATTTACAGCAGATGATGTAAATAAGTATAATGCATGATAGCTGAAACCATTGGTCAAGTCATGCAAAGGAAACCAGCTAAATATCAGCAATCTCTCCAACTGATGTGAACTCTATTGCACCTTTATTTCTTAATTTTACTCATGCAAAAATGGAAACATATTTGAAGACTTTCAAGTCATTTCTGAAACACAACAAAAACTTTTCACTTTCTACATCTCCCTCTTCTCTCACCTACATGAAGGCAAATCCCCAGTAAAATGGATCTGATAAAGGCATTCTAAATAATTAATAGCTAGCTTTTATTGAGCACTTATAGCTAGGCAGTGCATTATGTCAAAACTTTCTTAATCATAATAACACTGGCATGAGGTGGGTCTATTTGTTTTACCTATAAGGAAGCTTAGACATAGTGAAGCCCAGTGGCGTTCTAAAGTCACACACACACAACTAACATATGTAATAGCACATACTCAAACTTGAGAAGTCTCTCCTCTCAATTACTAGCTATACTCTTTTTAAAAAATCATTTTATTGGGGGCTTGTACCATTCTTATCACAATCCATACATCCATCCAATGTGTCAAGTCCATTTGACCATTTGTTGTCATCACCATTCTCAAAACACACTAGCTTTACTCTTATTAGCAGATGCGCATTCACATCAACATCTTATTATAAGCCCAATTCCATGGTCCCATCTGGCTAAATAGTAAGGTGCCAAAGATGTTTTCTAATAATTTAGCTATTATCGTGAGTTTAGTAAATCATTATCCACTGTCACCAGCAAAGTCACAGTTGTCACATATGTGATATAAATTGCTTCCAACAAGCAGAAAGCCGTTAAGGAGGACACAAAATATTTTTAAAATATTACCTTATTCGCTTATCCTCCACTTTTTTCAAATATTCATCTCTCTTTAGGACTCCCAGGATCATTTCCTTTTCATGATCTAATAAAAATGACAGATTGATGAACTCCGAGTTCTTGGACATGGTATTTGAGCAGCGGCTATGAGTAACAGCGAGTGAATGTTCCAAAATGTGAATATATATTCACAATTTTTTCAAGTACCACGGATCAATTCCAGGTGATTCAATATCTCTCTGCTGAATGATCCTTAGAAGCTGTCTGCAGACTTGCCAATAGATATTTTTCCAAAATACAGGTGCCACTGGGACTACATTCCAAGAGAATCATTCTAGTTTTAACTGAAAAAGATCTCCAAAGCCTTTGTGGTAGTGCACAGATGGCAGATAAGTTCCACCAATGATGCTCAATTCCAGTCCTTCAGAAAGCTATAGTGCCAGACTCAGATCTGCTGAGACAGAACTCGGGAAAAAAACTAGAAAGACAGAGAAAACAAAGGAGAGAAAAATTAATTCAGTCATTTTTTCTAGGTCACCAGTAAAAGTACCTACTTTTTGTAAGAATGATATATCTAGCACAACAATACCCAAACATTATCAATCAGTAAACATGCCTTTTTAAAATACATACTGTTTACCTGCTGTCATGTAACATTAGTTATGAGTGGATCCCAGGTTCTCTGTGCAAATTTAGTTTCTTCCACTATAGTTAGCTTCCTCTGGCAATTATGTCCCATCATCATTCTTGCAGCTGATTTTTAGATAAAATCAGGGCACTTCAGGACACTAAATTCACAACAGGTCAAGACTCTTAAATAACTCCCTTCTTCCCCACACCTAGTACCACAGCATGAAAAGCACTGCTGGTGAAGTATAAACTGGTCCTACGTGGCATTGCATATATCTCAAAAACATAGTGCTGAATGAAAATTTAAGTTACAGAAGAATTCATGCAGCATGATTAAAACACATATTTAAAGGTATACTTTGTAGTGATGTTATATCTTACTTAAGTATATATCATATATACATATGCATGTGAAAGTTAGACAATGATTAAGGGAGACCACAGAAGAATTGATGCATTTGGAGGTATAGTGTTGGTGAAGAATACTGAAAATATCATGGACTCCCAGAAGAACAAACAAATCTATCTGAGAAGAAATACAGCAACCATGCCCCTTAGACGTGAAGATGGTGGCACTTCATCTCACATTCCTTGAATACGTCACCAGAAAGGATCAGTCCCTGGAAAAGGACCTTGTGCTCAGTATAGCAGAAGGTAACAGATTTTTTTAAAAGACCATAGAAGAGTAGATTGAAACAGAGGTTGTAATAAAGAGTTCAAACAAAATAAGTATTATGAGGATGGTGCAGGAGACGGCAGTGTTTCATTATGCTGTAAACATAGTCACTATGCGTTCAAACCAACTGGACAGTACCTAACAACAACAAACACATGTAAAGGAAAATGCAAGGGCATTTACCATGATGAATACCACTGGGGCACAGGAAGGGGTGTAAGAAGAGAAAGTACAGGGACTTCAACTACATCGGTTAATGTTTTATTTTCAATAGAGGTGCAAATATCTCAAAAGGGACGTAGTTTCTAAAAATTAGTTTAAGTATGCAAAATAGATATTTCAAGGTCATGCGCACCAGACCCTCCTTTTTATCCTAACTCGTTAGCACATTCGTTCGTTGTCCTGATACCTAGATTAACTCTGTTCATCTCCTTTAGGCTTCAGGGGATCTGTCCGGTTTTGTGACTTGGCTGTATCCATGACAAAGGCCCTCAACTTTACCTCAGTTCTCTGCACTACAATCTACATGCACGTTACACTTGGTTTGCTGACCTCTAGTCAGATTTCTGGCCATAAATAAATACATACTGAAAAACTGCTTTCAAACCTCTCACTAGTCATAAGGCCAGGCTGACCTCCAATTCTCAGGAGACCTGAAAGGATGGGATCTTATTCAGAGATTCCCCAAATTTGCAAAGCCCTCGTGTGTTCATTCTATAAATTATTTACCAAGTCAGAACTATGCTACACTGCTCAGATAGAAATTGCTCGGCTAATTGTAAATGGTTTGGATTTATGCTGTATATGTCTTACATCTCCAAAGCCCTAGATACAGCAAGGATCAGAGGAACTACAGGTTGAGATAACTAGGGAGCCGCAGAGTTTGAGAATATACACAGTAAAACATATCTCATTCCCATAGTCTGTGCATGTACAATTCAGTGGCATTGATATTTATGTTGCGCAACCATTCTCATCTTCCTTTTATTATCTGTCCATCCCCATTAACATAAACTGACTGGCCTCTAAAGATCCTATCTAATATTTTGAATGGATGTTGCCAATTTGATCTTAGATAGCTAAATCTTAAATGAGAATAATGCTCAAGGCAGTCATATTTTACTAATTAAGCTAAACTACTGTGTGGTTTTAAAAAAATATCAGGGAACATTTTGATTCAACCTTTATGGTTTATCTCAGGGCAACAGTTTCAAGGGTTCCCCCAACATCTATGTTTACAGAAATTCTGGATTGCTTTCAAGTGAAATTTTACATTTAAAAAAACTGATTGGCTTGGAAACAATAGTGCAATGGACTAATCCACTCAACATTTGGAGGTGGGGTGGGAGGGTGGGTGGGGACGGCCAACCCAGAATCCTATGCCCAGTGAAATTATCCCTCAAACATGAGGGAGAAATGAAATCATTCTGAGATAACAAAAAACAAAAGAATTTGTAAAACAAGACCACATTTATAAAAAATATTAAAAGGAGTTATTTAGACACAGTATCCATAACAATAATCTAGTTATCAGAAAAGTCATTATTATGACAAAATTATACTACTCAAATAATATGCAAACTGAACCAGAATTATTTGCAAACTCAACCAGAACTAAAATAAATAATCACAGATAACATTTTTCCAATGAGGAAAACACACACACACACACACACGCAGGAAATAGTGTAGATAATTAATAATTGAATGGAGAAGACATTGAGTCATTCACAAAAGAAAACGACCTTTTGTATTTGAATAAAAACCACAAAAACAAACAACACTCAAAGATAAAGTTAAAATCTCAACAAAACAAAAGAGAAAACTCTTATAAGCAAGTTAAGAAATAAGAAAAAAAAACAAAAAAGCAATGAGAGAATAAAAACTGACAACCTATAAACAAAATGAATACAACACAAAAATTATTATGAAATTTAAAATAAGTATCATCATAAAAACATATAATAAATTGACACCCAAAATTATAAATAAGCGCATTGAATGTTGATGGATTGAATCCACTAGTTAAGATACAAAGACTAACTGAATGGATAGGGAAACATGAACCTTTAATGCGCTGCTTACAAGAAACACACCTTAGATATAAAGACAAACAAAAATCAAAGGGTATAAAAATATATATCAAGCTAATGGCTGTCACAGCAGGAGTAGCAATATTAATATCTGACAAACTAAACATTAAAGTAAAAGACAATGAGATACGATATAATCATGAAAACTTTGACTGAACATAAAACATAACTATAATTATATGCACCAAATGAAAAACCTTCAAAATGATTACTCAAATTCTTACAGAAATGATGAAATAAATAGCCCACAATACTATAATACTAGAAGACTTCAACACATCACTATTGAGCAAAGATCGACCAACTAGAAAGTTAACAAAGATACAGAAGAACAAAACAATGAAATCAACATTATCTCTTATACACATACAGAACATTTCACTTACAAAAATACATTTCATTCAGCCAGGGTGCAGCATAGCACCGACGGAACACACAACATCCCTCTAGTTCCTTAATGCTTCCTCCCACCTCCCTACTATCATAACCCCATATCTACCTTAAAAATCAGGTTGGACTGGAGCATAGGCACTGTTACAGATAAGAGCCCTCAATACATGGAATCCAGGACAGATGAACACCTCAGGAACAGCAATGGGAGTAACAATACCATGAGGGTAGGGGGAATATAGGGGAGAAAGGGAAGAAAAAGGGAACTGTCTACAAGGATCAACATATAACCCACCCCAGGGAGATAAACAACAGAAACGTGGGTGAAGGGAGGCAGTGGGTGGTGTAAGATATGAGAATAATAATTTATAATTTATCAGGGTTCCATGAGGGTGAGAGAGGGATGGAAAAAAGAGGAGCTAATACCAAGGGCTCAAGCAGAAAGAAAATGTTTTGAAAATGATGATGATGTGTGTTCAAATGAGTTTGATACAGTTGATATATGGATCATTATAAGAGCTATAATATCTCCAATGAAATGACTTATTAATATAAAAAATAATTCATTTCTGGCGGGGGGAGGCATATTTCACAATTTTGTCTAGTGCCCATGGCTTCCACTCCAAAATAGGTCACATTTTAGGTCATAATATAATACATTAGAAAACATCGAAATACTAAAAACCGTTTTATCAGACCACAATGTCATAAAATTAGAAATCAACCATAGGACCAGTCAACTACTAAAAAGTGAATATAGAAAAATTGGACAACACTTTAAAACTATTGGGAAAATTTAAGAAATAAAGCATAAAATCCAAAGATTCATTGACACAAATAAGAAAAAAATTACAGCATACCAACATCTCTGGGATGTGGCAAAAGAAGTAGTCAGAGAGAAATTTATATCAATAAGTACACACACCAAAAGGCAAAAATAATTAAAATAACACATAAAATACAACAATTAGGAAAAGAGAGCAAAGCAAACCCTCAGACACAAGAAAATAAGTAATAATAATAATGAATTTAGGGCAGAAATAAAGGAATCATAAAATTTAAAATATATAGAAAAATATCAACAAAACAAGAAGTTGGTTCTTAGAAAACATAGAGGATTGCTCTTTCTTACCACTCTTATTATATATAGTCATGGAAATGAAACGATTTTTAATAGCACATGGTATAATCCTATATATAGAAAAAGCCAAAAGATGCAATTGAAAAATTACTGAAACTAATTGAAAAAATTGGCAGCGTAGCAGGCTGTAAGATCACTATACAGAAACCAGTTGGATTCTTATATGTTGAAGAAGATGATGCCAAAATGATATTAAAAGAACAATACCGTTTACAATAACTGCTGTAAAGATACATATTAAGGATAAACCTTACCAGAAAAACAAAAAACTTACACAAGGAAAACTACAAAACACTCCTACAAGAAACAGAAAAAGTTTATATATATGGAAAAATCTACTACGCTCCTGGAAAGGGTAGACAAAATATAGTTAAAATGTCACTACTAACATAAAACACTTCACACATTTTACAGAATTCTGATAAAAATCCCAGCACAATCTTTAAAGAAATGGTAAAATGAATCCCCAATTTTATATGGAAAAGAAAAAAAGCAAGATAAATAAAATACTATTAAAAAACAAAATGGGAGGTTTTTCATGCCAAGACTTTAAACCTTATTATATAGCCAAGGTAATCACAACACCAAACATGAAGACCAATGGATTAAAATTAAAAACTGAGAAATACAATCAAGTACCCACAGCTACCTGATTTTGTATAAAAGACTAAAACACATTAAGTAGGGGAAGTGATATCCTTTTCAATAAATGGGACTTGAAAAATTGGATCTCCACCTGCAAAAAATGTAACAGAACATGTTCCTCACACCATGTACAAAAATGAACTCAAGATGTATGAAAGACCTAAATAACAACCCTAGTCAAATGAAGGCCACCAACAACAAAAAATAGGGCCAAACTTAGAGCTTTTAATACAAGACATAAATCTACTGCTAAACATAATAAACATATTCATATTATAGAAGCCAAAATAAATACTGAGACTTTCTAAAAATATGACGTTTATGCATGCAAAAAAGATTTTGTTAAAAGAGTTAAATGTGAGTCCAAAGGTTAGGGAAATTATTTAACAAAGATACATCAGATAGAGAGCTAATTTTAAAACTATTGAAAGCAACACCTTAATAAGAAAATACAAACAGCCCAACGAAAACCTGGGCACAAAATATGAATAGACAGTTTACTAAAGAAGACATCCAGATGGCCAGCAACCATCTGAAAAAAAATGTTTGCCTTCATTAGCAATAAGAGAAATATAAGTTGAAAGAACGAGTTACCACCTCACACTGACAATGTAATAATAATAAATACTGAAGAGTCTATGGGAATCTTACACTGCTGGTGGGATTATAGAATTGTGCAACCATTATGGCAATCAGTATGATGCTTCATTAAACAGAAGCAAATGCAATTACCTTATGATCCTACAATTCCTCTACTGGGTATATTCCCTAAATAAATAAAGTACACAACACAAACAGACATATACATACCTATGTTTAATGCAAGAATTTCCATAATAGCAAAACGATGAAAACAACCCAAAACTCTGATTATAGAGGAATTGATAAGCAAACACTGGTACATCCATTCAATTGAATAGTAGTCATCAATAAAAACAATGATGATTCTCTTAAACACCTCAAAACATAGACAAAACTAGAGACCATTGTACTTAGCAAAGTTAGTCCATCTTATAAAAACAAATATTTAATGACACTATTATCATAAGGAAAAACAAAGAAAAGGAAATGAGTTTCTCACAGCAAAGGTTAAGACTTAGAACACTGTGAGGAAGCCAGTGAAGAGGCAGGACCAGTGAGAGGGGAGGCACAAGAAATTATGGAGGGAGGAAGGCACGATGGGAGTAGAAAAGAAAGAACAACCAAGTTTATGGGAGATTTAAACAATACTATTATGGATTGGATTGGATTGGATGAGATGGACTGTGAAACTACACAAAATAGATTTTTCTTTAGAAAACAAAATAAATAAGTGATTTAAAAAAAGACTACTGATAATTAAAAACCCTCCTGATTTCTTACACCTCAGATCTACGCATTGGTACGAGTGCCTATTACTGGAAGAAGTATAAAACTGAAAGTGGATTTGAATTCTATAATGATACACAAATTCATTTCAAATGAACAAATAAAAATCCCCTGTTTTGTGTGTAATTGTGTGGCCTGGGAGTTCATAAGTAGGGGAAGTCCAATTAAGAAACTCATTTAATATTTCTCCAGATGGCAAAATTGCAGCACGCTTATAATGGAGTAGCATGGATTCTAATTGATGGTGATGCAGCCGTTGGAGAGAAATATAAGGTAAAGAAAAGGAGCTAGTGAGTTTGAGGTATGGATAAAAGAGCTCTATGGAGCTAGGCAAGGAGACGAGGTGGCACAGTGTGTTACATATTTGACTGCTAACTGCAAAGCCAGCATCTCTAACTCACTAGTTCCCCCGCAAAACCAAGATGAGGTTATCAGCTCCTGTGAAGATTTATAGACCCAGAAATCCAATAGAGTTGATGAATAGGAATCAAACCAATGGCAGTGAGTTTAAAGAACTAAAAATTCATAGTACCCATTCAGACTCTAAATAGGAAAGAAGATTATGACCAAAATGTTTCAAAAGATGACAAGATGGAAGGGGGCAAGATGGAGACAGAGAAAAACACACACTGGAGGAACTCCATGGAATTCAACACAGGAGAGCCACTGAGAGGGATACTCCACTCTTCCAGGTCACAGGAGTAGTATCATGAGGTGTAAATGGGATTGGGTTACAGGCTTCAGAAGACCCAAAACAAACAGACAGACCAAAAAAAAACACAACAACAACAAAAAACACATATTGTTGAGAACAAGGGGGGTTGTTGCAAAGACCCAAATTCCATCGGTAGATAATGGGACATCTCTCACAGAAGAGTCACAAGGAAGGGATGAGTCAAGCAGGGCACAGTATAGCATCAATGAAGCACACAATATTCCTCTGGTTCCTTGAGGCTTCCTTACCCCCCACTATCATGACCCTAGTCCTGCCTTTCACTGTGGGCTAGACCAGAGCATGTGCACAAGTACAGATAAGAGACAAAAGCTCACAAGAAAAGAATCTAGGAACACAAATGGGAGTAGCGATACCAGGAGGTTTGGAGAAGAGGGGACGAAGGGGAAACAAATTGTAATGATCAACACGTAACCACCACTACCGCCACAATCCCAGGGGGACTAACAACAAAAAATGTGGGGAAAGGGAGACATGTGTCGGTGTAAGATATGAAAATAATAATAATAATAATGTATCAAGGAGTCATGGGGGTGGGGTAAGGAAGGGGAAAAAGAACTGATACCAAGGGTTTGATAGAAAGTAAAGATTTAGAAAATAATGATGGCAACATATGTACAGATATGCTTGATACAGTTGATGTCTGGATGGTTATAAGAGCTGTAAGAGCCCACAAAAACGATATTTTAGTAAAAATATATACTTTAAAGCCACAAATAAAATTTAACAAAAGAAAGAAAGGAAAAGAAAAAGATAAGTAGACTCAGGTTCACTAGATTTGAAAGAGCTGTAGGCTTTTGGCTTACCACCCCAGTGGCCAGCTGGAATTTCCTTTAGCCCTGCCCCAGTCATCACTGGATCTGGACTACCTTGGACAGCCTAAGGGCTTTGCTTCAACACTGCCACAGCTGCTGACACGTCAGGGCTGTGCTTAAGCCACTATACTCGCATACCCCCATGATCAGTTTGTTGGAGGAGTTTTTACTTTTCCCTCCCTCTTCCCTCTTTCCTGCCAGAGTCAGGGCTGGCTCTTTTTTTTTAGGGTGGTGGGGTGGTTAGCGTGTGTTTTCTTTTCTCCCACCACAGTCTATCTCTGGGACATTCCATAATGCCCATGGCACGCCTGCTCATCTTCTGTGACAATCCACAGAGCAGCAGTGACCCAGGCACAACCTCCAAGATGCTCCATGCCACCTGGTTACCTGTGTGATCATCCTCCAAAGTGCCACCATCACAGCCTGCAACCGCCCAACCGGTGTCCCCTGAGAGAGGGTCGTCTAACCTGCTCTCCAAATAACAGAATCCCGGTTGACTAGGGAGAGAATGAAACACCAGAGGGATAAAGTGGTAGCCAAAACCTCTGGCGCATTTGGCTACAGGCAGTGCCTAAAAGCATTTTTTTTGAGCCTTTCAAAGAGAGAGTGCTCTTTGACTCTCTGGAAAATGGTGCAGAAATTTTCCAAAACTCTACACATACAGCAACAAGCCTCAACAATCTCAATGAAAAACCAGGAGGGAGAAAATGCAATTTAGGAGGAGGTACTGAACCTAACCGTGTGCATAGAAGAAGTAGACCTTGATCTACCACAGAAAGAAATCTTAAGAATGCTGTTTGGAGTCATATATGGAAGCAATACCAAAAAGAGGATGAAACGATAGAGAAGATAAAGACCATGCCCCAAAAGGAAATAGAAGTGTTAAGGGACAAGGTCACAAAAGCAAATAACCAGTTAGTAGATGTCACCAAAAGATTAGAGGGAGCAGAGAAGTGTACCAGTGAACTCAAGGCAACCAGGCAGATCTCAACAAATGGGACAGTCACACAAGTAAATCAAAGAAGCTGAAGTAAACCTGAGAACAATGTCTGATGTTATGAAGAGGAACAACATTTGAATAATTGTATTGCCAGAAGAAGACACAACCAAGGAGTCAACTGCAAAATTAACAAGGGAATTCTTGGAAGAACACTTTCCCAGCTTAATGAATGAGAATCAGTAAACCATTCAGGAAGCAGAGAGGACACCAGCTAGACTGAAGCCTTAGAAGAAGTCACCAAGGCATAATAGTTAAACTGAAATTTGAGGAAAAGGAGAAAACCAGAGGAGCCGCTAGGGGGAAAAACGTCACCTACAAAGGTACTCAAATAATATGCTCAGATCTATGAGCAGACACCATGAAGAAGAAGAGAGAGTGGAGTAACATCTTCCAAAATTTGAAAGAAAACTATTTCAGTCCAAGAATCCTCTACCCCACCAAACTATACGTTAAAAGAAACCCAGCTCTACAAAAAATTCTTATCAACCCACTGTAGTCAGAAGAACAACGTGCAACAAGCACAAATAGGAGACCACCATATAGAGCAACTCCACCCAGAGGTCAATACATCGGATACAGTCCCCAAGACAACATTAGCTCAATGGTGAATAGAAGGCAAGAATGACACCCCCCCCCCACACACACACACACATTCACACATAACACACTGACACAAAGGGTGTACTTAAATACCAAACAAAAAAGATATGAGATGGCATCACAGTCTACACAGATGGATGTAATACATCTGAATACCCATTGACTGAACTCACCCATTAGAAAATAGAAACCAGCAGACTGGCTTACAAAATATAACCCATTGATCTAGTGTTAACAAAAGACACATCTCAAAATCACAGAAAAAATAAAATAAACTGAGAAATAAAGGCTTGCAACAAAAATACCAAGCAAATGGCAAATCAAAGAACACATGGTTTGCAATCCTATTCTGTGACAAAATTGATCCCAAGGTGCAAGTCATAACAAATGATAAGGAGAAGCATTATATAATGCTCAAAGGATCAGTACACCAAGAAACAAAAAGCTTAATAAATATATACATACCCAACAAGAGACCTGCGAAATTTGTCAGTCAAATGCTCCAAAAGATGAAAAAAGAATGCATGGCATCATCAATAATAGTAGGTGATTTTAATACACTGCTCTCCAAGAAAGATCGATCACAGGGAAAGAAGTTTAACAAAGACGCTACAGAACTAAACTCTACATTTAAGCAACTGGACCTAGTAGATATTTTTAGAGCTCTCCACCAAAATGAAAACAAAAATACACATTCTTTTCAAGTGCACATGGCAAATATTTGAAGGTAGACTATATGCTTGGAAACAAGTCGAGTCTGAGTATGTTCAAGCACATAGAGATACCTCAGACTTCTTTCTTGGACCCTAATTCAATAAGGCTGGAAATCCACAAAAGGATGATTAAGAAAACAAGGGCAAATAATTGGTGGATGAATACCTCCCTACTGAAAAGTGAGTGGGTATTGACGCAGATCAGAGATGAAATTAAGAAGCTTTTAGAAACCAATGAAAACAAGAATCTAATGTACCAAAAGTTTGGGACACAGCAAAAACACTTATCAGAGGAAATTTGATAGCAATAAATGCACAAATGAAAAAAGAACCGAGAATTATGATTGATGTACTGTAACAAAGCCTCCAAAATTTAGATCAGAGTCAACAGTGTGATCCCACTAATAGCAAAAGAAAAGAAATAATAAAAATCAAGGCATAGATAAATGAGTGAGAAAGCAAGAAAACAATGTAAAAAAATCAATTTGGCAAAAAGCTGGTTCTTTGAAAGGATCAACATAATCTATAGACCACTGGCAAATCTAACCAAAGACTGGAAGAAACAAAGATCAATAGCCATGATGAGAGATGAAACAGGGTAAATTACGATGGACCCTGAAGAAATTAATTACACCATAATATGAAGGCCTGTACTCCAATAAATTCAACAACTTTGAAGACCTGGACAAAACTTGGAAAAACAATCTCTCCCTAGATTATCCTAGATGGACATCAATAATCTCAACAGACCTATAGCAATCAAAGAAATAGATAAGATCATCAAGGGACTAGCAACTAAAAAAAAAACCCCGATAGACAGCTTTGCCGGAGATTTCTACCATACATTAAGGGAAGAACTGACGCCAATCCAACACAAACTCTTCCAGAGCATAGAAAAGGATGGCAAACACCCAAACTCCTTTTATAAAGCCAACATAAGTGGGCAAGGATCTCACAAGAAGTGAGAACTACAGATGGATATCTCTAATGACCATTGATGCAAAAATCATTAACAAAATATTGGCCAATAAAATACAAAACCATTTAAAATGAATAATTAATCATGAACAGGTAGGATTATTTCAAGGAATGCAGGGATGGTTCAACATCTGAAAGTCCATTCATGTCATTCACCCCATTGACAAGAAAAATTATAAGAATCATATGATAATATCGATAGACTCAGAAAAAAGCATTTGACAATACCCAATACCCATTCCTGTTTAAGACACTCAAGAAGATAGGAATGGAAGGAAAATTCCTCAATACAATCCAAACTATATATGAAAAACTATATGTACAATGGAAGCTTCTGTAAATAATACTTTGGGTTTTGAAGACTGTAACTCTTTATGAGAATAAAAAAGCTTCATTTTTCTCCTGAGAATTGGCAATTGGTTTTGAACTGCTGGCCCTTTGGTTCACAGTCAAATGCATAACTCACTATTCCACTAGGGCTCCTTCAGTAAATAATTTTTTTAAATAGAGAATAAGATTATTCTATATGCATTAGAAAAATAAAAAATATCTAGATCATATAAAGAAATAGCCCCTACAAATTATAAGTAAAGAAGCTGTGTTAGTCCTGGTTGACTAGAGAAACAAATCCAGTGACACAGACATGTATAAGAAAGGAAACTATATCAAGAGATAATTATCTATCAAAAAAACACCCTAGTCGAGTCCAACTCAGGTCCATAAATCTGATACTACTCCATAAGGCTCTCTTCAGAAGGCCACATGCAATGATGCAGAATGCAAGAATATCACAGACTGGTAGATGCAAAAATATGTTGTGGATCCAATGTTTTTGGAAACGTGGCAGGGCTCTGGCAGCTCTTAGAGTGGCCAACGAGCAGGAAGGTAAATGTAGAGAGAGAGGGGGAAGTTCACAGGTCCCTCCTTATGAGAAGGCCACACTAACAAGGAGGTACCATTGGACTGTGACCTGAGTGACCTGTCCAAGAACTCCTATCATTTTCCTTTGAAATATTCTTTGAGTCTAGGAAATAAAAGAATTCTGAAGGGACAAGATCAGAGCCATAAGGTGGATAGGGCAAGGTTTTCCAATGTAATTCTCAGAGGATAGCCTGTTACCCTTGAAGAATGAACAGATCCATTGTCCTGAAGAAGAAAATATTCCCTGTGACACTTTCCTGACCTTTTCACTCACCTTGGCAAGTTTCAATTTTTGTTAAAACTTCTTCATAATAAGCCTTAGTGCTTGCCTTGTGTACTTCAAGAGATCTATAAAGATTACTTCTTTGGGATCCCTGAAGTCTCCATTTCCTTTTGAACTGACTTCGATGTCTGGAATTTAACTGACTCATTCCTGGTGGTGTAGTGGTTATGTGTTGGGTTACTAATCGCAAGGTCTGCGGTTTGAAACCACCAGCCACTAAATGGGAGAAAGATGAGCTTTCCTACTCCCATAGAGAATTATATTCTCAGAAATTGACAAGGGAATTTCTGCCCTGTCCTATAGAGTCACTACAAATTGTAATCAATTCGATGGAAATGAGTTTGGTTTTGCGGGGGGAGATCCTCTTGCAAAGTACTGTTTTATTGAATCTTTTTTTTCCACAGCAGTTTTATTGGAAACTAATTTACATATCATATAATTCAGTAGTTCAATCTTTTCAAGGAGAAGTGCACAATCACTCCCTGATCAATTCTTTTAGAACATTCCCCATTTCTATTTTTAAATCACCACCGAGATGAGTTATGAAATCACAATCCATTCTAGTGCTCCCTCCTACCTCCTGTCTTCACCCTTTACTCCAGAGATCACCTTACACTCCCAATCATCCACCCCCCACACCTGCATTACATATAACCCCGTGTATCAGTTATTCTCATTATGCATCCACTTCTCCTGTGCTTCACAGCTGGGAGACCCAACAGAAAATAATAAAAACAAAATTGTGCTAAGGTGAAAGGATAAAAACATAAAATGGTATACAGACAAATACACAAATAATATGTAAGAAAGGACAGGCCCCAACAATATTCAAAAGACCAGGGAAGTAATTTTTGTAATGAAATCAGTAAGATACTTGCACCAAGAATATATTCAGGTCCCATCTGTAAAGGTGTCAGCTGGCCAGGTATCAAGGTTGATCTAGACTCTTGCCTGTGGCTAGAGAGGATTTTCCAGTGGCTCAGCCTGATTAGATACTCCGATGGCGGGTTTGGGGTTCCCCCCATCCCCCATAAGACCTCCACAGATTTGGTGTTCATAATTTTGCTTGATGCTCTACTCCTAACCTGTCTGTTTGTTTTTAAGGTACTTTAACAAGACTAAAACCAATGTATGCCTGAGAGAACTTCTCTGTAGTCATTCATTAATTGCAGAGACATATTTAAACATGCTCTGCTGAATAATGAATAAACATGAATAAACTCATGCTTGTATGAACTGGAACCCTAGTAGCATTATTTTGTACTTCCCCTGGCATATATGTTCATGTGCTATTGGTGGAAAAGGAAATGGTTCAACCTCTTGTTGGAAGATAATTCACATATTTGCATATCTCTGAGTTGGAGTATAAACTATCTTTTGATTTTGGCTATAATTCCAAGAATGTTTGTGTGGTGAACCGTATTGAAAGATGTACATAGAATCTCACCATGGAGCAAAGGGCAGAATTGCTTACTATCAATTATCAGAATATTCACTGATCCCAGGTTCCCAGCCCCAGAAACCTCTGAAGATGTTACCTTACATGAAAAGCAATTCTTCGAAGATCTGATTAAGGGTAGATGTGGTTACCTAAGTTGCCCCAATTCAATCTCAATTACCCTTTTAAGAGGGAGATACTAGAATTAAAGTCAGAAACAGATGTGATGACAGAAGTAGAGGTAAAAATGATGTGCACTAAAAATGAAAGAAGAACCCACAAGTCAAGCCATTCAGAGAGCCTCTAGAAGAAGAAAAGGAAATGTATCCCCTTTGGAACATCCAAATTATTTGAGCCTATAATACTCATTTTTAAATTTCTGATCTTCAGACACTAAACATGTGGTAATTTGTTACAAAAGTAATAGGAAACTAACACAGTAGCCATAAATTTTTATATCTGTTTCTACTCTTCCCATGGTAAAACTATCAGTTTGGATGGGCAAACACAATGCTATTAGAGTGTCACTCATAGACTGACGCGGATCTGTTACCTGTTACTGGTCTGTAATTAGACTAAGTACAGAAATTGAAAATGAGCACTTAGAAACTTTCAAAGCAAACTGACAGAGTAATTTGATATCTGTTGAGTCTAATGTTAACTTGGACTTGTGTTTTTGGTTTTTCCTGCTAGACACTAATCTGTTTTCTTTTGAGCATCCAAGCATTCTAGCACTTTTTACAGTTCGTGGTATCATAGTAGTGTTCAATAAACTATAGCTAAATGAATATTTTATAAATAGGATGAGAGATAACACATTGAAAAAGGAATGCCCAGAATAAACATTTGAAATATAATACCTCAGCTCGATAGGCTTTTGGATCAGTTCCAGCTCTTTGTCAATATGGAGTAGAGAAAAAGAAATTACACTCTGGGTAGAAGTTCTGGATGAAGAAGTTGGACATTATTCCATGTCTGTGGTAGCTACTGCAGTGGTAGTGGATGAATTATAATGTGATCCACTGGAACTATTGTGCTTAATATAATGGTGTCCTCTTAACAATATATGTCTTCTTAACTTGTAGTAGGTCCTATTTAACCAGATGAATAGTTAACTCTCTTCCAATAAGTTTATGTTGCTGCAATCCATCCTTAGAGTGGATATAAGGAAAATTAAAAGATTTTTCACTTGTAGAATCCCAGTACTAGACAGTCTCAGTACTCGACACAATCAGATTTTGACATGCAATGTCGAGAAATTTTTGCACCAGAGCTCAAAGAAAACATCGGAATCTGACCCGACGCACATGATTTTTGTAAGCAACAGCAGTTTGTGTTTCGCTCACTATGCATTAGTTGGTGTTGTTAGTATGCGTTGTTTAAATCTTTTGCGGCTGTGTTCCAAGCATTTTACTATAACTTTCTTACTTTTTGTACCGTTTTTAGATTTAAAAACATGGGTCCTAACAAAGAGCTTTGTGAAAAGAATTATCATGATAAGGAGCTGGTTACCCATGTTATTGATATTGCTGATCATAATTTAGTAAACCATTTTAGAAAACAGTTAAAGAAATGCCAACAGCAGATCACATTAGACAGATTTTTTTTTGTTTTGTTTTAGAGAAATCCAGCCAGGTCCTAGTGAAGAGTGTCAAAGAAGGGAAACAGCTCCTGAAATGCAGCTACAAGAGTTGATTTCATGGCAGGGGATACCCCTTCCAAACAATGACTCTCTCTCCATCACTCCCCTCCACATCCTTGTCCATCTATCTGTCTATCTGTCTATCTATCTATCTATCTATCTATCTATCTATCTATCTATCTATCTATCTCCTCATCAATCTCAAGGTATGGGCCATACTGTAGTTGTTAAAAACTCTTTTACTGTTGTGTTTCTTATTTAAAGTATATTATTTAACTCTGAACTTATTTATTTTGAAATTTCTGTGCAATATTTTATATAAAAAAGTAAGGCTAGGGTAAAAACGTGATGGTCAAGAATGGATTAATTAGTTTTCAGTTATTTCTTATGGGAAAAATTGATACAGAACTCAACTGCATCGCATCTTGATGCTCCTTCTAGAACAGATTAGCGTGGAGGTCCGGGGTTCTATTATAATTAAGAAAGTTACTAAGAAGAATATCCAAACAAAATACATCACACCAAGCCTAAGACGAACAGTGATAACTGTTATTTCCTTAGATGGCTTCTATGTAAGTGATTGTCAATAGCTGCAAACAGGATACAAGTATCCCTTTTTTTGTGTTTCACTAAAGTCTTGCTGAGTTGTAAATCATCCCCACCACCAAATGTTAGCATTATCTCACAGTGTATGGAGTTGCCTGAGCTCAACCTGGAATAGGCCATTTGGGGTTTCTTGTGAGACTGCAGTTGAATGGGAGATGGGGCTGCTGCCATATGAAGGATGGAATGGATGGGATGATAAAAATCTCTGAAATTATTCAGTGCACTTGTATGCAATAACTCATTTTAACATTCATAAAAAACAAGGAATTAAATATTAATATTTCCATTACACAGGTCAGGAAGCAGATGTAAAATGATACATATTTTAAATACCTCGTTGTTAAAAAGGTATAATGGTATTAGAGTAGCTTATCTATGTTGTTCTTTCAGGAGATAGAATTTTAACTCCACTGGTTTCCAGAGTCCATACTCTTTATGTGAGACTCTATGCTTCGAAATGTAATGGATAAGAGTTGGACTGCTAGCCTCAAGGTTCACAGTTCAAAGCCAACATCCACTGTGTGTGAGAAAGATGAGGCTTTTTCCTCCCATTAAAAATGTTCAGCCTTGGAATCTCACAGCGGCATTTCTACACTTTTTTATAGGGTCGCTCTGAGTCAAATTTGACTCCATGGCAGTGAGTTTTGTTTTTGATAGTTTGAGTTTTCAGAGCTCATACTCTTTTCAGGGTACCATACTTTCTCCAGCACAAGTTCTATTAGGGTACACAAAGCCAACCTTTTATCCTAAGGAATTTGTAATAGTAGCATTTTCCTGTGAACTACAAAATCTTGAGTATCCATAACTTAATACATCTCTAAAATTGCCTCCATTTGTTTCTCAAAACCTAAGTGTATTTCTTTTTTGTATTTCTTATCAATCATTACAGGAATCAACTCTCTCCAAAAATTATGTGATCCTCTGTTGCAAATAATGTGGCATTCACATAAAATCTCGCAAGAGTAATGTTCTAGGACTTCCAAAATTAGATCATCTTCCAAAATTAGATCATTAGATGGCTTGCAGCTTCTGTGTGGACCTCTTGGAATACCTGCTTTGGAAGAAGACAACTAACATGTAAAAGTCTGCCTACCCTGTCGTAAAGGGGAGAGCACAAGAAGATATTCCAGTCAACAACCCCAACTGTAGTCCCAACCCAACGTCAGCATGAATTACCAATCTTATGAATTCTTCTCTAGATAATGACCTCCTGGGAGATCTGCACTTTGTAAATGCTTTAGTTAATTGAAAATAAATCAAAATGTAGGAAGTCAAATATTATAGAGGAAAGAATATTTGGGTCATTATATGAGGGAGTTGCAAAATGTTCATGGAAAAATGGAATTAATAGATGATTGAATGTTCCATGAAATTTTTGAAGGCCCCTATTCTGGATGCATCTTAATTTATTCTATGTATTTATTTTTATGTTTAAAAATAATGGATACATATTACTTCTAAATATCAGCCAAAAAATCAAATATCAAATGTCATTTTTGTCAAAAGATCACTCTGTAGTATATACCTAGATACTATCGAATGTATTTTTGATAAAAATTCATATTTTAAGCTTAAGTACAATAATTTGTGCAAAAGACTTTTGCCAGAATTTAATATTTATAGGTATTCAATAAATATTGGTTAAATCAGTTTGTATGTATGTCATGCTACAAAAGTCATAGATGCATTTTCATGTTTTGCTACTGAACAAGAAAAGAGCAATATAGTTATATAGCCATGAGGTTAATAAATCCATTCTTTTTTTTTTGTCAGTTATCTTGGTATTGTTTATTTTTTTTAATTAAAAAACATTTTATTAGGGGCTCATACAACTCTTATCACAATCCATACATATACATACATCAATTGTATAAAACACATCTGTACATTCTTTGCCCTAATCATTTTCTTTTTTCTTTTTTTTTTTATCTTTTTAAAAAATTTTTTTTTACTCAGTGACTAAGGGCGATACAGGGGACAGCACCGGAGACACAGTGTGGGAAATGCACCTGACCTGATCCCACCACACCGAGGCAAAGCACTGGGGGAGTGCAGCAGAACAGCAAGGGAATGGAGTGGCAAGGTCCCCAGGGAATGCTGAAAGTGGACTTTGGGGCCAGGGCGTGGTGCCCCAACAGACTGGACTGGAAAACGCTCCTAAGGGCCAGCAAAGATCCCTGAACTAACTACAAGCTTTTCTCTTGTGAACTGTTTTGTTCTGTTCTTTTTCAGTGGTTTGTTTTGGTTGTTTTGTTGTCTGGTTGTATACTGTTGCTTTGTGTTCCTCTGTCTAGTTTTCGTGCATGTTAGTGACTCCACAGGTCTGTCTGAATAGGACAGGCTGGATGAACTATCTGGATGAAAAACAACGGGACCGACAGTTCCGGGGGGACTTGGGGTGTGGGGTAGGGGGGGGTAAGGAAGTGGTGTTAACAAACCCAGGGACAAGGGAAAAACATGGGACCCCAAAGGGTAGAGAAGGGGGAGTGGCAGGCCTGGTGGGAAATGATCAAGGGTAAGGTTGCTTAGAGAAGAGGTATACTCTAGCCCAGGTGGCGATGAAGCATGGTAGTAGGGCAGGAGGAAGGTCAAGGGAGATGGAGGAAAGAGCTAGGAGTCAAAGGGCATTCATGGAGGTCTAGACAAAGACATGTACATGCAAATATATATAGGAGGTTGGGGAAATAGATCTTTTTGTCGATATTTATAGGTCAAGTATTAAGGTGGCGGAAGGACCTTGGGCCTCTACTCAAACACTCCCTCTATGCATGAATACCTTCTTTTATTAAATTGGAACTCTATGATGCTCACTCTCCCGACACAACGGCTGGAGCCAAAGTGGGTGAACAAGTAAATGTGGTGAAGAAAGCTGATGGTGCCCGGCTATCAAAAGAGATAGTGACTGGGGTCTTAAAGGCTTGAAGATAAACAAGCGGCCATCTAGCTCAGAAGCAACAAAGTCCACATGGAAGAACACACCAGCCTGTGTGATCGAGTGGTCCCAAAGGGATCAGTTACCAGGCATCAAAGAACAAAAAATCATATCATTGACTGCACACCTCCATGATAGGATCGCTGAAGACAAATGGGTGCACAAGCAAATGTGGTGAAGAAAGCTGATGGTGCCCGGCTATCAAAAGAGATAGTGTCTGGGGTCTTAAAGGCTTGAAGGTGAACAAGCGGCCATCTCGCTCAGAAACAAATAAGCCCACATGGAAGAAGCACACCGGCCAGTGCGATCACGAGGTGCCCAAGGGACCAGATATAAGGCATCATGCAAAAAAAAAAAAGATATAAGTGTGTGTATGTATGTGTATTTATGTGTATATGTATATATGTATGTGTATATATATATTATATTAAATGAAGGGGGAAGTGCAGAGTGGAGACCCAAGGCCCAAGTGTCGGCCAATGGAGATCCCCTCATAGAGGGGCTTAGGAGAGGAGATGGGTTAATTAGGGTGTGAGGTAGTATCGATGAAGAACACAGCTTTCCCCCAGATCCTGGATGCTTCCTCCCCCCAACTACCATGATCCGAATTCTACCTTGCAGGGCTGGATAGGACAGAGGCTGTACACTGGTACATATGAGGGTTGGAGATACAGGGAATCCAGGGTGGATGATACCTCCAGGACCAAGGGCGTGAGGGACGATGCTGGGAGAGTGGAGGGTGAGTGGGTTGGAAAGGGGGAACTGATTACAAGGAACCACATGTGACCTCTTCCCTGGGAGAGGGACAGCAGAGAAGGGGGGAAGGGAGACCCTGAATAGGGCAAGATATGACAAAATAACGAGGTATAAATTACCAAGGGCATATGAGGGAGGGGGGAAAAGGGAGGGAGGGGGGGAAAAAAAAGAGGACCTGATGCAAGGGGCTTAAGTGGAGAGCAAATGCCTTGAGAATGATTGGGACAGGGAATGTATGGGTGTGCTTTATACAATTGATGTATGTATATGTATGGATTGTGGTAAGAGGTGTTGGAGTCCCTAATAAAATGTAAAAGAAGAAAAGAGAAAAAAATGATTAGGGCAAAGACTGTACAGATGTGCTTTATACAATTGATGTATGTATACGTATGAACTGTGAAAAGAATTGTATCAGCCCCAATAAATTGTTAAAAACAAACAAAAAAAATAATAATAAAATGAACCCATTAAAGCAAAAAAAAAGAAAGAAAGCAATAAATAAAACAAATGAAAATTAAAATTTTTTTTTTTAAATTTTAACAATTTATTAGGGGCTCATACAATTCTTATCACAGTTCATACATATACATACATCAATTGTATAAAGCACATCTGTACAGTCCCTGCCTTAATCATTTTTTTCTCCTCTTTTCTTTTTTTACATTTTATTAGGGACCCATACAACTCTTATCACCATCCATACATATACATACATCAATTGTATAAAGCACATCCATACATTCCCTGCCCCAATCATTCTCAAAGCATTTGCTCTCCACTTAAGCTCCTTGCATCAGGTCCTCTTTTTTTTCCCCTCCCTCCCCTTTCCCCCCTCCCTCATGTGCCCTTGGTAATTTATACCTCGTTATTTTGTCATATCTTGCCCTATCCGGAGTCTCCCTTCCCCCCTTCTCTGCTGTCCCTCTCCCAGGGAAGAGGTCACATGTGGATCCTTGTAATCAGTTCCCCCCTTCCAACCCACTCACCCTCCACTCTCCCAGCATCGCCCCTCACACCCTTGGTCCTGAAGGTATCATCCACCCTGGATTCCCTGTACCTCCAGCCCTCATATGTACCAGTGTACAGCCTCTGCCCTATCCAGTCCTGCAAGGTAGAATTTGGATCATGGTAGTTGAGGGGAGGAAGCATCCAGGATCTGGGGGAAAGCTGTGTTCTTCATCGGTACTACCTCACACCCTAATTAACCCATCTCCTCTCCTAAACCCCTCTATGAGGGGATCTCCATTGGCCGACACTTGGGCCTTGGGTCTCCACTCTGCACTTCCCCCTTCATTTAATGTGGTATATATATACATATACATATACACATATATACACATATATACACACACTTATATCGTTGTTTTTTTTGCATGATGCCTTATACCTGGTCCCTTGGCACCTCGTGATCACACTGGCCGGTGTGCTTCTTCCATGAATAAATCCATTCTTAAAATGGCATTCTTAGGTTTAAAAAATATAATCAAAGAACAGCAAAATGAGTTATAAAACATATAAACTTTCCTTCAATAAGCATGTATAAAAGCACACTTCAGAGACCGTGTTGGATCCAAGGGATACATAGATGGAAAAACCATGGGCTCTGTTCTCAAAGAACTTTCCATTTCTTTGGGGAAAAGAAGTGCGATAAACCAGGAAGAAATACAAAATAACTGTTTTATAGTTGCTCCCTCTGGCTTGTAAATCATCAAGAAAAAAAAGCATTTAAAAGAGAGAAGGTGGTCATTTTAGATGGAGAGACAGCAAATGTGAAAAGTCATAATAAAACACGAGAAGTTCCAAGCATAGTGAATAACCCATGGACCGTGATCTGGGTTAATGTCTTAGAAGTAAGATGTGAGGGACATGACTGCCGGGGAGGAATTTGGTATGCAAATAAGGCACCTAGGCGTTATGGAGTAATTTTGAAAGCATATTTCCTGGAATGGTTCCTTAGGAAATACAAAGGAAGCTCAACGTTGAAGCTTGTAACACCCATCCCTGATTTACACAGAGCAGCTCTGCTTTCATCTGTTCTATAAATTAGAATTCTTGGTAGTATTTTCTTTCAACAAAGAATTTTATGACCTTAAAACGTTTGAAAAGTGCTCCAATACCATCAAACTCTTAAATACTTTTAATCCAAAGAAGAGTACAGTAAGATTGCTAGGTTTGATTTATGTTTGGGAGGTCAGGCAAACAATGAAGAGGTTCTTAGAGCAGGAGTGCCGGGGGAGATGAGGAACTAAAGCTGTGATAGTGGGAGAGAAAATCATCTTTGAGAGAGTAAGAAATAGTCTCAGAGCTTATCCAGTGAAACTTGGCTCAGAACTACCATATATTCAGTTTTAATGCTCCTTCTTGCTTTCTGATGGCATGTATTAATCTGGTAAGCACGGTTCTGCCTTAATGATTATTATTGAGTTTTGCCCTATCACCAGCCCTCAGTGTTTGTGTAAATAGTGTCCAGAATTTTATTTGTATGTCAACAATTCGTGAATTGTGGTCCGTAGCCAACCTATCCTTGTATAATTTCCATTTCTCAACAGTGTTGCCTCTGGGGGAAGATTGATAATGTTCTCTAACATAAAATATTAATGATGTTTGTAAGGTACATTAGAGACATATGCAAACCATAGCAATATGAATGGACAGGGGGGGGGCTCTGGCTTATTTATAGTCCCAATCTAAGAAAAATTAGTCCTTATGGCATGATCCTGCTTAATACTCGTTTCCAGGCAGAGATAATATAGCAACATGTGGTCAAGAAACCAGATAGTTCCTGGCTATCAGATATAACAGTGTCTGTGTCTTAAAGGCTTGTCTTCAAACATCTAAGTGAGCCATCAACTAAATCAACATGGAAGAAGCACATCAGCCTGTGTAATTCAAGGACTGTAAATATGAAAATCCAAATTCAGAGCAGAGAGTAGTATCAGAGCTTAAATTCTGAACCTCCAGTTTATAAAAGGTAATGGATGACAGTGGAAGCCAAAATCCATTTGTAGGATCCTTGCATTGATTAAGCTTCCAGTGAAAATCCCTTTGATCATAGTCTAGTGATACACATAGCCTTGCTATCAGACAGAGAGCATTGTTAAGTCAACTATGTCAGGTAGATGTTAAAATGAAACACCTTATCATTTAATCTCCCTTTTGAGCCATTTCAAAATCGCTTCCATTTTTAATATTTTCTGCTTTCTTTTTTATTGAGGTTTTTCTGTTTCACTTAGTCATTTTATTGAGGTTTTTCTGTTTCACTTAGTCATTCCAGTTATTTGTTTCTTTGCTTCCTGATTGCATTTTGTATTTGAACTACAGAGACAGTATCTGGATTGACAATTGCTTAGGAGCATTGCAGGAGAGGTTTGGAGAAAATGGGGAGCTAACAACAAGGAGTATGGAAGGAAAATATTGCGAAATTGACTGTGTTGATAATTGCATCAATATTCTTAATACACTTGAACTACTAAATTGTGTAATATGTCCTGCATATGCCTACAAAATTATTTTTTTTAATATCCAGTAACCAAGTAAATGTGGGTGTTAAGGGAGCAGATAGACTGGCTTTTAGGTTTTGACATTATGAGAAAGGAAAAATGTTCTTAAGCTTTATTACACAAAGGAATCAAGAAGAGGAGGACCTTGCAAACAAACTGGTTTCCAAGGGACCCATCTATAAAAGTTCTCATTCAATAGTACGGGAATAAAGCTGACAAATGTTGGTGGTAATGCTTTCAGAGATAGAGAAGACAGAAAGTTGGAGAGAGAAAAAAATAAAAATAAAAATTGCACATTGAGGTTCCGATGCTCATTAGGCAAACAATAATATGGAACCATCCAGAAGGGTACTGGAAGTGTTGAAGGAGGGTTTGTCAGGGAAGTTGCTATTAGAAACATTTCACTAGAACTTATTGGCATCTACGTGTTGACTGAAGCTATAAAATTAAGCGAGGTCATTCAAAGAGACAAAAGAAGAGAGCTACACCAGTACCACAAGGAGCAATAATATTTCAAAAATTGACAGTAGAGCAAATAAGATGACGACAGAGAAGAATGGACAGGTGGTAATGAATGAGTGGAAGAACCAGTTGAGTCCAATGATTCAGGAATTAAATATATCCTTCAGGGTCAATGAGGAAAAAAAGAGTAGATACTTAGAATAAAAACTATTAGAAACAATTTGAGTGGGATCATGTAGTATAATAAATATAGTATCTCTAATAAGTACATTTGATAAAGATATTTTGCCCAATCTAGTGTCCTATTTAGGGTAGGTGAAGAGGAGAACAGGCAATTCCTAGCCTGAAAAAAAGGTATGACCAGAAAATCATCCATTAATTAAGAGATCTTGCCTAGAAAACCACGTGGGACAGTTTTATCACTCAATAGGGTCATTGCCAGTGGAAATCAACTCGATGGAACACAACATAACAAAGTTTCCATTGACTAGGAGCCAAGGAAAGAATAGTTTAAGATGGACATGTCAAAGAGGATGCTCTGCAATATAGGTTTATGGTGATAGATACCATTTGGATCCTGGGAGAATTTGGAAAAGACACACATATTCCAGCATGAGTATTGTGCAGGTCCTTTCCATTGGAGTGAAAAACAGTTATACATGTCACACCCAGCACATTATATGATATTTTGTTGGATTATCTAATTACTGCTCCATTATTATACTTGCCTTCAGTATGGCTTTTGGAAGTAATGATAATAAACTTGTTGTTGTTGGGTACTTTGGAATCAATTTTGACTCATAGCAACCACATACAAGACAGTAGAACTACCCTTTAGGGTTTTCTTAGCTGTAATCTTTACAGAATCAGCTCACCTGATTTTTTCCCACAGATTCTCTAGGTGGGTTCAAACCAGTGACCTTTCACATAGCAGTGAAGTGCTTAACCACTGTGCCACCAGGAATCTGGCAACAGTATAAGCATAGCATTTATAAATTCTAGGCTCTCTTCTAAATAGGATATCAGCATTTTGAACTATTTACTTTCATTCGTTTCATAGAGAGATAAACCATGACGGTTAAATAACTTGTCTGATGTTATACAGTTAGGAACAATTGTTGTATCTGTTCTCGAGACTAGTGTTGTCTATAGCAATACTCCTGGGTATGTTGTTCATGGATTGGTGCTAGTCTTCAAACTGCTAGTTACTGGTGTGGACAAGGTGTCAAATGTGCATGTGGCTTGAAACGCTTGCAGCAATCTAATCCAAATATGACATTGAAATGCATAATCAGTGGAATCCTGTATGTGAACACTTATGTTATCAAAGTCTAGTATGTAGTCGGTTACAAAATGAAACTAAACAAAAGTAAAATCTGATTCTTTAATGCAGAAGTTTAGGAGACACCCCAGTAAAGAGTTCCTTAATATGTTTTCTTTCAATGCATCTTTTAAATTAGGCATTCTGTTTGCCACGAACAAAGCTCGGTCATCTCAATGGCTACTATTATTATAACACCGAGTACAGAGAGGATGTTGATATGACATTCGAGCAAATTCTGCTACCTAAAGAGCGATATCAATTTTCCAACAGTGGCCACTGTGCGAGGGTCAGAGGGAAATGAGAATAGAAAGTAGGATAAAATTTGGTTTGGCCATACTGGGGCACCATTTGAGGAGCTGGGAAGCGCTGAGGAGCCCAGGAGCTCTAAGAAGGCAGAGTAACAATGAGAAACTCACAACACACAGGGCACCTCCCTTGATCAAAGGTGATCAATAGAAGATGCTAGCCAGTGAGACACTGGGCAAGGTCAGCTAAGTGACAATTTAGCAAACACCAGCATACATTGAGTGAACCTGCTACAGAGACAAAGTACTAAATTGCAATATCATGGGGGGTGCGGGAAACTTTCTTGCAAGCTGCCTTTAAAAGTTATTTTGATAATACAGCTTGGGATAACCAGTATTGTGGTAGGAACTCTATAGAGATTGGACATGGTTGGCAAGACTGCAGCAGTCCTTCAACATTTTATACAACATGAGCCCTTTGGCATGTTGCCTGTAAATCTAACACAGGGAAGGAATGGTTTTTGTAATACTGCAGTGGAATTGGATGACTTATTTTGTTGCTGTCCAATGTATAAGATAACTATTTCAAATTATCTCCAAAAAATGTTACTTAACCTTTTTAAGGTGGCGGAAGGACCCTGGGCCTCTACTCAAACACTCCCTCAATGCATGAATACTTTCTTTTATTAACTTGGAACTCTATGATTCTCATGCTCCCGACACAACTGCTGAAGCCAAAGTGGGTAAACAAGTAAATGTGGTGAAGAAAGCTGATGGTGCCTGGCTATCAAAAGAGATAGTGACTGGGGTCTTAAAGGCTTGAAGATAAACAAGCGGCCATCTAGTTCAGATGCAACAAAGCCCACATGGAAGAACACACCGGCCTGTGTGATCGAGTGGTCCCGAAGGGATCAGTTATCAGGCATCAAAGAACAAAAAAATCATATCATTGGTACATACCTCCATGATAGGATCGCTGAAGAAAAATGGGTGCGTAAGCAAATGTGGGGAAGAAAGCTGATGGTGCCCGGCTATCAAAAGAGATAGTGTCTAGGGTCTTAAAGGCTTGAAGGTGAACAAGCGGCCATCTAGCTCAGAAGCAAAAAAAGCGCACATTGAAGAAGCACACCAGCCAGTGTGATCATGAGGTGCCAAAGGGACCAGGTATAAGGCATCAAGCAAAAAAAAAAAAAAAAAGAAGATATATGTATGTGTATATATATGTATATATATATATATCTCTATATATATATACCATATTGAATGATGGGGGAAGTGCAGAGTGGAGACCCAAGGCCCAAGTGTCATCCACTGGAGATCCCCTCATAGAGGGGTTTAGGAGAGGAGATGGGTCAGTCAGGGTGCGAGGTAGTACCGATGAAGAACACAGCTTTCCCCCAGATCCTGGATGCTTCCTCCTCCCAACTACCATGATCCGAATTCTACCTTGCAGGACTGGATAGGGCAGAGATTGTACACTAGTGCATATGGGGGCTGGAGGCACAGGGAATCGAGGGTGGATGATACCTTCAGGACCAAGAGTGTGAGGGGCGATGCTGGGAGAGTGGAGGGTGAGTGGGTTGGAAAGGGGGAACTGATTACAAGGATCCACATGTGACCTCCTCCCTGGGAGATGGATGGCAGAGAAGGAGGGGAAGAGAGACTCTGGATAGGGCAAGATATGACAAAATAACAATGTATAAATTACCAAGGGCACATGAGGGAGGGGGGAGCGAGGAGGGAGGGGGAAAAAAAGAGGACCTGATACAAAGGGCTTAAGTGGAGAGCAAATGCTTTGAGAATGATTGGGGCAGGGAATGTATGGATGTGTTTTATACAATTGATGTATGTATACGTATGGATTGTGATAAGAGTTGTATGAGTCCCTAATAAAATGTAAAAAAAAAATAGGAGAAAAAAAGAAAATGATTAGGGCAAAGAATGTGCAGATGTGCTTTATACAATTGATGTATGTATATGTATGCACTGTGATAAGAGTTGTATGAGCCCCTAATAAATTGTTTAAAAAAATAAAATAAATAAAAATTTTAAAAAGAGTTGTATGAGCCCCTAATAAAATGTAAAAAAAGGAAATGATTAGGGCAAAGAATGTAGAGATGTGCTTTATACAATTGATGTATGTATATGTATGTATTGTGATAAGAGTTGTATGAGCCCCTAATAAATGTTTTTTTAAAAATGTTACTTAACTTGACCAAGCTGATCGTTACATAGAGTGGACATTATGAGAAAGGATTCTGGCTCAAATCCAGGTTCAGAAAGTTGGCAGATGTGGGATCTTGGGGACATGCCTGGATCTCTGTAGCTTTGGTTACATGTAAAGTCCTTCGTAATGCTTGCTGTGGCTGTTAAGTGCTATTGAGTCCATTCTGATCTACTGTGATCCTGTGCACAACCTAACAAAACACTGTGGGGCCCTGCGCCAGCCTTAAAATTATCCCTATGCCTGAGCCCATTGATGCAGCCACTGTGTCCATGCATCTCATTGAGGGGCTTCCTCCTTTTGCCACCCTTCCACTTTAGCCAACATGGTGTCCCACTCTAGAGTCTTGTCTCTCTTGACAACATGTGCAAAGTATGTGAGACAATGTCTTGCCATCCTTGCCTTTACAGGACACTCTTGCCTTACTTCTTCCAACACAGATGTTTGCTCTTTCAGAAGTACATGGTATTTAAGGAGGGGGGGCGGCGGGAGGGGGAAATTTTTAAAAGTACACGATACTTTCAGTTCAATGTTCTTCTCCATCCCCACAATTCAAATGAATCATTTCTTCTACAATCTTCCATATTCAATGTCCAACTTTCACATGCATATGATACAATGGAGAATACCTTGGCTTGAGTTAGGCACATCTTAGTCCTCAACAAAACATCCTTGCTCTTCAACATTCTAAAGAGGTCTTGTGGGGCAGATTTTAATGCAGTGTGTCTTTTGATCTCTTGATGCTGCTTCTAGGAGTATTGATTGTGGAATCAAATAAGACAAAATCCTTGACAACTTTTCTCCAGTTATCAAGGTGTTACCTACTGATCAGTTGTGAAGATTTGGGCTACAATTCCTGATCTTCATCGAAAAATGTTTCAAATCCTCATCACTTTCAGCAAGCAAGGTTATTAATGAATTTTCCTCCACGCCTGATGCCACACTCTTCTTTATATAACCTAGCTCCTCTGATGGTTTCCTCAGCATTCAGATTGAACAAGTAGAGGTAGAGGATATAACCCTGACTCACACCATTCCTGACTTTAAACCATGTATTTTACCCTTGCTCTGTTCACACAACTGCCTCTTGACACAATGAAGTGTTCTGGACTCCCCATTCTTCTCAAGGTCATCCACAGTTTATTATGACCCACACAGTCTAATGCCTTTGCACAGTCAATGAAACACAAGTAAACATCTTTCTGGTATTCTCTGCTTTGAGCCAAGATCCATCTGACATCAGCAATGATATCCCTTTTCCACATCCTCCTCTGAATCCAACCTGAACTTCTGGCAGCTCTGTGTCAATGTACTGCTGCAAGATTGTTGGGTGATGTGTGGCAAAATTTTCCTTGCGTGTGATATCAATAATACTGTTCTATAGTTTGAGCATTCTGTTGGGTCACTTTTCTTTATAATAGACACAAATATGGATCTCTTCTCTCCATTGGCCAAATTTCCTAGCATATATGAATGAGTGCTTCCAGTGCTTCTTCAGCTTTCTGAAACATTTCAGTGGGTGTTCCATCAATTCCTAGAGCCTTGTTTATGATTAGTGCAGAGTGAACTTCTTCCTTCAGCAAAACTATTTCTTGCTCACATGCTACCTCTTGAAATATTTATTTTTTCCATCTTATTTTGATGCTTTCAGTTTCAGATATGCTGAGTGTGTTTTTCCCTTTTGTATTCCTAATTCTAGGTCCTTGAATATTTTGTTATAATACTTGGCTTTGCCTTCTGGAGCTGTCCTTTGAAATATTCTGTTTAGCTACATGTGTTCATTTTTCCTTCCATTTGTTTTAGCTACTCTACAATTAAGATCAAGTATCAGTCTCTTTTGACATCCACTTTTAAGAAAAATTATTATTTTTGAATCAATAAATGTATCAGATAATTCCATAGTTCATTTAAGTCAAGCAGAATTGTACAGTTGCTTCCACAATCAGTTTCCCAAAATACTTTTTCTTCCTGGATTCCTTGATACCACCTCCCATTTACCACCCCCCATACACACCCCTCCCCACCCCACAACCTTTATTCTACTTGCTGTCCCTATAGGTTCATCAATCCTGCGTTTCCTTTACCAAAAACAGAACTTCGAGAGGGTGACCCCCAATAGTATAATGCCTCTGAGATACATGCTAATAGGAACAAACAAAAACAAAATAAGACAGAATGTCTGTCACACGTATGCGTGAACAATACATATCTTAGTACAGCATATATGGCCTTGCTGTAACAAGACCTTTTGGGTCTGACTACCAAAAGTTTACCAATCTTGGTACAGGTGTCTTCTGCTTCCTCAGATCCCATGTATTTTCTGACTTCAGTCCTCAAGTTACACGTGTGACATCCACTTGGATCTTTTCCTTCTTTCCCGTCTTTTAAATGACCTGTTTTCTTCATGAATGATGATTTTGGTGGCCTCCCACAGCTCATCAGGTCTTCTGTTATTAGTGTTCAATTAGTGTTTGATGCATTGAATACTGACAGAACAGTCCTTGGTTTATGATAAATCATCAGAAAATGTTAGTGTCTATATATTTCATGTTTTCTGACTCCGGTTCAATAGTTTTCCCAAATAATCAATCAAAGATTGATACTGCATATTATCCTAGTTGCTTAGGAGCTTACTCTATATATCTTTGAGGAACTAATATTTATTTTTATCATATCATGCTTAAATATAAAGCCAGGCATATAATTTATATTCAAAAGAATAATAAGTAATTCAGAATGCATTTGAAAGAAAATAAATATTTGTGTGTGTATGTGTACATAATTGTCTTAGAAATAAGCTTCCTGTGTTCGGAGTTTACATTCTGTTAAAGTCAACAGAATAAGTCATGATGCGCGTGGTTTGAAGCAGGAGAAATTCTCCCTTCTTGAACATGGCTAATGCAGCCTACTCTGTATTGCTACAAACAGAACACCGGTTGTCTTTTTATTTTAACCATGTCACGTACTGGACGTCCTCGTATTCAAGAAAAATAGTATTTCCTCTGTGCTGTTCTATCAATGAGAAGCACTAGTGGTTCAGTGGATAAACTTGTTTGCTAAACGAAACTTTCCTGTTTCAAACCAGCTTTCTCTGTGGGAGAGAGGTATAGCAGGCTACTTCTGTAAAACTGATAGCCTTGGAAACGCTATGGAGCAGCTCCACACTAGCCTACAAGATTGCTATGGGTTGAAACCCTGTCACTTGACCGCCCCCACTTCCCTGATACACGTTGAGCCTAATTTGGTTTTCAACATTTTCTATTTTTTCTTCTGTTTTTCATAATTGGGTTAATCTCTGATGTATTTTGTAATTGGGGCTATCCCTCTTGAATTGTGTTATATGTTTTTTTTCTCTTTTTCAATATATGAAATCCAGAATTGATGAATTGGTAGAGACAACAAGTAGAATAAGGGTCTCTGGGGTCACGGTGGGGGAGGTGGGTAACGGGAAGCTGATATCAAGGAGTTCAAGAAGGAAGAGAATGTTTTGAAATGGATTGTGGTAGCAATTGTACAATTCTGCTTGATGTGATTGAACTTTGGAATACTATATCTGTATTAGCTCTCAATAGGGTTTTCTTAAAAAAAACAAAACCAAGATTGATATGACTTGGAATTGATTCAACATTGGTTTTTAGGTTTGGTTCCCTCAATTACAGGTCATGGTTCTTCTGTCACGAAGTGGGCTTATCTGGTGCTAATCAAAGGAGGAAATTAAAAACTTAGACATTTGTTTGTGGCCACAAACTTCTTTGGTTAATCCATTACTTCTTTAAGGTGGGAAAAGTGTCTATTTTGTGTTAGAGATTTACTGTTTTGTCTGAGATTGACACAGGGGCTGCAACACTAGGTTCAAACATACAACAAGGAGGGTGCTGGATAGGGCAGTGTTTCATTTTAACTTACTGCACATAAAGTTGCCGTGAGTTAGAACCAAATCGACAGCACCTAACAACAAGCTTTGTTTACAAATTCATCCTTGAGATATCTTTTGATTAAAACAAAATGAATTATAAAAATATTTATCATATATTAATTTTAATATGATTGCACACTTAGAGAATGAAAATGATTGCTGTCTCTACACAGTGCCTGGCAGGACATACTAAAGCACTATTCTATACTGTGGTCCTTAAATAAATATATTTGATACTATCTGGTCTGTGTTTACCAAGTGGGTTGCTGCTGAACTTTCATTTTTATAATCCATATAAAGTGTATTTAAACATAAGTCTATTTTTAAACATGTAGGCCTCATTTGATGGCTAAATTCCAAGTCTAATTTCTAAACACACACGTAGTCAGGCACTCAAGCAGCTCCAACCCATCGCAATGATATTTTTTGATAAAATCCACATGTTCCATTCTAAGAAAACCGTCAGTGTTCAATGATTTTTTTAAAGTATAGCATATGGTCGTGAGGATTGTACTCAATTTAAAATGAAATATATCTTGTCTTGAGTTCTTTATTCATTTTCCTGATTTGCCTTTGATTTTTAATCTTTGATAGAAATATTTTCTGATTTTCCAATACCAATATAAAAATGCCCCTTTAGTTTATTGCCAAGAAGCACAAACCTTTAAGCGAATTGGAAGTGGTCTTATTGTAGTACTCCGTGGTATTAAGTTGGAAAGATTACATCAAATTAGCCTGGATAACTCAACTGTCACAAGGACAGGTAACTGCTAAATTAAACTTCCACAAGAGTTACAGCTGATGCAGGGCCTGCTTTCAAATGACTGCTATTCAAAGTTCAGTGAAAGTAAGTGGGATTTTTAATATTTCTATTCAGTGACAAAGAAAATTAAGTAAAAACCTATTAATTTTTATTTTCTTAGTAGCTGATAATGCTTAACCAAAAAAAGTCAAGAAACTTAGGCAAGAGAGCATTTAAATGAAGAAGTTGTTTAAAGAGGTAACAAAAAGGAAAGGGCAACTCTCTAAATTGAGTAAACAGTTGACAAAGTAGCAAAAGCCAATACAGATGAAAACTCAGACACCTAAAGAAATACATATGCCCATGGACAGCAGCACTGCAAACTGGCAACAACTGTACCCTGTACTGAATCAGCAATGTCTAGGAAATTGGGAGTATCAAAAATTGAGACCATTGATACTCAAATACAGGCCCACAGATTAGAGAATCAGACCTTTCCTGCACAGTAGTACCGGATATTGGCATTAAAATTAAAAACCTAACTCATAGCCATCTATTAGATTCAGACCCATATCGACCCTTATAAACAGAGTAAAACTGCCCCTGGGGGTTTCCAAGGCTGTAAATTTTGACACGAGCAGAAAGCCCCATTGTTCTCTCAGAATACTTCATGTAAATGTCATTTGAAGTAATTTTTAAATATTATGAAAAACTATCTACTACTTAATGCCACTTATCATGGGAAATTAGAGTTGCAATATGTAACAGCATCTCCGGGACTCTGGAACCTGTCCTTTTATCTGACTATTGGAGCACAAGATGCTGAGAATATACTTCTTAAGGGCTGAGAATATGGGTTCTGCTGGATTAGAGTAGGTTGGCTGGATTGAATACTTACCTCAATTGCCCACAAACTACGTGTAATAATTAATATATGTAAACTGTAAATAGTATTTTACAATTGCAGCTGTTCGTCCAACACTTAACCCACAATGTCCTCAAGGCTCCCTGAAATACTCTAAAGCTGAGTTTATTACGGAAAAGGACTTCTAGAATACAGAAAACAACTGAGGGCTGATTTTTACAACATTTGGACACTTGGATGGCAACATTTTGATTACGTGACCAACATACCTGTTTTTCAACACTAAAGGACACACTTATATACCTTTAAAAAAATGTAACTGGTTGTGAACTCCAAGTAGATTGCTCAGAATATGCATCCCTCCTCGACTTCCATTTCTATGATCAGCTCTACCCTGAGCTGTCTGAAGCACTAGGGATTTGAGCAGGTACAAGTATACATTTGTTTAGTTCTGTGGTTCCATCTTTGCCGCATCTCCTTCTCACCTGGCGACTCAGTCCTAATAACTTGTTCCTAATATCCAGAAGCACTATGGAAGGAAACCTTGGTGATTTGCTTCTGAAAAACCCAAATAAAGCAAAAACAGTGATTGAAGACCCTATGGAGCACTGTTCTACTCTGACACACAAAAGATTGCCAGGGGGTGGAAAGGATTTTACAGCAAGTGAAGCTCTTGTACTGACACCTGCCCAGTTTGTTCCACCCCCACTCTCACATTTACAGGGCACTTCATAAGTGTCAGACACTATCTAAGGTACTTTACATCTATTAAGCCTTTTTCATTCCACAACTCTTCTGTGAATTCAAACAAGTATCATTCTCATACTACAGATGAGGAAAGCAAGGAACGGAATTTTCCAGGTTTATGCAACTGGTAAGGAGCACAGGCAGAATTCAAACTGGGCCACTCTGACGTCAATATAAGTCCGTGCTCTGTCCTCCTGCAGTATATTGCCTCAAGGTCTCGGTCCCTTCTCCTGAGTTATTCTTCTAAAAACATATATTACTTTAATATGTACTTGTGTCCAATATTTTATAGTGTTTCACATGGCTACTTTTCTGATCTTTGTTCCTCATGATAACTGTAAGAGATAGACTGAATATAAAGAAAGAAAGTGAGTCTCACAGTACACAAATACAATCAGAACTTCAACCTGGATCATTGGATACTGAAGCCTGTGTTATTTCCACCAAACCCATGATGCTGTTGTCAACGTTTAAAAGAAGAGACCTGTGAGATGTGCACATCCTGATTGAGGTGGAACCTGACAAGGTCTTTAAATTCTAAGTAGCTCTTGGACTAAAGGAAAGAAAGATGAGAAAATATGAGGGCAAATACGAAGAAAGGAAAGGGGGGAAAAAAGAACAGAAACAGATAGGGTAGCTGCTAGACACAGTAATGATGAAAGAAATAAAAGGACTTGGTGGCGATTTACATATTAAGCGCAAAGAAAAAGTAAGACGCAAGGTTGACTATCCAAGGTTTCAAATATGAGGCACCAGAAGAGATCACCGCTGTCTTCACCAGGAACATGGCTGGAAAGGGAAGTGGCTGGAAGCGAAAAACAGTGGATGTGACTACAATCTTGATTAATATTAAGTGGTACTTGGACATTCATGTGGAAAAATATATAACAGATGGCAAGATATAAAATATGGAAGCATCAATTTAGAGGCAAAATTTTAAACTACTGGTTAATGAAGGATTCCTGGTGACATAATGGTGAAGCATTTGGCTGCTTCTGAAAGAGTAGTAATGGGGTCCCACCAGTGGCTTTGTAGGAGAAAAGACTGGACAATCTAGGCTCATAGTGAATACAGTCTAGAAAACTCTGTGGGCAGTGCTACTTTGTTATATAAGTTTGCTGTGTATCTGAAGCAACTCATTGGCATACAACAATAAAAATGAGGTCATTCAGACTCATAATCACAGGCAAAGGAAGGAAGCAATAAAGAATTGGAGAAACCCATATTTTGGGAGAAGAGACAGAGGGAAAAGTGGCCAAAGGGATAGTAGAGAGTTAAAGATACCAAAGAAGGAGATCATTTCAAAAAATAGAAATTGATACAAATGTCACAAAACTAATACATAAAATTGGGATTTGGATATTATTCTTCACAGTACCTGTTGCAATTGTAAAGGATTAGCTAGGCAAATTAACTTCTTTCCCAACTAGATTTAAGTTGCAAAAAGTAGCTTTAAATATGTGCTGTTCTAAATCCAGGTTCATAGCGGGGTCTGGTCTATAAACCAACTGCCATCGAGTCACTTCTGACTCACATAGACAATTAAATATTCATCTAGTACCTAATGTATAGCTAAGGGGCCTTAGGTCAGCAGTTAGAAACAACCAGCCTCTGATTGGGAGAAACACGACACTTTCTTCTCCCATAAAGAACTAGTCTCAGAAATCCATAGAGGCAGTTTTACCTTGTATGAGCCAGATTTGATTCAATAGCAGTGAACTGATATATAGCTGCTATTAAAAATATTGAATGCACATAATTGGATTTACTACTAATATCATTAGAAACCCTTGGATGTACAATGTCAACAAAATGATGACGGTGGATGCCACAGTGTAGGGGGAGTTTTAGAAAGAGAATCACTCGTAAGGAAGTAGGGAAAGCTTTATATGTACCTTTTATGGGCTTCGTTTCCCTGATAGGAGAAAGAAACCCAGTCGACTGAAATTCCTATCCAGGTGTGCTATATGCCTATGACACCTCGTTCCTAAAGAGCTCTGCCTTATTTCCAGGACTCAGGCAGCTACCAGTTGCCAATTGTATGAGTGGTGGACGCAATGGCTTGTGCACATTTCATTGCTGCTGCACGCTGTCTTCAGTCGAATCAGACCGCCATGGGTCCGCCAAGAGGGAAGATAGAGAGAAAGCTCAGCAAGAAAAGAACAATCAGAAGAAATGATACTGACACTCAAAGAAAGAGACAACCAGGAAGGAAAACAAGTTAGAGGGAAGTTAATGAGTTCTGTAAAATCATCTAAAATGTGTGACTATGTGAGTGGAGGTGGGGTGGTCTGGGGAGGAAAGAAAGAGCGACAGCATGCCTGAATACAACGTATGGGGTGTATAAAAGTACAGTAACAAGTAAATTATAAATACAAAGTATGAAAGACAATTAACTGAGTGTTTACAATTGCTGGCAAAATGGTCATAACATATGTTATGTTACAAAAGAGGTTAGGTAAAACAAACCATTCATTTCCCACATTAAAGCTTCCGGGCCCATTCCTTCCCTTACTATACTAAATGATTAGGCAAGTAGTTTCAACAACTAAAAAAATTACCCAATACGACTCTAGGAAACAAAGTTGTAAAATCGTCCCTTAGCCCACTAGAAGACATCACCAAGCCTGAATAAATTGAATGACCACATAGCTAATTTTCAGGAAATCATAAGAACATAGATTAAATATGTTTCAAACACTGAAAGACACTGAAAGACAAAAGTGACATTTCCTCACCTTTCCCATGGCTCTTTTCCCTCATATTAGTTGTCTGTATGTGAATTTCTGCATGCATATATGTGTGTAAATGTATATATACACACATACACACACACACATATATATCAGCTCTGAGATATATATATATATAATCAGCTCTGATGGCTTAGTACTTCTGCATTGGGCTGCTTCCCTCAAGGTGGACAGTTCAAAACTGTCAGCTGCTTCTCAGGTGAAAGATGAGGCATTCTACTCCTATAGAGTTACAGTCTCAGAAACTCACAGAATATTTCTACCCTGTTTTATAAGGTCTCCGTGGCAATGAGTTGTGTGTGTGTGTGTGTGTAAATGTGAGGGATGTGGGGACTAATTAAGGATCTACCTAGAATACAATCTAAAGGCTTCATGCACATGAGCCCTGGCGTATATGAGGTAATCAACTGGTATTTAAGCTGTTATCTAAACAACATGTAAGTAACTTGTTATAATGTCAAAAAGCAAGCAATTAATTATTGTTCTTAAAAGACTTTTTAAGGAGACCTGGTGTCAAAGAAAAAGATTGTTTAACACAAATAAATAAATAGCTTCATGGTGGGGCATGGGGGCACCTTCCAGATGTCTTACCTGTCAGGTTTAAATATTGGTCCGGGTGGCTAAGAAAGGAGAAAGGAGGAAAAGTAAAATCAAGGTGGACTTGGAGTCTTTCATGGTGTACAAGTTCCTTTCAAACATCTAAGAAAGAAAGGAGGAGACCTGATGGCTCAGCAGGTTCCCCATTGGGCGGCTGATCACAAGGTCAGCATGCCTAACTCACCACGAGCTCCTCTGGACAAAGATGGTTTTCTACAGTCATGGAAACCCAGAGGCAATTTTACTCTAGCCTATAAAGTGTCTATGAGTCAGAATAGATTAGAAAGCAACAAGTTTGAGTTGTCTTTTGAAGATTTAAATAGTCTCATACGTGCAAGCATTAAAAATATCATATTCGTTTTGAAATGATTCCAGGCCATTACAATTTTAGCAATCCTTTAAATATAAACATGTTGTATATTTAACCATATCACAAATGGGAATAAATGCAAAAACAATTCAACAAAGCTAAATGAAACATCTGAGTGTTCTCAGAAAAAAAACGCAGAGCAAAAGACTATCTGTCATACACATCGAGCTTAGAAAGGGTTTTGGCAGAGTAATATAGTACTTCTGCTGGGAACTTGACTTTTATCTCATTAGGATACATATTGATTCCTGGAGACGTGATATTGAGTGGGATCTAGTACACTACTTTACCAGATAGATTAAATCAAGTGCTAATAACAAGATTTCCCATCCCAATCCATCAAACTTCTAATAGCCCAATGCTCAAAGCTCATTCTTTATGTAGGAGCAGGCCTTAAAATTTTCATGGAAAAAGTTCATTACTTTTCATTCCATTTTCCATGAAATTTTGAAGTCCCCTCTTATCGCCCCCATTCTTTTTGAAGTTTAAAATATCTGGTGAAATAGTAAAAGTTTCTTTTTCTTCCTGACCAGCCAACCAGCCCCACTCCCAGTATACATAAAATAAAAACATCAAGACAGCAGATGTCAGACCTGAGACCTCCAAAGATAATATTCTTACCTCCGTCTGAAGGGTAGAACATTTTTTATAGTCCACTTTTCTTTCAGACCCAAACTGTAGAATGCTGGACTACTTGACCGTGCTGGGAGCAGGAACTTGAAAAACCAGCCTCTGGTGTTCCCACAATCTGTTTACACATTAAACACACCCAGTAGCACAGAATAATGTTTATCTGTGGTGGACAGCTCTCTGAGAGGCTGGCAGTATCTCCACAGCTGTTCTTTCCAAAAGAAATGCCTCTGTTGATCGGCGTGGGGAAAAGTACTCATTGTTTTATCCTCCTTGATACATTTAAGAAGACTTTTACAGGAGAGAGTTTTACCACCAATGTTTTGATGGGGATTCATTCTTTGAATATTGTCTCCTACCCAGCAAGGAGTCCTTGAGTGGTACAACTAGTGCTCAGCAGATAACAGAAAGGTTGGAAGTTTGAGTCTACCCAGAGGCTCTTTGGAAGATAGATCCAATGATCTACTTCCAAAAAGCCAGTCAGTGGATCAGTCTATAGATCACAACAGTCTGTTTCCACTGGGCCTGAGGTCACTACGAGTTAGGGGCTGAGTCAATAATAGATAACAACTATCCTGGGAAAAGCTCTATTCTTAAAGGATCTGGGGGAGAAAAGGTTATGTAATAACAACTAACACATGCATCTCAGGTACATTATACGTGTTTCCATGTATTATCTCCCATAATTTCCAAACTTTATGGGGCATATACTATTATTACCCTTATTTAGCAAAGGAACAAATAAAGCATTTTTGCCTACAGTTACCTAATGAGTAAATAGTACCACTCAATTGAGGCCCTGTTACAAGGGTGCCCTACAGATCAGCTTCTTTCCCTTGCCCACTTAAGAACAAGGCAGGGAACTAGGCTTACCTCACAAGCAACAGACCAATTAGAGAGAGAAGTACCTTGAAAGGGGCGATATGGTGGAGCCCCTAGACAACTCACGCCATGGTCTCTCTGAGCAAGGGAAAAGAAGTGTTTAAGGGAGACAAGGCAAAAGGACATTATGTTTATTCAAGAACAGAGGTGGGAATTCTGTGAACGGGGCTACAGGGTTGGAATTATGGTAATGGGATGCAATAAGCATTCAGAAATGGAATCTGAGGAAAAGCTTCTTGGGTGGACTGTCATCATTTATTATGGGATGGTCGGTCAGTGAGCTCCTCAGGTTACAGTCCTTTGCTCTAGAGTTTAACTCGAGTTCCCAGGAGTCCGGTGTGCTCCTGTTCCTCTGACTAGGTTAAGCCGGTCAAATGGGTGAATGCTGCAGAACAAGCAAATGGAACTAAAGCACATTATTCTTACAGGGGAGAAAAAGACATTATTCTTGCAAGGGGGAAGGAAACTGAAAATGATGAAAGTTGTAAGATGCCAAAAGTTAAAATGTTAACTGAATGTAGGGTGTGGTTTAGCCCTTACTTGTTGGCTTGGAGATATTCTTCAAAGTCATCTGAACTTGAACTATGGGGTGGGGGCTGGAGGTGGGGGAGAGTTTAGCCTCTTGCCTAATCAGCCTCTGCACTCCAGCAGCTCAGTCCATGCACCTCCCCAGCAGGATGTGGCTATTCAGCTGAGCATCCGGTGAATGAGGTTTGCTTAGTGTCTGTGCTGTACTGGCCACTTGGATCATCAGTACAAATTGATGATGAGCCTATATAGTGAGGCTTTTTTTTTCTGTAGTTACTGTAATTTTAAGTTTCAAAATTTCCATTTGATTATTTTTATAGTTGCCTTTTATTAATGTTCACTGAATGAGATATTTCCCTTTCATTATGTTAACATATTCTCTCAAATTATTTAACATCTTTATCATAGTGACTGTTGAATATATGTCTACTAAGTCCAATAACCGGAGACTGTGGAGTCTGTTTCTATTGAGTCTGAAATTTTCTTAGCGATCCACCACAGTTTCCATTTTTTCAAACTATAAACTGGACCATGTGGAATAACACATTGTGAAGACCCTGGCCTTTATTATCTTCTTTTGAAGAGTGTTGGGCTTTGCTCTAGAAGGTTGTTCTTTAAGTTTGTCTTGTGCATTGACAAAGTAGATATGCAGTGAGTATAAAGTCTTTCCTAAGTCTGACTACTTTTGAAGACTCAAACTTAGTCTCCCTGGCTTGTCAGGGACTAGCTCTAACTTGTCAGGACTGAGTTTTAGGTTTATTTCCTAGTGAGTCTAGTAGGATGAATAGAAAGAAATAACCTAAATATATAAACCCAAAATTTAGCCAATGAAAGCTACTTATCACAATGGTTCAATTCACAACTGATCAATCATGAGGGTGGTGAAGAACTATGCAGTGGTTTTTACGTAGGGTCATCCAGGGCTGAGGGCCAACAAGATGGCAGCTAATAGCCAGTGTAGGCCTCATGTGTGGTCTTAACTCCTAAGGCATCTGGTGTCTCTGTCGGATGCCCAGGTGTCTTCACCCTGGGAGGGCTGGAACTCCAATACTACACATCGTGATCTCCCTACAACCCTGTCATAGGCACTCTCTAGTATTGCAGAGGTAGCTCTGCCCTATGGATATGAACCCCAGCCCTCAGTCACAGGCTATTGACAACCTTTCAAACAGATTTCTTCTTCGTATAATTCCTTCCTTACGATGCTTTGACTCACAAATTCCAGCTATCTAAGGTTTTTATGAACTCTGACTTATGCCTTACCAGCTCAGAAGAACAACTGTATTCTGCCTAAAATCCAGCTCACTATGCCATTGGGAAATGTTCCCTGGTCAGAGCGCTGGAGGGACGGCTGAACTTTCTTGTGAGTTTTTCTTGTATTGACTGTTCAGCAATACCTGAAATGAGTCATATCCTATATTTCTTCCAGTTTTATGGTCATTTATGAGACAAGGGGTAGTCCAATACCAATTATTCCTCCATAGTTATAAATGAAATTCTCTCGAGATAAAGATTTGACCAAACGTAAGCATCATAAGAAAATTATGTGATCTGTCTACATCTTTTGTAATTTCGAATCCTTTCAAAATATAACAAGATGTATCATGAGACAGGAATGTGGTATAAAGCAATATCAGGAGAGCTGGGATAAATTACTATGCTGTTGCATTCCGCATCCTTTACAGGTGTTATAGTTTAAGCTACCTCAAAAACATATATTAAAGACCAGAATTCAAGTATAAGTACTTTATTTGACATTGTATTAGTTTTCTATGGCTTCTGTAACAAATTACCACAAACATATTACCTTAACACACACATTATATTATATTATAGTTATAAAGATCAGAAGTCCAAAATAATTTTCACTAGACAAAAGTCAGACTTCATATTGTGCTTAATTACTTGATTTAAAATAAAAGGGACTATAGAACTCTGATTTTTAAAATGTTTTAAAATATTTGTGTATTATCTTGTTGATTAATATGTAGCCACGCTATAGCCATTTACGTGTTCAGGATCTCATTGTCTCATTTAAGTGTTCAAATTTCCAGGCAACATTTCATTTTTACCGTCCCCAAAACCAAATCCTAAATAAGAATTGAAGTTAAATAATACTTCACAATAACTTTTGCACTTAAAATGATCGTTGAAATTGCCCACTAGACCCCTTGTAAGCTACATTCCTCCATTTTATAAAAAGGAGAGGTATAAAACATATTGAAACGTATTTCCTATCTTAATATTGATGAGTTGCAAGGGCAAAAATCATACAGGAATTGTTTCCTACATGGATGTACCTAGAGGTTTTCCAGTTCTCTTGCTATGATCTCTCTCTCTCTCTCTCTCTCTCTCTCTCTCTCTATATATATATATATATATATATATATATATATATATATATATATATATATATATATATATATATATATATATTCGGCATCAAGGTGGTTATTCAGAAGACCACAACACTATGCCAATTTCAGTTATTTCTAAGTTTTTGATTGTGATATTTTAATTTTTGAAACTTAGCCTCTAGACCAGAATTTTAAAATCTTTTTATTGTGAATTAGGTGAGAGTTTTCAGATTAAATCTTCTTTCTCTTTTCCCCCCCAACATTTCCCTCCTATCCTACTGCTTCTCATTCCCTCCCTCACACTCCCACTCCTGGTAACCATCAAATTCTGTTTCTCTTGGTGTGAAAGCTTTTTTCTTGGTGTTTTGAGTAAAAATGCTCTCAAAATATTTGTCCTTTTGTGACAGACTTATTTCACTCAGCATAATGGGCTCCAACTTCATACATGTCAATAGGTGCTTCACAGATTCCCCATTATGCTTTACTAGGTATCCATTAAATAAATCACACACACACACACACACACACACACACACACACGTTTATTTATCCATTCTTCCACCAAGGGGCATTTAAATTACTTCCATCTTCTTGCTGTTTGGAGTAGCACCTCAATCAACATGGGTGTGCATATCCATTTGTGTTATGGTTCTTATATCTTAAGAGTATAGACCAAGGAGAGGGAATCCGGGGTCATAAGGTATAGCTTCATGAATCCTAGTTAACTATTTTGTATTCTGCTGTGTGTGTGCTTTTCATTAAGATTGATAGTATGTTGAGTGCCCCTAGGTTTGTCCCTATTTTTCTTTGATGATCATTATCGTTCTGGAGTTTACATCTAGGCTCTAATCCATCTTCAGTTTGCTTTTGTAAATGGAGTGAGGTATAGGTTTTGTTTCATTCTTAGACCAGACCTTTTTAACTGAGGACAAACTTCAAACTGTTTTATGGAATTTTATTAAAACACAGATGCTTAGAATCTGTGCCAGATTTCTTAGAAAATAAGCTTCACCATTACATTTATTAGGCATTTGGTACAAAACTCTTTATAGGACTGGCTTTATTACTGTGTTTTCCCTGCCACAGAAACAACCAAATTTCCTTTTTGCTTGCACTATTCTCATTATGCATTCCCATCAGACCTTTCATTTGTAATCATTATTAGTCATAAGTAAGAAACAACATTTAAGGCCTCTTTTGTCCGCAACAATTTTACTTTGATGCTTCTTGGAAGGCTCTATAACCAGCGAAGGGCTTATCCTCATAAAACCAGGGCAGTCTCAGAGCCCCGTGGAAAATGATAAGATCTCACACCCTTCAAAAATAGAGGGGAAAATAGAGGACCTGATGCAAAGGGCTTAAGTGGAGGGCAAAGCATGTACACATGTGCTTTACACAATTGATGTATGTATGGATTGTGGTAAGAGTTGAATGAGCCCCTAATAAAAAGTTTTAAAAAATAGTCTCTTGTGTGCAGGTTACTGACTTCATCACATAATCTCTTGACAACCACACTAATGGGAAAAGTCAGCAATTCCAGAAGATCGTAGTTGAGAAGCATGTGGGTTCATGACTCAGTGTCGTAACATGCAGTGGAATAAGAGCAAGCTCACCAAAATCTGAAGAACTCTACCACGATATTCCCTACTGAATCCTCATGGCACAAAATCGAATTGAGTGTTATTAAGAGGGGGGCCTGAAAAATGCTTTTCTAGAAATAGAGATTGTTATAACACATTGGTACTGAAAGAGTCCAGCTTCTGTTTCCCAGAGTCGAGTATTACACACATTATATCTTGAGTCCTTTCCTTGGGGTCTGTGGTGGGAAGAGCCTTAATAGCAGCAGTAAACCCTACCACTTCTCCCTCACTCACCATAGGAACTAGGAGATGGGTGACCATCTCTGGGTCATACCAGTAAAATGGGAACATAAAAAATTCCCCCCTTTGGATCCAATTTTCTTTTATTTTTTTAATCGTTTTATTAGGGGCTCATACAACTCTTATCACAGTCCATACATACATCAATTGTGTAAAGCACATTTGTACATTCATTGCCCTCATTCTTCTCATAACATTTGGTCTCCACCTAAGCCCCTGGCATCAGGTCCTCATTTTTCCCCTCCCTCCCCCCTCCCCCTTTCCTCATGAACCCTTGAAAATTTATAAATTATTATTTTTTCATATCTTGCCCTGTCCGACGTCTCCCTTCACCCAGTTTTCTGCTGTCCATCCCCCAGGGAGGAGGTCACATGTAGATCCTTGTAATCAGTTCCCACTTTCCAACCTACCTTCCCTCCACCCTTCCAGTATCGCCACTCACACCACTGGTCCTGAAGGGATCATCCGCCCTGGATTCCCTGAATTTCCATTTCCTATCTGTACCAGTGTGCATTCTCTGGTCTAGCCAGATTTGTAAGGTAGAACTGGGATGATGATAGAGGGGGAGGAGGAAGTATTTAGGAAATAGAGGAAAGTTGTATGTTTCATCGTTGCTACATCACACCCTGATTGACTCGTCTCTTCCCCGAGACCCTTTGGTAAGGGAATGTCCAGTGGTCTACAAATGGGTTTTGGGTCACCACTCCGCGCTCCCCCTCCTTATTCACTGTGATAAGATATTTTGTTCTGATGATGCCTGATACCTGATCCCTTCGGGACCACTCAATCACACAGGCTGGTGTGCTTCTTCCATGTGGGCTTTGTTGCTTCTGACCTAGATGGCCGCTTGTCTCCTTTCAAGTCTTTAAGACCCCAGATGCTATATCTTTTGATAGCTGGACACCATCAGTTTTCTTCACCATATTTGCTTATTCACCCACTTTGTCTTCAGCAATTGTGTCGGGAAGGTGAGCATCGTAGAATGCCAATTTAATAGAAGAAAGTATTCTTGCATGGAGGGAGTACTTGAGTGGAGGCCCAATATCCTTCTGTTACCTTAATTATAAACCTATAAATATATGCACATAGATCTATTTCCCCATCCCCATATATAAATATATTTGCATATGTGTATGCCTTTATTTAGACCTCTATAAATTCCTGTTGCCTCTTAGTTCTTTCCTCTATTTCCTTTGACTTTCCTCTTGTCCCACTATCATGCTCAGTTCCCAGCAGGGTTTCAACAATTCCTCTTAGTTATATTATACTTGTTCACACATTACCACGCCTTCTCACCACTGATTTGGATCACTTGTTGTTCCCTTGTCCCTGGGTTTGTTAACACCACTACTTTTCCCCCTACCTCCCCCTCTCCCATGTCCCCCCAGGACTGTCGATCCCGTTGTTTTCTCCTCCAGATTGTTCTTATTTAGACAGCCCTGCAGAGATAATAACATGCACACAAACAAGACAGAGCAAAACCAAGCAACAATATACAACAAACCAATGACAAAAAAAGAAAGAAAGAAAGAAAGCTTGCAGTTAGTTGCCAACTGTTTGTTGGCTTTTAGGAGTGTTTTCTAGTCCAGTCTGTTGGGGCACCACGCCCTGGCCCCAAAGTCCATCTTCAGCATTCCCTGGGGACTGCACCTCTCCATTCCCTTGCTATGTTGCACCCCCATAGTGTTTTGCCTCTTTGTGGCGAGATCAGATCGGCGCATTGAATCTGCAGCTCCGGGAGAGGGACATATCTGATCAGAGCACACGGGAGCAGATGAAGGGGGAGGAGGAGAGAGTGGAACACATCCTGGCCAAGCAAGCCTTGAAGACGATGTTCCCGATTAGAGCAGCCAGTCCAGAGAGAGGACCACATGGCCAGCCCCACTATGAGACATGACATCCCTCACTGACACATAGCCCTACAGTGGACAACACTGGAGACACAGTGTGGGAATTGCACCTGTTCTGGATCCCATTTTCAGTATAAGTATTTTCTAAATGATAAGTCAATGTCTAGGGATTCTACATCTCAAGCGTATTTTTAAAATACCTTCAAATTCCTCAGTTTACAGCCTGGCAGGTGATGTGCTCTCAAGTTACATTTGCAGGAAGCTAGAACTGGTTCTCCCTCTGCTTTCACTACTTCATCCTTATGAAGTCTCTTTTCATATCTACACCAAGCCAACCTTCCTACTGAGTTTCCTCCTAGGCTCTGCGCCTGGTCTCCTGTGCTTGTTTCTGCTGTACTGACCTAGGTCTGCACTCCGCCTGCCCTGGCTGCTGTTGCTCACAGATCGGGCTTGGAGACATACCATCCCCAACACCTGGAATGCAGTATCCCTCTTCCAGTAGGGTCCTGGCCACCAGTGGTGTCACAGCCCCATGATATAGCAAGTCCTTCCTCACTGCCTCCCCTCCCACCTTTCAGAGATGCATGGACAATCTAAATGAGAGTTGCTGATGCTGCCCCAAGGGCAGCATTTCACACTCTGTGTCCCTTCCTCTCCTGAGGGTGGGAATCCATGCCTATGAACAAGGGGATTTGAAAGGACCATGGAATGTGGACGAGTGCCAGGCTTGCCTGAAACCCACAAGCACAGTTAAGGTAGAATCCCTCAAAGAAATGGCAGCACCACTCTGCCTTATTCTCCCACACGAATGTGAGTCTGCAGAGGACTTGCTAATGTGGGCTCATGAATGCTCATTCTCCCCACCTCACTTCTGAGAAGAAACAGAGCCCGAAAGAACCCAGGAATCCAGCTCTTTACAAGAGTCATGGGGACCAGTCCCTGCTGCCCACTGCAAGAGCTGTGTGGGCTCACGACCTGCCCACACAGCGTTACTACATCTGACCCGGGACACCACCTGCAGTGGTTTCCCAAGATTTTACTGGATTCTTTCCCAGTGCTGCACTAGGATCAGTGCCGTAACCGGTCAAAGCCATAAACCAACATCAACAGTTCTACAAATGTCAGACACCTATGTAACAAGCATATCTACCTAGTACTTGATTATAATGCCCTGGCATCACCTACCCTAGAGGTATTCACTATAGCTGAAGTATACTAGAATATGAGAAATCCATGCTCTAGGACAGTGATTCTCAACCTGTGGGTTGCGACCCCTTTGACGGTTGAACGACCCTTTCACGGGGGTCCCCAGATTCATAACAGTAGCAAAATTGCAGTTATGAAGTAGCAACAAAATAAATTTATGGTTGGGGGTTCACCACAACACGAGGAACTGTATTAAAGAGTCATGGCATTAGGAAGGTTAAGAACCACTGTTCTAGGATAAGGTGGGTCTCAGCCTGCAGTTGGTGGAAAGAAACATGCTTAACCCAAATGAACAACAGGGTAAAGAGCTACCTGACTAATGCTAGGAGTAATTCATGGTTCTTTAAAGAATCAAAAATGTGTTCAGTGAACATTTGACAATAAGGCTTCGGTAAATACGAGTTCTAATGAACCTTGCATAGCAAGAACGTTTTCTGTGATTTATAGAAGCACATACTTTGAGGAGCTCCCAAATCCTTCTTTTCTGACTGATGGTGGAAGGGGACAGAGTAAGGGTAAGTCGCCAGGTGGGGCTGGCTGGTGATTTTGAAATGCTTACTTTGTGATTAACAGCCCAACGGGTAGCCACTATGCCACCAGGGCTCCTGCCTGGTCCATTATGTAAAAGATCTTTTAAATTGTTGTGAACCTATGTCACCTTCTCCCTCTTCATCCCCATTGCCAACACTTGGCCCAGTAGACCATTCTCATCCACACTTCAGCCATGTGTTTCAGCTCTACTCCAATTTCTACCATCATTGTGAGAATGTAATCATACCAAGAAGGCACCCCAACCTATATTCTGGACCCAATTGGCCTCTACCTCTTCAGAGCTGATGAGAAAGTCTCCTCTAAGCCTCCCTCCATCCCTACCTGCCAGCCACCTTGTAGTCCAGCCAGGTCCTCTCCCTGTACTAACGGCATTGAAAACTGCCCCTCTCAGAAATCACAGATTCAAAGTGACTCACACTAATCACCCCCTTCCATTCCTCCAGCTCTCAATGGACGTCTCCAAGTCAAAATGACAGAAAATGAGATGAGGAAGAAATCCAGGGATGTACATTCTTTATTCATAGCATTTGCTGATGGTAACAACACAGGCCACTCAGCTGTGAGTAGTTTGGGCCTAGATGAGGCTGTGAGAGCTGCTGCCGGTTCTGGAGTCTGGCTATATTCACTTCTTTGATTAGGCCATCTTATCAATCTCTAGCATCATCTTGGCCACACCCAAATGATGGCTGACTTGCAGGTTGCTGTCCATAGCCCTCTCCACATGCTCTGGAGGGATGCGGATCCTCTGGAATGTTAGCTATCTGATACTAGAGCACACTAGCAAGAACAACAGGGCCTAGTTTCCTTCCCACAGGAGATGGTCTAGCTGGCTCACAGGAAGCTGCAGCTTGGCTCTTATGGATGAGATGGCCTTCTGCGCTGACAGAAGAAGTGAAAGTGTCTATGCCCTGTTATGAGGCTATTTACCAGAAGTCTTTGGCTCTGGTCTGCTCAGCTTGATTTTACTGCTGGTTTGAGCATCTTAAGATAACTATGAGAGAAAAAAATGATTAGGGCAAAGACTGTACAGATGTGCTTTATACAATTGATGTATGTATATGTATGAACTGTGAAAAGAATTGTATCAGCCCCAATAAATTGTTAAAAAAAAAAAAGATAACTATGTTCATTCCTACATGTGCCAATCCCTCACTGGACACAGAACTGCCTTTGAGGAACTTGTACTTTGTAATGTCACTGGTGTCAGCTGGCCCTGAACAGGTCTGGACCTAATGACTGGATTCTCTCTCTTTTTAAAAATCATTTTATTAGGGGTCACACAATCCATTCATCCTTCCATTGTGTCAAGCACATTTGTACATATGTTGCCATCAGCATTTTCAAAGCATTTTCTTTCTGCTTGCATCCTTGGCATGAGCTCATTTCCCCCCTTTCCCACCCTCTCTCCCTCATGAACCCTTGATAATTTATAAATTATTACTTTTTTCATGTCTTACACCAAACTCTGTCTCCCTTCATCCATTTTCTGTGGTTCCTCCCTCAGGGAGGGGGTTATATGTCAGTTATTGTGATCAGTTCCCCTTTTTGAAGGGACTCTTTCTGTTTTATCCTTGGCATCCTATAAAGAAATGTGGATTTGATTTACTTGTCTAGAAGACACTACTTAATTCTAGCATTGCATTGTGTCTGAGCTCCTTCAAAGTAAAGTCATAGGAAACTGACAGACATGTATAACATCTTGTACCATCATCTCTTCTCTCACACTGAAATAAAATCAATTTCCTTTATGTACATATTCATATCAATGTATTTGCATCGTATCAATATGTCTGAATCTAAACTGAAAACTTTCATAAATGGATTTTAACCTCTGCCCAGACCTTCCTGATTTAAATGAAATGTTTTAACATATATCCATTTTCCATGTGTGTAGGTACTGCAATTCACCCTGTTTTCAAAAATGTATTTTATAAAAGATCATTTAATCATTTAGGAAGTCACATGAAGATACCCTTTGGAGGTTACCTGTCAGAGCCAGGTAAGCATCGCTGACAGCAAAGTGTGCCTCGTGCCTAGTTAAAGTTCCGAAGTGACTTTTCTTGGCTCTCATACATGAACCCAAAACACTACTAAAACTTTTCTGAATCTGTTTTACTCTTTGTAATCTCTAATTTAAACACTTTACTTTAATTGTGTTCTCTACATTTGTGTGTTTCTGCTGTTTGGGTTCATTTATGATTGATAAATTGATGCTAGGAATTATTGACTAGGACTTTGCTTTTATGGTCTGACCATGTGGAGATCTGTCTAAATGAGTTCATGGTTTTTTTTTTAATAGAGCTCTAATATCTGATGATGTATTGGACTCTGCATTGGGCTGCTAACCACAAGGTCAGCAGTTTTAAACCACCAGCTGCTCCATGGGAGAAAGATGAGGCTTTCTACTCCTATAAAGATTCACAGTGTCAGAAAGATTCACAGTATCAGAAACTCCAAGGGGGAAGTTCTACTCTGTCCTATAGGGTCTCTATGAGTCAGATTCTACTCAATAAAAGTGATTTTTGGTTTTGGGTTTTATTTTTCATCTCTATGGGGAAAAAGACAATAAAGAGTCTGTTTTGCCAGCCTTTTAATTTGTTTGTTCCTCTTTATTTAAGCTGAAATCAATCAATAGTTCCATGACCATTAGGAGGAGGAATCGTATTTGGTATTTGGGCTCGAGAGTATTTTTGTTTTCATTTACTCTCGATCCATGGTTAAATTTGTAGAATTGAAGCTACAAGTTCTGCTGCTCTGTGATTGTATGTCTATGTGTCTGTAAATCACAAACACATTCATGAGATATTTACCTACATCTGGTGGGCATTAATATACTATATTTTAGTTTCTTAAAACAGCTCTGTTCTCAGTACCATATCTGGGTAAAATTTGCTTATACAAATTGAATATTCTTGAAATTCCCTGAAAATAACCATTTTGAATTATGAACATTTGAATAAACTTTATTTGGACAATGTAAATTTTTTCAAGAACCAAATCAAAGTCATTTTAAAAAACTGAAATTCATATCATTCTGTGAATTTGAGCAGATAATTTAAATATGTTGGGTTTAATGAAACTGTGTCTTTTCTGTTTTACTCTTGTAAAATATTAAAAGTCCACATTAAAAAACTTTTTACTATGAATTGAGTGGAGGTTTACAGAGCAGATCAATTTTCCATTCAGTAATTCATATATATTTTGCTTCATCTCATTGTTGCGAGCCTCATAATGTAATATCACTTATCCTGTTTGTGTTTCCTGTTTCTATTCCTTCTTCGCCTGTACTTGAGTAATTGCTGTCTTTGTCATCTCAAAAGGTTGACTATTCTAAGCTGTGTGTACCTCCCTAATGTTATTGTTCCCCTTAGAGACCTGAACATGGATCCCTGGGCATGAGTTCTTTGCCAGACCTCAAGGGTAGCTAAGATCTCAGGGGTTCCATCATTCTCTATCTGAACATTAAGCCTGGACCATTTTTTGATTTTGAGTTTTGTTACAACTTTTTCTCACTCTATTCAGCACCTTCTAATGTGACAGCTTTCCGAGTGGTTGGCAAAGGTAGCTGGGGAACATTTAATTCTCAGTTTTGAGGAGACTGCTATTGATGCAATCATTGAGCTACTTGTTTCTGTGTCTTCACGCCTTTTACCCTGCGCACGGAGAGACCAAGCTGCACCTACGATGTCCACTCAGTAGCTTTTATGCTCCCTATTGCTATTCATCAAAGTAGGGTGTAACTTTTCTTGGTGGTCTATAACATTCCCAGAGCCCTTGGTGTTTTCCCCAAACTTATGAAAGCCTACTGATTACATAAACTAGCATTATATGTCCTTAATGTTTTAGAATATGGAAACATAAATTTATGTTTAACATAATTGAATCACTGTTCTGACAAAGCTGTATTTACAGAGTAATAAGGATTTTTAATATGTCAGCTTGAAGATAATTTTTCCCCAAGCCTTTTTTTATTGGGAAGTAATACAGATATCATATCATTTCACAATCCCAACACATCAAGCATATTGTACAATTGCTTCCAAAATCAGTTTCAAAGCATTCTCATACTTCTTGAACTCTTTGATATCAGCTCCCCTTTACTACCCCTCCCCCTCCACCACTGTACCCCCGGAGCCCTTACTCTACTTACTCTCTCTATAGGTTCATCAATCCTGAGTTTCATACACCCAAAACAAAAATATAGGGGAAATTTCAAGAGAGGACTACCTGCAATGACAAAATATGTCTGAGGTAAACCCCAATATGAAAACAAACAAACAGAAAATGTTGAAAACCAGATCAGGTCCAACAGATATCAGAGGCAGGGATCAATTGACAAGGTTTTAACCTTTGAGTCAAGTTTCTCAATTGCACTCTATTTGTTAACCAGTCTATTCACACCCATCCACTATGTATAGAGAGAAATCATCTGAGGCTTATTTCCTATGTAGACCTCACAAACGTATCGTTGGCTCCCACTGTCATCCATAGCCTTCTGCAAACCAGAATCTCACAATTTGGGCTATGATACCTCCTTCAAGTTCAGATTATATGATTTGCAATCATTTGGTCACTAATGTTTGAGTGCTTCTTCCATGTGGACTTAGTTGATATCTCACTTAGATGGCTGCTTGTTTAGAAAACAAGCCTATAAGACCCCATATGCTATTTTGTCTGATAGCCAGGCACCACCTAATATCTTCCCCACACTTTACTATAGCACCCATGTCTTCTGTGTTTCCTTCCTGAAGGTGAGGATCAAGCAGGACCATGATGTAAGAACTAAATGTTCTTAAATTGGAGCTAGGATTCCATGCAAATCCCAAACCCACAGCTTGAAGATATTTTCCAACATTTTCACATAACTTAAAACCTTGAATTTATACTATATTGGGTTAATTAATGAACACCCATTTGGATAGCTAGACCATTTCTAAGTAAGATAGAATACTGAATCTTTGATTACTAAGCATGATTTCTCTTATATGATTTTTCTTCCTTTTGGTACAAAGAGGCTATATCTTTGGATCTGTTAATAAATATGTTCACTTGTGCTACATTGAGAAGTTTATAAAGGATGAATGCAACTGAATAAAGCTTGGTTAGGTGCATTCTTTAGTTATTCTACTCTGATAAAATGAGAGAAATTCACAATTTTACAACTCCGTAAAAAACAAAGGATTTTGCTTACAACGATGTAAGCAAAACATCCTTTTAAGCAAAAGATTTTGAAAAGCAAAGATTTTGCTTTGTAAACAATGATTTTGTAAGCAAGGATTTTGCATCCTAGTACATAAGGATCAGACTCTACTAGAAGTCTCATGATGGTAACATGTATTTTATTTTGTTTTGATTCATAGGAACAAAGCAAATATTTTTCCTGAAGTTATAAGAATTGCTCTTCTAGAATGAGAAAGAAGATGGCAAAGCCAGCAATCTAAATGAAAACAGAAAGCCATAGAGGTTTTGCAGAATGAGAATCTTGAAAGGATCTCAAATTTGTGAAAAAAAATTTCCAAATCTCATTGTGATGGTATTAATAAAAATTTTCATAAAGAGCTTCAGTCCTTTAGAAAATCACATATTAATTATGTTGATGCAAAGCTACTTTGCTCTCTGTGAAAATGACATACGTTTCTTGGTGTATTATTCTATTCTTAATAAGATAAGATAAAAATGTTCATTTCTTATAGCTGCTCTTACAAATTACCACAAAATTAGTGGCTTAAAATATCCCTACTTTATTCCCTCAAAATTCTGAAGTTCAGAAGTGTGAAATTGGGTTCACTGGATTGAACTTAAGGAACTCTGGTGGCACATTGGTTTAAATGCTGGGCTGCTTAGTGGAGCCAGCAGTTCAGATCTGCCAATCACTCCATGGGAGAAAGAGGAGGCTATATGTTCCCCTACTCTTTGACTCCTTTGGACAGCCTCGCGAGCAGTTCTACTCCATCCTGATAGGTTGCTATGAGTCAGAATTAACTCCATGGCAACGGGGTCCTTTGTTGTTGGGGTGGGGGGTTTGGAGCCGGAGTGCGGGATAAACGTTAGGTGTCAAAGGAACTTTCCTTTCTCTCAAAGCTCAAGAGAAGAATTAGAGTTCTTCTTGCATTTCTAGAGCTGCATCCTTTGGATCCGAAACCTTCATCTACCTTCAGTAGCATGAGCGGACCATCTTACTTCAGTGATCACATTGACTTTGCCATCTACCTCCATCTTCCAGCTATGTTTGGAACCCATCTAGATAATTCAGAAAAATTTTCTCATCACGATATTTTAACATAATCACAAAATACATTGTCCCCTTACTCAAACAAAAGTATGTATATATGTATCCCTTGATTTTTAAGAGCTCATTTTATGACACTTTGCTTTTATAAAAGATCTACATTAGTACCTGTTTTTGCTAACTGAAGGAAATAATAGAAGGATGTCTGCTTCTATGATAAAACATGCTAAGTAAAATTAGCATTCAACATTTGTCTTGCAGCAGATCATTAAAAGGTTAATAAATACCCCTTAGCAATAATGACATTGCCAAGCTCCTTCCCTAAGAACTACACTGAATATACATGATTTGTACTTTATGTAAACTTTGCATTTATCATATTATTATTAATTTTATAATTCTTATTTAATACTTCATGTATTATTTAATATGGTTGGGTATGTTATTATTTTTTTAGTCTGGACATCCTAAAAAGTCTATCCCAAATTTATTTAGAGTAATTTCTTCCTTACTTAATGTGATTTCAACTGACTTTCACGTATCATGGAAAACTTGTACCAAAGATTAAATCTTGATATACTTTGTAGTCATAATCCAACCTACCACATTACCTTATACATAAGTTGCCCAAGTAAAATAGGTTCTGCATTTCTCCAAAATATTCCTTTGTTTTGAGTTTATTGTGCCCCTGATTTTTCTCTTTTTAAATAAAAGGAATAAAACTATATTTCTGAATGTCCTAAAGACTTCTGCAAACACACTCCTAGCCTTTGGGACATCCTTAGTGTCCATTCAGTCCAGATCAGGCCTGGCCTTAGTCATGTTCCGAAAGCAAATGGCACTTGAAGGACTTACCTTGATTGTGGATTGCACCTGTACAAAAATAAAACAAAAATGCTCACCGTTGGACCAATACAAATCATGATGATAATTGTAGAAAATATGGACTTTGTCAAGGAGTTACTTTCACTTGGATCCACAACCAACCCATGAAAGCAGAAGATAGGAATGAAGCAGTATACTGCATTAGGCAAATCTGCTGCAAAAGACTTCTTTGAAGAAGCACAGATGTCTCTTTGAAAATGAAGGCATAGCTGACCCAAGCCATGCTATTTTGAATGATCTCTCATGCATGCAAAAGCTGGACAATGAATAAGGAAGACTGGAGGAAAATTGATTCCGATGAGTTGTGGTTTGAATAAAGAAGATGGAATAAAACTGCCTTGGAAGACATGCAAACTGTTCATTGGGAGAAAGGATGGTGAAACTTTGTCTCATATACCTTGGGAATGCTATCAGGAGGGACCAATCCCTGGAGAAAGGCATTATGTTTTATAAAGAAGAAGATTGTCCCCAAAAAAGAGAGGAAGAACCTCAAAGAAATAGACTGAAATAGCTTCAACACTGCTCTGAAGCACAGAAATGATTGTAGGAGTGGTTCAGGAGCAGTGATGTTTCATTCTGTTAGATGCAGAGTTACCACGAGTCCATTACAACGTGCTGTTTCAGGAATAAAGATAAGACTCCTAAGTAGTAATCACAAGTATTAAATATCTGTTGATTAGAAGAGAGAGATTTCTTATCATGATACTAGTAGGTGACAAATAACAGAAATGTGAGTGAAGGGAGACAATGGACAGTGTAAGATATGAAAATAATAACAATATGTAATTGATCAAGGATTCATGAAGATGGGAGGGGGGGTGGGAAGGGAAAAAAGAGGAGCTGATACCAAGGGCTCAAGCAGAAAATGTTTTGGACATGATGATGGCAATATATGTACGTATGTGCTTGATACAATTGAGCCCCGAATAAAATTATTTTTAATAAAAGATGGGATGAACAATTTCTTGACACTGGAGCTGCTTGTGTGATATAAGCCATCTCAGTAAGGTGACAACTAAGCCCACACAGAAGATGCACATCAACCTGTGTAAGCAACGGATTGAAAGCAACAAAATACAAGATCAGAGGTGAGAAATATATTAGAACAAAAATTCTAAGCACCCAGTTTTCAGAAAGCTATAGATAAGAGTGAAAGCTCAAAATTAATTTGCAGATACCATAAGAGAAATAAGCCTTTATTGAATACCCATAGGAAATTGTCCAGTGGTGTGATAAACCCTGCCCATAGAGTACATCAGAAAGTACATTAATTGCAGATATAGTTAGGTTAAATTTAGCATCTTAGCTTTTTTTCCTCTTTAACCCATTTTAATTATTTTCTGCTTTCTTTTGGATCACAAAAATTGAATCAATGCTACTGAACAGGTTGTTTGGAAATTGTTAAATGAAACCTAATTTTTGTGTAAACTTTCATTGAAAACATAAAATTTCACTTAAAAGTAATAATGATCTTTGCTAGATAATTACATGACCCAGGAGCTTTTGACTGGATGAATTTGTCTTTTCCCAAGAGATCTGAATAATCTTTTAACTCAAGAAGTTCATGTTTTATAGTAGGTGGTTCAACAATAATAACTACAAAAACAAAACAAAAGCCACCCAGCAGGCCATTTTAGAGCTCTAGGTATTGGGACTAGTTATATAGTCAAGGTGGCTTTTATCAAGGTTAAGGGGTGGAGAGAGAAGGAAGGAACAGATTAAAGCCAGGAAACAGGGCAAAGGCATTCTTTGTCATTGTAATCACCAAACAATCACACATCTGTGAAGCATTAGTCATCTGTTAAAAAAAAGAATGTGTACTGTGACTCATGCTATCCTTTATGAGTCTTAGTCAGACCTGCTTTTTACTGAGCTGAAGTTCAGCCTGTTAATGTTTATGCTCTGATCCAAACCATGTCCCCCCCCCCCCCCCCGTAATTGTGGAAATGCCTGAAGCTTTGGTTTGAGGTAGGAAAGACACTATAAAGCAAAAGCATACAGAAAGTCAGAAAATAGAGTTTTAATGTTTTGAAAACGTTCTGAATATTAGGAATGTTACTTAAAACTAGAGTGGTCATTTTATTGCCTGAATTCATTAAGACAAAGACAGGCAAGGTACAGATTTGTACGTGTTTCATGTGTGGATTTAAGACATAGTAATGATGACGAATTTAATGGATGACACTGATGATAAGTGGTTTGTACACAATTTCAAGTCATTGCAACTCTATGTTCAGATTTAATACATTTTAAGAGATGATTTCTATATACGTTTTGTTTGACTGCTAATTTGACAGGTTGGAAGCTCAAGCCTACCTAGAGGTGTTGTTAGGTAGCTAGCATCAGGGATGGGACAGTCCATTGACCCATGCCCAGGAGAGCCAGCATAGGACAAAGCTGGATCTTCCCGCCAGTGGGCTCGGATGGACGTTACACCTGGAGCAGCCCACCTGGGGCAGGTGATTGCAATTCAGCCAATGGGATCGACCTGGGGTCGTTCACCAAACCTCCCCTGGGAACCCTTGAAAAGGCAGGGACCGGAAGGGAGAGGGGTGGTCTAGTTGTCTTCCTTGGAAGAGAGAGATCCTTGGGTGACCCTGATCAGTCTCTACCAGGCCGCATGGTCAAAGGAATCCTATGGGGGCCGCGTAAAACCTGAAGCTTCTTTTAACTCTCATTAAATTCACTTGGATCACGAGCCCGGCTTCGGCGTGAAATCTTTCTCGCGCGGAGCCAAGCACTGAGGTTGGAATCTAGTCAGGGAGAGAGAGAGAGAGAGACAGAGAGACCTTACAGTGTCTCTAAAGAAAGGCTGGAGGAGACACTTCCCCACAATCAGATACAAAAATCTCTGTGGAGCCAGTGGCGTCCTGACAGAAGTGGAGCCACCATCAGGCATAATTATCTTAAGAGCAACTGTTTGTTTCCTACACTTTATAGGAAAATGTTCAGTAGAACTGATATTATAATCTATATCTACAGATATTTGGTGATGAACATGACATTAGTTCATTGCTAATGTGTACGCATTGACATAAAATTCGACAGACTGTTCGCATATCAATTCTAATATAAAATCAAAGACAGTATCAATCAATCAAGAAGCAACTTATTGAGCACCTATGATGGGCCGACCATCTTAGGTTCATAAGAAGTTTAAAAACCTACACTAAATTGTCTTTCACTGAGGGTAAGGCCAGAGTATGTACACAGGTACAGATAAGAGCTCATGACACATGGAATCCAGATCAGATAAAACCCTCAGGAACAGAAATGGGCATAGCAATACCAGGAGACTAGGGGGAAGGTGGGGAGAGGAGGTGGGAAGAAACCACTGGGGAAGGGAGACTTTGGTCAGTGTAAGATATAAAAATAAAAATAATTCATAATTTATCAAGGACTCATGAAGGTGGGGGGGGGAGGGTAAAAAGAGGAGCTCATACCAAGGGTTCAAATAGAAAGTTAATGTTTAGAAAATAATTAGGGCAACATATGTACAAATATGCTTAATACAATTGATGTATTGATTGTTGTAAGAGCTTTAAGAGGTCCCAATAAAAATGATCTTTTAAAAAATTTTAATATATTAAATAGTGCTAAATTTTCCAGTAAAAATATGAAAAGAATTTAAAATATTTAGTCCAGAAGGCAAAAAAAACCACTCACATCATTCCATAAACTAGATTTATAGGGGCCTAAGCAAGGAAGACCCTACATGTTAAAAGCATGACCTCCAAACCAGATTGCTTAGGTTAGAATCTCATTTAGCTAATTAGCAGTGTGACCTTGGCTTTACTATTTAACTACTTAAGTGTCTGTTTTTTCATCTGGAAAATAAAGATAATTACACTACATCTTAGTGTTATTATAGCTTAATATTCATGAAGCACTTAGAATAGTGCTACATACATGTTTGTAAAATAAATAAATAAGAAGTAAAAGCTACAGAGTTCTATTGGACTCCTATTATCTAAATATTAAATCCAATTATTAGAATCAAGTCAATTAGTAAAAACTTACTGTCAAGTTGGTAAATTATATAGTCAAAGATAATTTTCTGTCATATGGGAATAAACTCTCACTTTGTTCAAATTAATTCTCTAGGTGATAATCTACTAAAAGTGATTAGTTTCTTTTAAAGGGACCCTGGTGGCATAGTTGATTAAGTATTGGGGATCTAACCCCAAGACCAGCAATTCAAAGCCACCAGAGACTCCTCCGGAGAAAAATGAGGCTTTCTACTCATAAAAACTACAGTCTCAGAAACCCAAAGGACAGTCATACCTGCCCTTTTGGACCGTTATGAGTCAGACTTGATTCAGTGGCAGTGAGTTGTTTTTGGTTAGTTTCTTTTAAAATAAAGATGACAACATAACATGGCCAAGCAAAGGAAGACACTGGGTGGTACTAAAGAGCAAAAGGCAACATTGGTAAATACAACTATAGTAATAATACATAATAATTCATAAGTGAACAAATGTGCAATGATTTATAGGAGTACACACACAAGTGTGTACTGGTTTGGAAGAGAATATTTGTATGTAAGTATCTGTATGAGGAGGCTTAAAATTTTGTGGATAAATTCAATATTTTTCAATTCCAGGTTTCCATGAACTTTTTGAGTCACCCTGGTATGTGATGCAAATGTATTTAGGCATCTAGTAGAACATATTGGGACAAAGTTATTGCAAACTTCTTAACGATAACCAAACATATTTAGAAACTGAGTTGCTGACCTTGAGTCCTCAGTATCATAGTCTCGAGGCACATCTAGGTCAATGGACATAATGTAGTCCATTAACACCATGCTCTACATCTTATTTTGTTGAGTAGTGACTGGGGTCTTAAAGAATTTTGAGCACTCATCTAATATATAACTATTGGTTTCTTCATATGCACAGGAAAGAATAGTGAAGAAAAACAAAGACTCAAGGAAACCTTTAATCCCCAGGACTATGGATCATACAAAGTTCACCTTCCACTAGCTTGAAACCTGAAACCCTGGTGGTGTAGTGTACATGTTGGGTTGTGAACCACAAGGGGAGCAGTTCAAAACCACTGGCTGCTCCATGGGACCAAGATGAGGCTTTCTAAAGAGTCTTAGAAACCCACAGGGATAGTTCTACCCTGTCCTATAGGGTTGCCATGAATTAAAGTTGATTTCGTTGCAGTGAGTTTTTATTTGTTTTGCTTTTTATGGCTACCAGTACTGTCCACTCTGACTAGTATCAAAATAAATGGTCCTAGACAGAGTAGGAAACATTTTAGGATAAATTTAAAAATTATAAAAAGACCAGTCTTTTAAATCTGGTCTATGGAGACTAGTACAACTCTTAATATAATCACCACTAGACATACTTCAGAGTAGGAACTTAATCCACTCCTGGAGATCAACTTTCAATCAAACATAAGCATGCCTTTAAAGTGAACATGAAGAATGTATCCTTAGAACAAGCAGCTATAAGACACCAAAAGGGCAGTGTCTTCCCTAAAACAAGTTTAGAAGGCAAGGAGATGCAAGAACGAAGAACTAATGGAAGCAGGGAACTAAGAGAGAAATTTGAAAGAGTGCTGTTACATTAAGAGGATTGCAATTAGTATCATGGAACAAAATGTACATAAATTGTTGAACGTTGAACTAATTTGCTCTGTAAGCATTCACTCAAACCATAATAAAAATTTGCAGATAAAATATAGATGAATATAGATCCTACCTCATAGGGTCATTATGCAAATTGAATAATATTTAAAAAATATTGGCATTTTCCTGCTAATATAAGATGCATAATCCATACCCAGACACTTACTAGGATAGTATAAAGGTTAGAAATTATATTAGCACATATAAATTATATTAGCATATATAACAATCCACAATCAACGATTGCAGCAATGAAGCAGCAATCAAAAGATCAAATGACATATTGCATTGGGCAAATCTTCTGTATAAGATCTCTGCTCTTATTAGTTATTTGAATAAATTCTGACTCATAGTGACCCCATATTTATATTACATCATATCGATCTATCAAATTATTAAGCTCAGCTACTGCCCAAACCAAGTAAGACACATTGTTGTTGGGATGATTCACACTCACAGTGATCATATAAGATAGAACAAAATTGCCTCATAGGGTTTCCAGTCTGTTATCCTATGGAGCTACTGGTGGATTTGAATTGCCAATCTTGTGATTATCAGCTGAGCGCTTAATAACTGAACCACCAGAAGTCCTTGTGAGTACCTAACCAGATGTTTAGGGAACCCTAATGATGATCAAGAACCAGTGGTATTAAAGAAAGACATCCACGTTCCATTAAAGGCATTAGTGGAAAAACAAACAAAGCAGAAATTGATGGGAATCGATTGAAATGTTTCAATAAGCTGATGAAACACTGAATATACTCACTCATCTGTACCAAGAAATTTGTCAGACTGGCAAACTGACTGGAAGAGCCACATTTGTGCCCATTCCAAAGAAAGGTGACATCATTTTCAGAAAATTTCATACAATACTATTAATATCACATACAAGTAAAACTTTGCTGAAAATCGTTCAAGCAATGTCACAGTAGGACATCAGAAATGGAATCAAGTTTTAAAGAGGATATGAAATGAAGGAAATCATTGTTCAGATGGATGCTGATTGAAGGCAGACAATACCATAAAGATGTTCGCTTATGTTTTATTGAATATTCAAAGGCATTCGATTGTGTGAATCATAGAAAACTGTGGATAACATTGAGAAAAATGGTTATTTTCAATGTGCTCATAAAAACCTGTACACAAATCAAAAGGCATTGTTCAAACAGAACAAGGGAACACTGCAAGGTTTAAAATCAGGGACAGTGCGTATCATGGTGTATCGTTTCATTATTTTTATTCAATCCGTATGCTGTGCAGATAATCCAAGAAGCTGGACTATATGAAAAAGGATGTGTCACCAGGATTGGAAGATTGCTCTTTAACAACCTGGGATATGCAGATACCAGAACTTTGCTTGCTGAAAGCGAGATTACTTGAAGCACTTATTAATGAAAATTAGCTTTCAGTGTGGATTACTACTCAATGTAAAAGAAAAAAAAATCCTGACAATTGGACCAAAAGACAACATCATGATGGAGAAATTATTGAAGTTGTCAAGGATTTCATTTTCTTGAATCCACAATCAATGTTCATGGAAATAGAAATCAAAATAGCTTTAACAATGTATTGCATTAGGCAAATCTTCTGCACAAGATCTTCGTTACAAGTTGAAGAGCAAGGATGCCACTCTGAGAACTAAGGGGTGCCTTGCCCAAGCCATGGTCTATTCAATCTCCTCAAATGCAATTGAAAATTGGACAATAACTAATGAAGACCGAAGAGTAATTGTAATTTGAATTACAGTGTTAGTGAAGAATATTGAAAATATTGTGCACTGGCAGAAGTAAAAAAAAAATCCATCTTGGAAGAAGTGTAAACAAAATGAATCTTAGAAGCAAGGGTGGCAGGGTTTCATCTGATGTACTTTGGACTTGTTATCAGAAGAGACCAGTACCTGGAATAGCATCATAAAATAGTACATAAAATAGAAGGCTGCCTCCAAAGAGGAAAGCCCTCAATGAGATGGACTGAAACAGTGGTTGCCACCATGCACTCAACCAACAATTGTTACGATAGCACAGGACCGGGCAGTGTTTCCTTCTGTTGTACATAGAGTCTTGGTGAATCAGAACTCACTCACTCAAAGGCACCCAACCATAACAACAGCAACAAATAGATCACAGCAGTCCCTGTGTAGTACAAGGTAACAGCCTTGAAATCCCTACGGAGCTTGTTTTCTCTGTGCATGGGGGATCACTGTGAGTCAGAATTAACTGGGTGGCAACTCAAAAGAGCAACAACAAATGACACCCGGGTAACCCTCTGCGTTAGCCCCAGCTCAGTTCTGCTTCTATTTCACAATCATGGTACTCTTTTTCTTTAAAAAACAAACAAGCAACAAAAAAACCAGGAGGTAAAGCAAGATGCTTCACTGGCTAAAGAAAGCTGGCTTCTCACTCCATACATCCATCCCAACCTAAGTAAAAATGAAATCTTTCTTACAATTCTATCCAGTAATCTCTGATAGTTCCTTTTATTTTGTCTATTTTGTTCTACTACCAGTACTTTTTTCCTATCCTTAATGTAGCTCTACCAAACAGCCTTTTTGACCTCCAGAACCATTCTCTACCCGAAGTTGTCCTTTTCTGAAGTCCAGATTAGTGGTTGAACCACTGACGTTTGGATTAGTGGTTCAGCACTTACCCAACAGTTCCACGAGGGCACCTTTACTGAAGAAAAACAAACTCACTGCCATCAAGTCTATTCTGGCTCTTGGTGACTGTATGGACAGAGTAGACATACTTCTCTGGGTTTCTGAAGATATAAATTCTTCTTGGAACAGAAGGCCTCATCTTTTCCCCAAGGAACAACTGGTGGGATTGAACTACTGACTATATGGTTACCATTCAAATTTGTAACCCACTATACCACCATGACTCCATTGAAGAAAAAGAGAGCAAAAGTAGCTGAATAAAGTACTAGGAACATTATCCAGGCCTAAGTCTATTCTCTAATTGATCTTCCATCCCCAATACATATTCCAGCCTTAGGACTTCACCAGAAGAACTCAATTCTTTTTGATACTCCTTATAGCCTACTCTACTCAAACTCTATTCCTTCCCTTTGTACCAATGAAAAAGAAACATGAAAATCAGATTTCTTAGCTTACTAACTATCTGGGTCATAGTACACAAATCCCCTCATTGCCTTGGACCTTGGTGTCCTCATTGACAATGAGGGAATGTGATTAAATTGTATTTATAGTACAACATCCTACAGTTCTGTCAGGCAAATACCAATTCGGTAGCACCTCAGTTTGTGACAGTTCACCGTGGTAAGCAATGGTGCCCTGGAGTTAGCTTTATGGGTTCATAAGAGTAAACTGTGTGCATCACTTCTCTATTTAGAAATCAGCAATAGTGGGAATACACACACACAATGGCATTCAGTCTATGCCAGAAAAAGGACTATTTTTTCTTCTTCTAGGGAACTGCTTATTGAACACTTACCAGGACACCCATGACTTTAAACTCTGGCTGCTTCTGTGGGAACATGACCTAGAATTAAAACTAACCACTAGTCCTATATGGACAATTGTAAGTTAACACTCCATTGTCATCAAGTAGACTCTGACTCATAGCAACCCTCTAAGACAAACTAGAACTGTCCCACAGGGCTTCAAAGCCCGGACTAAAATATGCCACACACATTGGTGATTTTTGTCTTCACAGTGTTTCATGCCTATTTACAATGAATGAGCCCTGGTCGTTCAGTGGCTCAGCATTTGGCTGCTAACTGAAACCTGTACACTTTGTCTGTCAGTTTGCCATACTACAGTGGCTTGTTGTTGCTGTGATGCTGGAAAACATGTCACTAGTATTTCCAATGCCAGCAGGGGCACCCAAAGTGAGCAGGCTTCAGTGGAGCTTCCAGACTAAGAAGAGAGGGATCTGAACTGGTAAGTCATTCTTTTTAACAATATGTATGCCCCAACCCTGGTCCCATTCCTGCTTTTGTAGTCTCTAGTGTATTGATGTAATTTTGATGTAATAATCTGTTGGCAATCATGAATTTTTGACAGTTCCTTTTGTTCCATGTCCTAGGTATCTAGTTTCTCAATTGTGACTCCTCATATGCCATTTTGACCTCATGCTAAAGGACTCCCTATCAAGATGATGAGTCTCTGTCTTTGTCCCTTTAAGATTTAATAATAGTTCTCCTTAAATTATATTGGAGATTGAGATCTCTTTTATACCCTAAAACAAACCAGTCAGAAATAGAACACCAGGCCTTTTTAATTTTTCTGAATAGTATCTGACTGGACCTGAACTTCCAACTTTCAGGTTAGAATAAAAATCAGGTTTTTAAAAAAAGATAAGACTGTTAAGACATAGAGTCAAGATAAAAAATTTTAGATGTAGAAAGTCTTTTCATCATTATTGTATCTTCATTTTAATAGATGAAGTTAAATGAGGCTCAGAGATATCTTTGGTCCACGTTACACAGAGAATGCAAAGTTGAGGTGAGAACCCAGGATTTCTGATTTTAGCAGGTTTTCTTTTATTATGTTTTGTTTTAAAATCTTGGACATGCTGCTCAGAAACGATGCATTTCATCTTCTAGTCTAGTTCGAACCATATTCAGGGGACCTGAGAATCTCTCCCCAAAAAAATGTTTCTGAATGAAATGACACATTCTATATCAAAATGGTTAAATATAAGTTTAATTTAATTATTGCCTCTCAAGTTTTCTGCCTTACCATTTAGTTAAGAAGTTGAATGGATTCATTTCAAAGCAATGCAAGAGGTAAGCTATTAAAGTAATTGCAGAGAAACTAATCTTGTCATTCCAAGGTCATCTTATCTGATTCCTCTTCCTGCTCATGCAGAAAACACTTTGTAAATTGTCCAGTGTCTTTCTACTATTTCTGCTTACCCAAAAATTGAACTTTACCAGTGGGGGACTGCAGAAAAGTAGCAACTTTGACCTTTTATACAAATTAACTCAGATCGTGATTTATAAATAAGAATGCATGATACAAAAATTGGGATTATTATTAATATCATCTTCTTAGTCTAAAAATTCATTTAAATTCCAGTTCTGAGGCATTTTTTACTTATCATGAATAAGAATGGTGTAGTGATTAAACGTACTCTCTCCTCAAACAACGCTGGGTTAATGCTCTTTCTCTACCACTTATGGATCATGTGACTTTGAAAGGGGAGTTAACCCTTACTTAGTGCCTGAAATCAAGGCACTTTTCAACCTGCAACCAGAGGCCCTGTTCCATCCTAAACGTTGAAAGTGCTTTACTACCTCGAGTACCACACACATACTTAGGACCATGGAACTGCCAATGCGAAGTCTCAAGAACACAGTGTTAACTCTAAGTAATCGCCCTGGCTATTCAGGAAGACAGGGAGTAGTAGTTTGCCTAAAGGAAAGAGAAAAATAAATGAAGCCCCTACACACACAAAGTATAAGGAAGAGAGTCTTACGGGAGTCTTCCTCAGAAATAAGACAGGTAAATAGAAAAAAAAAACTATCATTCTTTGTTCTCTATTCTGGCCTGTCCACCACGTGTCTGTCAATTTGTCATACTGTGGTCGTTTATGTGTTGTTGTGATGCCGACAACTATGTAAGCAGTATTTCCAATGCCAGCAAGTCCATCCAAAGGAAATAGGTTCCAGCAGAGTTTCCAGACTATGAAAAAGGAATAAGCTACTCACATCTGAGGAGTTAGCCACATAAAACCTTATGGAAAGAACTGAAACTTTGTAAGATACTGAAAACTTCAAGAAAAGAAGCAGAACATTGTTGGAAATTGTCCCAGAAAATGAGCCCCTCCGGTAGGAATGCGATCAAAATATGATTGAAGAAGAGGCTACTTTCTCAAGGTAGTCAACCATAATGAGGAGGATGGAGTAAAGCCTCCGGGAGTAAAGTCTTCAGGATGTATGAGTATTTGCTGAAGTGGTATGATTCAAAATGAGAATAAAGAGTTGCGAATATAAATTTATAATTAGAACTTGGAATGTACGGTGTGAATATAGGAAAGTAAGTTTTCAAAAATGAAATGGAATGAATGAAGATTGTTATTCTAGGTATTGGGGGAATAAGATGGACAGGTAGTAGCGATTTTGAAACAAAAAATCATATGGTTTACTGCTAGGAATGACACAATCAAGAAGAATGGTGAATTAGTCATAGACAAAAAGGACATTTCAAGGTCAATCTTGAAGTACAATGCTGTTTATGATAGGATTATATCTGCATTCAAGAAAATTCAATTAATACATCTATTATTCAAATATATGCACCAACCACCAAAGCTAGTGATGAAGATTTTGAGTATTCTACCAATATCTTTAATCTGAAATGGATCAAATGCGCAATCAAGATGGTTGATAATTATTGGTGATTAGAATGCAAAAGGTGGAAAGCAAAAGGATGGCACAGCAGTTGGAAAATCTGGCTTTGGTGATTGAAGCAAAGCTGAAGATTGCATGATAGAATTTTGCAAGTCCCAAACTACCTGGCTACCATTGGTTCTCCAGAATCTGCAACCAGTGTATGAGAAGTGCTGTGTGGATATATATTTTCAGATAAAGGAAAACAAAAACAGAATTTGTAAAAACAAGATCAACCTCACAAAAAATATTAAAGGGCGTTCCCTGGACAAAGAATCAACAACAGACAATGAACTAAAATTATCATAGAATACATTACTATTGAGAAATCATCCTACTTATGCAACACACGTTAGATGAAACACAGCTATACAAATCAAAATAAGAAAGCACAGATAATTTTTCCCAGTAATGACAACAGCAAAATAGAAGGAAAAGAGTATATAATAAATAATTGAATGAAGAATGTACTGAGTCCTTTGCAAAAGGCAACAAACTGTCCTAAAATTGGAAAGAAAGCAACAACAACAAAATCTACCTCAAAGTAAAAAAGTTAAAATATCAACAAAACAAGAAAGAGTAAAATCATAATCTCCCGTTAAACAGTAAGATAAAAACAAGAAGACAAAGAAAATATTGACAATAAAATGCATAAACTAAAGGAATGTAGCACACAAAAATTATCATGAACAATTAAACCAGTAACACCATAAAAAGATACAACAAAATGGCACAAAAAGAATCATAACAATAACAACAGTGAATGTAACAACAGTGAATGTTTCAATAACAACAGTGAATGTAAATGAATTGAGTTTACTAGGTAAGAGACAACGACTTACAGAATTAATAAGAAAACATGAGTTTTAATATGCTTTTTACAAAAGCATGTTTAAGACAACAATACTAAAAACCAAAAGAGAGAAAAAATATATCAAGGTGATGGTAGTCAAAAGAAGGCAGGAATACTAATAATAATTTGTGACAAAATAGACATCAAAGCAAAAGCCATACTGAAAGACCAAAAAAATATATACTGATGAAAGCCACAGCTCAATAAAAACACATAACAATAATTAACATCTATGCATTTAATGAAAGACCTTTAAAGTGCATACCAAATTCTTATACAAATTTAGAGATAAATAGACTATAATGTAATAAAACTAGGAGAATTTAATACATCAATTTGATTAAAAAAAAAACAATCAACTCCAAAGACTATCAACAAATATACAGATCAACAGACCAACACAATGACTAACTCTATCTCTTAGACATAAACAGAACAACAAAAGCACAACATACATTATTTTCTAGTGCACATAAAATGTACTTCAAGATAGACAATACTTTAGGTGATAAAGCAAGCATCGATAAATTGTAAAATATCGAGATACTACAAACCATCTTTGCAGAGCACAGTGCTATAAAATTATTACTGAACCTTTAGATGATCAACAAAAAAAAGTCAATTACATGGAAATTGACCAGCACTTTTCTTACAAGTCACTGGACAAAAGAGTACAAAAGTCCTTGAAGCAAATGAGACTGAAAATACAATATATCAAAATCGCTGGGACACAGCAAAAGCAATACTCAGAGGGAAATTTATAGATATAAGTACACAAATTTAAAAAGAAGGAAAAATCAAATAAACACTTTAACACATCAACTACAAAACTTGGAGCAAGACCAGCAAAACAGACTCTCAGATACTAGAAGAAAATAAATAATGAAGATTAGAGCAGAAATAAATGAACCGGGCAGGGGTGATGCAGAAAAATAAACAAGACAAAAAAGTTGACTCTTTTTTAGTTTTGCCTGTGGTCCATCAATTTTGTTAATCCTTCTGAAAGACAAAGGGGTTGCAGAAGCAAATGTGGTGAAGAAAGCTGATGGTGCCCGGCTAGCAAAAGATATACAGTCTGGGGTCTTAAAGGCTTGAAGATAAACAAGTGGCCATTTAGCTGAGAAGCAACAAAGCCCACATGGAAGAAGCACACCATCCTGTGTGATCACGAGGTGTCAATAGAATCAGGTATCAGGTATTGTGTTAGACAGGGTTCTCTAGAGAAACAAAACCAGAAGTCTAATAATTTTATATATATTTATACAGATAGATATATAACATAAGAAATAAGCAGTTAATTAAATTATAAATCAGTACAAATGGCCCAGTGCAACTCACTCCCGTGAGACAGTTGTGAGACACTGGCAGTTCTTCAAGTCTTGAGGGCCACCAGTTCGTCCTCTATCGTGCAATTCAGGCTATCCAGGCACAGGCAGCAAACAGCAAGGCCGGTCAGAGGCACAAAACAAGCACGGCAGTTGCACACTGATCCAATGATCAAAGAGCAAGAAAAAAGAAAGGCAAGGATCGCTGAACCATTTATCTCTCTGCCCTTCAATTAACCCCACATGTGTTTATCGGCCAGGTTGGCACAACTAACTACCTCAGGAATCAAAGAACAAAAAATCATATCATTGTGAATGAGGGAGAGTGTAGAGTGGGGACCCAAAGTCCATCTGTAGGCTACTGGACATCCCGTTACAGAAGGGTCATGGAGAGAAGATGAGCCAGTAAGGGTGCAGCTACATGTAACCATTTTTCAAATTGTGAAACTGTTATTATGGTTCAATTTATTCTATCATGGTCCAAAAATTATGCAGCATTCCATCATGGTCCAAAAATTATCATCACAGTATATACGGAGAGGAAAGATAAACTGAAAGTGTCATCTCACAGAAAGGTCCAACATTTAGTCTCAGAATGTGTATGTCCTACAAAGAAATATTTTTAAGAGCAGCCACAACAGTTGCCACAGAGTCATGGGAATGAGACCTGTACGGAGTTTGCATTAGTGGTGGGAAGATGATAAATATAGAGAGGAGATATCCACCATATATTATTGGTCAGGAATACCATGGTGAGGGTATCTGAGCAGTCAGGGTCCTGGTGAATGAGGTCAGTGAGGGCAGACAGAAAGAGAAATTAAAGAGGAAAGGCCACCCACTCTCTTTGCCAATAAATAGAACCTAAAGGGCAGATTCTAAAATCTACTCACAGAAAACCAGCCATTTAACACCTTTCTAACACAGTTCTAGTCTGACTCACTAGGGTTTGCCATGAGTCCGAATTTACTCGAGAAACTGGTGTGTGTGCGTGTGTGTGTGTGTGTGTGTGTGTGTGTTCTGAAGGATCATCATACTATTTCCATCTACTTCTTTCCAATGGACTTGCTATTTCATACCTCCAAGCTATAAAGAATCTATCTTTATAGACACTGTAGAGAGCCTCAGCAGAGATGGCACTACATCTAACAAGCAAGACTTCTGACTCCCTGCTGAGCTATAAAGGAACTGGAGGAACCAGAGCAGAAATTTATTGTTTCCCAAACTTCTTTATCAGCTAGGAACTATACAAAGCCCCCTTCTTAGATTTTTCTTCCTTAAAACCTTGTCTTTGCTGCTAACACCATATACAAATATTACATTGAGCCAAATTATCTTGTCTCTATTATGATGATCCTAATTGAATCTCTCATATTAAAATCCATATCTGGGAGGGCTGGACAATATCACACAGTCCTACAAATTTATGGTAAGACAAACTTACAATCCAGAAATCACTTAGGCCACAGACTCAAAATTCTTTCTCTCAACTTTGGTCAATTCTTGCAACTAATGTCCTCAATGACTCTTTCAAATTTGCCTCTGACCCTGATCTCCAAAGTACATAATTGTATTTCACAATATGCATCCCTTACATTAACTTATCCATGCCCACACTAAGCTATAACTCCTCACCAGGTTCAAAAGACCACAAGTCCTTCCTTCTTTTCAAACCCAGCTCCTTCAACCTCTGTGTTCTTGACTTCATTTCCTCACACCCGTTCCAGCAAACTCTCTTTATGTTCCAGTAAACATTCTTATTCATTTATCTACCACAAACCTCTCCTATTTAATTTATACCTTCATATAAGGTCTAAAACACTTACATATTGTCCCTCAATCTAAAACACAGCCTTTTCTCTTCCTCATATTAATGAAATGCTTATCTATGTTAGCTGTGTAACTACTTTAATGACACCAAATTTCCAAATACAATAGAAAAATACCAGCCCTTATCTTATTGCATCTGTTGCCTGTATTTCAACTTGTACCTAGTCCCTTTTTGAAACTTCCTGTTCTCTTGACCTTTGTAACGCCATAAAATCCTCTGTTCTCTGTTGTGGAAAACATGAGTTGTTTCTCTGTGCCCAATGTATCTGCCTTCATGCGTCTTATAGCAAGATGTGGTGTTGGTGGGGTTGCCAATCATAGTATCTGGCTTAAATGAATAGTCCATGGATGGGCATGTGACTTATACCAGGCCAGTTAAAGTCTTCCCCCAGGATTATTTTGAATTTCAAATTAGCCAGGAAAAGCTTTTTCTTTCTGGTTATGCAGCTAAAAATAAATGAGCCAGAAATTGATTGAGATGACGGTTATAACTTCAAAGGGTGACCCTGCCTGAGAAAAAAGGAGCCAGCATATAGAGCCTGAGAAAAATGTCTTAACAGTATTTCCTTGTTTAAATTATACCCCAAATCAATTCTGATTCAGACTGTGCTAATATGATGATGTGATCCATCAAATTCCCATCTTTGATTTAAACCAAATTTCTATTTGTTTGTTCTTCTCAAGTTCTCCATCTGTCTGTGCCAGTAATCTGTCCTCGCATTCTATTCATTCCATTCTATATATGCTACCTTGAAGACTGCAGGGAGACTCATGGGTCCATACTTTTATCTATGGGCTGAATACTCACCTCTGCGTCTCAGTCTATATTCCCAAACCACATATACCCCCTGAGTTTCATACTCTAGAATTAACTCAAAACTAAATAATTGCATATTAATTATACAAACATTTCATACTAGTTTGATCACAGTGTTAGAAGTTGGGATGGTGTCACCCAGTGCAGTAACTCATCGTATTACTTCCACCTCCCATGGACCTAAGAATCGTGTAATGTCTATTATCAATATTAATCATAGAATAATATGTGATACAGTTTCAAATAATTTAACATTATATGTATTAAACTATATGAAAAATAAAAGCAAATTTGTTTTATAAAAATCTTTCTATATCAAATTAAACAATATTCGCATTATTAACTGGGCCACTCTTTATTGTTATCCTTCTTTTCCTTTAATTATGACTTCCTTCTCAAAAAAGGTATTAATACAGATTCCCAAATAGTATCACAAGATTATAGTCAAAGTACCAGAAAAGTTTTCAAAACCAGTAATTAAAAAACACCAGGAGAAATGAAAACAACATTCATGCATATAAAACCCACATAATTCTAAGCATCCTTGTAATTGGATTATAGTGACAGTTCTGAACAATGTATAATAGAAGGTTAAAAAGTAAATTGACATAAAACTGCAGTTCTGTTACCTTGATACATGTAGGATGGGATTACAAAAATGGTTTTGTCATTATACCTACAAGATTATGATACATATAAGAGCCAAATAAAATAATTAATTTTATAAATAATTTTCAGGGAGTTCCAGCAAGATGGCACCCAACTATGCAGCCCATATTGGGAGCTCTTAGAGATCATTGTACCTGGTGTCCAGGAGAACATGTGTGGGGATTTGGATAGGTGAAATCTCCCGTAACAGCCCAAAGTACATCCTAGGTCCAGAAGACAACCTACCCCAGCATTTAGCCTTGCTCGGGAAGGCAGGAGATCAGTGACCTGGTCCCAGGGACTCCCCACTACACACAGGCCACACTACTTCTAACCCTACCGCAGGCACCATCTGCCAATTGCCACCCCCCCTCAGCCTTATCACCACATTCGCAACTAACCAGCAGTCATAATGAGTAACCCAAAATTGCAATTGCACCCCCCACACAGGGACAGTACACCTGCAGCTCTCTCCACCCTAAGCAGGTCCCTCCTCCTGGGGCTCCCTTGAACCCATTTAATGGTGGATCCACCACTGAGCTCATGTCCCTCCACCTGTACAGCTGTGCCACTAGTGTCCGTGACTAAACCCTGTCTGCAGGCTGCCTGCAGGAAGTTTAATCACCTGCAGCTGCGGCAGCTCTCGTCACCATTTCCCAACACCCCACCCCTGCAGCAGCTGCGGCTCTTAACCTTTCATCACCCTCAGCAGCAGACCTGTGCCTGTTTGGTGCCCTGTGCCAGTGGCGGCAGCAGCTGCCCCTACCAGTGCCAAACACTCCCACCCTGTGGCAGTGGGACCTTCCCTACTGTCACCCAGCACCTTCTTGCTGAGTAACAGAACCTCCCCTTAATGCTCAGAATCTCCACCCACAGCAGGGATGGAGGCTTTCCAGCACCAGTGGCAATGAGGCTGTTAGCACCTTTGCTCAGCAACCCCTCCTGTGGTAGCTAGGCTTTCCCTACATTTGTTTTATATTTGATGTCTTTTTAAAAAGGCTTAAAATTGGGGTCTGAGAGCTCAGACCAAACTGGAAGGCCAGGGGCATACCTAATAGTCATCAGCATCATACCAGTCTCTGAGCCCTGCCCCCCCACCACCACAACTGGTCACCGAGTCTCCTCAGCACACTGCCTACATAGCACTCTGACTCACTACCAAAGTAAGCCATAAGCAGCCCTCAAAAACACTCGTACCAGTCACACAGAAAAAGAACTCAGGGCTCCTTGGTCTCCCAGAAACTTGGCACCCAATTCTTCCCCAAAAGACATGCAAACAGCAATATACAACAACACCTTCATCAAGGAATCAAGAAAGACAAAACACAGTAGCAGAGCTAATGATGCTTATAGAAGAACCAGACGTGGATCTTCCACAAAAAGAAATCTTCAGAAGGCTGCTTGGAGTAATAGAGGAGATGAGAGAAGCAACACAGAATAAGGACCCAATGATAGATGAGATGAAGTTCACGGTAGAGTGGATAAAGTCCATGTACCAAAGGGAAATACTTGAGCTAATGGATGAAGTAACAGATGCTAAACACAAGTTGGCAGATCTCATGAATACACTACAGGATACAGAGAATTGTACCAGTGATCTCGAGGACAATCGAGCAGACTTCAAAAAATAGGAAAAACAGTTAAACAAAATAATGAAAGAGGCAGTAGAAAACATGAGATCAATGACAGATACTATGAAGAGAAACAATACTCAAATCATTGGTCTACCAGAACAAAACACAACAAAGAAGTCAACATATAAATTAGTGAGGAAATTTCTGGAAGAAAACTTCCCCAGTTTAATTAATGAGAACCAAACTCTCATCCAGGATGCAGAGAGGGCACCAATAAAGTCCAGGAAGAACTCACCAATGCATATAATAGTAAAATTATCTAACTTTGAGGAAAAAGAGAAAATTTTAAGACCAACAATAGAAAAAGAGGTGTTCACATACAATGGTGCTCAGGTAAGAATATGCTCAGACCTACCAAGCAGAAACCATGAAGTGGAGGAAAGAATGGTGTAACATCTTCCAAAAGCTGAAAGAAAAAAAATCTGCCCAAGAATGCTCTACCCTGCCAAATTACAGATCAAGATCGAAGACAGGACCAAGAAAAACTCAAAATAATATGCCGTAAAACGCCCAACCCTGCAGAAGATCCTTGCTGACTCACTATGGTCAGAAGACCAACATCCACCAAGCATAAGCAGGAGACCACCATATTACCCAACTCCACTCAGAATCCAATGTGTCAATAACAATTACCAAGATGACATGGCCACAGAGGGGAAGAAGACAAGAAAGAAGCCACACACACCACAACAGCACACTGATATAAAGGGAGACAGTAAAAAAAAAATCACAAAAGGCATGAAATAACAGTAATGAATCCATGGATAGTGATAATAACTGAGTGTCAATGGTCTCAACTGATACATAAAATCCATAGGCTAGCAGACTGGCTCATAAAACACAACCCATCAATCTATTGCCTGCAAGAGATGCATCTTAACCTTGCAGACAGAAATAGACTAAGAATAAAAGGTTGGTAGAAAATATACCAGGCAAACAGCAACTTAAAAAAAATCCAGGGGGTTGCAATCCTAATCTCCAACAAAATTGACTTCAAGAAGCAATTCATAGCAAGAGACAAGGAGGAGAACTATACAAGGCTCAAGTGATCCATAAACTGGGAACAACCAGCAAGCTTAATAAATATATGTGCACCTAACGAGAGACCCACAAAATTCATCAAAAACTCTATTCAAAAGATGAAAAAAGAAATCACAGCTTCAACAATCATAGTAGGTGACTTTAATAACCCACTATCAGGGGAAAGATAGATCACTGGGAAAGAAACTCACAAGGAGGCTACAGAGCTAAACACAACAATTAGGCAACTGTACCAGTTTTTTACATCCAAATGTAAAAAAAAAATCACATTCTATTCAAGTACTCATGGCTCCTTTTCAAAAGCAGGCACATAGTGGGGCACAAGTTGAGCCTGAGTAAATTCAATCACATAGAGATTACTCAGACATCTGTCTTGGATCATCACACCATAAAGCTAGAGATCAATAAAAGGATGACCAGAAAAACAAGGGCAAAAAGTGGGAGGTTGAATACCAATCTTCTGTGACATGAATGGGTAGTGATCCAGATTATAGAGGAGTTTAGGAAGTTTCTAGATACTAATGAGAATGAGAATACAAAGTATCAAAACCTATGAGATACTGCAAATGCGGTTATCAGAGGTACCCTAATAGCAGTAAGTGTATATTTGAAAAAGGAAGAGAGACTTATGACTGATACACAATCACAAAATCTCCAGCAACTAGAACTGAGTCAATAGAACAAACCCTCCAGTAGCAAAAGAAAAGAAATAATAAAATTAGGGCAGAGATAAGCCAGTGGGAAGACAAGAGAACAATAAAAAATATAATTGCACAGCAAAAAGCTGGTTCTTTGAAAGGATCAACAGAATTGACAGACTGCTGGCAATCCTAACTAAGGAAATAAGGAGTAAACATTAATAGCCAGGTTGAGGGAGGAAAACAAAGGAAATCAGAATGGACCACTATGAGATTAAAAGGATAATCATAAAGTACTATGAAATTCTGTATTCTAATAAATTCAACAACGTGGAAGACAAAGACAAATTCTTGGAAAAACAATCCCACCTTTGATTATCCCAGATAGAGATCAAGAACCTCAAAAGACCCACAGCAAAGGAAAAATTAGATGATACAGCTATCAAGAAACTACCAACAAAAAACATTTCCGGACCCCACAACATAACAGGAGATTTCTACCAAGCATTCAGGGAAGAGCTGACACCAATCCTCCATAAATTATTTCAGATTGTAGAAAAGCATGGCAAACTCCCAAATTCATTTTACAAAGCCAGTTTAACTGATACACAAACCGAGGAAGGATCCCACAAGAATAGAGTACCACAGACTGACATCTCTAATGAACATAGATGCAAAAATCCTTAACAAAATATTGGCCAATAGAATACAAAAGTATATAAAACATATCATCAAACCATGATCAGGTGGGTTTCATCCCAGGGATGCAGGGATGGTTTAATGTACAGAAATCCATTAATATAATATGCCACATTGATAAGCAAAAATATAGGAACCACATGATAATATAGAGAGACGTGGAAAAGCATTTGACAACATCCAAACACCCATTCCTACTCAAGATACTCAAGACTATAGGAATGGAAGAAAAATTCCTCAAGTTAATAAAAGCTATCTATGAAAAGCCAACAGCCAACATCAAAGCCAATGGAGAAAAAGATGAAAACAATGCCACTGAAAACGGGAACCAAACAAGGATGACCCTTGTCCACACTTCTATTCAATATCATATTGGAGGTCCTAGCTAACAACATAAGACAGTGAAAGGACATTAAAAGCATCCAACTCAGTGAGGAGGAGGTGTAACTATCCCTGTTTACAGACAACATGATTCTATACATTGAAAATCCCCAAACCTCCATAACAGTAGTACTGACAGTAATAGAGGAATATGGAAGAGAGGCAGGATACAAGATCAACAAACAGAAATTTATTGGTTTCCTATGTATATCAGACAAGACCATGGAAGAGGAGATCAAGAAGGCAATAACCTTCCCACAGCCAAGAACAAACTGAAATATCTAGGGATATATTTAAACAAAAAAAAACCAAAAGATTTATACAAGGAAAACTACAGGACCCTACTACAGGAAACCAAAAGCTACCTCCACAAATGGAAGAATATCCCATGCTCACGGACTGGAAGACTGAATATAGTAAAGATGCCAATCTTACCAAAGTCACTATATAAGTTTAAACTATCCCGATTCAAATACCAACAATCTTCTTTAAAGAATTGGAAACTTGACCACCAAATTCATATTGAGAGGGAAGAAGCCTAGAATTAACAGAGAACTCCTCAAGAAGAAGGACAAAGTTGGAGCACTTACATTACCAGATTTTAACACCTATTACATAGCCACAGTAGTCAGAACAGCATAATAGTGGTAGAATGACAGATGCTCAGAACAATGAAAAAGAACAAAAAACCCAGAAATCAAATCATCAGCATATTGGCAACTGATCTTTGATAAGGGTCCAAAAAGCACCAAGTGGGAGGTGCATGCCCACATTAGCAACTGGTGCTGGAAACAATGGCTATCCACCTATAGAAAAATGAAACAAGACATTTTCCTCATGCCATGCCCAAGAACAAACTCAAGGTGGATCACAGACCTAGAAGTAAAACACCAACTATCAGGAACATCAATGACCGAATCGGGACAAACCTAAGAACTTTAGCCCAGGGAATACATAGGCTAAGTGCAATGGGGAAGGGTACACACAGGAGAATCTGAAATGGACAAATGAGATTTACTAAGGATAAAACCCTTGTGTGCATCAAAAGATTTCTCCAATAGGGTAACTAAAGAACCCACAGACTGAGAAGATTTTATCAATGACATAAAAGACAAAGGGCTTATTACTAAAATCTACAATACCCTCCTAGCCTGCAATAAGAGGAAAACAGTTAACTTCTAAAGAAGTGGGTAAATGACCTGAAAATGAGTTTCACTAGGTAGAAGACCCAAACGGCCAATAAACATGAGGCAATGCTCCCGATCTTTAGCCATCAGAGAAATGCAAATTAAAACAACCAGGAGATGCCATATAGCACCCTGAAAGTTAGCCCAAATCAGAAAATCAGACAGCAACAAATATTGGAGGGGATGTGACCAGATAGGAACTCTCCTCCATAGCTGGTGGTTATGTAGATATATACAGCTTCTGTGGAAAGTGATTTGGCAATACTTAAAGCAAATGGAAATTGATTTACCATGACCAGGTGTTTGTACTCCAATGTTTATTGCAGTGCAATTTACAATTGCAAAAAATTGTAAACAAACTAAATTTCCATCGACAGATAAGTGGATTAATAAACTATGGCACATACACACAATGGAGTACTATGCATCACAAAAAAACACACATGAACCATGTGATTTCATGGAAACGGTTGGAGGAAAGTATGCTAAGCAAAGTCGGCTAATCACAAGTACAAATACGTCCCTCAGGTAGGTATAATCAGCATAGTAGGTCTAGAAGAAAAGTCATTTATCTCACAATATAGGAGTTGAGGTACAGGCAATTGGATGGAGGTCAAACCAAACCCAAGGAGGTCCATGTTAATCCAACACAAAGAATGAGAAAGAGGGGAAGGGAGAGGGAGAAAAATTGGAGGAAAGGGAGATGATGGCATGGGAGGAGCAGGACACTAACCGATTCAGGGGGAGAGTATTGGCTAGGTCTCCACAGAATTGGGAGTGCACATACAGGCGACACAACAGCGCACCAAACCATGAAGGCAGTGTCACCACGTGGGAAAATGCAGGAAAAAAATTGGGCTACATGGCTGGTCTAAATCAGAGTCAAACTGACCCCCTCCCTAGAAGCATGTGTGACATAGAACAACACTAATCCTACAGGTTGGGGAGAGGGACCGGCATACCACACTCACACGAAAGCAAACCAAGAAGGAAAAAGAGAAAGGGATGGTCTAGACCCCATATTGGCAGAGGATGAGGTCCCTTCACTGAGATGCTAAGGCACAGAGAGGACTGTAGAGCTGACAACAGTTCAAGACATGTTGTTACCTCACTGAAGCATGCCACGACAGAGGACAATCCTGGGAACATAGTGGAGAGCTAGTCTGGTCTGAACCGCCCACAGCAGGGCAAATCAAGAATGGAACATATCAGATTAGCAATGGGAACAAACAAACATCACAGAGCCCCTAAAAGAGTCTCCAAAATAGACTTCAGGCTAGGGGGGGGCACCTCCTGGAATTCTCCCAGGGGTGGTGGGGAGATAGTCATAAAGTTCAGCTTACAGACCTGGAGTTATGTGTGGGTTTTTTTTTGTGGTGGTGGTTTGTTTTGTTTTTTTTCAATCTTTTGCTTTCTTTTTGTTTGGTTCATGGTATTGTTGCCTTGTCTACTGATATAAGAAAGGAATGGGAAGAAAGCTAGAAGAGTAAGCAATGGGGACCGATGGTCCCAGAGGAACTTGGGGAGAGAAGGAGATGGGGGAAGGGAATGGTGAGCAAACAACGTCACAGACAGGGGAACACTAGGGAATTAAGATCAATAACAAGGAGGACATAGAGATCCTGGGGGTGATGGAGCAATAGCATGCTAGCTGAGAGGAATTACTAAGAGGCGGGAGTGGAGTGAGCATGATGGTGGGGCAGGAGGAAGGTAAAAGGAAACTGGAATGATCTAGGAAGTACAGCTACAGATAGAAATATAAGTATAGGTGTGTACACATGTAAATACATCAATTCATAAAGTAGAGGTATTATTCTATGTACATGTATCTATATGGCAGTACACTGACGTAGTGGGTGGACTTTGGGCCTCTGTTCATATCCTCCCTCAATACAAGAACATTTTGTTCTAACAAACTGGCATTCTGTGCTGCTCACCCCACCCCCTCCAGCACAATTGCTGAAGACAAAATGGGTGCATAAGCAAATGCAGTGAAGAAAGTGGATGGCACCCAGCTAATAAAATATATAGTATCTGGGGTATTAAAGGCTTGAAGTTAAACAAGTGGCCATCTAGCAGAGAAGCAAGAAACCCTCATGGAAGAACCACACCAACCTGTGCAATCATGAAGTGTCATTGGGACCTGGTAATAGGCATCACAAAACTCATAACAAAAAACATCATATTGTTGAGAAAGAGGGGGTTCAGAGCAGAGAACCAAAGCCCATCTGTAGACAATGGGACATTTTCCCACAGAGTGGCCATAAGGAAGGGATGAATCAACCTGGGCACAATAAAGCACTGATGAAACACATAATATTCCTCTGGTTCCTTAAGGCTTCCTCACCCCTCACTCTCATGAACCCAGTGCTGCCTCTCACTTCAGACTAGACAGGAGCATGTTCACAGGTACAGATGAGATAAGGCCTCACAACACACAGAAACCAGGAACAGGCATGGGAACTGGGATATCATAAGGGTGGGGGAAATGTGGGGAGAGGAGGGAGGAAAGTGGAAATGATCAAAATGATCGACACATAACCACACACACCCTCCAGGGGGACAAATAACAGAATCCATGGGGGAAGGGAGGCAGCAGGCATTGTAAGATATGAAAATAATAATAATTTATAATTTATCAAAGGGTTATGAAGGGGGAAGGAGCTGATACCAAGGGCTCAATAGAAAGTAAAAGTCTAGAAAAGAATGATGGCAACATATGTACAAAAATGCCTGATGCAATTGATGTATGGGTGGGTTGTTATAAGAATAGTAAGAGCCCCCAATAAAATGATCTTTTAATAAAAGAGAAATATTTAAAATTAAAAAGTCATAATTTTCCATTGAAACACAGCTTAATTTTGTGAACACCTCCTCTAACAGTGTTATCTAACCTAGGCTGCACTTCCACATGCCCCTAGTAATGCTACTGGGTGACAATAAACCAATTTTCCTGAGAATAGGCCCAGGAAATGTTTATTCCTGTGGCCGGTGCATAAATATTAGTAGTAATATTTTATACACCCACTCCTCACATTTTGACATGGTTAGGTTAGAATGACCATTTCATTATGCAAAAAGTGGCATTCTGCAAAAGGCTAATCACATCAGATCAGAAGTCTAAATTCCTTAGAATGCTAAAAAATGATTCTCCATATTTTGCTTTCAATTTCATCAAGGCTGTGACCTGATGACGGAGGCTACATTCCACCACAACTGCTGGCACTGAACAAAGATGATTATGTTATGCTAGATTCCATTATGGATTTACTTTCATTGCGTTATATCATATTGAGGATTACTGTAAACTTCTTAGAGCTACACACACACGCATTATCTGTTACATTGGAAAGCATTTCACTTGTATTTCAAATGCCAGGAGGGTCACCAAACATGAACAGATTTCAATGGAGCTTTCAGACTAAGAGAAGACTATGAAAAATGAATTGGCTGCCCACTTCAGAAGAAGTAATCACTAGAAACCTTAGGCAAAGCATGAACACATGGTCAGACGCTGAAGGCCCAATGAATAGTAGCAGAAAGTGTTCAGAGATAATGCTAGAGGGTCAGAAGGTACTTGAAATGTGAATGAGGACTTGCTGCTTTCTTAAAGTAAAATTGACCGTGGTGTCATGAATGGAGTAAAGTCTATGAGAGTAAAGCCCCCAGGACATTCATTTGCTGATGGGTCAGAACTCGACACAAGAAGGAACAGGTACGAAGCATGCATCTATGTGAATTGGAATTTGTAAAAATTAAATGGAACACAAAGATTCATATCCTAGGCATTAGTGAGCTGAAGTGGATTGGTACATGCCATGTTGAATCAGAAAATCGAATGATTTACTATGCCAGGCATGGCACTAATATCATTGTAAAAGATGACACTTCAAGATTTATCCTTATGTACAAGGTCTGTGAAAGGATTATGTCTATCTGCCTTCAAAGAAATCCAATTAATACAATTATTATAAAATTTTATGCTCCAACCATGGAAGCAGTGGTGCAGAAAATTAATTCTGCCAAGGTCTTTAGTGAGAAATTGGGTAAATAATCTCTAGATAATTGGATAATTATTGGTGATTGGAATGCAAAAGTTGGGGGGAAATAGGAAGGAACAATAGTTGGAAAATATAGTCTTAGTGAGAGAAATTAAGCTACAGGTTACATGATAGAATTCTGCAAAACAACAAGTTATTCATCTCAAATCCTTTTTTGTCCAACAGCACAAATGATGACTATACACATGGATTTCTCCAGATGGAATACACAGAAACCAAATTGACTACATCTGTGGGAAAAGACAATGGATAAGCTCAATATATCAGCAGCTAAATCCACGTCAGCGGCTGACTGGAACAGAACATCATTTGCTCACATGTAAGCTCAGTTTGAAGCTAAAGAAATTTAAAAGTAGTCTAGGAGAGCCAAAATACAACCTTGAGGTAATCCCACCTGAATTCCAGGAATATCTCAAATACAAATTTACTCGTTGAACACTAATTACAGATGACCTGATGAGCTGTGGGAGAACATCAAGAACATCATTAATGAAGAAAGCAAAAGGTCATTAAAAACACAAGAAAGAAAGAAAAAGATCAAAGTGGATGGTGGAGGGGTCTCTGAAATTTACTATTAATTGTAGAGTAGCTAAGGCGCGTAGAAGGAATGATGCAGTCGAAGAGCTGAACAGAAAATTTCATAGAGCGCTTTACACAATTGATGCATGTATGGATTGTGATAAGGGTTGTATGAGCCCCTAATAAAACGATTAAAAAAAGAAAAGAAAATTTCATAGGGCACCCTGGGAAAACAAATAAAACATTATATTGAAATGTACCACAACCTAGAGTTAGAAAACAGAAAGGAAAGGACATGCTTAATATATCTTAAACTGAAACAATACAAGAAAAGTTATAAGCCATCAGCTGAATTATCGAAATATTCTATGGACAAAATATTTAATGATGCAGGAAGCATCCAAAGAAGATGGGGGTGGGATACAGTGTCGCGGTAGCAAAGAGAACTAGTCGACATTCTACTATTTTAGGAGCTAGCATATGAGCAAGAACCAATAGTGCTGAAGAAAGATGCTTAATCTTTCATGAAGGCATTAACCAAAAAACAGATTCCAGGAATTGATGGAATACCAATGGAAAATTTTCAACAAGCTGATGAAACACTGGAAGCACTCACTCATGTATACCAAGAGATTTGAAAGTTAACTACTAGGCCAACTGACTGGAAAAGACTCATATTTGTACCCATATCAAAGAAAGAGGACCCTACAGAATGCTCAAATTATACAACAATATCATTGATGTCATGGGCAAGTAAATTTTGGCTGAAGATTATCCAGAAATGTTGCAGTAGTACATCGACAGGAAACTGTCAAAGGTTCCTGCCAGATTCAGAAGAGGACTTGGAAGAAGGGATATCATTGTTGATGTCAAATGAATCTTAGCTCAATGCAGAGAATATCAGAAAGATGTTAATTTGTATTTTATTGACTATGTCAAGGCTTTTGAATCTGTGAATCATAACAATGTATGGATAGCCATGAGAAGAATGGTAAATCAGAACACTTCCCTGTGTTCAAGTGGACTTGTACATGAATCAAGAGACAGTTTTGAACAAAACAAGGAAGTGGTTTATAATTGTTTCCCTGTGTGTCAGGGATTAAATCTCTCCCCAAATTTATTCAGTCTGTATGATGATCACGTAATCAGAGAAGCTAGATTATATGAAGAATAATGTGGCATTAAGATTAGAGGAAGGCTTAATAACACCTGCGATATGTGGATGACACAAACTCCCTTGGTGAAAATGGGGAGGACATGAAGCACTTGCTGATGAAAATCAATGATTGAAGCCTTCAGTGTGGATGACAACTCATGTAAAGAATACCCAAATCCTTACATCTAGACCAGCAGGAAACATCATGATACCTGGAGAAATTTTTGAAGTGGTCAAGTATTGCATCTTGCTTACATCCACAATCAATGGTCATGGAAGCAACAGTCAGGAGATCATATTAGGTAAATCTGCAAAAGACCTTTTTAGGCTGTTGTAAAGCAAGGATGTTACCTTGTAAACTAAGATCCACCTGTCACAATCCATGGAATCTTCAATTGCCTCATATAAACATTAAAGTTGGACACTGAATAAAGAAGACAGAAGAAGAAGCAATGTATTTGAATTGTGGGTCTGAAAGAATAAAAATATTGTGAAAATGTAAATATTACCAAAATTAGTCTACAAATTTGATGTAATTCTGATCCAAATTCTACCACAGTTTTTCAAAGAAAAACTAATAATGTTTATGTAGAAAAAAGAAACCAAGGATAAATAAAATATTATTAAAAATGGAGAGTTGATAGACTGTATAACTGCACTTGTAGGGATTCAACAACAGAATTGTATGTGAATGGATATATTGGATTGTGTAAGGTATGTCAATAAAAATATTATACATAAGCATAATAAATTAAAAAAATTAAGTAGGGGGTCTTTCACTACCAGACCTTAAATCTTACTATGTAGCCACAGTAATCAAAACAGACTGGTACTGGTAAAACGATAGATATGAAGACCAAGGGATTATAATTGAAAACACAGAAATATAACCAAGTACCTACACACAACTATTTTTTTTATAAAGAACTAAACTACATTAAATGGTGGAGAGATAGCCTTTACAACAAATGGTGCTGCATAAACTGGATCTTCACCTGCAAAGGAATAAAACAAGAGCCATACCTCACATAGGTAAAAAAACAAATTCAAGATGGATCAAAGAATGAAATATTAATAGCAACAAATAAAAATTAGGGGCAAACTAAAGGAACCTAATATAAGTTATAAACACATTATTGAATATAATGAAAAATATCTACACTATAGAAGACAAAATAAAGAACTTGGAAATACTAAAGAATGACATTTATACACAACAGAAAGCTTCATCAAGAGTCAACAGAGATCCCACAAACTGGGAAAAAATATTTAGCAATAATACATCAACTAAAGGGCTAATCTCCCAAATCTATAGAAAACAACTTTGACAAGAAAAACAAATAATCCAATCAATAAATGGACATTAGACTTGAATAGACAATTTACCAAAGACAAGATACAGGAATATATGAAGAAATGTTTGCCATAATTAGCAATAAGAGAAATACAAATTAAAACAACAATGAGATATCACCCTATACCAATGGTTCTCAACCTTGCTAATGCCGCAGCCCTTTAATACAGTTCCTCATGTTGTGGTGATCCCAACCATAAAATTATTTTGTTGCTACTTCATAACTATAATTTTGCTATTCTTATGAATCGGGCAACCCATGCTAAAGGGTGGTTTGACCCCAAAGGGATTGCGACCCACAGGTTGAGAACTGCTGCCATACACCAACACTTTTGGGAAAAGTCAGTAAAGCAAAAAATAACAGATACTGAAAATGATGTGGACAGATGTGAACAATTTTAAATTGCTGGTAGAACTATAGAATTGTACTTTCATGATGGAAATCAATGTGACACTTTCTTAAACAAATGCAACCTCTCTACTAGGTATATACCCTAAAGAAATTAAGCCTGTAACATGAGCAGACATATGTACACCTATGTTTATTACAGCAATTTCCACAATAGCGAAAACATGGAAACAACCCCAAACTCCAACTATGGAGGAATGGATAAACAAATACTTGTACATCCATACAATGGAATTATGCATCAATAAAAAACTATGATACCTTGCTTAAACTTGGAAAGACATGGACAAAACTAAAGAACATTATTATGCTTAGCAAACAGTCAATCTTAAAAAGGGAAAAATTTAATATCATCATTGTTTTAAGGAAAAAAACAGAAAAGGAACTTGGTTTATACACAAATAGACAAGACTTTGATTACTACAAGAAGGCCAGGGATGAGGGTGGGAGAGATGGGGAGAACAAAAATTTAAGGGTTTAACAGGAATAGTTGTTGATTTCATTTCATTTCTTGGGCTGTGTAATACACACACACACACAACACACCCGGGGGTACTAAAAAAACCAGAATTTTTTCCCCAAAGCTATGTATTTAAATTTTTTTTTACAAAACAACCATATCATCTTCAAAGTATTCTCCATTACACTTAATACATTTGTCAAATCTGTGATTTCATTCTTGGAAACATTTTTCAAACCCATCTGTTTGGATGGCTGACAGTACTTCCCTCAATTTTTTCTTCACCTCTTCTATATTATCAAATTGCTGTACATTTGTGTTAGTACTGGTGGACTAGAAAAACAAACTCATATGTGTATAAGAAAGAGCTTTATATACAAGAGCAATTGAATATTGAGAAAACATCCAAGTCCAGCCCAGATCAAATCCATAAGTCCAATATTAGCCTATATGTTCCATACCTATCTGTAAATTCCTCTTCAGACTCATGCAACCCATGCAGTGATGCTGAATGCAGGAAGATCACAAGCCAGTGGGTGGAAAGGCTTGTGGATCTACTGGTAGTGGAAGCATCTCAGCGCTGGCAGGGGTCTCCATGTGGCTCCTTTATCTCTAGGGCTCTTGCATAGATAGCTCCATGTGTCTTCTCAACAGTAATGTCTCATAGGGAGTGTGTATGTGTCCTGCTTTCAGTGAGCTATTTAACTCCTTAGCACCTCCAAATGAGGTCATCAAGGTGTGACTTGGTTGACAGGTTAAACTCCACCCCTTCATTCTTAAGTCTCAAATTGACAACTAATTATGTAACTACCACACCATTCTTCTCCCTCTGCATTTGAAGAAACAAAAAGAAGTTGCACGGAGCAAAATCAGGTGAGTAAAGTGCAGTGGGGCAAGAGAGGCATGTTGCTTTTTACCAAAAACTGGCACACTGAGATGGCTGCTTGAACAGGTGCATTGTTGTGGTGGCAAAACCAATTCTTCATCTACCACAAATCATTCCTTTTTTGTCACACACTGTTACACAATCTTTTCAGACCCTCTAAATAGAAAGCTTGACGAACAGTCAGACTAGTGGAACAAACTCCAAATGCACTATGAATGCATATTTTCATTGGTTTGGGAAGTTGAGGATATCCAGAATGACATTTTAACTTTTTTAAAACAAGAAAACCGCTTGTACACTAGAGTTTTACCTATAGCACTGTCATTGTAAGCTGTGTTCAACATCACAAAAGTTTCTGTGGCATTTTTCCAAAGTAGGAAATAAAATTATACAGCTGCGTGCTGTTCTCTTTAATCAGCCATCACAAAATCGACGTTTGAGTAAAACTGCTTTTACGAAAAAAAAAATCACAATGACCAGAGAGAACCTTCCCAGGCAATGCCACTGAGTGCACTAATTCAGAGCAAGTTGATAGATGCTTGCCTAGTGGGGAAAATGGTAACTATGAGAGCTTCACTCCCCCAGCCCAATTCTGTGTTTATTTGTTTGGGTTTTTCTGAGTACATATATATTGTGTGTAGTATGCTTCTTTAAAACAAAAAAGACAAAATATAAAAATACCTACAGATCCCTTATCCATCAAATCTAAATAGTGGTTTCAGTGGCTTAAAAAAAAGAGGAGGGAAAGTTAAAATAAAATAGACTTGGAGTCTTCAGTGACAAACAATTGCATCTCAAACAAGTAAACACAAAAATGAATTGTGGTTCTGGTGAATAATATTGAAAATCTCATGGACTGCAAAAAAGACAAACAAATCTGTCTTAAAGAAGTAGGCCAGAATAGTCCTTAGAAGAGGCAAGGATGCCAAGACTTCATCTATATATTTTGGATATATTGTAAGAAGAGATCAGCCCCTAAAGAAGGATATCATGCTTAGTAAAGTAGAGGGGCTGTGAAAAAGACGGAGATCCTCAACAACATGAATTGACACAATGGCTGAAACAATGGGCTCAAGCATAGGAACAATTGTGAGGATGGTGCAGAACCAGGCAGTGTTTCGTTCTGTCATTCATAAGATTGCTATTGGTCAGAACAATGTTAATGGCACCTAACAACAGCTGGAACTCTGGCTAAGCCAAGTTGACACAAACCTAACAGGTACTATCTTAGTTAACAAGTGCTACTATAACAGAAATTCCCTGAGTGGATGGCTTTAGCAACAAAAATTTATTTTCTCTTAACAGTCCCAATTCAGAGTATCAGCTCTAGAAGATTTTTTATCACTATCATTTCTAGCCAAAGGCCCTTGTTTCCTTTTGATATCTGTGGGTCTGGTTTTCCTTGGAAATTTCCTTGTATGTTGGCATCAATCTTTCCTTGGATCTAGAAGGTTTCAAACAAAGGGACCCTGGATGCAAGAAACATAGCCCATTCCCAACTCTTATTTCTTGATTATAGCAGGTCCCTCCTTTCTGCTTACTCCTCTCTCCTTTTGTGTTTATAAGATAAAAATTGATACAGGTCACCCTAGGGTAGCACCTCTTTTATCATACCAGGTTCGTGATTTGAGTAAGGGTGTTGTCTCTCACCCTAATGCCAACTCACAAAATTACTAACATAATGACACAATCTGATTTTGCCTCATTAACACTCAGAGGATAGAATTTATAACACAGCACAAATAAAAGATAATTACAGCAAATCATCAAAGGGAGGACACCTACACAATACTATGAATCATGGCCTAGTCAAGTTTACACATATTTTGGGGGGATAACTGACAACATACACCAAAATTTCAAAGTGATGAAAATAGATGGATATCAACTCCACTTTATAAGATGAATGTTGCTAAAAAATAGTAATTCAAGTATGTATTATGAAGTGGTCTACCTAAAACTGCTCTTCTGGAAATATATTGAGCAAAGAATTAATCCTCTAAATCCACATACATTTCTATAGCAATATATTTTAAATTTACATTTATTGATTTTGCTTTTCCTAAGAAATCTGTAGAAGGTCAGTTACTAATAGAAAGGTTTCCACCAGGGCAGGGAATGTATGGATGTGCTTTATACAATTGATGTATGTATATGTATGGATGGTGATAAGAGTTGTATGAGTCCCTAATAAAATTGTAAAAAAGAAAAGAGAAAAAATGATTAGGGCAAAGACTGTACAGATGTGCTTTATACAATTGATGTATGTATATGTATGAACTGTGATAAGAATTGTATGAGCTCCTAATAAATTGTTAAAATTGAAAAAAAATAAAATAAAATTCCAAAAAAAAAAACAACCAAAAAAATAAAAGAGAAAGGTTTCCACCAGGATTAAAAGCAAAATGAAGTTCAAGGTCATAATTTATGTAGTTTTTAAGTAGAGAAAAAATGAAAGGCAAAACAAAGGTTCAGATTAATAAATCTTAAAAATATTTTCAATTATTTGAACATTGAATATGATCATACTAGTATTCTTTAGATGATTAAAGATATATTAAGTCAAGACTTCTTAAAAACTGGGAAAGAGTTGAGAACATAATCAATAGAGAGTATAAAATAACAAAAGCTATAAATCATCACCCACATTTAAACATTTTTAACAACAGATTTTCTTTTCTAATGATGTGTACTTTAGACCAGCCCTGGAATTGATTTCCATGCCCTAGGTATTCAGATCATTATCTACCTGGCAGAAAGGCTCTAAGGTGGAAATTAAAATCTAGCATAGTTTGTATGTAATTATGGTTTGAACCAACACTGAATAAATTAAAAACCAAACATTACATTTCTCTGCTAACTGTTGCATCCAGGAACCGCTCAGCAAAAATACAGGTGCAAAATTTGTCCTCTGATCTCTGATTGCCCTTCTAGTATTGCAATCATAAGCTAAGTCAGATCATGGAATGCCATCCATCAAGTCAGCAGCAATATGCATCAATTAACAGGCTCAAAAATCTTATCTTTGAGGTGGAGGCTTCAAGATGGCACCAAGGTAAGCAGCCCATATGGGGAACTCCAGGGAGTCTGGAGTCCGGGAGGTCAAGTGGAAATGAGTGGAAAGGTTCCTACAAGGGGTCCTCTCTGTCCAGGAGGTGGCCCTGCCCCCATCTGCTTCGTTTCAAGCCCCAGAGATCTGGGTTCATATACCAGAGATTTCCCACCAGCTGTGTGACCCTTGTGAGCCTAGCCACCAACCAGTGCCCACCCCCACCCCCCATCCACACTCTGGCCTGGTCGCTGCCTCAGAAACAGGACGGCTATCATGTAGAGCTCCCCAAGGCTGTGTCTGACCACCACATAGCAGCGGTCCACTCGCAGCTCCCACCTGAGGGAGCCGCGCCCATCTCACGTGGTTCCCCTCCCTCCACAAGGCTAGCAGTGATTCCACCTGCAGGCCCTGTTCCTTCCCGGCAGCCACCCAGGCCCCAGGGCCTAACCCACAGCAGGTTTGATTGCCTGCGCTGGGTGCACCCATCACCAGTGCCTGGATCATCTCCACCCTCCACGCAGTCATGTCTGCCCTGTCAACAGGGCACAGCCCTCGCCACTTCCAGGATACCTAAGCTTGTCCTAGCCCCGGCATCACACCATCCACAGGGAGCGGCGCATGAAGAGGTAAGAAATAAACCATGACCAGTCGTATGTGCACCAATGTTTATTGCAGTGCAATTCACAATTGCAAAGAGTTGGAAACAATCTAAATTTCCATCGGTACACTAGTGGATCAGTAAACTCCGGCACATACGCACAATGGAGCACTATGCATCACTAAACAGCACTGATGAGTACATGAAACACGTCTTTTCATGGGGAGAGTTGGAGGAAATTATGCTAAGTGAAGTCAGCCAATCACAAAAGGAGAAGTACAGCATAAGTCCCCTGAGGTAAGTGTAATCAGCATGGTAGGTAGAAAAGAGAAGCCACCTATATCATAACATTTGGGTTGAGATACAGGGAATCAGGAGGAGGTTGGACCAAACCCAAGGAGGTACACATGTTGGTCCAACACAAAAATAGGAAAGGAGGTTGGGGAGGGAGAAAAGTTGGGTTGAAAGTGAAATGATGACAGAGGGAACAGGGCATTAATCCACCCAGGGGTTAAAGTACTGGTCTTGTCTCCACAGAATCGGAGTGGGCAGGCAGACCCTACCATGATGCGCCAAACCACGAGGACAGCATGGCCACATGAAAAGAGCGAGCTACAGGGATGGCCCCAACCAGAGCCAAACTGACGGCCCTCCTGGAAGTGGGTGTGGTGTAGAGCGCAACTGAACCTATAGGTTGGGGAGGGGCCAGCATGCCACACCCACACAGAGACAGGCTGGGAGGGAGGAAGAGAAAGAGAGCAGTGGACCCCACGCTGACACACCAGGCTTGGAGGATGACGTCCCTATGGGGAACTAATGGGACACAGAGTGGACTGGGCAACTGACAATAGCACATGTCATGCTGTCCCCTTACTTGAGCAGACTGCCACAGAGGACATTTCTGGGGTCACATGGTGGGGAGGCAATGTGGTCTAAAACCCCTAAAAGGGAGTGAACCAAGAAGGGATCATACCAGATCAGCAGCTATAGCAAGGCAGAGAGCAACGAAGCCCCTGAGCAGCCCTCAAGGGGACGCTCCAGGTCAGGAGGGGCAGCTCCTGGACAATTTTGAAGGCCAGCAAACAGACCCAGGATTTGTGTACATTTCTTCTCTCTCTTTTAAAATTGTTTTCTTATTTATTTACTATTTTAATTTTTTAAATCAATTTGGACTGTATCATAGTCAGTGTGCCTACCTATATAGGATAGGAACAGAAGGCATGCCTGAGGCGAGAGCAACGGGAAGAATGGTTCCCAGGGAGACCTGGGAGATGAGGGCGATGGCGGAAGGGGGTGGTGAGCAGGCTGCGCCTTGGACAGGGGAATGACTGGGGTGCTGGAATCAATAACATGGAGGAGATAGGGATCTGAGGCAGGAGGAGAGAGAGAGAGAGAGAGAGAGAGAGAGAGAGAGAGAGAGAGAGAGAGAGAGAGAGAGAGAGAGAGAGAGAGAGAGAGAGAGAGAGAGGTCGAAGCAATAACAAACTAGTTAAGAGGAGGTACCAAGAGATGGAAATAAGGGGAAAGTGACAGTGGGGGGCAGGGGAGGAGGAAGGTAAAAGAAAACAGAGGAAGAACCAAGGAAGCAAAGTGATGGATAAAGGTATAAACATAGTGTACATATGTAAATACATTAATCCACAAAAAATAGAGGTATTGGACCATGTACATATATTTATACAGCAATAACTGAGGTAGGGGGTAGACTTTGGGCCTCTGCTCATACCCTCCCTCTATACAAGAACACTGTGTTTTAACCAATTGGCAGTGTGAGATGTTCACCTTCCTGACACAATCGCTGAAAATAAAACAGATGCATAAGCAAATGTGGTGAAGAAGGCTGCTATTAAATGATATAGCACATGGGGTCATAAAGGCTTGAAGTTACAAAAGCCACCATTCAGCAATGAAGCAACAAGTCCATATGGAAGAAACACACTGCCTGTGCAATCACAAGGAGTCATAGGGACCGTGTAATAGGTATCAGGAGACACGTAACAAACAAAAACCTATTCTTGAGAACGAGGGGGGCTGGAGCAGAGATCCAAAGCCCATCTGTAGACAGTGGAACAATCTCCCCACAGAGGGGCCACAGGGAAGGGATGAGTTACCAGGGTGCAGTAAAGCATTGATGAAACACACTATATTCCTCTGGTTCCTTGAGGCTTCCTCAACCCCCACTACCATGACCCCAGTGCTGCTTCTCAATTCAGACTAGACCGGACCATGTACACAGGTATAGAAAGGGATGGGAGCTCAGGACACACAGAACCCAGGAACAAGAGTGGGAAAAGTGATACCAGAAGGGTAGGGGATAGAGGGAGAGAGAAAGGGAAAAAGGGGGGACTGATCGCAATGATCAACACATAACCATACACCCCTCTACAGGGGAAAGAACAACAGAAAACATGGGGAAGGGAGACAGTGGTCGGTGTGAGAGATGAAAATAATAACAATGTACAATCTATCAGGGGGTTATTAGGGGACAGGGAGGGGGGAAGCTGATACCAAGGGCTCAATAGAAAGTAAATGTCTAGAAAATAATGAAGGCAACATATGGACAAACCTGCCTGATTCAATTGATGTATGGATCGTGATAAGAGTTGTATGAGCCCGCAATAAAATGATTTCAAACTAAATTAATTAAAATAAAAGAAAAACATTATCTTCATCTGGTCAGGTTCTGGTCAACTCAGAGTTGGGCACCTCACTTAACCTCACCATGGTGCTCATTGGTCACATCACCCCTTGACCAGGGGTCGTTTCATGAATTCTCAACAATCCTAGCCTCCTTGGGCTAAGTCACTCCATAGGCTCAGGTTCCACACAACTCTTTAAACTTCAGAGTAGTCAACCTGATCTTGTCTTTGCTCTAGGCTCTGTGAACCAGGTAGTAGCCAGACTCAACCACTCTCTCTAGTGCTGTGTTTTTCCTACTAAACTCTCCCTTAAACATTCAGTCCTAGAGAGGAGACTTGCTCCTTCATGGTTTCATATTCAGCTTTAAAAGCAACCTGCTTGCTGAAAATTCAAACATCCATTTTTTCCCCTTCAGTCAACAGCTCTAATGACAGGTCTTTTCATATGCAAATTCCCCAAGCACTCAAGGCATTGATTGGGGCTTACCAATTCTTAGCCTTCTTTGAAGGCAATTACACCCATTTAACACACCTAATTTAATGTCTGCAGGCAGTGGGCTTACAAACTCTCTTCAATCATATTTCCCAATAATCATTTCTATCACAAATTATATCAAAAACAGTAAGTAAATGAAATCAATATAATCCTAGTACAGCCAGATCAGAAACACAATTCTTACAACAGTCAAATTCTTTCTTATTAAACTATCACATTCATACACATTATGGACTTAGGCCTCTGGAAGCATCAGCCAAAGCCAGGCCTTCTGTCAGTCATTTTGACTAAGCAGCATAGCCTCTGCCTCAGAGAAGTACAAGAGGCACCCCTGCCCCACTCTCGTTATAATTTAACACCCATCACATTCATTTTCACCATTTTCAGCAGGAATAACCAAAGATAACTTTAAAGAATCAAAAGTTTCACTCTCCATGGCCTTTACAGAAGAGAACTGTGGAAACCACATGGCCATCTATAGTATATTTGACCCCTGGTTAGCCAAAGAAGAAAAACTGCCATAAGGCTCCTGATTCATTCTCTAGTACCGCACTCCCTGGTACTATAATGTGTTACACTGGGTTGACTAAAGAAACACACCCAGTGATACTCATGTATGTATAAGAAAGTGCTTTATATAAAATGTAATTATATATCAAGGAAACATCCCAGCCCAGTCCAACTCAACACTTTAAGTCCAATACTAGTTTATAAATACCTCATCAGATTCATGCAGCCACATGCAATAATTCAGAATGCAGGAAGCTCACCGGCCAGTGGGTGCAGAGTCATGTGAATCTAATGTCAGTAGAAACATGGCAGGGATATGATATCTCTCAGGGGGCCAGCAAGTAAGTAGGTGATGGGAGAGGGAAGTTCCCAGGTCCCTCCATTTGAGAAGGCCACACCCATAAGGAGGCACCATCAGACTGTGACCTGACAGGCAGGTTGGATCCCACCGCTAAACTTTTTTTTTTTCCCCTCCCGTCGGCTCCTCAGCTGATCCTCAATAGCCCCACCGCTAAACTTTTACATATCTTCTAATTGACACAAAATTAAGTAACTACCACAGAAACCATGTCAAAGCTTTCACCACAAGCATCTCATTGATATTAACCAAAAGTAGAAATCTTCCCTCAAGTACAGAAAATTTTCCCTATATCCATTGTAAAGAGAGGAAAAAAGAAAGTAAATTTGGGGCTTTTTCAGACTTTCATAGTTGAAGCAAGAGAAGAAGTTTAGAATAGTTGTTAGGTAGCAAACTAAAGTACAAATCACACTAGATAGCACATTTAAAATTGAACAGAGATCTCTAATATTTACATATGAAAAGGGAACAGTCATCAGAAGGGAAAATTACAAACTGGGGTTGTGTTTGTTTGCAAACCACACTCCTACTACACACTCCTAGTATAATGTGAATTTATGGTGGGCAGTGGTTGTCTAAAAAGTTCTAGTATGCAGTGGTTAAAGCATTTGACTGCTAATGTAAAAGTTGGACATTAGAGCCCCTAGCTACTCCACAGTTAAAAGATGTGGCAGTCCTCTACCATAAAGATAATTGCTGTTGTTAGGTGGCATCAATTTGGCTCCAACTCACAGCAACTACACATACATACAGCAACACGGCATACTTAGTAATCCTGCCTAATCCTCATAATCTTTCCTCTGTTCGAATTTATTGGTACAGCCTTTGTATCATTCCATTTCATTGAATGTCCTCCTCTTTTTTGCTATCCCCCAACTTTACCAAGTACATTAAATTGGTCCCTTCTGATAAAACACCCAAAGTAGATGAAAAAAATTCACTATACTCGCTTATCATGAGTATTTTGGCTGAACTTTTTCTAAGACACACTGTTCATTAGTCTGGCAATCTATCCTACATAATGCAACTCTAGGATTGAACTCCTTTAGTTATTTCAGATTGAAAAATGCAGAGTGGGCTGTTCACTTTCTGTTTTATAACTCCAGTTCATTGTGTATTTAATTATAATACTTTACTTCATCTTTTCCAGCTGCCCTTTGAAATCTTCTGTTCAGCTATTTTGCATCATCATTTTGTTCCATTCACTTTAGCTACTCATATTCAAGAGCAGGTGTTAGAGCTCATATGCATCTTCAAGATGAAGCTGAAGAAAATGAAAACAAGTTCACAGGAGCCAAAGTACAACCTTGAGCATATCCCATTTGAATTTAGAGGTCACTGAAATAATAGCTTTAAAATATCGAACTCTAATGACCAAAAACCAGACCAGTTGTAGGATAACATCAAGGACACCATATATGAGAAATTATATTGTCATTATAAAGATATGATGTCAGGTGAGGAGACGATATGAACGATATGAATAATTTTCTTTACCTAAAAAGGGCACCCAAAAGACCGCAAGTGGAGGGTTTCTTCTGACCTGGATCTCTAAGAATGACTTGGCATCTTCCAGGCAGGGAGCATAGGTATAGTCTAGTGACATGAAAGAATAAGAAATGTGTAGAAAGTAGTTTAGAGCGCAGATTGGTAGCAGTATGAGTTTTCCAGTGTTTATATGTTATGCATAAAGGGATTACATGAGGGGGGTACCACCACCCCCCAAAAAAGAGGAAAAATCCTCCACTGGGCAGAGCTTTAATAGTACACATTTTTCTCAGTAGATGAGCACCTAGCAACTCGCTGAGTTAGTGCACCCAGTGGCGTCGCCTGGGAAGGTTCTCTCTGGTCAAAGTGAATTTTTCATGAAAGCCGTTCCTCTTGAACCTCATATTCTCTGATGGCTGATTGAAAAGAACAGCATGCAGCTATGAAATGTGTTTCCTGCTCAGGAAAAATACTGCAGAAAACTGTGAGTATGAACACAGCTTACAAGGATATCACCATGGAAAACATTCCAGTGGACTTTCCAAAAGATGAACTACCAATTGATGACAAACATCATCCTGGATGTTCGCCAACCTTGCAAGTGGATAAAAATGTTGACACATAGTGCATTTGGAGTTGGTTCTACCAGGTCAGACTGTTAATAAAGCTTTCTGTTTAGAGGTTCTGAAAAGATTGTGTAACAGTGTGAGACAAAAAAAGCCTGGTTTGTGGCAGATGGAGACTGGTTTTGCCACCATGACAATGCACCTGCTCACGCCGTCATCAATTTATTAATATTGGCTTATAACAGTCAGGTAGAGAACTGGATATATGCCTCACTGGTGTGTCTTATGGAGACTGAATTACTGAATGAAGATAAGGCTTAGATGAGTTGTGAGACCTCCTCCAACCTTCTGAGTATCTATTAAGAGCAAGAAGAAATGAAAGAATAGGGAGATATTGAGAGATAAATGTGTTTTCAATATAGACTATGTACCAAACTCTAACAGTTTGGTTCCTAAATCTGCTTTATTTCTTAAACAAAAAGGCCAACATAAAAAAGTAATTGGAATAAAATTAAGCTCAGTGGCTAACAATTTGGCTGCTAAACAAAGGTTGGTCATTTGAACCCACCCAGTTTTTCCACTGGAGAAAATGTAGCAATCTGTTCCTCCATAGATTACAGTCAAATAAGCCTTATGGGTTACTATAACTGGGAATCAACTCAATGGTACCCAATAGCAATATGGAGGTTTATGCAAGAGAAATCAATCTGAGTTAACTTCTGAGATAGTTAAGGTTTAGTGTGCCAACCTGGCCAATAAAACACATGTGGGATTAATTGAAGGGCGGAGAGATAAATGACTTGGTGAGCCTCGCCTTTTGAGTTCTCAGGTCTCTTGCTTTCTGATGGACAGAACAGGATGCAGCTGCCTTAGCCAGTTCCCTGCTTCAGCTGGCAAGGCTTACTTCCTGAAAGACATGCCTGAGGAGAACCCTCATGGACTTACCCTTATGCAGCCCTGGGTGCTGGAGCAGCCGTGTGGAGACCCCTGCCAGGGCTGAGATACTTACATGCTAACTGACTCTGCTTTCCTCCTGCATTTGGCGTCATTGCGTGTGTTTTGTGAGATTGAGGACTTTGTTCGCTGGTGTCAGACATATGGGCTAATGTTGGACTTATGGGCTTGAACTGCACTGGGTTGGGATGTTTCTGAATGTACACTTACCCTATATATAAAACTCTCTTATACATATATGAGTTTCCGTATATTTGTTTCTCTAGTTTACCTTGACTAACACAACTTCAGTAAAATGAAAAAAAAATTCTTTTCTTTAATGAGAATACAGCAGTTCCTAATAGAAACTGAAGGTAAGAATCTCATTAACATTAGGAAGTAGACAACCATGGGGGATGACTTACTCTCCACCCTCCCTTCCTCTCTTTCATTTTCCCTACCCACTCACCTACGCTTGTTTTCTGTGCTTCCTCTAATTCCATGGCTCAAGTTGTTACATTATAATGTAAAGATAACAATTATATTAATTAACTTTCCCCAGGCTAAATCTCCATGGAAGTTCTCAGATGATCTAAACTTGGTTGAGATGCTTAACCCTGATACAATTAGCAGAATGTATAACACATTCTAGGCCACTTAAGCCATAATATCTGTGATTTGGTCCCAGATAAGACTATTATTAAACAATTGTTCCAATTTGAGAATCACTCATTTAGGCTCTGGCATTTTCATGAAAATAAAATCTGGAGTTGGCAAAATAGTAGCACTACCCCTTCCCAAACTTGTCCATATCTTCATCTCTAGAACTTATGAAAGTCATGTTACAGAAGAAAGGAGAATAAAATTTAAGGGTGAAATTAAGGTTGCTTCTCAGGAGATAAGAATCTGCTTGGCTGCTAATTGAGCTAGAGTTGGGATAGGTCCAATATAATTATACCCATCCACTGCCCTCAAGTGGACTCTTACTCAAAGTGACCCTATTGGATGCAGTAAAACTGCCCCAGAGAGTTTTCCAGACTATAAATCTTCATGGAGGCAGACTGCTTCAGGATTTCTCCCTTGGAATGGCTGGCAGGTTTGAACCAATAACCTTTTGGCTAGCAGGCTACTATTTAACCAACTGTACCACTAGGAATGCTTCCATATAAGTCTTTAAATGTAGAAGAGGGAGGCAGAAGTGTCAATATGTTAGACTGATGCCATTGCTAGTACTGAAGAAAGAAAGGGGACAGAAGCAAAGGAATATGGACAGCTTCTAGAAGCTGAAAAAAGCAAGAACAATAATTCTTCCCTAGAACTTTCAGAAAGGAACTCATTTATGCTAACACTTTGATTTCAGCCCATTGGGACTCATTTCAAACTTCTGGCTTTCAGCAATATAAGAACATATATTTGTGTTGTTTTAAGCCTCTAAACTGTTTTCAGCAGTTACAGAATCATAGAGAAACTAATACACACAGACCAGTTAATAAAATTCCTTAGTACTTGATTAATTGATGTTGGGGGAGAGAATGGTCAAATATATATATATAGAGAGAGAGATAGATAGATATAGATAAAGATATTTCAAAGGATGTATTTTCTAAATTAGCACTTCTGCAAATAGCATTCTCCTCTCCTCGTTTTCATTTAGAAATTTACTCTTCATTCTTTTCTCTACAACTATGTGATTCCGTTGTGATGTCATTCTATGTCACTCATCTACTTTCTTTCCAAGTATAAATACCTAACCAGACACTCTATCTCGTGGTTAAAATTCACACTGAGTGAAGAGAGACACCTTCTGTGTGATAGAATACATTAGTAGATGTGAGCTCACAACTTGTACACTGTTCCAAGCTAAAGAGCATGCTTTTCTGGGGCTGTGAGAGAATAATCCAGTCAAAGCAGGGCAGGGTTGAGAGCATTGCCTGTAATTTGAGGTCTAGATGCTGGTTTCATTCATCCATAAGGTCAATCATGGACTAGACTTTTCTCAGCTTATGTTGTACAATAATTTTCTCTTTTTGCCTAAAGCACTTCATGTAAGTTTTTTTTCTCACTTCAACCAAAATATTTTGATAAAATCAGACATACACAAAATAAACCCAGTAATCAAATGAAAAGTTAAAACATACACATCTAGTAAGAATGCAAAAATTACCTTTACTAGGCTAGACTCTTCACCACTTGTCAGTTTGGTGTACTGTGGTAGCTGGCAAGTTGCTCTGACGCTGGATGGAGTTAGAGGATGTGGTAATTGGATTGTTTTATGTCAACCAGACACACCTGGTTAGGTGTGGAACCAAACCTGTCAAACAAGTGGTAACATGGTGACCCCTCCTCTGGGGGTATGGTCTTTTGTATAAGATTCAGAGACTGGGAACTTCCTTTGTCTGTGAATTTGCCTTCCTGCTCATTGGGGCTTCACTGGAATTCTGTGTCTACTTCCAGGGGTGGACCCATATGGACCACATGACCCTGAGAGCTTTCGGCACTCTGCCATGCTTCTGCTAATCTTTGGACCCATGCGACCTGTACTCACCAGCCTGCGATCCTCTGCTCTCAGTTCACCATTCTTCATCACTGGCATGTGGCTTTGTAAGCCTGAGAAGGGGCTTATGAACTAGCATCAGATTTAAGCACTTGATTTGGACTGGGCTATGATGCCTTCTTGAGATATAAGTACTTCTTAATACAAATCTCTGGATTTGTTTCTCTAGATAACACTGTCTAACACAGAGGATATTATGCTGTGTAAAGTTAGCCAAACACAAAAGAACAAATATTGCCTGAGAACAGTTATTGGAAACATCAAGAAAAACAAAAAGAAACAAATTTTGATGGTTACCAGGGGTTGAAGGTGAAAGGGAGGAAAGGGAAGCAGTAGTTCAACTTTAGTGAAAGGAGATATAATATTGTACAAATAGAAGGCAAATTTTTTAAAAAGGGAGGGAGTGGTGAATGAGGCAAGTCATTGAGAGGTTTGATAAATTATTTTAAGTTGAATGCAAAAACAATGATCTCATATGTAACTCCCCACCCTACTTCATGTATACACACACACACACACACACACACTCAAAGTGTTTAGGGTAAGAAAAGAGGAAAAGGAAAACATAATGGAACTGTACCATGTAATTTTGAATCTCCATCGTATGCCTTTTGAGACAAATTTTGATGCCCAAATGCCACAGAGTATCTAGATTTCTCAGGACTTTTGTAGTTAATATTGTTAGACACCTTTCATATCCAATTATTAAGTACTCTTGCTTCTGTGGGAGCCCTGGTAAACCTGCTGGGTAAATGTGGAATTGTGCTCAAAACCCACTAGCTGTTCTTTGGGATAAAGATGAGACTTTCTGTTGCCAAAAGATTAACAGTCTCAGAAACCCTCAATATGGTCACTCGGAACTGGAATCAACTTAATGGCAGTGGGTGGATTGCTACTAAAAAGGAGTGCTCTGTTTATGCAATGGGCTAAACTTGGGGCTGCTGACTGCACGGTTGGGAGTTCAAACTCGCCTCCAACAATTATACCAGAGAAAGATGAAGCGATCTGATCCAGTAAAGAACTACCAATTTAAAAACCACGAGGGGCAATTCTACTGTTTTATAGGGACACTATGAGTTCTAATTTACTCAATGTCAGTGGGATGGCTGCTGCTTCTATATATTTTCTTGGGATAATGATTTCAATAATGATTCCCATCAACCCTGAACTAAGTCCATGGTTCACATATTGCAATAGTTAGTTTGTTTGGTGTGAACATGGCACTTGTAAGAAGAAATGGGTGGAGTTTCGCCTGTCAATCAGGTTGCAGGTTAGTGACCTCCGTTGGTGATGTGACTGAGATAAATGGCTCTTTGGAAGCCAGACCGTCTCTGTCTCTGCCTTCACCTTCCTATTAATGAACCAGCCCTGTGATGCGGCCACCACCATTGAATCCACACAACTCTCCACCCACCGACCTGTGATCTTCCTGCATTCTGCTTCATTGTCTATGGCTGTGAAAGTCTGAAGAGGAACTTATGGACTAGTGTTGAACTTATGAACTTACTCTGCACTGGGATGGGATGTTTGCTTGATATAAAATTGTTTCTTGATATACAACTCTCTTACACTTATATGAATGTCACTGGATTTGTTTCTCTAGTCAACCCCACCTAACACAAGTATTTTATCCCATCTTTACCATTTAATTATTTGGTAGTTAGCATCCTGGATTTAATCTTTTCTGATTTGTTGTTCTTCAGTAATATCGATATATTAATACAAAAATGGTTCTATTTTATCATGGTTTTTATTGTTTTCAGTTTTGTGATTCCATTATTTTCAGCCAACTCTTGTGTATTTGTGAGTAAATCATGCATAATAAATCTCTCAAACTCAGATTGGTTTCTAATAACCACTTGCTGCTGTGAATTTAGTCAATAAAAATAATGTACTGTTACCTAAATAAACATACCTCCATATAATGTGGATGGGATTTTAAGACCCAAAGTTGAAGACACACTCTAATATCATGGAGCTGTCATTGAACCACCAAGAATGAATGCCCACTGTCAGATCTGCACAAGGAGGCTAGTTAAGTCCCACTCTTACCATAAAGCAGCACCTCCTAACTCTCTCAATCAATATTGGAAAAAATATTCAAAGGGGACAAAGGTAGCCAGTTGTTTGTTTGTTTGTTTGTTTGTTTGTTTGTTTGTTTTTAGAGATGTACACGAAGACAGATTATTTCCTCTTCTCTCTATGGGCAGAAAATAACTTTCAAAAACAATTCTTTCCAGGAATATAAAATAAGATGAAAGCACCGAAATCTGGTTCAGATATCTTGAAGGCAGCATCTGATTAATGGGGAAAGAGTTTTAACTCGGTTAACTGACAAAAATAAAGTCACACCACATTTTCACTGCCCTCAGATTAAACAAGTTCTAGGACTTGGAAAGGAAATTTTCAAATCATATAAATCATAGCTTTATTGCTTTCCAATTCTTTTGAAAATGCCACTTTAACATCCAATGTGATCTAGTGAAACAATAACACATACGTAAAGTTTAAGAGAAGTTAGGGCTGCAGCGCCATGAAGTTGCATCAAGTCACTGGCTGACAGAAACTCAACTAAGTGGACGATGAATGCAAACTTCGCACCTTTTATGAGAAGCGAACGGCCACAGAAGTTGACACCGAGGTTCTGGGTGATGAATGGAAAGGTTATGTTGCTTGCATCAGTGGTGGGAATAACAAGCAAGGTTCTCCCATGAAGCAAGGTGTCTTGGCCCATAACTGAGTCTGTCTGCTGCTGAGTAATGGGCGCTCCCGTTTCAGATCAAGGTGACCTTGGTTCAGAAAGCCCAAATCTGCCATGGGCTCCATTATTCATGCCAACCTGAGCATTCTTAACTTGGTTATTGTAAAACACGGGGAGCAAGATATCCCAGGACTGACTAATACAAATGTACCTCATCACTTGGGACCCAAAAGAGCCAGCAGAATCCTCAGACTCTTCAATCTCTCTGAAGATGATGTCCACCAGTATATGATAAGAAAAACCCTGAACAAAGAAGGCAAGAAACCCTGGACCAAAACGCCCATGATTCAGCGTCTCATGACACCACATGTCCTGCAGCATAAGTGGCTATGCGTCACCCTGAAGAAACAGTGCACCAAGAAAAACAATGAGGAGGTCGCCCAATCTGCCAATCTTTTGACCCAGAAAATGAAGGAGGCTGAAGAAAAATGTCGGACACAGATTGCCAAGAAATGGAGGCTGTCCTCTCTGAGAGCTTCTGCCTCTAAGCGGGAATCCATTCAAAAATAAAATAAATTCCTAAGAGCCTCGAATAAATAAGCTCTTCTATTTTTAAAAAGGAACTGTAGAATTTCAAAGCTTCTCTTTTACATCATAATATCTTGAATATAATTCTTAGTACTTGAAATTGCACTCACAGCCATTGAATGTATTCAGACTCACAACAACACTATAGGACAGGGGAGAATTGCCTTGTAGGTTTCCCAGACTGTAACTCTTTATGGTAGTAGAAAATTTGTTTCTTCAGAAGAGCAGCAGGTGATTTCGATCTAATATGTAACCACTGCGCCACCAAGGCTCCACCCAGCACTTGAAGTTATTTTTATTTGGGCCTCCCCCAAAGTATAACTTGTTACTGTTACAGGACTTGGGGACAGACACTGTTTTGTGATGCAGTGCCAGGATGCATAGCTGAAGGGTTAGAGAAAGTAATGCAGAGATAGGAAGAAAAATTAGAATGTGTATTAATGAGCAAATAAGTGTTGTGGACACATGGAGCTCACTAATCCTGGGGATATTATGAGGAATTACAAGAAACACATCTCAAAAGTATACCATCAAATGATGGGGAAGCTGGAGTATCAATCCACCTATTGATACCCACTGAAAATTGAAGTTTGCTTCTAGGCACATTATTTCATTTTCAGATTGTGTCTAAACCCATGGAGTGAACCTCCACATTTTCTCCCATAGGCTTACTGGTCATCGTTATGAGGCAGACTAGCCACTGCAAAAACATGGTGAATGACCTGTCTCCTTCCCTCTCCTATCTCTGAAATCCTGGCTGGTGATTGATTTTAGAATGCGCTCTTATGTTCCTGAGATCAAAATGTTATAATTAATACTATAGTTTATATTGATGTTGTTACCAGGATATTACTATTCTTATTTTATTAACCAGGATGATATAATCAATTCTGTATCCTGAAATGCTCACTTACTCTAAAGAATGAAAGCATTAATTTTTCTTTCTACTTTTGTCATACCTGCTTGCTCCATAGGAAAATTTTTGAGAAACATTTTTTCCTACATAAACTGGCAAATTATCTCCATTCAGGACTGCAATCAAAAGAATTGCTTGTAGATTCTAGCAGTTTGATTCTAACCAAATAAAGACTCTTCTAAATTATCAAGACATTTTAATTTTAATTTATTTGACCCTGTAACAGTTATCTAGAAAATTCAGGGTACTACTCTTAGGTACATGGACATCAAGTAAAAGGAGGAGGGGATTTCTAAGGTTGTGGTAAGTGAAATGACTTACTTATGGCTCTTCGGTCCATGCATTTTGTACTCCTATAATATTATTGGGTGGGACCCTGCCAAGAGGATGTATAAAATATTAATAGATGGAATTAGTTTTGGAACTCCACTGGGGATAATAGTGATCCATCTCAGAAGCAGGGAAACCCGCACCATCAAGAAAGAAGAGCCACCAGTGGACCACATGCCAACCATAAGACTGAGCAAAGGAGACCTTGAGATGGGCTTACTGGTCCATGGAAGCAGAAGCCAAGAAATCTTCTGGCTGAGAGGCTGAAAACCTGAGAGACATACCTGCTAGAATGGCTAAGAGGAGGCAGTGTGGACAAAGGAACTGTATTCTTATTATTTTGTAAGTTATTGCTATTGTTAGGTCTTATCAAGGGGTTCCCAACTGATAACAACACTGTACAACAGAATGAAACACTGATTATCCCTGTACTATTCACTGTTATGTTTCAGCTCATTGTTGCAATCACTGTGTCAATCCATCTTATCCAAGATATTCCTGTTTTTCACATTCCTTCTCCTTTACCAAGCATGATGTCCTTTTCAAGGACTGGTATCTCTTGATAACATTTCCAAAATACATGAGATGAAGTCTCACCATCCTTATTTCTCAACAGCATTCTGGTTGTACTTCTTCCAAAACAATTGTGTTAGTGTTTTGGATGGAACTTTCAATATTCTTCATGAATACCATAATTCAAATGTTTCAATTCTTCTTTGGTCTTCCTTATCCAATGTCCAACTTTCAGATGTATATGAGGTGCTTGGAAATATCATGGTTTGAGTTAGTCATAACTTAGTCCAGTGGTGGGATTCAAATAATTTAACAACCAGTTCACTTCCCGAAGAGAGTTTTAAGCATAAAAAGTAAAGATGCATAGACCAATAGTTTATTATATTACACAGCTATTATTTAAATAAAAACAATAAGTACACAAACTAGATTATGTTATAAGAAAGAGTTAACTAAAATCAACGCAGAGAAGGGTGCAGGATGCCTAGTGGAGCATAATCAAGGGCAATGTAGCAGCAAGGAATTACTAAACCCGAATGAAGGCAGAAAATGATGTGGGACAAGAGGAAAGTAAAAGGAAATAGAGGGAAAAAACAGGAGGGGAAGGACATTTATAGAGGTTTAAATACAGGCATGTACATTTGTAAATATGTTTATATATAATGAGAGGGGAATAATTCTATGTACTCTAATAACCTGCCATTCAGTGATGCTCACTTTCCCAACATGATCGCTGAAGAGAAAGCAGGTGCATAAGTAAATATGATGTAAAATGCTGATGGTGCCTGGCTATCAATAGATATAGGGTCTGGGGTCTTAAAGGCTTGAAGATAAACAAGTGACCATCTGCTGAGAAGGAAAAAAGCCCACATGGAAGAAGCACACCAGTCCGTGTGATCATGAGGTGTCGATGGGATCAGATATCAAAGACCAAGAACAAAAAATCATATCATTGTAAATGAGGGGAAATGCGGAGTGGAGGCCCAAAGCCCATCTGTAGGCAACTGGACATCCCCTTACAGAAGGTTCATAAGGAAGAGTTCAGGCAGTCAGGGTGCAGTATAGCATTGATGAAGCATACAACTTTCCTCTAGTTCCTCAATGCTTCCTCCCCCCACTATCATGATCCCAATTCTACTTTACAAATCAGGCTAGACCAGAGATTGTACACTGGTACAGATAAGAGCTGGAAACATCGGGAATCCAGGACAGGTAAACCCCTCAGGACCAATAATGAGAGTAGCAATACCAGGAGGGTAAGGTAAAGGTGGGAGCAGAGAGGGGCAACTGATCACAATGGTCTACATATAACTCCATCCCTGGGGGATGGACAATGGAAAAGTGGATAAAGGAAGACATTGGTTAGTGTAAGACATGAAAAACTAATAATAATTTATAAATTATCAAGGGTTCGTGAGGGAGGGGGAAAATGAAAAGCTGACACCAAGGACTCAAGTAGAAAGAAAATGTTTTGAAAGTGATGATGGCAACAAATGTACAAATGTGCCTGACACAATGGATGGATGGATGGGCTGTGATAAGAGTAGTATTTTTTAAAATAGTTAGGAATACAAATTTGTTATTTCCATATTGGGTGACTGCCCACCTTAGAGAGAACCCTGATTACAACCTGTTTAACAAACTGAACAAAAAATGAGGTATCGGTTCTGCTGAACTGGTGTGAATGAGCTGAATCCAACCATTGCCTTAGTTCTTAAAGTAACATCCTTGCTTTCCAACACTGAAAGGGGTCGTGTGCAGCCGTTTTGCCCATTGCAATGCATCCTTTCCTTTTCTTTTTATGCAGTGCATCTTGTCATCTCTCGACTGCTTCTTCCATGAGTATCAATTGTGGATCCAAGCAAGATAAAATACTTAACAAATTGAAACTTTTTTCTGTTTATCATGTCGTTACCTATTTATTGGTCCAGATAATCCATATTGAAGGCTGAAACCCTTGATCTTCAGCAGTACTTCAAGTCCTTCGCACTTTCAGCAAGGTAGGTTGTGTCATCTGCATATCACTGACTGACTGACTGACATTGAGTCAATGCCAACTCATAGTGACCCTGTAAGGACAGAGTAGAACTGCACTGTGGGTTTCTGTGACTATCACTCATTGTGGGAGTAGAAAGTCCCGTCTTTCTCCAGAGAAGGTGCTGATGGTTTTGAACTGTGGACCTTGTAATTAGCAGTGCAATGGAAAAGCACTATACCACTAGAGCTCAGACTGCACATCACAGGTTATTAAGTCTTCCTCTGATCCTGATATCGCATTCTTCTTCATATAAATTCAGCTGTCCTGATTATTTGCTCATTATACATATTGAATACATATAGTGAGTGGATGCAACCTTGGCACACACCTTTCCTAATTCTAAACCATGCAGTAGTCCCTTGCTGTGATCACACAATTGCCTCTTCATCCATTTATAGGCTCCATATGAGTATTAAAGTGTTCTGGGAATTCCTATTCATCTCAAGACTATCCATAGTTTGCTAAGATCCACATAGTCAATTGTCTTTGTATAGTCAATGAAACACAAGCAAATACCTTTCTATATATTCTGCTTTCAGCCAAGATCTGCCTGACATCAGCAAAGTCATTCCATCTTTCCTGTTCTCTTCTACATCTGGACTTACTTTCTGGCAACTCCCAGTCAACTGCTGCAATCATTTCTGGATGATCTTCAGTAAAATTTTACTTGCACGTGATATCTATGAAGTGTTCTATAATTTGAGGATTATATGGAGTCATCTTTCGTTGGAATGGGTACATATATGAAACTCTTCCAATTCATTGGCCAAGTAGCTGTCTCCAAAATTTCTTGGCATAAATGAATGAGTGCTTCCAGTGTTTCATCACCTTGTTGAAACAACTCTCTTGGTATCCCATCCATGCCAGAAGCCTTGTTTTTGGATAATATCTTCAGTGCAGCTTAATATCCTCAGTGTTTTGGGGTAATATCTTCCTTCAGCACTGTCAGTATTTGATTCTAGGCTACCTCTTGAAATTGTTGAATGTTGACTAGTTCTTTTGGGCACAGTGACTCTGTATTCTTTCCATTTTCTTTTGATACTTCCAACATAGTTCAATATTTTGCCCACAAAAATATTTCAGCATTGCTACTCAAGAGTTGATCTTTTTCTTGAGTTCAGTTAAGATATGTTGAGCAAGTTTTTCCATTTGATTTTCTAACTCTGGTTCTTGGCACATTTCATTATAATATTTTACTTTGTCTTCTTGAGCTACCCTTTGAAATTCTCTGTTCAATTCTCTAATATCATAACTTCTTCTAGCTATTCTATGATTAAGAGCAAGCTTCATCATAACCTTTTAGCTCCTCAATATACCCCTATAATCATGAGTATTGTTTGTCAATTATGTGTGGCTATTACAATAAATTATCCAACTCAGCAGAGAAGTAGAATGTCCTGGTATGGATGATTTGTGTCAGAATAGTATAAAAGATGATGGAGCATGGAGGCATGCCATGTGGCAATTGGCCGTGGGCTGGTGTGTTATTGGATTATCTTTCTCCCTTGTGTATCCAGAAGAAGTCAGATGAGGCCTCCCCACACCAATTACTCAGAGGTACATCAGAGACTTTTGTTAAGTTATTGTTGTATTATTCATGGATTCATTTACCAATGTAAAGGATTTATTTAAACACACTATCGATAGCACTGGGATCTCAAAAGAAGGAAGATTCTACCAATTATCATCAAATACCAAAGTTCAAATTTCAATCAAAATTATCTTTAGTCTCCTTTTTATTTAGGAAACCCTTTTTAAATAGGGATATCTTTTCTTGTTTCTAAGGTACATCTTTTCTGAGATAGGCCAAACATATGGTAGACTTTTAAATATTGAAAATAAGGAAGGTGTTTCTCTTTCAAGCTTCATTCTGCCTGCTTTCATGCTAATTGCAAGAAACATTGATAGTAAATTGTGAACTCTGATGAAAAGCTTCAGAAAAGCAGAAAGCAACTATGGATTAAAGTCATCTAGATCAGTGCTTTCAGAATTTTCTTCTGAGAGGACACAAAGGACCATGAAGGAAATGGAGACAAGTAGGTTTTCCTTAGAAAAAAACATTAATTGGTTTTCTTTTTCTTGTTTTGAGCTTCTGCTCAAGCTTGAAAAATACTGTCCTAACTCTTTCAATTTACAAAATGGAAAACGGACTGAGGCTTCTGGGCTACTTGTTAAATACCACACTACCAGATAGAAGCAAAACAAAGACTAGGAATCCAACTTCTAAGCTAGTCAATGAACTGCCTAATTCTCTTTCATTTCCTTTTCCAAACATTGACCAAACCACAATATAATCTGTTACAAGTAGCTTTAACAAATAATCTTTCCTTTATCAAAGAAAAACAGGAACAAAATATAACACTTAAAAATAATACCATGAAGATAAACAAGCGGCCATCTAGCTCAGAAGCAACAAAGCCCACATGGAAGAACACACCAGCCTGTGTGATCGAGTGGTCCCTAAGGGATCAGTTATCAGGCATCAAAGAACAAAAAATCATATCATTGGTGCACACCTCCATGATAGGATCGCTGAGACAAATGGGTGCATAAGCAAATGTGGCGAAGAAAGCTGATGGTGCCCGGCTATCAAAAGAGATAGTGTCTGGGGTCTTTAAGGCTTGAAGGTGAACAAGGGGCCATCTAGCTCAGAAGCAAAAAAGCCCATATGGAAGAAGCACACCAGCCAGTGCGATCACGAGGAGGTGCCAAAGGGCCCAGGTATAAGGCATCATGGAAAAAAAATAGATGTATATGTATATGTGTGTATATATATATATATATATATATATATATATATATATATATATATACCATATTGAATGAAGGGGGAAGTGAAGAGTGGAGACCCAAGTCCCAAGTGTCAGCCACTGGAGATCCCCTCATAGAGGGGTTTAGGAGAGGAGATGGGTCAGTCAGGGTGCGAGGTAGTACCGATGAAGAACACAGCTTTCCCCCAGATCCTGGATGCTTCCTCCTCCCAACTACCATGATCTGAATTCTACCTTGCAGGACTGGATAGGGCAGAGGCTGTACACTGGTGCATATGGGGGCTGGAGGCACAGGGAATCCAGGGTGGATGATACCTTCAGGACCAAGGGTGTGAGGGGCGATGCTGAGAGAGTGAAGGGTGAGTGGGTTGGAAAGGGGGAACTGATTACAAGGATCCACATGTGACGTCCTCCCTGGGAGATGGACGGCAGAGAAGGGGGGGAAGGGAGACTCCGGATAGGGCAAGATATGACAAAATAACAATGTATAAATTACCAAGGGCACATGAGGGAGTGGGGAGCGGGAAGGGAGGGGGAAAAAAAGAGGACCTGATGCAGAGGGCTTAAGTGGAGAGCAAATGCTTTGAGAATGATTGGGGCAGGGAATGTGCAGATGTGCTTTATACAATTGATGTACGTATATATATGGATTGTGATAAGAGTTGTATGAGCCCCTAATAAAATGTTTAATAAAAAAAAGAATACTAACTGCAGCCACTTCTTCCTCTCAAGAAAATGGTCCAATTACCCCAGAGGTAGATGCTCTTTTATTTTGAAAAACACGTTGATGAGCTTTTACAGGAAGAAAATCAAAGGCCAATGCTCAACGTGTAATTGGGCAAGAGTTAGAAAATAAAGTCCTGTGAAAACAGAAAGAAAGATTTTGGTGGCCTGAGTGAGGTTAGATAGGAGCGTCAGAATGAGAGCAGGGCAGAATAAGAAATCAGGATCCAAACAATGTTGAATCAGCTGGAGGCCTGTAAGGGGCATAGTTAAAGAATTGAGGACACGAATGATGTGATACTGAGCTGTCAATTGTGGCACTGGGGTGGCCTGTTAATATCTTTCCCGTTCCTGTTACTTCCAAGATTTTGAAGTCTGCCACATACAAAATCTTGGGCTATTTCTTATGTGAACAAAAAGATAAAGTGGAGTACAGCAAGGAGAAAGAGGACGGCAGAGATCAGAGGTGGTAAATAAGACTGGAAATGAGTAAATGAACTGGTGTCCAATGATTTAGTCAACAATGGGGAATTCTGGGTGATAAGCAGGTGGAAGGTGAAGGAAATATCATTTGGTTTGAACATCTTTCAACTAATTTTTCATTTTAGTCAAATTCCTTGTTGATAATGCGTTAAAAAGTTTTACACAGAACAATATCCAAGTATATATGAAAATTGCTTCAGTTTTCAGGTTCTTTTCAGAATAAGTGGAATGTGTGAGTCATTTAGGTAGGCAGCAACAGCAAGTAATATTAATAGGAATTTGAAGAGTGATGTATATTTCCTTTAAAGAGCTATATGATAACTACTGTTGAAAATGCCATTAAATTTGCACATGTACTTTAAAATTTTGACGTGTTATGAAAAGAAAAGATGTACTGATTAAAGAATTCATGCTTACTTTTATGAAAGGTCTATTATTAAAAAGATTATTTGTAGGAAAAGTCCCACACAATCCATTCTAGTTAATGAATAATGCAATGGGATCTCTTAGAAATATTAGAAAATTTATGCCACTAATGAATTTTAATGGTGTATTTCAGGTCTCCCAAAGCAGTTAATTCTAAAATCAAGAAAAGCAAAATCACCATTAGGGAGTGGCTAATATATTAATACATAAAATATAAAAAAACTATGTTCTCCTTGAAAATTATTTCAAATAATTGACTTTTATAGGTAGGAGGCACAGCTAAAATATATTTTAGAAATTTTTTCTCTCAGAAAACATTATCAAACTCTGAGCAATGTGTCTGATGCGCTTTGATGTCTTTAGTACCTGTCAACTTGGTATAAGTGCAAATTCTCAACTCCTACTCTAGACCTAGAAAATTAAAACCGTAGGATGGGACTCAGCAATCAGTGCTTGAACAAGTTTTCCAGATGATTCTAAAGCATTTGAAAGTTGGAGAACTTGCTCAAAGATTTTTAGCATTGCATATCAAGCAGACAGGGGATGCGAACTAAAGATTTTAATGGTAACGAGGCTTTCTGGTTATTTGGGCCATATTTCCTATATGAGGGGAAAGAGCCCATTAGTTTAGTTGAAACATCAGAGTTGCATTACTATGCACATAATAAGCTAACTCTGGGAGAACAGAATTAGAAATGAATGAAGCAAGATGAAGAAGTGGCATTGTAGATAAGCTAGTTAGAGAACATTACAAGATAATACAATTGTCCATTATTTTCCTGTAGATTATTATCTTTGGTCTGGGACATTCCAGTTGAGATTATCTCTGTTCTGAAAGTCTTAGATATAATCCTATCTCTCAGATAATAGTTAAGATTTATTGCATACTTTACAGGCACCAGGCTAAATACTTTAAATATATTAAGTATTTTAATACTTAAAATAGCCATATAAGATAGGCAGTCCTAATATTTACATTTAAAGATGAAGAAACTCAGGTTTAATATCCATTTTATATGTGATTTATATATGTGTGCATATATATTTATATATAAACTGTGTATTAAGTAATGGAGATGTAATTTGGTCATAGCCTGAAACCAAGTCTTGCTTGAACTTTTAACTATTATGTGTTTCTGTAACATTTGTAGCATGGTTCTACTTCAATGTGTTTGCCACCCATCCATTCTTGACACAAACATTTTTTGAAGGTAAAAATGGATTATTTTAATGATCTTGGCTTCAACTTCAGATCCTCAAACAGTAAAATCTCAGGCTCTGTTCATCACTACAAATCAGCAAAAAATAGTAGACAAAAGAAACTGGCCCACAGAGTTCTAGATTTTGAAACTTTATGACACATATCTTAAAACAAATATGTTTTAAATGTCCATATACATAAAGATAAAATTTTAAATTCCACAAGAGATTTAGAAATTATGACATATATCATATTTGAAATAAGACCTAAGATAATTTATAGAAAAATAAAAATACAATACCAAAAATGAAGAATTAAAAGAAGCTGGCCTCATATATCACACACCATATGTGAAAATAAATTCAAAATAGATCAATAGTCTAAATGTTATAAATTAAAATAATAAAATTCTTAGAAGAATGTAATCAATGTCACTGGATTAAAAATGTAGAAATAAGTAAATGGCTGTAAATTCTACTGTGTGTTTCCCAACAATAATAAAATTAATTTTAAAAATTAAGATAGCAAACATGAGCTATATCATGTCACTCCATTTATATGAGTACTATAAATAACAAAGGAATGAAAACAGAAAACAACTGTTGTTGGTAACGATGTGAAGAAATTGGAACCATCATGTATTGCTGGTAGGTCCCAGCAATTTCACTCCTACGTAAAATATAATCAAAAGAGTTAGAAACAGGAGTATAGACATACACACCAACGTTCACTGCACGAGTTGAAACAATTTAAATGTCCAGCAACATATAAATAGATTAACAAAATATGGTACATGCATACAATGGAATATTCCATTGCAATAAAGACAAATGAAGTCATGATGCATGCTTCAACATGGATGAATCTTGAAAGCATTATTCTAAGTGAATTGAGTCAGTCACAATAATACAAATATGGTATGATTCCCATGTATATGTCATATATAGAAAAGGCAAATACATAGAAATTAAAACTTATTTGAAGTTATAAGATGGGTAGGGGTTGGAGAAGGAAAAAGTCATTGCTTAGTAACTTCTATTAAAAGTGATTAAACAATTTGGAAATAGAGAGTGATAAGAGTAGTTCAAGGTGAGGTTTTCTATTCCAATAAATATATATAGCTTTCTCATGGTGGCTGTGTATCATGGTGGGGCTGGCCCTATTGTCCTCTCTGTTCATTGGCTGCTCTGAGCAGGAATACCATCCTTGGGGCTTGATGGGCCAAGATGTGCTCCACTCTCTATCCTTACCACTTTGTTTGCTCCTTTGTGCTGTGATCTGATGCACTGCTCTCACCAAGTTGTAGTTTAATGCTGTCCTCAGAGGTTCATTCTTTGGTGGGGGATGTTGGGACTGAGGCTGGCCCTCCATGAGACACAGATAAACATCCCTCAATGACCCATAATGCTATAGGTGACAACACTGGAGACACAGTGCGGGAATTGTGCCCTATCTGACCCCATCATACTGGGGTAAAATACTAAGGGCATGCAACAAAGCAGAAAAGGAAGCAAAGCAATGACATCTCCATGGAATACCAAAAATAAATTTGGGGGGCAGGACGTGGCAACCATCAGAATTGACCAGAAAACACACATAAAGATCAATAAACAGACCTAGAACTATTTACAGGCTTTTCTCTTCTTTTGTTGTTGGTTTTTTATAATTATTGCTTTGTTTTGTTCTGTTTTGTTATTTTGCTTTGTCTTGCTTTTTGTGCCTATTATTGTCTCTGCAAGTCTACCCAGATAAGTTAGGTGGGATAAACAATCGGAGGAGAAAACAATGGAACCAATAGTTCCAGGAGGAGACATGGGAGTGGTGGAGGCAGGGTAAAGGAAGTGGGCATTAACAAACCCAGGAACAAAGGAACAACAAGTGATCTAAAATCAATGGCAAGGAGGGCTTAGGATGCCTGATGGGCTTTAATCAAGGGCAATGAAGTCAAGAGGAAATACTGAAACTAGAATTAAGGCCAAATATTACAGTAGGACAAGAGGAAAGTAAAAGGAAATAGAGGAAAGAATTAGGAGGTAAAGACATTTATTGAGGTCTAAATACAGGTATGTACATATGTAAATATATTTACATATAGCAATAGGGAAATAGATCTATGTACATATATTATATGTTAAGTATTAAGGTAGCAGAACATTGGGCCTCCACTCAAGTACTCCCTCAAGGCAAGAACATTTTGTTCTAAAAACCCGGCATTCTGTGATGCTCAACTTCCTGACATTATTGGTGAAGGGAAAATGGGCGCATAAGCAGACATGGTGAAGAAATCTGAGGGTACCCGGCTATCAAAATATATAGCATCTGGGTCTTAAAGGCTTACAGGTAAATAAGTTGCCATCTACCTGAGAAGCAACAAATGCCACATAGAAGAAACACACCAGCCTGTGTGATCATGAGTTGTTGATGGGAATGGGTATCAAGCATCAAAGACCCAGAACAAAAAAATCATCTTAATGTGAATGAGTCAGAGTGAAGAGTGGAGACCCAAAGCCCATCTGTAGACAATTGGACATCCCCTTACAGAAGGGTCACAAGGAAGAGACAAGACAGTCAGGGTGCAGTATAGCAATGATGAAGCATAAGACTTTTCTCTAATTATTTAATGCGTTCTCCCCGCAATTATCATGACCTCAATTCTACCTTACAAATCTGGCTAGACCAGAGGATGTATATTGGTACAGATAGAATTCTCATCACATGGAATCCAGAACAGATAAACCCCTCAGGTTCAATAATGATAGTATCGATACCAGGAAGGGAAGGGGAAGGTTGGGGGAGAAAAGAGGAACCAATCACAATGATCTAATTATAACCCCTCCCCAGGGGGATAGACAACAGAAAATATGGTGAAGAGCGACAAAAGTCATTATAAGACATGAAAAAGACTTAGGAAATATGTAATAAAGATGGAAGAAGATGACATCCAGTTAGATTTATCCACCTGTAGATCCTGCTGCAAGACCAGAAAATTGGGAGGTAAGGTGAAGTAGCCTGGGAGGAGGAATCCTGAAATTAGAATCAGGGGACTAGGAGTCTGTCCTGAATCCTTTTTTTAAAAAAATTTTAACTCACAAAGCAAACCAAGAATGCACTAAATTGCTCTAGGTTCAGTGTGCTGGGTTTGTGGGCTCTGGCCGAGCAGCTCCCAGAACCCTAGTTTTTCAGAAAGTAGTGATTTCCCCCAGGCTGACAGCCAAAAGGGGATATAATCCCAGACATAAGAGCCTCTGAAAGATAGTCACAGGACCCCACACCAGAGTTTCCTGCACTGTTAGTTGCCTTGAGTTCATAGCCTGTGGTCTGGGTTGGAGGGTAGCCATAGATTTGGAGCAATTGAAAAGACATAAGGAAATTTACCTGAATCAGAACCCGGTGTGGGAGATAATAAACATGTAGTCATAGTAACAGAGGGCAAAATTAGTTGCAGTTGGCCATGAAGAAAACAACCTCTCTGCTAAGCTAGATCTCCTCCTCTAGGGGTCAGCATGACAGCTCCAAAATCAGGGAACCCCATAGCCCAATATACAAAAGAGAGAAAAGATATTTTCTTCGTAAAAACTGCAAATCTCAAATTCATTGTTTAACTCCAAGAAAACTGGTAAAATGAGTCCTTTAATATACATTGGGATAATAAGGGAGCCCGTGCTAAGGAATGCCAAAAGTTACCTACAGAGTCCAGAGACTTCAACATAACAAAAACCCCTGGAAAAAGCCGCAGTTTTAGAATAACATAATTCAATTTCTGCTGGCCAGAAAAACAAATAAACCTCTATATTATGAGGGTATCGGCGGTCTTGGTACAAGCTAGGAAAACTCAGCAAGCCCAACGGGGATAGCTTTTGTTCACCCTCAGTAATCCTACATGCAACTGGGCTGCATACAGCACAAGGTTGCTATACCAGTGATCTCCAGTGCTCAACACTGCTATGGGAACTGCTGCCTGGCCTCTGCTGTGATATTCCCGTCAAGGGTAATTCCACCCAGCATCTGTGGGACCCTACACCAAGCAGGCACACCACCCCACTATCTTGAGGCAGGGTTAGAACTCCTCCAGCCCTACGGTCAGACGTTCAAGTCTCAGTTTTCTCCTTATATACTATTCATTTTCTTCTCTCTTCATTCTCTCTTCCTTCTATCTTTCCCACTGCAGTTGGTCTCAGCGGGCCTAGTTTTGTTTTTTGTTTTTCATCTTTTTCCTGTACTCTCCCTCTCTATCTTTAATACACCAATGATGGCCCCAGGTCACTACCCTCTGCCCAGGGCCACTCCACCCAAACAGCAGGGGGAACCTAAGCTAGCCTCCTGTGACAGTACTGCACACATCAGAAGACAGTGCTATACACATCATAGCATAGGGCTCAGCTTTATCTAGTTTATTTATCTAGTTTATTTCTTATCTTTTTCTTTCTTTCTGCTTCTTTTACTTTTTCTTGTTTTTTCCTCTTCTTTATTTCCCAGCACAGTCTCAACAGATTCAGTTTTTCTTTTTTTACTATTTGTTTTTACTATTTTTTGTCTTTGCATTTTTCGTGAGGGTATTAATTTGTTATTTTTGCTCTTGTCTTTGTTTTCTACATTCTCTCTTTTTCATCTATTCTCCCTCTCTTTCCTTTCACAAGCCACTACCAACCTCCAGACCAGTCCCCTCCACTTAAGGCAGCTCTGATGATCCAGTTGGATGTGCTCTGGCCCGCATCTGTTGGAAATACACACAGCTGGGGAAATCATTCCTATCCTCCACCATACCCCAAGTGGCTGGGGGATCGCCCATTCAACTGGCTGGAGGAAGTCCCACCTAGACTCTAAGGTTATACAAGGGATGGGGAAATTCTGCCTACTGTCTGTGGTGCTCCATGCTGCTTCAGGAACATCCGCCCCAAATCCACGATGATCCCTCAGACTAGGTTAATTCCGCCAAGGAGGGTAAGCCACATGCTTTCTGCTACACTCCCGTGGCAGAGGGAAACACCACATGCCACTCAAGAAGATCCAACTCCCGTGAGACACACCACTAGGGCTTCCTGGGATATCAACAGGTAAAATGCCATCCTCATGGGCCCACAACCACCCAACCAGTGTCCTGTGAGAGGACTATCCAACTCACATTCCAAATAATGGAATACTGGCTGGCTAGGGTAAGAGTGAAACCACAGAAAGATTCAGTGGTAGCCTGAAACACACCCCCCCTCAGTGTAGCTACCTGAAGGTAGTTCATGGAACCACTCATACAAGTCCCCCAAGAGAAAGCCAAGTCTCTTTGACTCTGGAAGATGTCACTAGGCTCCTTTAAAACAACATGTAAACAGAAACCAGACTCAACAGCCTCAACTAAAATGGAGGAGAAACAGAAGATAATGTCAGAAGGGTCATGAACCTAACGACTTGCATAGAAGAAGCAGACATTGGCCTGTCAGAGAAATAAATTTTAAGAATGCTGCTTGGAGTCATACAAGATATGAGGGAAGCAATACCGAAAAAGAATGAAATGTTGGAGGAGTTAAAGGCAACAAACCAAAGGGAACTACAAGACCTAAGGGATGATATGACAATATCTAGTAGCAAATTAACAGAATTTGCCAACAGACTTGAGGAGGCAGAGAATTGCACTAGCGACTTAGAGGATAAGCAAGCAGACCTCAAGAAACTGGATAACCAGTCAAATAAGACAATCCAATATTAGAATAATTGGACTACCGGAATAAGACTCAAGAAAGAAAAGTGAGGGAATTCGTAGAGGAAAACTTCCCCAACTTAATAAATGAAAATCAGGTAAACATTCAGGAGGCTGAAAGAACACCAGCCAGACTGAATTCCAAGAAGTCACCAAGACACAAAATAGTTAAATGATCCAACTAAGACAAAAAGTAGAAAATCATAAGAGCAGCTAGGGTAAAAAACCAATAGTCACTTATAAAGATACCCAAATAAAAATGTTTGAGACCTATCAGTGTATACAATGAAGATCAGGGAGTGGAGTAACATATTCCAAAAATCTAAGGAAAATTACACAAACCTAAGAATACTATACCTGCCCAAATTATCTATTAAGATAGCTGGAGAAGTATGTCTTCCCAGACAAGGAAAAACTCACTGAGGACAAATAAGAGACTGCCACATAGAACAACTCCACCCATAGGGTGACAAAGAGAAAACAGCCACCAAAATAGCATTATCTCAATAGCTTAAAGAAGGCAAGAATGGAACACACACATACACACACACACAACAGAAATTGATATGATTGGATAGGTGAGAAAACACCCAACACAAAATATATAAGATGGCATCACAGAGTCTACAGATGGATGCAATAACACTGAATATCAATGGATTGAACTCAGGCATTAAATGGCAGATGCTAACAGACTGTCTCAGACAACATAACCCCTCAATCTGCTGTGTACAGGAGACACATCTCAAGCTTGCCAACAAAAACAGGTTGAGAATTAAAGGCTGAAAAAATATAGCAAGAAAATGGCAATGTAAAAAAAACAGAGGTAGCAATCTTAATCTCTGAAAAAATTGCTCTCAAGAAACTCGCAAAATTGATAAATCAAACACTCCAAAAGATGAAAAAAATCCACAGGCTCAACAATTATAGTAGGTGTCGTTAATACACCAATCTCTGAAAAAGACAGATCACAGGGAAAGAAACTTAACAAGGAGACTACAGATCTAAACAGCACAATTGGACTACTTGACCTGATAGATTTTTCAGAGCTTTCCACCAAAATGCAAAAAAAAAAAAAAAAATCATTCCTTTCAAGCCCACATGGCACATGCTTGAAGATAGACCACATGCTGGGACAAAAGTTGAACTAAGTAAATTCAAGCACATAGAGATTACACAGATGTCTTCCTCAGACCACTATGCCATAAGGTTAGAAATCAGCAAGAGTACAATGAAGAAAACAAGAGAAAACAATTATATGATCAATAACTCTCTATTGCAAAAGGAGTGGGTATTGGCCCACTCAGAGAATAAGGAAGTTTATAGAAACCAATGAGAATGAAAATGTGATGTACCCATACCTTTGGGACACAGCAAAGGTATTATCAGAGGAAAGCTGATAGCAATACTTGCACACATGAAAAAGGAAGAGAGATTAGGTTTGATATGCTGCCACAAAATTTACACAAATTAGAGCAGAGTTAGCAGAACAATCCTATTAATATCAAAAGGAAAGAAACAATAAAAATCAGAACTTAGATACAGGAGTGGGAAAACAAGGAAACTATGAAAAAATTAATGTAGGTAAAAGGATTAACAGAATTGGTAGATCACTGGCAACCCTAACCAAAGAAAGGAAGGAACAAATTTCAATATCAAGGAGGAGGGATGAAACCGGGGACATTACAACGGACCCTAACGAAATCAAAAGGATAATTACATAGTATTATGAAGGCCTGTACTCTACAGAATTGAACTAATTGGAAGACATAGACAAATACTTGAAAAAACTATCCCTTCCTAAACTATCTCAGATGGACTTCAAGAACCACAACAGACCCATATCGATAGAAGTAATAGACAAGGTTATCAAGGGGTTACCAACAAAAATATCCCCTGGGCCAGATAGCTTCACATGAGAATTCTACCAGGCATTCAGGGAAGAACTGGCACCAAACCTACACAAACTCTTCTAGAACATATAAAAAGATGGAAAACTCCAAAACTTTCTATGAAGGCAGTATAAATCTGAAACGTAAAGCAGACAAGGATCCCACAAGTATTGAAAACTACAGACCAATATCCCTAATGAACATTTATGCAAAAATCCTTAACAAAATGCTTGCCAATATAATACAAAAGCATATAAAAATAATTCACCATGACCAAGTGGGAATGCAGGGATAGTTCAATATATGAAAGATAATTAGTATTATTCACCACATTCACATGAAAACTTACAAGAACCACTTTAATATCGATAGATGGAGAAAAAGCATTTGAAAACATTCACCACCTATTCCTGTTTAAGACATTCAAGAAGATAGGAATGGAAGGAAAATTCCTCAATATTACACAAGCTATATATGAAAAAACAACAGCCAATGTGGTAATCAATGTAGAAAAGAAAAAAACAATTCCATTTAAAAATAGGAGCAGACAAGGGTGCCCTTTGTTCCCACTCCTATTTAAAATTGTACTGGAGGCCCTAGATAACAACATAAGACAAAGAAAAGACATCAAAGGTATTCATCTGGGGAAGGAAGAGGTGAAATTATCATTATTCGCAGATGGTATGTTTTTCATATATCGAAAATACCCAAAACTCCACAAATGGAGTGTTGGAAGCAATAGAGGAATATGGCAGAGTGGCAGGATACAACATCACCAAACAGATGTCTATTGGACAGCTATACACATCAGCCAAGATCACAGAAGAGGCAATTAAAAAGGTATTACCCTTTACAATAGCCAACCACATTTGAAATACCTAGGGATATACCTTGCTTGCTGAAAGTGAGGGGGTTTTGAAACACTCACTGTTAATGATCAAGGATTTTAACTTTCAGTATGGATTGCAACTCAATGTAAAGAAAACCAAAATCTTCACAACTGGACCAATAGGTAACATCATGATGAACAGAGAAAATGTTGAAGTTGTCAAGGATTTTCTTCTGCATGTATCCACAATCAAGATATCAAATGAGACATTTCATTAGCTAAATCTGCTACATAAACCTCTTCAGAGTGTTAAAAAGCAAGGATGTTACTTCAAAGACTAAGGTGTGTCTGACCCAAGCTTAGTATTTTTAATCACCCCATATGCATGAAAAAGTTGGATATTGAATAAGGAAAGGCCAAAGTAGAATTGTTGCATTTGAGCCACGGTGTTAATGAAGAATATAGAAAGTGTCATGGACTGCCCAAAAAAACAGTCAGAGTGCTCTTTATAGGCAAGAATGATGAGGCTTCATTTCATAACTTTGGACATTTTATGAGGAGAAATCAGTCCCAGGGGAAGGTTACCGTTCTTGGTCATGTGGAAGAGCAGCGTAAAAACGGAAGGTCCCCAGCAAGATGGCTCCACTGGCTCAAACACTGAAACATTTAGTGCTTTGTTGTAAATGGGAACCGACTTAATGGTACCTAAGAACAACAACAAAAACAACAACAAAGTTGTCAAAGTAAAGGGACCAATACCCAGACACACTGATCAGCATTATTTGTGCAGTACTGAAGGGCTTTAAAAAGTGTATGAGACAATTTGATTATCCTTTAAAAAACATCTTTATTAATATAGTATTTATTTGTCTTCCCTCTGTCAAACCCTGAGCCCATTACTTTCCCCGGTCTGCCTGGGGGGGGGGGGTGCAGGGAAAGGAACTTATAGGGCAGACAAGGTGCGGGACAGAGAACTATGGGAGGTGGAGATGGCTCCTTCACATGGCAAAGAGGATGAGGAAGGCTGCCATCATGGGGGGGTGGGGAGGGAAGCCCCATGGCCTCCAAGAGGGCAAAGCCTAGGATGGCTTAGAAGAGCTGCTGCTCCAGAGAAGGGTTTCTGGCATAAACAATGATGGGACTCCCAAACCCAGTCCCAATGCCAGCTCCAAAGCCCGCCACTCCAACTGTGGCAGCCCTGGCCTCAATGAACTTGGCGGCTGTATCAATGTCCCTTGCGAAGGTGCTGGTTTGGAAGCTTCGACTAGGGATATGTAAGATCAGAGAACGTGGGGCTGTCAAGTTGCTAAAGCGCTAGTCTGTCAGTGTGTAGGGCTATTTCTGCACCAACACAAACAGTTGTCGGCTCAGCAGCTGGGAGGTACTCCTGACAAGGGAAGGGGTAAAGATGAATTTGGCACAGTCGCACATTTATAGGGAGGGGGGCCAGTGGCAGGCAAGCTGCTCCTAGTGCAGAGAAGACAGTGAGGAGCCAATTGGATTATCTTTGAATTCATTTTTTCCATTAACTGTTTGAAGCCCCTTCACATTTCACCCCAAGAGCATGATCTAAATCTAACCATGAGAAAACATCATACAACCTAAACTTATGTGCTATTTCTAGGTCAAAAGGAAGAGGAATTCAGAAAATGTGATGCAACAATAAAACCAAGTTAAGGTTATTTGAGTATTCACTGTACTAATCTTACAGTTACTTTATATGTTTGAATTTTCAAATAAACTTATTAAATAAATCAAGCCATATACATACCCACAAAGTTTCAGGTTTGAACCCCAGATCATACAGGGTAATAATCTAGCTTTCTCTTAAAAATGTCAACATCACGAAAAACAAAAAAGGTGAGACTGAAGAGAGACAATTAAAGAAGGCTAAAGAGACCTCCAAATTCAACCTGGATTGGAGCCTGAATTTTGAGGGAATTTTACTGGGGATGTTTTAAAGCTAATAAAATTTTTATCAAAAAATCTTGGGAGATTATAAGAAATGAAAATATTTGGTTTCTACTCCAAAACTTATATATGCCACTCTCATCTCTGGTATAAAGTAATCTGTGTTTGCAGAGTCTCCCATATAATTCTGATGCATGCAGCCTTTGAGACGTACTGCTACAAAGGTCAAATGTGGACAATTTATAAAACCTGAAAATGGGATTGTATGTTACAACATAATATTGCATAAATGACCAATTCCTGAATGCCATACATTTATTATGGTTATATAAAAGACATACTTATTTCTCGGTAAAAAGTAAGGAACTCACTAAAATGTAATATATATAAATATTTTTAATCATTTTATTGAGGGCTCATACAACTCTTGTCACAATCCATACATATTCCATACATATATCCATTGTGTCAAGGACATTTGTACATTTGTTGCCATCATCATTCTCAAAATATTTGCTTTCTACTTGAGACCTTGATATCAGCTCATTTCCCTCCGTCCCCGCTCCCCACTCCCTCATGGACCCTTTATAATTTATAAATTATTGTTATTTTGTCATATATTACACTGGCTGAGGTCTCCCCCAACCCACTTTTCTGTTGTCCATCCTCCAGGGAGGAGGTTATATGAAGATCTTTGTGAGTGGTTCCCCCTTCCTATCCCCCCTTCCCTACACCCTCCCACACCCTCACATCCTCCCAGTGATCAGAAATGTGCCCGGTACCACACCCTCACCTGTCCTGGCCAGCAGGACATCTACAACGTGGACACCTGAAAGAGGAACTGGGAATGAAGATGGGCAAGGGCGCGAGAAATGGAGGCAAGACAGGAATCTGATCAAGCCTCATTTTATTGAGTTGATAGCAGAGGTTTAAATAGCCAGCGAGGGGCTGGCACCATTACGTCACATGTAAAATAAGGTACAGCTGAGGTAGCCAACAGTCGTGCATCTCCAAACAAGGAAGGAATGGCGGGCAACTGATCAAACAGGTAAGTATGCTAATGAAGCATTCCTGGTGAGCCTGGGGGGAGATGCCACCAGTCATGTATTGACCAATGAGCATAGCAGCTGCTAGTGAAAGATCACCAATCCTAGCAAGGGTCAGGACAGCCACCCTTTGGCGGGAAAGGAACAAAGGGCAGAAAAACCTCTGGGCAGTTTGTATGGCGAGAGTAGATTCAATAGCTAAAATCCAGGGTGGGGAGTCACGCAGCTCCCGACACTCACCCACTTGATGATGCCCCCTGTCTCATATGGTACTGGTCTGCCTAGACCACCTCATGCTACTTGTCTGCCCGGACCAGCGCATGCTCATTTCATTCACATTTGGATTCACATTTGGTGGCACACACCACATGCCTACCATTTCCATGGCTAGTGATGTGCACTTTTGAAAAATGGGTACCATCCTCCCAGTGCATCCAAGGTTTTTGGCATGCACTCCTGCAGCCTCCATAGTCAGCATGTGCCAACTACTATTTGCTTTTTTTCTGTTTTAAAATTTTATTTTATTTTTTCATTTCATTTTTTTGTCATCCTCATTTGGAGATAGGTACAACCACGTTCATACTATCTGGCCACACACAGCAAACAGGTAGCTGGGTGTATACACGCCTATCTGCTTTCACATACACAAGAAGACAGATGGCAAGTGCCTAAGTGCTACCAAACGGACAGAATAGCATGTCTGCCTCCTCTTCCCAGATAGATCTAACAACAACAACAAAAAAACCCAAAACACTCATTGTGATTCATTTAGTTAATGCTGACTAATAACAATGCCATTATGGGTTTCTGAGACTGTAACAGTTCATAGAAGTAGAACGCCCAGTCTTTCTCCGGAGGGGCTGCTGCTGGTTTCCAACTAACAGCGATGTGGATCACAGCCCAATGGGTGCGACACCACCCAGTGCTTTCAGATATAGCCAAGAAGGAGTAAATAATATCAGATGGTAGCCCACGCAGTACACTCAAGTACTGTTTATTTCTCTCTGGGACTGATCTAGTATAAGGAAAGAGGGAGACACTGGTCCCAGTCAGTGCTGCACAATGGATTCGGCAAGCATGGCTTTCTAGTGGGGAGTCCTCAGAGAGTGGGCTGTACCATCCCTTTAGCACATCTAATGTTATTCTACACTTCAATTGAAATTTTGTTGCAGAACAGGATATAAATCTACTCCTCACATACTGACTCTATCCAATAGTCCACATTTACATAATAGTACAAAGTCTACGAACTATTTTGCACATTGACAATATACAAGGGGCACATCCCCCCAAAAAAGCCCTGAATGTTTTTCAAAGCTATGTATGTATGTATGTATGTATGTATTTTTTACAAAGCAACCTGGATGTACTAACTCAGAGCAAATTGTTCAATGCTCACCTAGTGAGGAAAAATGAATACTATGAAAGCTCCACTCAGTGGGGCCTTTTCCATTTGGGGAAGGGTACCCCTTCATATAATGATGAAATTTGTAAGTTATGTGGTTTGGCAGTTGCTTGATTATAAGGTTATCCTCCATTTTGTGATCTGATGTGCTCATACTCCATTTCTGAATAATGTTAATTTTTGTATAACTACCAGCCTTTGAAACATAACCATGAAGCAGAGTTAAGAGTCAGTGTATGGCACATGTGATGTCAAACAGAAATGTCAATTTATTGAGTCAACAGAGTCATATAACCTCACCGGTGATTCATGACAATCAAATACACTGGCAGAGGGACAAGGAGAATCATAAGACACTAAATCCTGGTTAAACAGTATCCTGCTTTTAAACTTAATTTCCAGAACCAGCTTTGAAGAATTGATACAATTACTTTCAGGAATAAATTCCATTCTATGACTATCACTTACTTTCTTTTGGAGTATAATCAATTTTCCAAATAGTAATTTTTTCAGTTTCCCATTACAGATTATCAGACCACCTTTCCCAGAGCCATCACACAACATACTCAAAAGATAGTGAAATAAACACCGTTGTGATACGGATTTTCACTAATGTCCCATAATCCTTCTAACTTCAATTTACACAGCCAGGTACATTTTTATGTAAAATGTGACATCCCTGTATAAATTAAATGATCTATCATGTACCCATTTCTCACTCAAAATTATTTATATACTCAATGTCTCTAGACACATGGTGGATAGATAATAGGAGATGAATGGTAGTAACTATAATAAACCAGGAATGTCTACCTTTTCCTAGTGGGACACCCATGGCCCAGCCTCAGTCATATGTTGCCACATAACTTTTGAAGTCAGCAGTTCCTGACCTTCTGTGTTTTCCAGAGAAGGTAGAAATATGGATGATTGTATGTGAAATTTCTTTATTTATACATGTTTACTATTATGTCATAAACATTTAACAACATTGAACAGGACAAGCGAAACCTCTTGTTGGCTGCATTTAGCCACTAAATCAGTTAATAATCTTTTAGTTAAATTAAGTATTCCCTATGATCACCTTTATCTGGCTTGTCTGTTCTCCAGAAAGTATACACCATAGTTACCCCCATCTCCTATTATCTATCTGCCATGACTTTGTGACTCAGAAGAAACAGAATTTTAAGCCCAACTCTTTGAATAGCATATCTTACCTTTTACATATTCAGATATCTCAGACTTGGGGAATTTTCCTCTGGAATACAGGCTTCTCTGACATGACTAAGAGCATTAATGTGTGCAATTAATGCCTCTCAGCTAGTGCACCTCCTAAGATGACAATGCAGAACTCAGAAAAGCAAATAATCCTGTCTGATAGATGAAGGGACAAAGGCAATAGTAATACACAAAATTGTGCATTTGTTTCTTGTTGTAAGAATCTCCTGCTGGTTCTCTCTCTCTCTCTCTCTCTCTCTCTCTCTCTCTCTCTCTCTCTCTCTCTCTCTCTCTCTCTCTCTCTCTCACACACACACACACACACACACACACACACACACACACACACCAAAAACAGACAAACAAAAAGCAGGCTTTACCCTTGATTTCTTCCATAGTTTCTACAAAAGCTCCAACACAGAAGACCAAGGACGGAAGAATTAAAGAGATAGGGCTAATAATGGGAAGAATATAAGCACAAAGAATTTAATGTATCCTAGAAGGTAAATTGATTTTCTTACAGAATGGGTTTATTATCTCTGATGGTAATCTCAAAAATCTTATTTCAAAAATGTATGTGCAAAAGCAGGCCAACATGAATAAGTACATAACATAGTAAATGAATTTCATCCTTTATTTGGATATGAAATCCTTGCTAAAAGGTCTGTCTTCCTATTTCAGAGTATGTCATCATATGTAATCTTTAGAGTTTCCTGAAAATAGCTAATAAACAGGAAAAATGAGAGCAAAAATTGTGCTCATGTTCATTTTTTGGCATGAAAATATGGCTAGAAAATATATGTAAAGTAGGGGGAGAGGCAGAGAAAAGGGAGAAGAAGGAAGGGGAAGAAGTGAGGGAAAACACAGCTAGAAAATTTTATATTGTGAGTAAAGAATCAAACTCTGCTCTACATGTCTTTAAGGCTTTTTTTCCAGTCAAGGCAAAGCTTTAAAGTATATTAATAAAGCATTATATATTACAAAGCCACCTCACTGTCATTGTGTCAATGCTGACTCAGAGCCACCCAGTAGGATAAGGAAGAACTTCCCCTTTGGCTTCTCTGAGACTGTAACTCTTACAAGGGGAGGAAGCCTAGAATTGCTCCTGAGGAGCATCTGGCGCTTTTCAACGACTGATTTTCAACTGTAGGCCTTAACAAACAATCTTGAGATCTGAGGGACAAACAGTCCATTAACTTCCAGACCAAAACCCAAACCAGTTGTTGTCAAGTCATTCCCAATGCATGGCAACCTCACGTGTGTCAAGAAAGAACTACGTGTGTCAAGAAAGAACTATGCTGCATGGACTTTTCTTTCGATGGCTGCGACATTTCAGAAGCAGATCGCCAAGCCTTCCTTCCGAGGCAGCTCTGGGTGGACTCAAACCACAGTCATTTCAGTTCATAATCGAGCGCTTCCCTTTTATGACACTCATTAATTCCCCCCAACAAATACAGAAACTGGTATCAATGGACCAAGAGAGCAGTTCTGAAGTAGCACACATTTTCCTGTGTTTAGTATATAGAGTTATGGAAATATAATTTCTTAAAGATGGCCACCATACCTCCCCTCACATATATTCCTCGGCAGGGTGACCTTGACACTGTCCCATTCAAAGACCGAGTCTATGTATCCGTTCCTCTGACATCTGATCAAGCCCTGTAACTATGGACTTTGACCAAAGGATCAGCGGAAGTAATGTTATTTCAATTCCACTTGTTGGCTTTAACTGGCCTGACAGCTCTTGCTTCCTCTCTGCTGAAAAGTATTTATCACTCAACTGCCCTAAGACGGCCATGCTGTGAGAAACTGGAGTTACATGAAAAGGCTTGAAAAATTAAGCATCATGTGGAGAGTGAAAAGTGAAAAAGTACTGAGGCTCTAGCCATGTGAGTAAAGAAATCTTATTGGCAGTCAGTCTTCCAGCGCTAGCAATCTTTCCATGCAAATTTCTAGCCCTTAAAAAAGGGAGTTTGTTTTGAACTGCCTTCATGCTTTGTTGGAAACCAGAGTGTCTGGGGCAGGCAAGCACTGGTGCTCTTCCATCACTCTCCGTGGGTACTCTCCTTGTGCAACTTTTGGCAATCATTGATGTTTCCCCTTTCAGTGGATTTCCAGCAGGGATGCCGTTATAGTTCTTCAGACGCTCCCTGCTTTTCCCCTATACAAATCTAATGTCTTGACTCGGCGTAGGTTTGTAGAGAGCCAAAAGTCAACGTCAGTCTTGAAGACATGGGAAAGTTTACCCATCTCTTTAACATAGACTTTTCCCACCTTTATATCAACCCCAACCACCATACTCCCTGTGTGACACCAGGATCATCCTCCTCCTCAGTGTCCCCTGCTCATGCTTATGGTTGTCCAGTCAATTCTGACCCAACTGGACTCTACAGGGCAGAGTAGAACCACCCCTGTGAAAGCCAAAGGACTCATCTTTTCCCCAAGGAGCAGCTGGTGGTTGCCAACTACAAATCTAGGTTAGCAGCCCTAAACTTAACCCACTATGCCACCAGAGCTCCCTCCTTGCTCTAGAGAGCCAGTAAATAATGCCCCACTCCCTACTAGAGACTCCCCCACTGTTCACTGCTTCATGTCTACCTATATGATATGTGCATTATAAATGTGGGGATACTAGGAATGTTTTTAAGTCCCTCAGGAAGCTTTTGTCTACAAAGGAGACCGATTGCTGTACTTTGTTTTTTTAATTAGTATTCACCTTATGAAATTCATGTAAAAATCCCAGGAATTTTAAGTCGTGATAGAAAAATTAACCAGTTGAAACCTAAAGGGTAGTATTTACCTAATGACAAAGTCCAGAGGGTTAGGAAAGCAGGAGGAATGGAAACAGGACACACAGGAAGGGAGTGGGATAACTGATGGCAAATGGAAGGAATTGCAGTGGATGGATTGAAACAAACTGTGTGAGGGGGCAAAAAAGAAATATATGGCAACGGGTACGGGCGTAGGGATAGGAATAAGTCCAAAATTGGGAGCTCAAATGCACTTAACCTAACTATAGTATTCATACTTTCACAATAAATTTAGAATAGGTTTAGAGACAAGTTTTCACAATTATTGTAACACTATATAAAATTACTATTTAATGTATTTGCGCTATTGAAGAAGATTGGCATATTATAGAATCTAATAGTTGTTGAATGTATAACTGATGATTTGCCCAGTAAACCTCCACCTAATTCACACTAAAGCATTTTTAAAACCCCAACACCTAGCTGTCATTGAGCCTTTAAATTCAATGGGCACACCCTATCTTTCTATTTATGAAAACAATACATTTTAAGTTTCTGACTAGAAAGCCTTTGATGAATGTTTAGCTAATTTGGCTTGAACAGATTGAACTCCTTAAACCATCAGTTCTGTTTGAAATTCAGTTTATGCACATATAAAATTTAAACTGCACGCATAAATTTGTTATATTAAATTTTCTTTTTAAGCATTTTAATGTATAACCTACTAATGTAAAATACTTACACATTTTCATTTGGCAAAATTTGAAAGCATCAACTATAAGACAAGCTCTAGATACATAAGCAAACAAAATAGCATGTGACTTTATGAAGGTTACATTTTGGTGAGGAAGACAGGTAATAAATAAATACATAGTAGCGACCCTGGCAGTGTAGTGGTTATGAGTTGTGCTGTGATCTGCATAGTCAGCAGTTCAAAACCACCAGAGGCTTCAAGGCAAAAAGACTGGGCTTTCTAATCCCATAAACAATTACAGTCTCAGAAACTCACAGGGTGTCACTGTGAGTCAGTATTGACTCAATGGTAGCGAGTTTGGCTTTATAATTTCAAACCAAAAAAAGATAGAGTACAAAGACAGTTATTCTTCCTTTGAACTTGTCAGAAAACACCTCTTAGAAGCACTAACATTTAAGAAAAGCCCTAAGTGAAGTATCTTTGTAAGTACCTAATCCTAGAAAATTTAAAATGCAATTAATAAATACAGTGGAATCTTCAGTTCTCTTCTTATATGCTATGGAGTTGACTCCAACTTCTAGCAACCGTATAGGACAAAGTAGAACTTCCCACGTGGTTTTCAAGGCTGTAAAGGTGGTAGGAACAGATTACCAGGTCTTTTCCCCTAGGATATCTGGTGGGTCTGAACCACCAACTCTTCAGTTATCAACTGAGAGCTTAATCATGAAACCACCAGGGCTCCTTCAAGTTCTCTTAAGCCTTCGGTAATTTTTATTAACTTAGTAAAATTATCTTATACCTTCTAATTAAAGTACAAAGACTAAAACTCAGGGCAAAATTAGATATCATAATTTAAGCCTATCAGATTCTATAATATGCCAATTCCCTTCAATAATGCAAATAAATTAAATGCTAATTATATACAGTATTATGATGATTGTGAAAACCTAACTCCAAATTTATTTTGTTTATTGTAAAAATCTTAGTACTTTAGTTAAATCGAGTACATGATTGGCCCAATTTTTGGACCCATCCTTATACATTTGCCGTATGATATGTAGCTCCTCTCAACAAGATGGAATGTATTTTCCCTACCCTTGATTTTGAGTTCAACCACATACCTTGCTTGGTACAATGAGATATTAATAAGAGCCAACTAGAGGCTTGAAAAAAATGCTAGCTCTCTTGCATCTCCCTAGTGGCCATGATACAGTGCTTGAACTAACCAGAAGGATGATGGGGGATGCAAGGAGGAAAGTCCAATTAAGCTAATCTGATTTTGTAGTTATTTGTTACACAACATTGTATTTGTGATAGGCCACTGATATCGAAAACTGAACCAAATACACTGCCATCGAGCCAATTCTGGTGGGTTCAGACCCTTGACCTTTGGTTAGCAGCCGAGTGCTTTAATCTCTAGGCCACCCAGGATCCTTAGATAATGGATATAGTTCCTATATTTACCGTCACCTTCTCAGAGTTGGAAATACACATACCAAGACAAAAGATTTTCGGCACAAATGAATTGAGACTATTGTCACATCAATCAGGATTCTTTTCATCTACAGAAGTAGCCAGAAAAGGTAAGGATATATTTTCCCCCCTCAGAGAAATACAGTCAGGTTGGTACAGCAGTTTCACAGCGTCATGGACTTAGTTTCCTTCTATCTTATTGCTCTGTCCTGAGTCACCTCACTGTCAAAGTGTTCTCCAGCTGCAGCCATTCTGTCTATATCCCGGCCAATAGAAAGGGTAATAATAAGTATACACAGCCCCACCTCCACTTTAATGATACCTTCTGATTATTGCACATAGTGTTTCTTCTTGCATCCTTTTGACAAAAATGTATTCATGTTGTCAAGTTTAGCTATAAGGAAACCTGGAAACGCAATTGTTATTCTGAGCACCCATGTATCCAGCTGAAAATCTTAGGGCTCTACAAATATATAAAAAGGGACAAATAAATATCGAAGGATAGATAGTTATTTGCAAAAATAAACACTGAAGGATAGATAGCTATTTCCACATCACACCTTTAATAAAATTCACATTGTCAACTAGTCAATCTCAGAATACCATCTCAGATGACAGGCAATTTGACCAACACACAGTATCAGTGCATCAGGGTAATTTTGTGTAAGCCTCTAATATAGCCGTTCTTAACCTGTGAGTTGCAATCCCTTTGTGGGGCAAATTACCCTTTCACAGGGGTCACCTAAGACCACCGGAAAACAAATATTTCTGATGGTCTTAGGAACAGAAACACTGCTCCTCTATCGGTCTCCAGGCGGGTCTGCCCACATGCAGATACGCCCACATAGGAGTACCTGGTGTGAAGTCTGTTACCCATCTTACACCGTGCTTCAAGACAAAGTTTCATTTAATTGTCAGTAGAAATAAATATTTCACAATATATAATTACATATTGTTTTGTGATTAATCACTGTGCTTTAATTGCATTCAATTTGTAACAATGAAAATACATCCTGCATATCAGATATTTATGTGACAATTCATGACAGTAGCAAAATGACAGTTCTGAAGTAGCAATGAAAATCATTTAATGGTTGGGGGTCACCACCACATGAGGAACTGCATGAAAGGGTCACGGCATTAGGAAGGTTGAGAACCACTGCTCTAATAGACGCCCTTAGTCCTGATTATCTCAACTCCCTGCCATCTGAGTTTATGCGGATTCATAGCTGCCCTACAGTACAGGATAGAACTGCCCCTAGGGAGTTTCTGAGACTGTAACTCTTTACTAGAATCGAAAACCTATTCTTTCCCCAGAGGAGAGGCTGTTGGTTTTGAACTACCAACCATGCAGATCACAGTCCAACATGTACACTACCAGGGCTCTTAGCCTTAATGAGAGTTGCCATGAAAACAGACTTACAATCAATATCTACTTAAGGGGAGATTGATCTCTGCTAGATTCAGGTTTTATCCTAAATTAATTTGTCTGTTTTACTTCAGTGGACATCAACCCTGAATCCCAATTTATTTTTTAGCTAACTTTCTATTCATTTCTTTAAAGCCAGATTAAATTTTGAATTTGTGTCATATGTTTTACTTTCTAGATGGGTCAAAACTAAACCAGTTATATTGTTCCTATCTCTCAATCATAAAACCAAACAAGAAGCAAACCTATTGTTGTTCAGTCGATTCCAACTCACATATAGCAACCCAGGAAGTAGGAAGGCTCCTGGGGGCTTTCAGAGAATGCAAATCTTGACAGGGGCAGGAAGTATTGTCTTTCTCCTAGGGAGTGGTTAGTGAGTTTGAACTGCCAATCTTGAGGTAAGCATCTCAGTGCTTCAACCAATGCCTCACCAGCTCCATTTATTTGGTCATAACAACTCAACAAATTTGAATAATTTTGAGAACACAATTTACACAAGCAATTCCAGTTCTCTGGCTTTCTGAGATGCTGGTTTTTGTTGTTGTCTTATGAAACCCCTCAAGTGATTCTGAGTTTTCTTACAGGTTAACTCCTGCTAGGGTTACCTGTCCCATCCTCTCCAGACCAACTACGGCTCCTTTCACTGTCCCTGCAACCTGCTTTTCTCTACATGTTACCCTTCTCACGTCCCTGCATCACAAAGATACCTGATCCAAAACATTGACACGGCTTTGCATGTAGATACCAGGGGAGACAACAGGCTCTTTTTTGTCTCATTAATTTTATCGAAAACAGTGGTAAACAGAGGGTAATGCCCACACATATTTAAAATGCTTTAAGACTTTTTCTTAGACATTTTTCCCCTAGAGTCCCCTGGTCATAACTCATTCCTAGAGGAATCATACTTAACTCAATACTCTTTTTATAATCATTTTATTGGGGATCATACAACTCTTATTACAATACACCAATTGTATAAAGCACATTTGTACATTCATTACCCTCATCATTCTCAAAAAAAATTGCTCTCCACTTCCTTCTGTGGAAGAGAAAAGCTCCTTTCTCCTCATAGTAGTGATCTCTCTGTCTGGTACACCCCCCCCCCCCCGCAAATTCTTTGGCCCACCACTCACTTCCTCTAAGAATGTGGGGAGAAAGGAGCCTATTACCAGCAAAGTAATCCTTTAGAAGTGCAGCCGTGCACACAAAGAAGACAACAGTCTACATCTGTATGCATAATAGGATAAGAGCCTTTCCTCTGATAAACAAGAGAAGCATTAAAGTGGTATTTTTCCCATATAGGCAAAAGCTCAGATTCCCCAATGATAAATTTTTCCCTCACTCTGAGTGTTATAAATTCCAACTGCGGGTAGCTTTTAAAATAGAAATTTCTGGTCTTGCTTCATTTATTTGAAGATGTGACATGGCTGTTTTGAAGTATAATAATATTGTATCATATTAATTTAGCACTTAATTTATACCTTCCAATTAAGAATTGAAACGGTTTACAATTGTTTTACAAAAAGAATCACTGAGTTGTTGAGATGAAGCAAAACCAGAAATTTAATTATAAAAGGAAAAATAATTGTGTGATGAAGCAGACATGAGTTTGTATACTAACAACTTAATTTGCTTTTGGACTTCACAAACACGGTCAAAGAGGCAACATGAATGGACAGCTGATTTAACTGGATGTGCCTTGTATGATGTAATGGCATGTTTTTTAGATCTTCTTGAGTGGGTTCAGAAGAGAAATGGAACTGGATCCCACAACCATTGTGTAAGTCAGCTAGCCTTTTCTGTAAAGATTCTTGCAGGCCATGTGGTTTCTGCTGGAATACTCAACCCTGCTATTGTAACTATTGTAACACAAATAATGCCAAAAGACAATGCATAAATAGGCAAGGCTGTGTTTCAATACAAAAACAAGTGGTGAAGTAGATTTGTTGACAAAACAGCTTGCTAATCCCTGGTGTAAGAGGATACAGTGGCTTAGGGACCTCAGTGAGTGTTTGGATGGTCAAATGCCATCTTTGGGAAGGGGGAGTAGTCTAGGTGAATGTGTGAAATATAGAACAAGCCAGCTTTAGTAAGAAGCTATAGTGCTTAGAAGTCCCTAGGCGATGGAAACAATTGATACAATCAGCTACTAAATCAAAATGTTGGTGGATTGAGACCACCAGAAGCATCTTGGAAGATGTTAACTTTGGTTTTTAGCCTAGGCTTAATGAAATATAGTTATGTGGTTTACAATCACTTCCATAAATAGGCGATGATTCCTAGTACAGACACAGGCATAGGATGCCTTTTGTGTATCTGTTTTGCTTTTTCAAAGACCAGTTTTTGTAAAACAGGTGATCAGTTATCTAAGGCAGAGTGAGAGTGAAGGAGATTCCCTTCCCACTGTCTTTCATTTTAGCATATTTTTCTCTTCTCTTAATACCCTTTTTGATGACTGAAAGTTGGATCATTTCAATATTGCATTATGTACGACTTGGTTACTTTCACGTGAGCCTAGGTGTCATCCAAGTAAGGTAAAAGAGAAAAAGCAAAGGGTTTAAATTCTTTGCATACAATTGTCAGATAATAAAACAAAGAGCACTTGGGTTTGAAAAAATCCTTGACAAATCTTCGTCAAGCAGGGAATATATGATTATCAAGGAATTCATGAACGACTTCACTAATGGGTTAAAATCAATAGTTTTAAGATCTAGAAAGAGAGTTGGTTGGTGGTTTACGCTAATCCAAGATTTAATTGAAAATTAGTATTATTTTAGATAGGGTAGAATAAGTCATTAAGTTTCAATATAGTTGGTTGAAACAGTCTCCACTGTTCACTGATAGGCAGAGTCTTTAACTGTGTCAAGGAAGGGTTTAATATTCGGAGGTCACTGAAATGTCATGTCCTTTGAGTTTAACTGATTAGAACCACTTATGGTAAAACAACATTTTGATTTGATAGGGAGTCTTGATGCCATTGTTTTTGATACATTTGGCTGCAATCTGAAAAGTCAGCAGTTCTAAACCACCAGATGCTCCATGGAGAAAGATGGGGCTTTCAACTCCTATAAAGAATTACAGTCTTGGAAACTCACCATGCATCTCAGAAGACAGGCTTATCAATCTACTTCTGGAAAAAATCTCTATTAAAAATCTTGTGGAGCATGGTTGTCCTCCGACACACATGGAATCACCAGAGTCAGAGGCAATTTGACAGCAACTGATTTAAGACCAACTGTGTGTAGACATTCATCAGAGGAAATTCCATAAAGAATTTACATGTGTATCTCTGGGGGTGGGGAGGAAAATGGTGTCAGTCTTTTGTTATGAAATGTAACACCACGTCATCATTTGTGTAGGTAAATAAGATCCAACACAATCTTCCAACCCAAGAGCAATGTAAATGCCTTGCTCTGAATTCTCCCTAAGAGGTAAAATGTGATCCAGAAAGAATCCTCCACAAGTGGTAGGTCTGTCTTTATATGTCATGTCAGATGCTGCCACCTATTGGTAAAAATATCACAGAGCAGCTATTACACAAAAACCACTGAGTCAGAGAAAAAGAAAAGCTCACATGGAAGAAGCACACCAGCCTGTGTGATCACAAGGTGTCGAAGGGATCAGGTATCAGGCATCAAAGAACAAAAGTAAAATCATTGTGAATGAGGGAGACTGCAGATTGGGAACCCAAGACCTATCTGTAGGCAACTGGACATCCCCTTAGGGAAGGGTCCAGGGGAGGAGACGAGCCAGTCAGGGTGCAGCGTAGCAATGATAACACATACAATTTTCCTCTTGTTCTTAAATTCTTCCTCCCTCCCCCCCCCACACACACTATCATGATCCCAATTCTACCTTACAAATCTGGCTAGACCAGAGGATGTATACTGGTACAGATAGGAACTGGAAACACAGGGAATCCATGATGGATGATCCCTTCAGGACCAGTGGTGAGAGTGGCGATACAGGGAGAGTGCAGGGAGGGTGGGGTGGAAAGGGAGAACCGATCACAAAGATCTACATATAACCCCCTCTCTGGGGGATGGACAACAGAAAAGTGGGTGAAGGAGATGTCAGCCAGTGTAAGATATGACAAAATAATAATAATAATGTACAAATTATCAAGGGTTCATGAGGGAGGGGGGAACAGGGAGGGAGGGGAAAAATGAGGAGCTGATATCCCAGGCTCAAGTAGAAAGCAAATATTTTGTGAATGATGATGGCAACAAATGTACGGATGTGCTTGACACAATCGATGGATGTGTGGATTATGATAAGAGTTGTATGAGCCCCCCAATAAAATAATTAAAGAAAAAATGGGAAATCAGAACTGGTCGCTTGCAGGAGAGAAAAAATCAGAGTTGATAGAGACTGATAAGGATGAGGTTGAAGCAAAATTGTCCCTCAAAAACAAGGAAAAATAAAGGTATTTCCTGATAAGGAAAATTTTAAGCAATTCGTAAAATCAAGATCTACCTTATAAAAAATACTAAAGGATGTTCTTTGGTAAGAGAATCAACAACAGCAACAGACATCACCTGGATTTACCATACAAGAAGTCAATCTACTTAGTGTTCAGAATAAAACAAGCTTACCGTATATACTGGTGTATAAGGCAAGTTTTTCAGCACATTTTAATTGCAGTTTTGTGGTAAAATTAGGTGCCTCCCATGATTTTCTGGTCGGCATATACTCGAGTATGTACAGGAATAGACTCAAACTAGGGAATCACCTATCAATCTACAATGAAGACAATTACAAAATAAATAGAGGGAAAGTGTAGATACAAAACATTCAAATGAAAAAGGGAGTCAAGTATATTTCACGAGAAAACTGACTGTTGTAAACTTGTGAAGAAATTAATAAATAACCTCAAAGAAAAATGGGTAAAGCTCATCAAAAGGAAAACTGCCGACTTTAGTAAACAACAAAGCAGTAGGAAAAAAAAACATGACAAGAAAACCCACAAACAAAATGAATTTGGCACAGAAAATTATGAGGAACAAATAAACCACATCACAAAAGGACAGCAATGAATCCATAACTATCAATAAAGTTGCTAAATGTAAATGGGTTAAATGCCAAAAAATAGTAGCAGGGGGAGAAAAGGTAGATAGGTAAGAAAACAGGTTCCACCAATATGCTGCTTCCAAGAAACACACAAAGACTAAAACAAACTAAAAATCAAAAATGAAAAAAAAAACGCAAGTGGCAATCAAAAGAAGAGCAGAAGTGACTATTTCATCTTCAATAAAACAGACCGTAAGGCAGAAGTCCACAATGAGAGGCAAAGAAGGGTATTCCCTAATGATTAAAGAAAACAATCATATCAATGCATTCAATGAAAGACCTCCAAAATGTATAACAATACATACTAGTGTAAAAGCCAAGGTTTTTCAGCACATGTTTTATGCAGTTTTTGTAGTAAAATTAGGTACCTTGGCTGATAATCGGGTCAGCTTATACTTGAGTATATACGGTAATTAGATTCATGTAGAGTTGAAGAAATAGGCACCATTTCAATAACAGTAGGCTTCACTCTTTGTTTAATACATCTGAAAAGAATGCACAAAGAAATGAGATATGAGAAAGCATTAATTCAACACTAATTTTGCACGAATTAGGATAATATTGGGAAGGTAGAAAAGATGACCTAAATATTTTAGGAAACTGCATCAAAATAAGCTGATAAAGCCCCTGTTAACACATATGCAGTCTTTATTAGACTTTCTGTGATATTTATTAAACTAGAGAGCCTCAACTGGATGCTCTAGGTTTCCTCATATGTAAAACAAAGGCATTCCACTGATGAGTGCCCATGTTAAATGTTCTCCTCACCTCCCCTTCAGCTCTAGCTTCTTAATAAAGCAGGCCTCCATACCATCATTTGAGAGAGGATGTGAATCAGTCCATAGATGTCTTTTAGGAATTACCCCTCATATTTTTAGATACCAAGTCTTTTGCTGTGTTCTAGTAACACTGTATCATACACTATTAAACTAATAATCTAACCTTAGGCTTTACAGATATTGACTGATAGGAACAAAATTTTATATTATGAACTCAGTTCATTTTCTACACTTCAAAATGAGCAATGCTTTTCATATATCAGTAAAATAATTTAGAAATTCTAAAAATATCAAATGGTGAACAAAATTTCTGAAAGTCACATGTATATGGTGCATCCTAAAAAAGAGGAGGGGCATGACAGTCTCCACCTACTTTCATAAGTTTCATCAAAAGGCCATTTACTAAAACTCCTTTCTAAGATCTTATACCAGATGAGGAACATGTTTTCTAAGCTAGATCTAGGAAGTGGAATGTGAAAACAATCCTGTCTTACTCCTCCCAATATCTGTCCATTGGTTAAAAAATTAAAAACCAACACTAAGGTGTCTCATAGTGTTATAGAGTGGTCAACAGCATGCTTTGTTTTGTTTTTAATTTAAATCATTTTATGAGGGGCTCTTACAGATAAGCACGGTGTACTTTAAACAAAACCACTTTCCCCTAGAAACAGCAAAACATCACTAGTATTTTTCTGACTATATAATTTTTCAAAAGTATTGGGAGGGGGCAGGAAGCCATATCCATGGACCTTGTCTCACACATATACATATGGGTTGGTGGCAGGGCTTTTGTAATTATTATGAAAATGAAATTTTATTTTTAAATCTCTAGTTTGATTTAAACATTGCTTTTAGTATGATCCTGACACCATCTGTGCAGAAACACTCTAGAGATAGGCGCATAGCAGAACATATATGCAGCTCTTTTGGTGCTGCCCCAGGGCAGCCAATATTGCTCCATCAAATACTACATTCTCAGGCCTTTTTATGTGAATGGAGAACACGATGTTTGCCACCCTTCAGGCTAGCTTTTCAGCAGTCTCTTAGGTGACAGGCTTCCGCTTTTGGCAAGTTTCTCAACAGAGTCATTTCTGAGATCAGTTTGGATTCAAGCAAGCAAAAAAAAAATCTTTGGACAGTGACGTTCTATTTTAGGTACTTGCTTTCCTTTCACATTTTCAAATAAGAATGGAGAGACCACTAAAAACGATTAAAGATGCATCTGTTTGTGAGTTGCTCATAATTTGCCATAATCGTCTCTCTCAGTGAATCCAAGAGTATATGGCTCTCTACCAACATAACTGGGATTGCATACTTGTCAAAAACAGTTGATAAATATTGGAAGAAATTTGTTGTGTACGATATCAAGAGATAAGCTTTACTAACAGCAGACCCTTCACAAGGACACACTATTGTTTACAATGCTGAAATCATTTTGTATCTATTTTAAATATTTCAAATTTGATGTTGACCTCAGCTTCTCCACCAGGACCATCAATACACTACTCTTGAGGAAGCACAGAACAACAAAGTCATTTTGCAAAGACGACAGTTAATCAACTTGACCTTTTAGACACATAGAACCTTCCATTCAGTGACAACACATCACTACACATTCATTTCCAGCTTAGGTGGAATTTTATCCAGAATAGATGTGTTAGTCCAGAAAACCTTAAGATAATTTAAAACATCAGATATTATAACCATCTTCTCATATCAGAATTCTATTAAATTCTAAACCAACATTTTAAAAATTGGTACATTTTTATACAATGAGGGGGATCAATGAAAACAAATCAGAATGAAGAATAACTATAATTGTGGAAGAAAAAAATCGGCAATAAAACCCTAGCTTAGTCTTATTTAGCTGCTAATCTGACCTGAGTCAGATAGAATACTTGGAGAACTTCCCCACAAGTAGTATTTTGTTGTTATTTCAATACATGCAACTCCATATGCTGCTGGGCACACAAACTCCATGAGACCTTTGGAACAATTTCAAAAGGTTATTGTATAAGTGGAGCTAGACCTTGAGTGCACTTGAAAATTTTACAAGACTTATATTTTAAGTTTACTACTTTTATAGATTTTACAAGTCATATTCACCCTATTTACCCATTGTATGAGGCACCCCAACTCCCCCCAAAAGCCATATTTGTAACCATTGTTGGTATTCAGAGAGAAAAAAACCAAAAGGGCCTCCTTCTTTCATGGATACAGTATTTTTTTTACAATCATCATGATCTATAATATTCCCTGCCAAAAGTACATAAGATGATGTTACACAGGCAGTAACGTTTCCTTGTGGTCTGTAGGAAAGGCCCATAAGCTTCACATTTCCAAAGTAGTCTCTATTTTCCATTCGGCAATATTTTTTTAGTATTGTCCTGGTTGTCGGACCAATCGATGATATCTCTCTCTCTCTTTTTTTTTTACATTTTATTAGGGGCTCATACAACTCTTATCACAATCCATACATACACATACATCAATTGTATAAGCCCTTTGGGGAGCGGGGAGGGAGGGGGGAAAAAAGAGGACCTGATGCAAAGGATACAGTATTTTAAGAACCTTTGTAGCCTTGGAGATGTGAGATTGCTACACATCCAGGCCCAAATCAGGGGAAGAATCCATAAGCAGCCATGAGCAGATGTTTTTAAAGGGTCATGTATTCAGTAAAATGATGCAGAACACTGCTTTCATCATCCTCCAAACACATTCAGCAAAGCATACAATGCTTTTAAGGAACTTTAACTTTCTTCTGACTTAAAGGGAAAGGAAGGAATTTGCTTATGAAAAAGATTACTCCTAAGGAGGGAAGACAGGAATGCAGACTAGGAGTTAAGAAGAAGGACTGGAACAATGAATTAAAACCATAACCAAAAGAGCTAGATCATACTCAGTTTAAAATTTCCTTTCTGTATTTTAATTATTGGGCACTATCTCAAGCCACAGGCAAGAAATTGTTATGAAACCTGGATTTTGAGAAAGGGTGTTCCTTATCTATATTTTGGAGCTAAGGTGGTATCAGAGAGAGGCAGTAGCTTGGGGCAACAATTACCCAGGAGCAAAGGAGACTTAGCAAAAAGCAAAGACGTTATGATTAGCTGAGTGAAGAGAAAAGAGACCATCAGGATAAATGTGTGGCATACAGGAAAACAACAAGGCTTCCTCAGGTTTGTAGGATATTGATTCTCAGCATCCCTGGATAACCATGTTTCTGAAATTATTATTTTAGGGTTTTTTTGCATGTTACAATTTGATATTTTAAAGATGTTACTGTTGTTGAAAATATACACAGAAAAATAAACACCAGTTCAAACATTTCTACATGCACAGTTATACTGATTCTTCAAGGAGATACCAAATAAAAAACAATTTTTTTAAAGCTAGGTATTTAATTTCCTTTTTTTTTTTTACAAAACAACCTTAATACCTTCAAAATACTCTCCAATATACTTAATAGATTTGTCAAATTTGCTATTCCATTCTTGGAAACATTTTTCAAACTCATCTGTTTGATTGGCTGACAGCACCTCCCTCATTTTTTTCTTCACCTTTTTTATGTCATCACGTCAAATCACTGTTCTTTCCTATCCCTCTGCATTCATGGAAACAAGAAGTCACATGGAGCAAGATCAGGTGAGTAAGGTGCATGGGGCAAGAGAGGCATGCTGTTTTTCTGCTCCGCTGAGATTGTTGCCTGAGCAGGTGCATTGCTGTGGTGGCCAAATCAGTCACCCGTCTGCCACAAATCAGGCCGTTTTTCTTGCACACTGTTACACATCTTTTCACAAGCTCTAAATACAAAGCTTGATTCACAGTTTGACCTGATGGAATGAACTCCAAATGCACTAGCCCCCTCACATTAAAAAAAAAAAAGCGAATGGGCATCATGTTGATCTTTGATTTCACTTGACGAGATTTTTTTTTTTGGTGGGGGGGAATGAGGTGACCAAGGGATCTTCCAATGGCTTGATTGATGTTTGCTTAGGTGTTGTAAGAATAGCATTGTGTCTCTTCGCCACAAATGACCTTGGCAAAAGTCTGGGTCTCTTCGGAGATGTTCTTTCAAAGCATGGAATGTTTTCAATTGATGCTTTCGGCTGGCCAGTCAGAACCCAAGGCACAAATTTCATGGCGAACCTTCTCATTCACAAATCTTCCATTAAAATTCACTGAATCAAGCTCCAAGATAGTCCAGACAACTTCCCATCTCTTCAATGGTCTATCGTCAGTTTTTGAGCACAAGTGCATAAATTTTTTAAAAATCATTTTATTAGGGGCTCATACAATTCCTATCACAATCCATACATGCATCAATTATGTAAAGCACATTTGTACATTCGTTGCCCTCATCATTCTCAAAACATTTACTCTCCATCCAAGCCCCTGGCATCAGGTCCTCATTTTTCCCCTCCCTCTGCACTCCCCCTTGTTATGAACCCTTGATAATGTATAAATTATTATTTTTTCATATCTTGCTCTATCCTACGTCTCCCTTTACCCACTTTTCTGTTGTATGTCCCCCAGGGAGGAGGTCACATGTAGATCCTTGAAATTGGTTCCCCCTTTCCAACCTACCCTCCCTATCCTCTCCCAGTATTGCTACTCACACCACTGGTCCTGAGGGGATCATCTGCCCTGGATTCCTTGTACTTCCAGTTCCCATCTGTACCAGTGTACATCCTCTGATCTAGTCAGACTTGCAAGGTAGGATTCAGATCATGACAGTGGGAGGCGGGGAGGAAGCATTTAGGAACTAGAGGAAAGTTGTATTTTTCATTGTTGCTATATCACACCCTGACTGTCTCGTCTCCTCCCCAAGACCCTTCTGTAAGGGGATGTCCATTTGCCTGCAAATGGGCTTGGGTCTCCACTCCGCACTCCCCACCTCATTCACTATGGTAAGATTGTTTGTTCTGGTGATGTCTGATACCTGATCCCTTCAACAACTCGTGATAGCACAGGCTGGTGTGCTTCTTCCATGTGGACTTTGTTGCTTCTGAACTAGATGACCACTTATTTACCTTCAAGCCTTTAAGATCCCAGATGCTCCATCTTTTGATAGCCAGGCACCATCAACTTTCTTTGCCACATTTGCTTATGCACCCATTTGTCTTCAGCGATCATATCATGGAGGTGAGCACACAATGATATGATTTTTTGTTCTTTGATGCCTGATAACGGATCCCTTCAGCACCTCCTGATCATACAGGCTGGTGTGCTACTTGCTTCTTCCATGCGGGCTTTGTTGCTTCTCAGCTAGATGGCTTCAAGCCTTTAAGACCCCAGATGCTATATCTTTTGATACCTGGGCACCATCAGCTTTCTTCACCACATTTGCTTATTCACCCACTTTGTCTTCAACAGTTGTGTCAGGAAGGTGAATTTGCCGACATTTTCTTCCATTTGGGAAGTTGACGGACATTTCCAACAAGGTCTGTCATCAATCGACATGTCACCTTTTTGAAATGAGAAAACCACTCATACACTCGAGCTTTTCATGTAGCGCTATCCTTATATGCTGTGTTCAACATCACAAAAGTTTCTGTGATATTTTTACAGAGCAGGAAATAAAATTTCAGAGTCACATGCTGTTCTCTTGAATCACCCATCACAAAATATAAGGTTTGAGTGAAACTGCTTTTACAAAAAAATTCACTGTGACCAGAGAGACTCTTCCCAGGCGATGCCACTTGGTACAGTAATTCAGAGTTAGTTGCTCTGATGTTTGCCTCGTGGGAAAAATGTGTACTATGAAAGCTGTCCCAGCAGAGCATTTTTTCTGTTGTTTTGGGGAGGGGGTAGCCCTTGTATTCTTTGAGTTAAGCAACCATTCTCCCTCTTTTTCTGAGTTTTTCCTCCTCGAAAACATAAGCATTAACATTAACTTTTCCTGATGTTCTAATCTAATATTTTGAGTTATTGTTATTTAGCGTGTCTAAGGTGGCATATATACTTTGGCAACAACAATAACCAAAATCCAAATGTAAGATAATCCTGTAATAATGATATTCTACAAGTAGACACATGGATAGACATATAGTCTGAACAAGGATGAGAGCCAGAGGGAGCGTATACTCCTATAGATTTGACCAAAAATACTTTCACATTGGGTACTTATCTTTGCTGCAAAGATATCTATAAATATTATGAAGGCTAGAGAGAATAAAGTTAAGAAAATTTCTTAGGCATAGCCAAATACCTTGAGGGAATGAATCATTGGGTCTGGGGGCTTAGAAACATAGTTGAGGGAAACAAAATGCTTAATTGACTTAGCATAGTTCACAAAGAAAATGCTTTACATCCTGCTTTGTTGAGTAGTAGCTAGGGTCTTCAAAGTTCACGAGTAGTCATCTAAGGTGCAACTATGGATCTCTCCTCACTAGAAGAAACAAGAATGATAAAAATCAAAGGTACATCGAAGCATTTAGTACAACAGAATAATGGACATTGTGAATATCAGGCTAGTCTCCACAAACCTGAGACCAAAAGAACTAGATGATACCTGACTATTACAGCTAACTACTCTGAAAGGGATTACATTAGGTGGCCCTGAATAAGAAAGAAAAGATGGAATAAAACTAAAAATCCTAAAATATACAAAGAGTAAAGATAGAGACAGATGGAATCCCAGTGACTATAGCCCTTAGTCACCTTTTAGCTAAGGAATTGAACTCACATATGTAGCTTAATTTTTAGTCTTACAATTGACAGGTCTTAAAGGGAAACACGATTAGTGAGGTATGTACACATTAGAATAATCAACCATTTGAAATCAAGGGGAAGTATTTACCCAAGGACAAGGTTCAGAAATGTTAGTAGCAAAGGAAGAATGGAAACAGGGAATGCAGGGAGGAAGTAGGATAAGTGATGTTACAGTGAGGAGATTTCAATCAATGAAATGAAATAGTGCTTATAAAATTATATGGGGCAGTTTTACTCTGTCATTTAGGGTCACTGGAAGTTGGTGACTCAACAGTAGTGAGTTTGATTTTGAGGTTTTGATCACATATGTATGTGTGTAAGCATGTAGGTAGACAGCTAGGTACAGATAAATAAATATGTATATCTAGATGCAGGCACTTTTAGGACATAATAAACATTTTGCAAGATTAGTTTTCTAGGAATGAAAGATTAAGACTTAGTATCACGGGACAATGACACAATATACTTCACAAACTTTAAATTCTGAAGTTCAGTGAAGTGAGTAGTATCTAGGGTATTTAAAATTTATGAGTGACTATGATACAACTATCCATATCTAAAAAAGAAACTCAAAGTCTCAGAGAACTAAATAAGTCTACATGAGCCACATGATCTCATCTACCATGAGTCCATAAGACCTAGATGGTGCCCAGCTATCATGAACAATAATTCTGACCACAGTCACAATAGAGAGTAGTTGGTCCTGAATTTAATAAAACTTGAATTCTGTTTTCAAAAAGGCAGGGTGTCATAGGGTAAGACTGATTGGACCAATTGAGAATAAAGGACTCCTGTATTCCTCCCTGGAGATGGGACACACCCTCTCCCTGTGAGACATTCCTGTGGACAAGCCAAATGGAGGTATACTGGTGGAACCAGAACTCTGGAGCTGGACAAGCCACGCCAGCACTGAAATGCTTTTACTGTCACTATATCCACAAAACTTTCCACCCACTGGCCTGTGATCTTCCATTGCATGTGTTGTATGAGTCTGAAGAGGAATTTATGGACTGGTATCAGACATGTAGGCTAATGTTGGATTTAAGGACTTAATCTGGACTGGGCTGGGGTATTTTCTTAATACACAATTCATCTTTGATATAAAGCTCTCTCTTATACACATATGAGTGTCTTTGGATTTGTTCTCTAGTTAACCCAGACAATATTCTAGGACTCTTAATGTTACAGTGAGAGTAACAGGAGAGATTCCTGGATTAGCAATCCCTTCTACAAATTGGGCTTCCAACTATAATTTCAGCAGTTTGAAACCATTTGCCACTCCTTGGGAGAAAATCACGGCTTTCTACAATGTAAAGTTACAGGCTCAGAAGTTAACAGGGGTAGTTCTGCCCTGTCCTATATGGTAGCTATAAGCTGGCATCAATTCAAGGCCAGTGAGTTTGTTTTTTTGTTTCTATTTGCCCAAACTCTCTATGCTAGATAACTCTGAAATTTATACCATCATCTGGACATTAGGAGATGCAGTGTAGTGTAAAATTTAACAGCACAGACCTAGGAGCCAGAATTTCTTGGTGTAAATTTTGCAATTCCTCTTAATAGCATGTGACATTGGATTACTTGCCTCCTGCATGTCTCACTTTCTTCATTTCAATAGAGAAATAACAATTTTGCCTTACTGTGTTAGTCTGGGTAGACTAGAGAAACAAATCCATGGACATACATATGTATATAAGAAAGAGATTTATATACAAGAGCAATTAAACATTGAAAAGTACCCCAACCCAGTCCAGTCCAAGGCCATAAGTCTGATACTAGCCCATATGTCCGATACGAATCTATAAAGTCCTCTTCGAACTCACAAAACACATGCAATGATGCCAAATGTAGAGAATCACAGGCCAATGGGTAGAACATCTTTCGATTCAGTGTCATTGGAAACATCTCAGTGCTGGCAGGGGTTTCTGCATCAGGGTGGGTCCATGTGTCTTGTCAGCTGCTCTGTCTCCCAGGGTGTGAGCAGAGAATCTCCAAACTCCAGTGAGGAAATACCAGATTTCCCAGAATTCTCAGGAGAAGGTCATACCCACACAGAAGCCTCATTGCCTATGATCTGAATGACAGACTAGGCTCCCCCCCTTCACTCATAATCCTTTCAAATTGACAATTATATAACTACCACACTTACTCATAAAATGCATTATGATTTTTACAACTGATCTCATATATAGTCATAATAAATGAAGATGAAATTCATGTTGTCAACAATTTCATTTTATTCTGTTCAGCAACCAATGTATTGCATTTGAGTAGCTATTACATTGGGCAACTAGGAAGTAAAAAATCTCTTTGAAGTTTAAAATATCAGAGATGCCAGTTTTACAACAAAGGCACACCTGACCCAAGCCATGATCTTTTCTGTCACCTCAAATGCGTGCATAACTTGGGCAATGAAAAAAAATAAGAAAGAAGAATGGATGCATTTGAACTGTGGTGGAGGTGAAGACTATTGACTGTACCATGAACTTCAAGAAAAATGAAAAACAAACAATCTTATAAAAATTCAACCAGAATTATCCTAAGTATCAAGGATGGTGAGACTTCATCTTGCTTACATTGGACACATCATTAGGAGAGAAAAATCACTAGAAAATTGTGTCACATTGGGTAATATGTTTCAATACAAATGAGGGTTTGTAAATCATATAATCCAAAGTCAACAGAGGGAATAGTATCAGAGCCTAAATTGTGAGAATTGGGTTTACAGAGGCCATGAATGAGAGTGGGAGCCCAAGATACATTTGTGGGAACTACATAGGAAATAAGCCTCAGCGATTCCCTTTATCCATAATAGAGGGATGGGAAGAAAGTGGGTACTAAACAGAGGACATTGGAGAGTTGAGTATAAAAGATCAAAGGGATAAACCTGGCTTGAACTGCTAAAACCTTATCACTTGATTCCCCCACCCACCCATCCCCCTGGATACAAGCTGGACTTCATCTGGTTTTCATCATTTTCTGTATATTTTGTTTGTTCATATTAGGGTTGATCTCAGATGTGTCCTATCTTTGGGGGTCACCCTCTTAAATTTGTATTTTAGGTTTTTCTGTTTTGTGGCACATGAACCCCAGGATTTATGAACCTATAGGGACAGCAAGTAGAATAAGGTTTTTGGGAGGTTGGGGTATAGTGGTGGGTGTTGGTGATAAAAGAGGGACAATTTCAAGGAGTCCAGGAAGGAAAAGAATGTTCGGAAACAGATTGTGGTAGCAATTGTACAATATTGCTTGATGTGACTGAACTATGGAAGGATATGATATGTATTAACACCCAATTAATAAAATATAAAAGAAACCATGGGAAACTCTCAGTGGGTGGAATAGCACAGTAGTTGCAATGTTGGACTCAAAGACACCTACAATCCAGAAGATAGTCCAGAACTGAGCACTATTTCATTCGGTTCCACATAAGGTCAATCACCATGAGTTGGATCTGATTCTAGGGAAAATAACAGCAACCACCACCTCAGAGTGATGTGTGAGTATTAAATGATATAATCAGTCAATATCACAAGTCAAAGACCACACGGATTCATATTTTATGCATACTAAGATAAGAAAGAGGAATTTGAAACAGAGACCAATGCAGAGCCCAGCCCCCTTCATTATGGGTGAGACGTACTACTTTATCTCAGATCACAGCAACAAAGAAATCATGGAATCTTTGTAAATTGAGGGTGAACTTAGAAGATAAGATGGCCTGTATAGCAACCTAGAGGGAAATTAAATGCAAAAGTTTTGTTGCTTATATTCTGGAGCTTTCTGCTGGAAGTTTCAGACATTACAGCCCATCAGCTGAGTAGTGATTGAATCTGTGTAGCTCTGATGTAAGACTGAGGCTACAGAGAATTGGGAGCTAGTCCATTTGTATCTTCCAAAGATTAAAAGTTTAGCATAGAATAGGTATTCTAAAGCACAGTAATATAGATCTGTCACAAGTTCACGGGAAATAGTGGTGATCAAAGACGGAAGAAACCAGGAGAACTCTGAATTTGTAGTTAAAATGCATGTTAGTCTAGTACAGCCCAGGCCCTAAATGGACATGGATGTCTTTTAAGCAAGGCAAAGGTGACAGCCAAATGCATAAATGTATATCATATCATCAGAGGCCAGCAAATATACCAGTTGGCTGGGGGAGGAAATTCTACAGGGAGAGGAATGTATGCATTCCACAGTGAACAAAAAAAATTAATGGACAGTCATTTGATGTCACTCCCTCTGACAGTAAGGTCACTGGGTAACCATTCCTCACTTATTGACATGGCTATGCCCTAAAGTCCAGGTTGTTATGTGAAAATATACATTATTCAAAAATGGAAAATGAGGTCACAAAATGATTTCAAGTGTTGTCTGTAAGTTCTGTGTGGTCATCACCAGGAATCATAGAACCCAACATACAAGTAGATGCTGTGGGAGGAAGAGTTGTTGTCAGAAGAGGTAAAGAAAGGTGGAGGGTGAAGGCATGCCTGATGTCTGCTTCGTGGCAATAGGGAAGTCAGAGAAGGTCAGATATGGGCACCAAGCATTTCCTCAGGAGGATATTCAACCCACTGCTGACTCAGTCTTGAGTCAAAACTAGTACTTCATGAGCACAAGATTCAGACCTTGTTAAGGCAAATTTTTATACGATGCCAAGAAAACTATTTCAGAATAAAAACAAAAAATTTCCCCCAGAAACTCCCAGTAAGCTGAATGGAAAACCCACTATATGGATTTTTCCTTCCATCCATATATGTACAAAGCCATATGGGCAGAAAAACATCTTGGCAATATCAGAACATCTTCTGATCTGTCAAATAAATGTCCTAGTCACATTTCCCCTGCTGAGAATGGTCATAGACCATATGCTCTCTGAAGAGTTATATTATATTGCAGTGGATGTGCTATAATTTTACTGGTAATCAGACAAAGATCACAGATTTTGGCTCTAAAATGGAATATTTAATGTTTCAATCAAAACACACTACAAAATCATCCTTTAAAATGCTGAACAAACGAAATCTTCTTCAGTGTTTGTAGTGTTAACAAGCTCATGGGTTTTCCTATTAAATAAAAAAAAAAACAGAAAAAGGCCACCAACGTGTTTCAGTAAACATTTATCAAAACAAGATCATTACAAGAAAAAAAAGCAAGTAAATAAAGGTGCCAATCTCACAAGTGGTACTTTGGAAACAAGTACACCTACACTCAAAATATTTTCCTTTGGTAGAAATGGCTTACCTTTCAGTTAATACCAAGGACCATTGTAGTTTGTGGTGAGAGTCGTGTTGGAAATACCAATGGTTAGTTTATATAATATCTATCCCAATGATTGACCCAATATCGTCATCCTGTAGGTATTTAGGCTACTTGAGCCAAAGGAACTGGCATATGTGTGGAAGGAATAGACAGAAACAGGTATTTTTTTTCTTCCTTTATGACCTCCTAAAACAAGGTGATATGATATGCAAGCACTTAGCTATGTTCCCTTGCTCTAACGTTTCACTCATCCATAGAGAACATAACATGGGTCAAACTCCTTGCTTACAGTTTCAATGTAATTAAAACAGTTTGCCACCTGGTATTCTTCACCTACGACCCATTGAGCCAGGTGCTAAGGAAGAAAAGACAAGGGAATACCCTCAGTCATCAATATCAGAAGCAAGCGTCCTTCCTGGAGCTCACACTGCTGTGCCAAGCCTGGTGTCAAGCGATCACAGGGTCCCAAACTCACATGTGGCAAAATTACACTTAGAGTCTTGAGTAACATGAATTATGAAAAGTCTAAATAACATGAATTATTTGCCATGAAAATACAGTGGTTGTGTTAAGAATCCTATAATCAACCTAATCATTCATGTCAGTTTCAGGCCTCCCCATTTAATTCATTGTCCTTATCCTACTGTTCTTCTCATAGTCCCCTTCTGGGATTCCAGGGAAGCAGAATTAGTTAGATAGATAGATGGATGGATAGATAGATAGATAGATAGATAGATAGATAGATAGATAGATATTGAAAACTCCTGGAAAGGCTGCAGTAACAGTTAACAAGTTGTCTTCATAGAAAGATACAAGTGTTCTTAGTTTGCTCTGTATGCTCTTTCATGATGGAGATCTTTTAGTTGGAAAATGGAAACCAAAGATAGATGGACAGACAAATACATAAATTCCAGATAGGTTTTCTCTTTTCTATGCTTAGAAACTATATTGTTCTTTGGTATCATCAAGTCGATTACGACTTATAGCAATTTCATGTGAGAGAGTAGTGCTGAAATTATAGGGTTAATTATTATGAAACCACTCACTGTGGGAATGACTCCAATTCACAGTGATCCCATGTGTGTCAGAATATAACTATACTTCATAGGGTTTGCAGAGGTTGATGTTTTTCTTTAAAAAATAGATAATGAGGCCTTCCTTCAAAGTGCCACTGGTGGACTTAAGCCTCCAGTCTTTTGGTTAGCAGCCCAGCACCTGAATCATTTGTACCACCCAGGAACTGCAGCCATAATTGTTCAAAGAAATCTACACCACTGCCCATAAATAACATTGGGTTTATTTTATGAGTCTGTAATAATATAAGCCAGGAGATCTGGTGGCACGTTGGGTTACTAACTGGGAGATTAGCAATTCAAAACCACCAGCCATTCTGTGGGAGAAAGATGAAGCTTTCTACTTCTGTAGAAAGTTATAGTCTCAGAAACCCACAGGAGCAGTTCCACCATATGGAGTTGCTATGAGTCAGAATCAACTCAGTGGTAGTGAATTTTGTTTGTTTTATATTGATATAGATAATACTGAATGGACACAGAATAGACAAAAACTTCTCCGCAGAAGAATTCAAACTAACTTATAATCAGTCTTCCTTCAATGAAGTGGGGACATAACTCCCTACTCATTTATGTGTGAACTGGGCATAATGACCTCCTTCCAAATGACAGAGTGTGAAAGGGAGGTAGCTTTACAGTGGAGAAATTTGACTAAAATTGTCAGTCAGATGATTGAGGTCAATATAAACAGTGATGATTCATGTTGATAGTATGTGCCCTTGATATACTGTGATAAAAATGGAACTCTATCTCTGCAATCACACTTCTCCCCAAATATAAACGCATCATATCATAAGAAATCATTAGACAAATCCCACTTAAGGGGCAATCTACAAACTACCCAAACAGTACTTATGAAAACTGTGAATATCATCAAGAAACATGAAAAGTTGAGAAATTGTTACACTCGAGAGGAGCCTAAGGAGAAATGAAAACACAATGTAATTTGTTGCTCTAAATGGTGTCCTGGTACAGAAAAAGGCCTTCGGGAAAAAAACTAAAAACCAAATGAACGAAGTAACGTTATTTACCAACAAGATGGAGAAAACCACGCTGCTTTTGAGTCCATTTGGATTCATGGAAATACTTTAGTAACAAAACTTGTCCATTTATTATAATAAATATGCCATAGTGATATAAGATGTGAACAATAGGAGGAATTGATGTACAGTTTATGAAAATTCTCTGTACCATGTTTGGAATTTTTCTGTAAATCTAAAACTGCTGCAATAGGAAGCTTCTTAAAACTTCATCACTAATTGTTGAAAGATAATTGAGATAATGAATCAAATCAGTGAATTAATCAGCAGACATTTGTGGGGAAGAGGTTAAAGCATTCTGCTGCCAAATGAAAGGTCTGAACCTACCAACCACTCGAGAGGAGAAAGATGAGGAAATCAACTTCCGTGAAGATTATAGGCTTGGAAATTCTATAAGGTAGTTTTACTGTGTCCAAAAGAGTCACTGTGAGACTGAACAGGCTCAATAGCAGTGGGTTTGGTTATTGTGAAGGATACAGATGCTGCTGTCTAAGCACCTAATCAGCCTCAGAGAAGCAGAAATAGAAAATTGGAACCAGGTGTTTGGGTTGCTCAGAGAACAGTCATTAAAAGGTCTATGGCTCAGTAATGAGTCCATTTGAAAGGGGTTTTGAGATGAATAAAGAAATCTCCCTGATCAGCATAATAATTGTTCATTACTAGCTTAACTATACACTTGAGCAGCCTTTTAATTTATGAAATTGTCAGGAAAATACTTCTTTATCTCCCTTATATTTTAAGACTGTGCTGTATCTGGTAATAAATATTTTTACTGGTGAGTCAGGTGGGGTACTTATGCTCTGCTCACTCCAACTCACCCCAATCAAAAAGTCTAGGAGGAGATGGGATTTAGGAATCCAAGTGCCATCCTGTCTGGTCTTTGAGAGCCAACAGGGACTTATTCTAAAAGTGGATGATCACAAGTGGGCAAGGGAAATCAATGACTCCAAAGGTATTACCAACTACTCTGATAAAGAGACAGAATTTCTTAAAGGAAATATTGAAACTTGCCTGCAGAAAATTGAAGGAGAGTCCCTCAAAAAGATGATCTGCGAGGTAAAATCAGAAACTAGGATTTAAACCCATAAAGGGCTAAAGAGTGTTTTCCTTATGTGCATTGGGTTAAGTAGTATTTTGTATACAATTTAAAATTATTTCCTTCATATGTTGCAATTTCCCTTATTTATATGGCGGCATGATATCACAAATATCATGCTTGAAGAAAGCAAAAGATCAAGAAAAAGAGTCAACTGGAAACCACTCCTTAAAGGTCAACACACAGACTGTGAACTTTTTGCACGCTTTTTTTGTCGTTGGTTTTTTGTTGTTATTGTTGTTTTGTTTTGTTGCTTTGTTTTGCTCTGACTTGTGTTTTGTGAATATTATTATCTCTGCAGGTCTATCTAGATAAGATAGGCTGGATAAACAATCTGGAGGAGAAAACAATGGGACTGACAGTTCTGGAGAACATGGGAGAGGGGGAGGCATGGGAAAGGAAGTGGGTACTAACAAACCCAGGGAAAAGTGAATAACAAATGATCCAAAATCAATAGTAAGAAGGGTGTAGGAGGCCTGTTAGGGCTTGATCAGGGGCAATGTAATTGAGAGGAATTTCTTAAACTCAAATGAAGGCTGAGCATGGTAGTGGGACAAGAGGAAAGTAAAAGGAAATAGAGGAAAGAACTATAAGGCAAAGGCCATTTATAGAGGTCTAAATACAGGCATATACATATGTAAATATATTTTTATATGACAATGTGGAATTAGATCTATGTGCATATATTTATAGGTTTAGTATTAAGGAAGCAGATGCACATTGGGCTTTAATCAAGTACTTCCTCAACTCAAGAACACTTTATTCTATTAAACTGGCATTCCAAAACACTCTCCTTCCTGACATGATCACTAAAAATAAAGTGGGTGCATAGCAAATGTGGTGAAGAAAGCTGATGGTGCCCAGCTATCAAATGATATAGTGTCTGGGATCTTAAAGGCTTAAATATAAACAATTGGCCATCTAGCTCAGAAGCAACATATTCCACATGGAAGAATCACATCAGCCTGTGTTATCATGAGGTGTCAGTGGGATCAGGTATCAGGCATCAAAGACCCAGAACAATAAATCATATCAATTTGAATGAGGGGAAATGTGGAGTGAGACCCAAAGCCCATCTGTAGACAACTGGACATCCCCTTAAAGAAGGGTCATGGGGAGGAGACGAGCCAGTCAAGGTGCAGTATAGCACCGATGACACATACAACCTTCCTCTAGTTCATTTTTTTTAACATTTTATTAGGGGCTCATACAAATCTTATCACAATCCATACATACATCAATTGTATAAAGCACACCTGTACATTCTTTGCCCTCGTCATTTTCAAAGCATTTGCTCTCCATTTAAGCCCTTTGTATCAAGTCCTCTTTTTCCCTTCCCTCCCCGCTCCCCCCTCCCTCATGAGTCCTTGATAATTTATAAATTATTATTTTGTCATTCTTGCCCTGTCTGGCATCTCCCTTCACCTCCTTTTCTGTTGTCCGTCCCCCAGAGAGGAGGTCACATGTAGATCCTTGTATTCAGGTCCCTCTTTCCAACCCACTCACCCTCTACTCTCCCCTTATCGCCCCTCACACCCCTGGTCCTGAAGGTATCATCTACCCTGGATTCCCTGTGCCTCCAGCTCCTATCTGCAACAGTGTACCTCCTCTGCTCTATCCAGACTTGCAAGGTAGAATTCGGATCATGGTAGTTTGGGGGGGGGGGAGGGAGGAAGCATTTAGGAACTGGAAGAAAGCTGTATTCTTCATCGGTGCTACATCGCACCCTGACAGACTCATCTCCTCCCCTAGACCCCTCTGTGAGGGGATCTCCAGTGGCCGAAGAATGGGCTTTGGGTCTCCACTCTGCAATTCCCCCTTCATTCACTATGGTAAGATTTTTTTTTCCTGATGATGCCTTATACCTGATCCCTTCGACACCTCGTAATCGCACAGGCTGGTGTGTTCTTCCATGTGGGCTTTGTTGCTTCTGAGATAGATGGCCGCTTGTTTATCTTCAAGCCTGTAAGACCCCAGACGCTATCTCTTTTGATAGCCGGGCACCATCAGCTTTCTTCACCACATTTGCTTATTCACCTGCTTTGGCTTCAGCAGTTGTGTCGGAAGGGTGAGCATCCTCCTCTCCACTATCATGACCCCAATTCTACCCTACAGATCTGGCTAGACCAGAACCTGTACACAGGTACAGATAAGAGCTGGAAAAACAGGGAATACAGGACAGATAAGATAAACCCCTCAGGAACAATAATGAGGGTAGTGATACCAAGGGGAAGGTGGGGGAGAAAGGGGGAACTGATCACAAGGATCTACATATAACCCCCTCCCTAGGGGACAGACGACAGAAAAGTGGGTGAAGGGAGACATTGGACAGTGTAAGACATGAAAAAAAAATAATAATTTATAAATAATCCAGGGTTTGTGAGAGAGGGAGGATGGGGTATATTTTAGACAGGGTACTTCAGAGAAACAAAAGCAGAATACTAATAATTTTATATTTATGCAGATAGATAGATAGATAACATAAGAAATAAACAGTTAATTAAATTATAAAGCAATAAAAATGGCTCAGTGCACCTAACTCCTGTGAGACAGTTGTGAGACACTGGCAGTCCTTCAAGTCCTGAGGACTGCCATGTAGTCTCCTGTAGAACAATTCAGGGTATCCTGGCACAGACAGCAAACAGCAAGGCAGGTCATCAACAGTCAGCCAAATGACAGGGTTTGACACTCCCCATCTCAAGAGATGTAAATTCCAATGGTGCGGCGAAGCAGGTCTTGAAGGAACCTCATGTTACAGCGACACAGTCCACGGGTTAGGTGTCCCATAGGTAGTGTAGCTTGCAAATTGAGACAAAGAACAAGCAAGGCAGCTGCACACGGGTTGGATGATCAAAGAGCAAGAGACAAGAGAGGCGAGGCTCGCCAAGCCATTTATCTCTCCACCCTTCATTTAACCCCGCATGTGTTTATCGGCCAGGTTGGCACAATAAACTAACTACCTTGGGAGTGGGGGGGGGGATGCGGAGCTGATACCAAGGGCTCAAATAGAAAGCAAATGTTTTGAGAATGATGATGGCAACAAATGTACAAATGTGCTTGACACACTGGATCTATGTATGGATTGTGATAAGAGTTGTACAAGCCCCCAATAAAATGATTTCTAAAAAGAGTAGAAAGAAAGAAAAGACCAAAGTGGATGGAAGAAGAGACTCTGAAACTTACCCTTAAACATAGAGCTGCAAAAAATAAAATGAAGTAAAAGTGTTGAATAGAGGGAGTGCAGGATGGCCATAGAGTAGCTTACACAAGAGGGAATCCACAGAAACAAAGTCCAAAGAAACCATTGAGAAGGATATCCTACACGTACAGAACGCAGGATTCTCACTAAAAAGGACCACTAAAGTAAACCTGAGTCGTGTATAATCCATGGACAAGCAAATAGATTCTGGGCTCCCTCTTAACACTAGATCCAATCCAAGTATATTTAGTTCTGATGATCACTGAAGATAAGGATGATACAGCAAAGTGTGGTGAAGAAAGCAGATGGTGCCTAGTTATCAATTAGAATAGTGTCTGGGGTCTTAAATGCTTGTATGAAAACGAGCAGCCATCTAAGTGAGGAGTCAACTAAGTCCAGGAAGAAGCATGCCAGCTGGTGTGATCCAAAGATGACAATAACAAATCCAAATATGATGAAGGGGAAATTATCAGCTTAAATTGTGAACACCCAATTTGTAGCAGGCTATGGAGGACAGTGGGAGCTCAAAATTCATCTACAGAGTAGTTAGATTAAGTCTCTGGCAGACCCCTTCCAGACACAGGCAAGGGACTCAAAAAGCTTTATTATCAGTCAGAGATTATTGTAGACTTGATTATGGTGGATCAACCATGGTGTAATTTGATACTTGTTCAGTTGACTTCCCTCTTGACCCAAACTGAATGTATTCTACACTTAAGTATATCTTGCTTATTTCACGACAAAAATTTCTTCCCTGGCTTTTAAATTATTGATAGTAATCTTTTCTTTCTTACTCTTTATTTATATTTTATCTTTATATAATTATTATTTTATTCTTGTTTTGTTTATTTTGTTTCTGTTTTTAATTGTTTCTCTTGGGTTTCCCAGTTTGTGAAGCACAGAAGGAGTAGGTGCGTAGAGACAATAATTGATGCAATTGCTTATCAAGAGTGTGGGGGGTGGGGGGAAGATAAGGAGGGGATTGGGTGAGCAGACAATGAATGCCGGGTTGGGGAAAGGAGCACTAGAACTGATTGTGATTATGTATATGCAATTCATTTTTTAATAAATCATTTTATTGGGGCTCATACAACTCTTATCACAATCCATACATATATCAATTGAGTAAAGCGCCCTTATACATTCATTGCCCTCGTTTTCAAAATTCATCTTCCACTTGGGTTCCTGGAATCAGCTCATTTTCCTTTTTCCCCTCCCCCTCCTTCCCCGCTCCCCCCTCCCTCACGAACCCTTAATAACTTATAAATTATTACTCTATCCTATCTTACACTGCCCGGCGTCTCACCTCACCCACTTTCCTGTTGCAGATCCCCCAGAGAGGAGGTTTCATGTAGATCCCCGAGATCAGTTCCCCCTTTCTACACCCCCTTCCCTCCCGGTGTCGTCACTCTCACTGATGGTTCTAAGGGGTTCATCCGTCCTAGATTCCCTGTGTTTGCCCTACTGCACCGCTGTGCATCCTCTGATCTAACCAGGTCCTCAAGGTAGAATTGGGATCATGATAATTGGGAGGCGGGGTGGGGGGGGAGCGTTCAAGGCCTACAGGAAGATTTTGAGTTACATTGTTGCTACACTGAACCCTGAGTGACTCATCTCCTCCCCACTACCCCTCTGCAAGGGATGTCCAGCTGTTTACAGATGGGCATTGGGTCCCCATCACGCACTCCCCTCCTTCACAGTGATATGATCCCCCACCCCCCACCTTTGTTGTTTGAAACCTGGTCCCCTCGGCCCTTCGTGAACACACATGTTGGTATGCTGCTTCCATGTGGGCTTTGCTGCTTGTTTACTTTTAAGCCTTTAAGTCCCCAGACACTATATCTCTCAATAGCCAGACACCATCAGCCTTCTTCACCACACTTACTTATGCACACATTCGTCTTCAGCGTTAATGTGGGGAAGGTGATGACACAATGATGGTTTTTGTTCTTTGGTGTCTGCTACCCGATCCCTTCAACGCCTCGTATTCACTTAGGCTTGTGGGATTTGTTGCTTCCGAGCTAGATGGCCGCTTGTTTGCCTTATGCAATTCATTTTAAAAGTTATTTAACTATGGAAGTGCATGATGTGTTACTATTATGCCAAGAAAACCATTAAAACAAAGCAAGAAAAAGAGACCAAACTTGACCAATGGTTACTATGGGTGAAGAGGAAAGAGTTGTTGCTTAGGAGGCATTGAGGTTATGTCAATGGTGGTGGAATAATATGGAAAGGTTATCAGTAATGTTTGTACAACATGAAGAGTATAATCAATGGAACTGGATTATACAAGTAGAAATTGTGAAATTAGAGAATGTTATGTGTATATTTTTGCCACAATTATTAGAAAAAATAATTACTTGAATAATAATGAGCACAAGGAAGAAGAAAATGTTCTATTTCTGAATATAATGACAATTATAGAACTCTTCTTGATGTGACTGAATCATTGAATTGTATGACATGTGGATGAAGTTCTAATAAAACTGTTTTAAAAGGGGGGTTGAAAAGAAAATTTGAAAGGCCAGCTCAAGAATACAAAGTAAATTATTAAAACATAATTTGCAAAGACCTGAAGTTAGAAAGCCAAACGGAAGAACATGTTCAACATACCTCAAGCTGAAATATTTCAAGAAAAAATTCAAGCTTTAAGTTGAAATATTGAAGGATTCTATGGGGAAAATATTGAGCATGCAGGAAGCATCCAAAGATGGAAGGAATTCACAAAGACACTGTACCAAAAAGAGGTGGTTTATGCTCAAGCATTTCAAGAGGTAATGTATGACCAAGAATCACTGGCATTGAAAGAAAAATTCCAAGTTACACTGAAAGTATTAGTGAAAAAAAAGTGTGTTGGGCTAGCTTGTCTAGGGAAATGAATCAGTGACACTCATCTATGTAAAAGAAAGAACTTTATATCAAGAAGCAATGTTATCTTAAGAAGGTGATTCAGCCCAGTCCTACCCAAGTCCATAGGTCCAATGTTAGCCAGGCCCTCTTCAGACTCTCATAACTACAGGCAAATGATGCAGAAAGGAGGAACAGGAAAGAGGAAGAACACAGGTTTGTGAGTGCAGTGCCACATAGATCTAAGTTTAGTGGAAACCTAACCGGGAACCAACAATTCTCAGATCCAACAGCTCTCGGGGTCGGGGGCCCACATTGAGGAGCCCCTGGAGGCTGGGACAGAGTCACAGCAAGTAGGAAGACCAAGGGGCAAAGAGAGATCGTTCCCAGCGACTCTTACTCTTATACAAAAGGCCACACCCCCAAGAAGATGGCATCAGGCTATCACTTGATTGACAGATTGAGCTCCACCCCTAGACGTTCATACAGATTCAGTTGACATAAAATCTAACTGCCAGAACAGAGTTCCAATAATTGACAGAATAGCACTCGAAATGTTTCAAAAGGTTATGAAACACGAGAAACACTCAGTCCTCTATGCCAAGAAATTTGGGAGGCAATTACCTAGCAAACCAACTGGAAGAGATGCATATGGGTGCCTTTTTCAAAAACGGTGACCCAACAGAATGCAGAAATTATCAAACAATGTGCAAGTAAAATTTTGCTGAAGGTAATTTAAAAAACAGTGCAACAATGCATTGACAAGGAGCTGATAGAAATCCACGCTGGATTCAGAAGAGGGCATTGCACTAGGAATATCATGCTGATGTCAGATTGATCTTGGGTGAAAGCAGGGAACAACAGAAAGATGCTTACTTGTGTTTTATTGACTATGAAAGGATATGCAACTGTGTGGACCATAACAAATTATGGATAGCCTTGAGAAGAATAGGAATTCCAGAGCATTTTATTCTGCTCACACAGAGCCTGCACTCACACCAAGAGGCTTTCTGTTAAATAGAACAAGGCGATACTGCATGGTTGAAAATCAGGAGGTGTGCATCAGGGTTGTATCTTCTCACCATACTTATTAAAACTGTATTCTGAGTAAATAATCTGTGAAGCAGGAGTATATAAAGAAAGTAGCATCGGGATTGGAGCAAAGCTTATTAACAACCTGAAACATGCAGGTGACACTACTTGCTTGCTTGTTGAAAGCAAGAAGGACTTGAAGCACTTGCTGATGAAAATCAAAGACTGTAGATTTCAGTATAGATTTCAACTCAATGTAAAGAAAACAAAACTGAACCAATAAACAGCATAATGATAAATGAAAAAAAGTTTGGAGTTTCACTCCAAAAACAACCAATAATAATGAAAGGAATAATCAAAAAATCATGTGACATGTTTAGCTAATTTGCTGCAAAGGTATCTTTAAAAGAGGATTATTGCAGATCCAGTTAGGTTAAAATTTAATACCTCATCATTTGTTTCCTTTTTGAGCAATTTTAAAATTGTTCTATTTTTAAATATTGTCTGCTTTCTCTTCAATTGAGGTTTTTCTCTGTTTTATTGTGTTTTGGTTGGATTTTGTATGTTTTTCTGCATGTAAAATCCAGGCTAGATAAATCTATATAGACAGTAATTCAATTAATTGTTTCTTATGGCAATGAGAGGGGATATTGGGGGGAAATGGGGATCTAATAACAATGAGTACAAGAAAGGAGAAAATGCTCTAAAGTTGATTGTGGTAAGGATATACAACTCTTTTTGATATTATTGAAATATTGGATTTATTATATGTGAAATACGTGTCAATTAAACTGTTTAAAGATGAAATAAAATAATAATCAGAATTCCTCCTTATTCCTCCAGGTTTAAAAAAAATCTCTTTAAATTGCTGAAGAGTACGGATGTCAATTTTATGACTAAGGCGTGTCTGACTCAAGCCATGGCATTCTCAATAACCCTATAAAGATGTGAAAGTTGGCCAATAAATAAGACTGAAGAATTTATGTGTTTGAATTGATGAATATTGAAAATATCATGGACTTCCATAAGAACGCAAATCTGTCTTGGAAAAAATATAATCAGAATATGCCTTAGAAATTAAGATAGTGAGACTCATACTTTGGACATGTTATCAGAGGAAGCTAATTACTAGAAAAGACCATAATGTTTAGTAAAGTCAGTGGAAAAGAAGAAAACCCTCAACAACATGGATTGACACAGTGCCTGCAACAATGAACTAAAATATAACAAGTATGAGGATGGCTAAGGATTGGGTAGTATTTCATTCTGTTTTCATAGGGTTGATCGGAATTGGAACAAAATTAAAGGAACTGAACAACAAGAGCCACCTTTTCCTAAATAATTCTGTGCTCTTCTCTTTACACCACATCAAAATAGCAGTGCGGGCATCCTTGAGTGACTTAAATCAGATTCCTTTTAATTATTCTTTGAGATTTAGGAGACTAAGACAAGTGTTTTACCAGGGAAACTTGTTTGCAGCCACCTACTGATCACAGAGATATGTTTAAATATGTTTTCTGAGAAATAAACCCATGGATGCAAGGAGCCCAGTTGGGTTAGGGGGTTAGGAGTTGTGACAGCAGATTGAACCCACTAGCCACTCCCTGAGGGAAAGATGAGGCTTTCTGTTCTCATAAATATCGACAGCCTTGAAAAACCAAATGGGGCAGTTCTACTTTATCCTATAGGGTCACAATGAGCAAAAATCAACTGGATAGGAGTGAATTAAGGTTTTTAGGCTTTTTTGTTGTTGTTGTTTTTTTTATGGAAGAACAGGTAGCAGTACTTTTTTACTTAGCTCCATGCATATAAGTCCATATATTAAGAGTTTAGGCATATAGTGTGCGTGATAGTTACATAATTTCACGTTAACTTGAAGATGTGTGTGTGTGTATGTGTGTGTGTGTGTGTGTGTGTGTGTGTGTGTGTGTGTGTGTGTGTGTGTGTGTGTGTGTAGGATTGGTATTCAACCTGTCAATCAGGTCACAGCCTGATGGTGCCTCATTGTGGTCATGGTCCTCTCATAAGGAGTGCCCAGGGACCCTTCCCTTCTCTCTCTGCCTTGACCTTCCTGTTTGCTGGCAACCTTGAGAGCTGTTTGGAACCCTGCTGTGTTTCCATGGATCTCAGATCCACGTAACAGTGCACTCACAGGCTTGTGGTCTTCCTGTGTTCTGCATCATTGCATGTGGCTATGTGAGCCTAAAGAGGGATTTAGGGATTAGTATTGGATTTATGAAGTTGAATTAACTGGGCTGGGATGTTTTCTTGATATATAATTAATTCTTGATAAAAAACTTTTGTACACATATTTGAGCATCACTGGATTTGTTTCTCTAATCCATCTGGCAAAACTCAGTATGTAAACATTGTTAACTGCCTACTGAATAGGCAGTTCTACCTTTCTTCTCTCTTAAAAGAACCCCAGTTTTTCCGACAGCAGAAAAAGATTTCTATATTAAAGTTGGCACAACAGCTCTTTGGAGTTAGTAGAGGCCCAGGTTACACCTTTTGGTTTCAGTATCGGTCAACGTTGGCTTTCATCTAGGAAACCATTACATTCAAAGATGACCCCAGATAACACATCTGCATCCCAAAGCTAATAGCAGGAGAATGAAAGGGCCCTCCTTCCCTGATTAATCACCGTCTTTTATATAGTCTTGTTAGAAATTCCATACAACACAATTGTATCTCACTAGGTGAACTTAGTTATAGAATCACACCTTGATACAAAATATCCTAGGTAATAGACTGTTCACTGATTCATTGCTGAATTGTCCACCCCTTTACTCCACCGCAGAATAAAATGATTGTTCTGTCCCTAAGGGGAAAATGTGAAACTCAATATTGGGTAATAGCTGGAAGTCTCTGGTATCATAGCCATTAGATTAGGAACAAAATTTTGATCTATAGCTCAATGGTCTTATTTGTAAAACTAAAATAATAGTACCTACCTCATGGAGACCACAAAATAACTATGGAGAAGGAATAGGCTGTTCACTTCTGAAGAATTAGCAACTGAAGAAAAACTTATGGATAACATCAAAACATTACAAATACTGAAAATCTAATTAATAAAAACAAAACATAGTAGCAGATAGTAGCAGAGGATGAGACCCTCCGGTCAAAAGACACTCAAAATCTGGTTGAGGAAGAGCTGCCTTCTCAAATTAGATTTGACCATCATGCTGCAGATGGAGTAAAGCCTATGGGAGTAAAGCCTTCAGGACCTTCATTTTCAGATGGGGCATGACTGAAAATGAGAGTAAACAGCTGCAAACATCAATTAAAAATCAGAATGTAGAATGAACATAGGAAACTGGAAGTTGTTGAAAATTAAAGGGAATACATAAAAATTGATAGTCTAGGAGTTAATGAACTGCAATGGACTAGGTTAGCATGCTAGCAATGACATAGTCCAGAGGAATGTCATCACATACATTGTCTAAGAGGATATTTTAAGATCTATCTTGAAGTATGATGCTGTGTCTGAAAAGATAATATTTATCCACACATAAAGGAATTCGGTCAATAAAATTATCACTCAAATTTACATACCAACCAGTAATATTAGCGATGCAGAAATTGAAGAATTCTATCAATATCTTCAGGGTTTAATTGATCCAACATGCAATCAGATGTACTGCTGATTATTAGAGATTGGAATGCAATAATTTGAATCAAAGGAGAAAAAATTAGTTGGAATATATGGTTTGGGTGATAGAAATGAAACTGGGGAATTTTGCATGTCAAGGACTTTTTCAAAGCAAATATCTTTCTTCAGCAACAAAAGGAATTATGCACGTGGACTTTGCCAGACTGAATACACAGAAAACAAATTACTACAATCATGGGAAGAGGTTGTGGAAAAGCTCAATGTCAGCAGCTAAAACATGGCCATGGTCTGACTGTGGAACGGACCATCAATCGTTCATATGTAAGCTTAGCTTCTAACTAAGTAAAATTAAAGCAAGTGCACGAGAGCCCCAAACGACCATGACTATATCCCACCTGAACTTTGAAAACATCACAAGAATAGATTTGATGCATTGAAGACTGATGACAAAAAACCTGAGAAACTGTGGGAGGACATCAAGAACATCCTTTACTAAGAAAGCAAAAGGTCATTTAAAAGACAAGAAAGAAAGGAAATATCAAAATGGGTACCAGAAGAAACTCTGAACTTTGCTCTTAATAGCATAAGAACTAAGACAAATGGAAGAAACGATGAAGTCAAAATTCTGAACAGAAAATGTAAAACAGCAGCTTGAGAAAACAAAGAAAATATTATCATAAAATGTGCAAAGACCTAGGGTTGGGAAACCAAAAAGTGAGAAAACTCTCAGCATATATTAAACTGAAAGAACTCAAACATTTTAAGCCCTGAGTTGTAATACTATAGGTAAAATATTGAATGATGAAGAAATCATCAAAAGAATATGGAAAGAATATACAGTCACTGTACTAAAAATAAGTATTCAACTTTCCACCATTTTAGGTGGTAGCATATGAGCAAGAACCAATGTTGCTGAAGGAAGAAGTTCAAGCTGTACTGAAAGCATTAGCCGAAAACAGGACTCAAGAAACTGATACAATACTAATGGGAAGGTTTCAACAAGTTGATGGTGCACTGGAAGAACTCATTCATCTATGCCAAGAAAATTGGAAGACAGCACATTAAGAATGTCATTAATATCTATGCGTGGGCTTCAATATGAAAGGTCAGCGGTTCAAAATGACCAGATAGTAACAGAGAGAGAGGGGAGGGGAGAGAGAGAGAGAGAGAGAGAGAGAGAGAGAGAGAGAGAGAGAGAGAGAGAGAGAGGTGGCTTTCTATTCCTATAAAGAGTTAGTCTGAAAATGACAGGAGCCATTCTCTCCTGTCAATGACAGTGACTTGTTTTGACCTGCAAGTAAAATTTTGATGAAACTCATCCAAAAACTGTTACAGCAGTACATTGACAGGAAGCTGCCAGAAGTTGAGGCCAGATGCAGGAGAGGATGTGGAACAACGCATATTGATGTCAGAGGGATCTTGACTCCATGAATATAATACCAGAAAGATGGTTGCTTATGATTTCTTGACTAGGCAAAGGCATTAGACTGTGTGGGTCATAGTCAACTGTGGAGAACCTTGAGAAGAATGGCACTTCCAGAATATTTCCTAGTGCTTACATGTAACCTGTCAATGGGATCAGGAGGTAGTTGTGAGGAAAGAATAAGGGGCCAGAGCGTGGTTTATTAAATAAGAAAGGTGTGTGTTGGGGTTGCATCATGTCCCCACACTTATTTATTCAGAAAATAATCTGAGAAGCTGGATTATATGAAGAAAGTATGTGGCATCAGGATTGGAGGAAGGTTCATTAACAATCTGTGATGTGCAGATGAGACAACATTGCTTGCAGAAAATGAAGAAGGACATGAAGAACTTGCGGATGGTGATCCAAGATCACAGCCTTCAATATGGATTGCAACTCAATGCAAAGAAAACCCAAATCCTCACAATTTGACCAATAGATAACATTATGATAAAAGGAGAAAAGATGGAAGCTGTCAAAAATTTAATCTTGCTTCTATCCACAATCAATGCTTATGGAAGGAGCTACTGGGATCAATCTACACATTATATGTTGAAAAGCAAGGTGCATTTTACCTAAGGCATGGTATTTTTGATTTCCTTATAAAAAATTGGACATTGAATAAGGAAGATCAAAGAGGAATCAATGCATTTGCATTATACTGCTGGTGGAGAATATCGAAAGTCTACCACAAGAACCAACAAATCTGTTTTGGAAGAAGTACAGCCAGAATGCTACTTAGAGGCAAGGACGAAGAGACTTCATCTCACCTACTTTGCACATTTATCATGAGAGACCAGTCCCTGGAGACAGACACCATACTTGGTAAAATAGAGGGTCAGTGAAATTGAGGAAGGCTCTTGACAAGATGGATTGACACAATGGCTGGAGCAATAGTCTCCAGCATAGCGACAGTTGTGCGGATTCTGCAGGACAAGGTGATATTTTGTGTATACGTAGGGTTGCTATGAGTTGGAACCAACTTGAGGGCGCCTACCAACAACAACCTTGTCCTGGCCAGCAGGACATCATCAACGTGGACACCTGAAAGAGGGACTGGAAATGAAGATGGGCAAGGGCGCGGAGAGATGGAGGCAAGACAGGAATCTGATCAAGCCTCGTTTTATTGAGTTGAGAGCAGAGGTTTAAATAGCCAACGAGGGGCTGGCACCATTACGTCACATGTAAAATAGGGTACAGCTGAGGTAGCCAATAGTCGTGCATCTTTAAACAAGGAAGGGATGGCGGGCAACTGATCAAACAGGTAAGTATGCTAATGAAGCATTCCTGGTGAGCCTGGGGGGAAATGCCATTAGACATGTATTGACCAATGAGCATAGCAGCTGCTAGTGAAAGATCACCAATCCTAGCAAGGGTCAGGGTAGCCACCCTTTGGCGGGAAAGGAACAAAGGGCAGAAAAACCTCTGGGCAGTTTGTATGGCGAGAGTAGATTCAATAGCTAAAATCCAGGGTGGGGAGTCACGCAGCTCCCGACACAACCTCTTGAAGTTGTTATGAGGAATACATGACATAATGTAAATACAATTGCTCTGGGTCTGGCATCCAGTAAGTTCTTCATAAATGTTGCTGGTAGGTGTCATGGAGTTGATTCTGACTCATAGCAACCTTAATATGACAAAGTAGAGTGGCCCCCATAAGATTTCCGAGGCTGTATTATTGAAGGGAGCAGATTGCCAGGGCTCTCACCTGTGGACAGCCCGCTGGGTTCAAACAGGTCATCTTTCATTTAGCAGCTGAGTGCTTAACCACTGTGCCATCAGGGCTTCATTAATAATTGCTCTACTATCAATTCACTTGGGTGAATTATTATCAGGACCTGACACTGAGCAGTACAACCTGGAAATATTGCTCTTATCAGTGTCCCTACATTTATCAGGCTTGAGGCAGCTTGATGCTGACTCACACCCACAACACTCCATAAGTGTTTTAAGTCAGAGTGGCAGTTTAGTACTTTACAACCATCAGGCAGACCAGAGAGCCTGCCCAGGTTGTTCTCTCCCTTAAGGCAATGAATATGAGAAACCAAAAGGTTGACTGCTGCGTATGAAATCAGAAGAAACAAAATTCATTATACAATTCAAACGATGCCTAATGGCTTCAGGCTGTGACAGCCTGCTGTATCTATCTATTTCCGGAACAGAGCCAGCCTTATCTGGTGTGCCAGGTGCTCAGGCAACTCCTGCCCCTGGATAGTGGTGGGAGTGGGACAACTAATTGCTGGCAAAACTCACCAGGAATGAGGGCTTTCAAATACCTTTTAAGCCAAACTCAAAACCCTTATGCCATCATCAAAACCATTATGAATAGAGTTCCTATGTTCCTACCATAACTTTGAAAAGTCATAAAAGAAATAATTCCACAAGTCCTTCTGTTTTGACAACAGCCCAGAAATCAGGTTATATCTTTATTTAAAAGCTTAATGGATCTTGAATTGGATACACTGGTAAGTTTAAAGTGGACGTGTTTTAGTTGTTTTGCATAGAGGCATCATATGACAGTTCAAATAGCGCCAAATGGAGAAAAGACAACACTCTAATGTGTGTATATAATTTTGTGACTTGACATGCAAAGACAATTTTTTTGTTTTGTTTTTGTCTGCTAGGCTCACTATCTCCCTTCTGTTTACAGAATCTTGGCCAGTTATAAGTAATGTGAACCCCAAACCATCAGGACCATTAAGGAGGGAATCGGGACTAATCTCAGAGCACTGGCCCAGGGAGCACATAGGCTCACTGCAACAGGGAAGGGGACACACACAGGTGATCTGGAAATCGACAAATGGGATCTAATAAGAATAAAACACCTGTGCACCTCGAAAGACTTTGCCAAGAGGGTGACAAGGCAACCCACAGAGTGGGAGAAGATTTTTAGTAATGACATGTCAGACAAAGGGCTCATTACTAAAATCTACAACACCATCATGTCCTGCAAAAAGAGGAAAACAGTTAACCCCCTAAGGAAGTGGGCAAAAGAAATGAGAAGAACTTTCACTAGAGAGGAGATCAATATGGCCAATAAATATATGAGAAAGTGCTCGAAGTCCCTTGCCATAAGAGAAATGCAAATCAAAACAACCATGAGATACCACCTAACACCCCTGAGGCTAGCCCAGATCAGTAAATCAGAGAGCAACAAGTGTTGGAGGGGCTGTGGTGAAGTAGGAACCCTCCTCCACTGCTGGTGGTCGTGCAGATTTGTACAGACACTGTGGAAAGCAATCTGGCGATACCTAAAGAAAATGGAAATTGATCTACCTTACGACGCAGCCATCCCTCTACTGGGCATATACCCGGTTGAAGCAGCAAATAAAACACGACCAGTCATATGCGCTCCAATGTTTATTGCGGCACAATTCACAATAGCAAAGACTTGGAAACAGCCTAAGTTTCCATCGATAGACGAGTGGATTAGCAAACTTTGGCACATACACACAATGGAGTATTATGCAGCACTAAAAAGCACCGATGAGCACATGAAACACGTTATTTCATGGGAAGAGCTGGAAGGAATTATGTTAAGCGAGGTAAGCCAGACCCAAAGGGACAGGTACAACATGAGTCCCCTGAGGTAAGTACAATCAGCATGACAGAAATGGGGCATTAATCCACCCAAGGGGAGGGTATGGTTTATATCTCCACAGGGAAAGTGGGACCAGACTTCAACCCAGTGTCGCAAGGTGTGAATGCAATATCCCGGCGTGGAGGAGGGAACCGATGGAGAGGTCTGGGAGGCTGGCCCCAGCACCATAAATTAAGTGGATTCCTGCCCCTCCCCCGAAAAGAATTTGTTCCAAAGGACGACACTGACTCTGCAGCTATGGGAGATGGACATATTTGATCAGAGCACACGGGAGCAGATGAAGGGGCAGGAGGAGAGAGTGGAGCACAGCCTGGCCCACCAGGCCGTGATGATGATGTTCCTGAGTAGAGCAGCCAGTCCACAGAGAGAACAACATGGCTGGCCCTACTATGAGACATGATGCCCCTCAGTGACTAAGGGCGATACAGGGGACAGCACCGGAGACACAGTGTGGGAATTGCACCTGACCTGATCCCACCACACCGAGGCAAATCACTGGGGGAGTGCAGCGGAACAGCAAGGGAATGGAGTGGCAAGGTCCCCAGGGAATGCTGAAAGTGGACTTTGGGGCCAGGGCGTGGTGCCCCAACAGACTGGACTGGAAAACGCTCCTAAGGGCCAGCAAACGATCCCTGAACTAACTACAAGCTTTTCTCTTGTGAACTGTTTTGTTCTGTTCTTTTTCAGTGGTTTGTTTTGGTTGTTTTGTTGTCTGGTTGTATACTGTTGCTTTGTGTTCCTCTGTCTAGTTTTCGTGCATGTTAGTGACTCCACAGGTCTGTCTGAATAGGACAGGCTGGATGAACTATCTGGATGAAAAACAATGGGACCGACAGTTCCGGGGGGACTTGGGGTGGGGGGGTAGGGGGGGTAAGGAAGTGGTGTTAACAAACCCAAGGACAAGGGAAAAACATGGGACCCCAAATGGTAGAGAAGGGGGAGTGGCAGGCCTGGTGGGAAATGATCAAGGGTAAGGTTGCTTAGAGAAGAGGTATACTCTAGCTCAGGTGGCGATGAAGCATGGTAGTAGGGCAGGAGGAAGGTCAAGGGAGATGGAGGAAAGAGCTAGGAGTCAAAGGGCATTCATGGAGGTCTAGACAAAGACATGTACATGCAAATATATATAGGAGGTTGGGGAAATAGATCTTTGTGTCTATATTTATAGGTCAAGTATTAAGGTGGCGGAAGGACCTTGGGCCTCTACTCAAACACTCCCTCTATGCATGAATACCTTCTTTTATTAAATTGGAACTCTATGATGCTCACTCTCCCGACACAACGGCTGGAGCCAAAGTGGGTGAACAAGCAAATGTGGTGAAGAAAGCTGATGGTGCCCGGCTATCAAAAGAGATAGTGACTGGGGTCTTAAAGGCTTGAAGATAAACAAGCGGCCATCTAGCTCAGAAGCAACAAAGTCCACATGGAAGAACACACCAGCCTGTGTGATCGAGTGGTCCCAAAGGGATCAGTAACCAGGCATCAAAGAACAAAAAATCATATCATTGACTGCACACCTCCATGATAGGATCGCTGAAGACAAATGGGTGCACAAGCAAATGTGTTGAAGAAAGCTGATGGTGCCCGGCTATCAAAAGAGATAGTGTCTGGGGTCTTAAAGGCTTGAAGGTGAACAAGCGGCCATCTCTCTCAGAAGCAAATAAGCCCACATGGAAGAAGCACACCGGCCAGTGCGATCACGAGGTGCCCAAGGGACCAGATATAAGGCATCATGCAAAAAAAAAAAGATATAAGTGTCTGTATGTATGTGTATATATGTATATATGTATGTTTATATATATATTATATTAAATGAAGGGGGAAGTGCAGAGTGGAGACCCAAGGCCCAAGTGTCGGCCAATGGAGATCCCCTCATAGAGGGGTTTAGGAGAGGAGATGGGTTAATTAGGGTGTGAGGTAGTATCGATGAAGAACACAGCTTTCCCCCAGATCCTGGATGCTTCCTCCCCCCAACTACCATGATCCGAATTCTACCTTGCAGGGCTGGATAGGACAGAGGCTGTACACTGGTACATATGAGGGTTGGAGGTACAGGGAATCCAGGGTGGATGATACCTTCAGGACCAAGGGTGTGAGGGACGATGCTGGGAGAGTGGAGGGTGAGTGGGTTGGAAAGGGGGAACTGATTACAAGGATCCACATGTGACCTCTTCCCTGGGAGAGGGACAGCAGAGAAGGGGGGAAGGGAGACCCCGGATAGGGCAAGATATGACAAAATAACGAGGTATAAATTACCAAGGGCATATGAGGGAGGGGGGAAAGGGGAGGGAGGGGGGAAAAAAAGAGGACCTGATGTAAGGGGCTTAAGTGGAGAGCAAATGCCTTGAGAATGATTGGGGCAGGGAATGTATGGATGTGCTTTATACAATTGATGTATGTATATGTATGGGTTGTGGTAAGAGTTGTTTGAGTCCCTAATAAAATGTAAAAGAAGAAAAAAAAATAAGTAATGTGAATTGTGAACATTATTTAATGTTTCTAAACTTTTTTCCCTCTGTAATAGATTATCCAAAAATGTCCCTATTCTTTATTCTTCTCTGCCCCCACACCTTTAAGCACATAAGGAGGCCCTACACCTCATCAACCAAACTCTGGACTTGACTATATGATTTGCTTTGACTGACAGAATATAATGGGCAATGATGACATGCCAGTTCAGAGTATAAGCCTCAAGATGCCGTTCTACTTTGCTTGTTCTTTCTTGCAACTCTCCTAATGCCAGTCTAGTCAAACACCAGTTGACCCCAGACATATGAGCAATAAAAGGCATTGTCATATGCCACTGATAATGGATGGTTGTTTGCTATGCAGCATTGTTACGGCAATAGATGTTGCTGTTGTTTTCAGTTGCCATTGAGCCAGCTCTGACCCATAGCAACTCTGTGCACAACAGAACAAAAGATTGCATGGTGCTGTACCATTGGGAGGATGGCAATAGATAGCTGACACACAAAAAAATGATCAATATATGTTATATATATGTTATAAAGCAGTAGTTCTCAACCTTCCTAATGCCTTGACCCTTTAATACCATAACCCTCATGTTATGGTGACCCCCAACCATAAAATTATTTTTGTTGCTACATCATAACTGTAATTTTGCTACTGTTATGAATTGGGAGACCCCTGTAAAAGGGTCGTTTGACACCCCCCCAAGGGGTTGCGACCCACAGGTTGAGATCCGCTGTTATAAAAGTTGAATGAGATATTATAAAGAGACTAGCAGCACACAATTGTCAATGAAATATATACACATATATATACATGTATATATGAGGGGGTACCCCCCAATAAACAGAATTGTGCTGGGTGGAGCAGAGCTTTGCTAGTACATATTTTTCCCATAAGGTACGCATCCAGCAACTCACTCTGAATTAGTGCACTCAGTAGCATCACCTGGGAAGGTTCTTTCTGGTCACAGTGAATTGTTTCGTAAAAGCAGTTTCACTATAACCTCGTTTTTTTTTTTTTGTTTGTTTTTTTGTGTGTGTGGTGGCCTATTTAAGAGAACAGCATGTGGCTGTGAAATTTGATTTCCTGTTTGGGAAAATTGCTTCAGAAACTGTTGTGATGTTGAACACAGTTTGCAAGATCATAACTATGGGGAAAACTCAAGGTGAAATGTTGACTGATGATAAACCTCATTCTGGATGTCTGTCAACTTCCTAAATGGACAAAAATGTTTACTCTTAGTGAATTTGGAGTTTTTTCCACCAGGTGCAACTATTAATCAAACTTAAATAGACTTAGAGGTTCTGAAATTATAGCATAACAGTGTGCGACAAAAAAAGGCCTGATTTGTGGCATAAAGGGACTAGTTTTGCAACCACGACAATGTACCTGCTCACACAGCTATTTCAATGTGCCAGTTTTTGGCAAAAATCAGCATGCCTGTCTTGCCCCATGCACCTTAACTCACCTGAATTCGCACAACTTCTTTTTGTTTCCATGAATGAAGAGGGACATGAAAAGACGGAGATTTGATGATGTAGAAGAGGTGAAGAAAAAAATGAGGGAGGTGTTATCAGCCATGCAAACAGATGAGTTTGAAAAATGTTTTCAAGAATGGAATTGCAGATTTGACAAATATATTAAATGTAATAGTACTTTGAAACTTATAAAGTTGTTTTGCCTACCTATATAAGATAGATATAGGAAGCAAGCCCAAGGATGAAGCAAGGGGACCGATGGTTCCAGAGGGACTTAGGGGGAGGTAGAGATGGCAGAAAGGAATGGTGAGCAAACAACGCCATAAACAGGGTAAAAGCTAGGGAATTAAAGGCAACAACGAGGAGAACGTAGAAATCCTGGTGGTGTTGGAGCAACAGTCATCTAGTTGAGAGGAATGACTAAGAGGCAGGAGAAAGGCGCACATGATGGTGGGACAGAAGGAAGGTAAAGGGAAACAGAGGAAAGATCTAGGAAGCAAAGCGATGGATAGAGGTATAAACATAGGTGTGAACTTACGTAAATATATTAATTCATACAAATAAATGTATTGGCCTATGAACATATATTTATATGGCATTACATTGAGGAAGTGTATAGACTTTGGGCCTCTGCTCAAGCCCCCCTCAACACAAGAACACTTTGTTTTAATAATGCATCATTCTATGATGCTCACCTACCCAACATGATCCCTGAAGACAAAATGGGTACATAAGCACATGTGGTGAAGAAAGCTGATGGTGCCCAGCTATCAAAAAAATATAGCACCTTGGGTATTAAGGGCTTGACATTAAACAAGGGGCCATCTAGCAGAGAAGCAACAAGCCCACATGGATGAAGCATACCAGCCTGTGTGGTCATGAGGTGTTGACAGAATCAGGTAACAGGCACCAGAAGACCCAAAACAAACAAACAACCAAACAAAACATATTGTTGAGAAGTGGGTGGATTGGAGTAGACCCCAAACCCATCTGTAGACAATAGGATATCCCCTCACAGAAGGGTCATGAGGATGGGAAGAGTCAACCAGGGCATAGCTCCGATGAAACACACAATATTCCTCTGGTTCTTTGAGGTTTCCTCACCCCCACCCCACCCACCATCATGACTCCAGCCCTGCTTTCAGATCCAACTAGAATGGAGCATGTACACTCATATAAATCCAGGGCAGATAAATGGAACAGAAATGGGAGTAGCAATGCCAGGAAGGTAGGAGGAAGGTGAGGAGAGAAGAGGACAAAGAGGGGAAGGAGTGGGATGATCAATGCATAACCCCTCCCCTCCAGGGGGATAAACAACAGAAATGTGGGTGAAGGGAGACAGCGGTCGGTGCAAGATATGAAAATAATAATAATTTATAATTTCTCAAAGGGTCACAAGGGGGGGTGAGGAGAAAGGAGAGAAAATAGAGGAACTGATACCAAGGGCCCAAATAAAAAGAAAATGTTAGGAAATGATGATAGCGACATATGTACAAATATGCTTGATAAAATTGATGTATGGAATGTTATAAGAGCTGTAATACCCCCAATAAAATGATTTCTTTTCATTTTAAATACATATCCTTGAAAGAAATAAAATTTTGTGTTTTGGGAGGTATTGTTCTTGATTCATTTTTTCTTTCTATAATGCAATCTTGTTCAACACCTGCTTTCCTGAAATTATTCATTTACGTGAATTTTGAATGTTTCTAAACCATTTGATCTCAACATTTACAGAAATATTTTGGTTTGCTTCCAAATATTACATATTTATGTAATATGAATTTTACTGACTTACTTTTTATTCAAAGAGCAAGTGGCCATATTTTTGTCATCTCCAATTATTTTAGGGAGGGAAGATACCATTCAATATAGCTCATGGTTGATCTCCTGTAGCAGCAATAAAGGAAATAAATTGAAAACAATTTAAAGTGACTGTATTTGCTATATTTGTAACACCTCTAGAAACTATACAATCCTTGGAATAGTAAATCCTTAAAAAATAAAGGCTTGAAGGTGAACAAGCGGCCATCTAGCTCAGAAGCAACAAAGCCCACATGGAAGAAGCACACCAACCTGTGTGATCACGAGGTGTTGAAGGGATCAGGTATAAGGAATCATCAAAAAAAATCTTACCTTAGTGAATGAAGGGGAAAGTGCAGAGTGGAGACCCAAAGCCCATTTGTTGGCCACTGGAGACCCCCTCACAGAGGGGTCTAGGGGAGGAGATGAGTCAGTCAGGGTGTGATGTAGCACCTATGAAGAATACAGCTTTCCTCCAGTTCCTAAATGCTTCCTCCCCCACCCACCCCCGCCCCCGAATTCTACTTTGCAAGTCTGGATAGAGTAGAGGTTGTACACTGTTGCAGATAGGAGCTGGAGGCACAGGGAATCCAGGGCAGATGATACCTTCAGGAGCAGGGGTGTGAGGAGTGATACGGGGAGGGTGAGTGGGTTGGAAAGGGGAAACTGATTACAAGGATCTACATGTGACCTCCTCCCTGAGGGATAGACAACAGAAAAGGGGGTGAAGGGAGACGCCGGATAGGGCAAGATATGACAAAATAATAATTTATAAATTATCAAGGGCTCATGAGGGAGGGGGGAGCGGGGAGGGAGGGAACAAAAGAGGACTTGATGCAAAGGGCTTAAATGGAGAGCAAATGCTTTGAAAATGATTAGGGCAAAGAATGTACAGATATGCTTTATACAATTGATGTATGTATATGTATGGATTGTGATAAGAGTTGGATGAGTCCCTAATAAAATTTTTAAAAAACTAAACCAAGAAAATTACATACAAGAGGGGGGAACTGATTACAAGGATCCACATGTGACCTCTTCCCTGGGAGAGGGACAGCAGAGAAGGGGGGAAAGGGAGACTCCGGATAGGGCAAGATATGACAAAATAACGATGTATAAATTACCAAGGGCATATGAGGGAGGGGGGAATGGGGAGGGAGGGGGGAAAAAAAGAGGACCTGATGCAAGGGGCTTAAGTGGAGAGCAAATGCCTTGAGAATGATTGGGGCAGGGAATGTATGGATGTGCTTTATACAATTGATGTATGTATATGTATGGATTGTGGTAAGAGTTGTTTGAGTCCCTAATAAAATGTAAAAGAAGAAAAAAAATTACATACAAGAGGCAGGCAACCAAATTTATAATATCATCATTGAACTGATGTAAGAACCATCTGCATATTAGCTATGTGACTTGAGAACTATGAATACGACAAATGGGCTGAAAAATGTTTCGTCTTTATTGTCATTCCCTCCTAGTTATGTAATAGATTAGAAGAAACTTCTATATAGCATTTTCTCCCCCTTTCTTATCCCTTGTTCTGTGAACAGAAAATGCAACTACATTTGGCAAAATAAAGTAAAATATAATCAATGATGAGAATAGCAAATGTCACAGATAAAATGCATATGCAATTATGTTTGCAATGGACTACCCATTGCTTCTGAGTCACATTCCACTCAGAGCAACTCTGTATAACAGAATTGTCTTTCCATAGAGTGTCCAAGGCTGTAATCTTTATGGAAGCAGGGTGCTACCTATTTTCCCATGGAGTGGCTGGTAGGTTTAAACTACCAGCCTTTCAGCGAGCAGTCAAGTACCACCAGAACTTCTTAGTGGTTCACTAGGGTTGCTAATATAATAAACTAGATCCAGCTAATACCATAAAGCCTCAAAATGTATTCTATTAAGACCTACAGCAGTAATGTCAAGGGCTAGAAACACGAATTCTTAGATTTCACCTCAATCTACTGGATCCAAAGTTCTGGGGAAAGGACCCAGTAGTCTGGATTTTTAATAGCAGTCACCCTGCAGATGATTCTGATGCATACTAAAGTTTCAGAACCATACTTATCCTACATAGGATCAAGCTACTCAAAGTGTGTCCTCTGTTCCAGTAGAATTAGCATCAACTGGCAACTTATTAGAGTACAGAGTCTCTCAGCTCCCACCCTGACCTACTGAACCAGGACCTGCAATTTAACAAGATCCCCAAGTGACTTACATGCCCGTTAAAATTTGAGAAACACTACATAATGCAAAAATCTTGAGAGTGTTGAAAACACTGATATCTGGCTACTCTTCCCAAAGGTTCTAATACATGTGGTCTGGTAATCAGGCCAAGAAAGTAGGTTTTAAAAGCTCTCCCAGAAATTCTAATGTGCATCAAAGTTTGGGAATCACTGAGGAAAAGTCACTTGTTTTGACAGGTGAGAAATCTAAGGCACGGGGTACTTCAACAGTTATATTTCCATTATCTCTTGATTCCTGCTTAGCTGATCTCCTTTATCAATGTCCCCAAGCCAGGGTTCCTCTGTAATTATGTGAGGATTGTCATTAGGAAAGAGGCCCAAGAATCAAAATTAGTAGTAACACCCACTCCCTTCTTTTCAAGCATCAGCTTTTTAAGTTGTTTTGGTTTTTAAAATAATTTTACTGGGAGCTCTTATCACAATCCACACATGCATCCATTGTGTCAAGCACATTTGTACATGTTGACATCATAATTTTCAAAACATTTTCTTTCTACTTGAGCTCTTGATATCAGCTCATTTTCCCCCTCACCCACCCTCCATCTCTTATAAAGCCTTGGTAATTTTTTTCCCATGTCTTACACCAACCACTGTCTCCCATCACCCATTTTTCTGTTGTCCCTCGCCCTGGGAGGGGATTATATATAGATCATTGTGATTGGTTCCCCCTTTCTTCCCCCACCTTACCCTTACCCTTCTGGTATTGCTACTCTCATTATTGGTCCCCAGGGGTTTATCTGTCATGGATTCATTGTGTTTTGAGATTTTATATGTACCAGTGTACATGCTCTGGTCTAGCGGGTTTGTAAGGTAGATATGGCGTCATGATTATGGGGGGGGGGAAGCATTAAAGAACTAGAGGAATGTTTTATGTTTTATCAGTGCTATACTGCACCCTGACTAGCTTGTCTCTTCCTTGTGACCCTTCTGTAAGGGCCTTTGGGTCTCTACTCTGCTCTCCTCCTCATTCACATTGATATGATTTTTTTGATCTGGGTCTTTGATGCCTGACACCTGATCCCATTGACACCTCATGATCACACAGGCTCGTGTGTTTCTTCCACGTGGGCTTTGTTGCTTCTCAGCTAGATGGCCGCTTGTTTATCTTCAAGCCTTTAAGACCCCAGATGCTATATCTTTTAATAGCCAGGCGCCATCAGCTTTCTTCACATTTGCTTGTGCACCCATTTTGTCTCCAGCAATTGTGTTGGGAAGGTGAGCATCACAGAATGCTGTGTTAATAGAACAAAGTGTTCTTGTATTGAGTGAGTGCTTGAGTAGAGGTTTTTGATGCTAGGGACTGAATTTTGAACATTATAATTATTTGGTATTTTAGCTTATGTAATAGATATAAGTTAAGCCTCCCAAAGAAAATATGTTCCCCTAAGTTATCTGTATGTACTACCTCTGATTATGTTCTTCCTGCATCTCCTGTTAATTTGCCTTCTAGATTCCTAGAATCCAAAGTACAGACTCTCATATTCTATATATCAGCATCTCACGGCACAGGTGCTAAACCATAATCAGATTTGCTAGCTAAAACGTTTCCACTTTTTTCTACTCTCCAGTGAAGTTTTGACAATCCTAAACTCAGTTTACTCAAAGGGTAATTAATACTACACACATACATATGTAAGTGCTACCTGTGGTCTCTAAAACTTGATAGAATCTACAAACATGATTATATAGCATCTTTAAAGTACCATATACCTTGGTTGGATGAGGGGTAGCGATTCTAAATATGCTCTTGCTATCTTAATACTATGGGAATTCAAAAAGGTTGTGGAAAAAATTAAAATACAATGGAATTTTCTGCGAACTTTCTAAAGCTCCCTCATATTTCCTTTCTTACTTGAACCAGTGAGTTTCAAATATCACCATTTTAATGACACTTTAGCAGATTTCTTGCTTAGCTTCCCAAGGTCATTACCAAACCCCTTTCTCTCACCTTCTGTCCCTTGTAGACCCTAAAAAGCCACATAGTCCCTAGCCTTTCTTGCCATTAAATGAAGTTATGTGCCCTCCTTCTGGCTAATGAAACACCAAGAAGATTCTATGGGGGACTTTCTGGAAAATATACTTCTGCTCTGACAAGAACAAAATCCATGATGAGAAATATTTGACTGCTTTCCTCCCTTGCTTCCTACTTTTGAACATGGGGTAAAGATGTACTTCCTGGGGCTGCTACAGTCATCTTAAAACTGTACAGGTGAAGTCAAATAATTCACATCACTGATCCAGAACCATGAGATTGTTTGGTCATTGCAATAAATAGAAAGATCCCCTACAGGCAGTCTTTTCTACTGACTAAAGCCACTGTTACTTTATTGTCTATTACTTGCAGCAAATGATTGTAGTTATTCATAATTAAATATAAAGTAGATGTTTTATATATATGGCAAACTTTCCTTTATTTAGACCACAGTATAGGGTGTGACTCTGTACTTTGAGAACCAATTAATTAAACGGATGATCTTCTAGGAGTAAGGAGAAAATAAGCCCCAGTGGTGAACAACTCCATCTGAACTGCATCGTTCATTATTTTGTACAATAATGCCCTCCCCGCTGCTTTACTAGGCTCCAGGGGTATAAAGATTACTAAGACAGTACCTCTTCATTCAAGTAAATGATGCCCTCTTGAGTGAGAATGCTGTGTAAACCAAGAGGTTCAAGGTGATGAACACTGTGATAGAGATATAGGAGCCCCATCAGAGAGATGCGAAGCGGAACCAAGTTTGGAAGGCTTCCTGGGGAAGTCATTGGAAGAAAGGATCATCTAAGCTTCCACTCAACTCCAAAAACCTATCACAGTGATTAAAGCACTAAGCTTTTGTTCATCTTCTCCAAAGAGAGGATTCTGTAATCAAAGAATATAAACCAAATGACAATTCATGGGAGTGCAATACATGATAAGTGACTTTATCAACTGTCAGCCAGAAAAGATCACAACCCCACCCCCACCTATCTCTCTCTCTCCCACAGAGCAAAATAAATGGTTGTAGGGAGACTTCATTTCTGTGTAGGCAGGGATGTCTGTCTTGAATGCTGCAATTCTATGATGTGAATTAAGACCACCTGCTCACATTGGTGTGTGCATGTGTGTTGGGGGAGGAGGGGTTGTTCACATTTCATCAAATCAAATAGTACCAAAAGAGCAATCTGTTGTCAACATGAAACACAAATGTGTGCATTACAGGAGGTTCTGCCTTCTGCTGCTCTTAATCCGAAAGACAGTAGCAAGTATTCTCAAGCAATTTTTTAATAAAAATAAAAACACGACCGCAACAATTAATAGTTATGGAAACACTTCGCACTTAATAATGGAAAAAGAGGGCCGCTTCCTCTAGGCATTGGCTTTTCTAAAAGAGGTCACTGAAAGAACTCCCTCCCCTCCTCCCACCCACCCCCACATGCAAACACACACATGAACTGAAGCATAAGAAAACAAGTAGGTTTGCATTGTTACATTCTTAAAAGAAACAGAACTAGCCCTTGTTGATTTCTTCCAAGGGAACTACTAGGTTTTGAAGCATTTCTGAAAATAGAGAACACAACAGCAGCAGACCTCTCCTAATTTTTTCCCCCTCTGGAGTATAATACATTTCAAAGAAAATGAACTGTTTCAACATTAGCGTGGCATTACCATTATTTTACCTCCGGAATGTTTTGATTCAGTAAATAGTGACAAGATAGCTGGCAAGAATTGCGGTTGCTTTACAGCTCGGGCACGTCCTGGGCTGCAGGGGGTTATTTCAAGTTCCAAACTCATACTACTGTGAAACATCCGCTCCCTCACCAAGGGAATGGAAACCGCCCTGGCACAGGATCCCAGCTAGCCCTCCCGCTCTCCCTTCTCCACCTCCAAAAATCCCCCAGAAAGAAAGCAGGAGAGCAGGGAAACATTGGAAACAAATTAAACAAATATTCTGAGCCCCATAAACGCTGCCCCCAGACAGTTGACGGTATCCTGAAAATTAAGAATCTCGCCCCCAGAGTTTGATTTGTCCGGGGTCTGACCACGAATTTTACATTCTCTGTTGCGTTTTAAAAATCTAACTTTCTGTCTCCCATGGAGAGAACCAGAGGAAGGTGTAAAGGCAGACAGACAGGGGCTGGGAGATGGAAGACCCTCCTCCCCCAGCCCCTGTAGCTGCCTTGGCAGGAAGCATCCAGAGATGAGAAACTTACCTGGTCCTCACCTAGAGGAAAAGGCTGCTGGTCCAGCCCCAGGAAGGGAACTGTCTGGGCGGGCGAGTCGCTGGGAGCCAGCGATGCAATACCGACCCCACGCTGGAGGCGAAGTTCTGCTCCTAACCCAGGAAATCAGTGACTCACTCGCTTGGCGCCCGCCTCTCAGCGCCTTGCGCCCCTCTCTCCCCTCCCCCAGCAGGTGCCAGGGCAGAGCTCCCAGAAGCCTTCTCCCCACAGGGCTTGTGGCCCGACGCCCCCAGGTGGCGGCACCAGAGCCCACCAAGGCAAAGCAGCGTCCAGCGCAGCCCGCCCTTCCAGACCGCTGCCTGCTGCTGCAGGAACCGCGTGTGCTTCTGTTGTGGGTCTCCTCTATCCTCAGACCCTGCCACCCCGTCACCTGCTGCCTCCATCTGAGCTCCCCACACCTTTCACATGCCATGCGGACTTAACATTGCTATGATTCTCCTGCAGGTTGTGCCAAAGAGACTCCAGTCACTCCATCACCACCGGCTCCCCGCCAACTTTGGCCAACCCCTTGTGGCTGTGGAACCCCTACCCCCCCCCCCGCCGCCCAGAGCCAGGTTCAGCAAGCCCTTTCGGATCCCACCCATTTACTTCGCTATAGGTCTCTATTCGTATACTTACCCGTTAGGCACCCGCTGCCCATACCTCCCATGCCCCTTGCCTATCTGACACACTTTCCACCCACCAGCTGGATACAGTAATGCCCTGACCTTCCCATAATTGGTCCCAAAGCTCCAATACTTGCTTCCCTTACTGCCCTATAGCCACTTGAAGGGGAGCACCACTGAGCAGTTTCTATCATTCCAGTATAACCCAATGTCCATCCTCAAGCACTGTAAACATCCAAGAATAGTCAAGAAAAGCCGGGACTTGAACCAAATTGGACCGAGTTGTTGTTCTTATGAGGTGCCATTAAATCAATATGATCTGACCCTCTAGTTTCTCAAGCATGACGTCCTTTTCCATAATTGGTCCCTCTTGATGACATGCCCAAAGTATGTGATATGAAGTGTCACCATCCTCCCTTCTAAGGAGCACTCGGACTGTACTTCTTCCAAGACAGATGCGTTTGTTCTGCTGACAGTCCATGGGGCTTTCGATATTCTTCCCCAATATCGTAAGTCAAGCACAACAATTCTTCCTAGTCATTGTTAAGCTTTCATACGAATGAGATTAAAGTGACCATGCAAGGCACACGTTAAGCCTCCAAGTGACACCCTGTAAAGAAGTCTTTGCAGCAGATCTTCCCAATACAGTATGTTATTTGATTTCTTGACGGCTGCCTCTGCTAGCATTGATTGTGCATCAAAGACAAATGAAACCCTTGACAACCTGAGTCTTTTCTTTGTTGATCTTGATGTTTTCTATAGGCCAGTGGGATTATTTTTTGTTGCTGTTCTCCTTGCACTAAAGAAAACAACAAAAATAACTTTGAAGGCATTTTTTACTTCTTTTTGTCTCAAATATCATCTCCAATCTATTAGAAGGGCTTGTCCACTCGACCTTTAAAACAAATCAAGAATCTGACAACTCCCCCAGAGCATATTGCTGCCATCCTTGTCTAGCCACCAGCATCGGTCCTGTGCTATTACAAATACTCCAACTAGTCCTCTTGTCCTGTGGCCTCTATAGTCTCTTCTCAAACAGTAGCCTGAGTGATTATTTTCAAATATAACTCCAAACACATCATTCATCTGTTCAAAATCCCCCATTGTCTCTCTCCTTCAAACTAAAAACCTGTCCTATTTGAAATAATGACTCCCCCACTCTATGCCAAGCACTCCAGATCCCCATCACTGTTACATTTCCCCTGTAGTTCTTTATACCATCTATGTACTAAAACTTTAATTTATTTATTATCTATCACCTATTTCTAGAATATAGACTCCATGGGAACATGAATTTCACGGTTTTCGTGATCACCGTTGTGTGTGTGTGTGTGTGTGTGTTTTGAATGTGTCAAAACTTCCCAAATACTAGCTTCTTGGAAGCAGGACTTGTTTAAAATTCATTCCATATAGATAGGCAAAACATTATGCTTAAGAGGGAAAATTATGAATATTATGCACTAAAGACCCCCCTACATACTTGCTAATAGTGGAGAAGCCTAAAATGGTTGCTACTAGGGTTCTAATCCATACATGCATGTGTTTACTCCAAACAAAATGTGTTTCAACATGTCTGTCTGATAAGAGGATGGCTATAGACAAGTTTTCGCAGGAATACGTTTATCTTAGTCAACTTTTTTTAAAGCTACAATTAGAAAGTGGTTTCTGAGGGGATCTGCTGATTGAGACATTTAAATTCAAGGCAGAAAATTATGGTGACAGATTTTTGTGATTCCTAAAGGTCCTTGTGGCATAGTGGTTACATGTTGGGTTTTAGAAACAAGGTTGATAGTTCAAAACCACCAGCCACTCCTTAGGAAAGAGATGAAACTTTCTACTCCTATAAAGAATTGCAGTCTCAGAAACCCACAGGGATAGTCTACCAGGCCACACAGGGTCACCATGAGTTAGAATCTACTTAAAAGCAATGAGTTGATTTTTTGTTTGTTTATTTTGTTTTGCTTTTAGAAAGGCAATCTTGAGAGATTTTCTCGAAGGACAGAGAATGATCATGTTGAAGGAATGTTGTATAAGTTCAAGGGAGCATTCCAAATGTTCTGTTTTGATGTGGTGTAAATTGAAGAGCATGAGTTTCTTTCATGAAAGGATTTAGAGAGATGGAAATACCACCTTTAAATATATGTAGACCTCGATGGAGGATATGTTGAAAAATAGTAGCTTTATATTTAGGTACTTTTGATGAAAGCTTCTATGATTCTGTAGCAATATTTTTGGCTTATATTGTAATTGAGAATTATATAAAGTCTGTCTGAAGTGTTGTTTGTTTGTTTCTTTTAATCTGAAAAACTCAATCGGTAAGTCTAATCACAGTAAAACCTTTTTCTTCCCCCCATTGATAATTCTGAATTACTATAATATTATCACAAGCTTACAACTAATCTTTAAATGTGTTTTATAAGAGAAATGTTCCATTCTTATCAGTCCCCGACATAATAGGAAAAGTATATCTACAGATGCAAATTTCATGCAGCATAGAAATAACAAGATCATAGTTATAGAGTAGCACTCCAGTATCATGGGGCAGCACATATCAAAAAGTTAAGGAGGTAAAGAAGATGTATTGGGAGCTCGTCCATAGAGTAATAACTGGTCATTGGTGTGATTGTGTCCAAGGGTTGGACATTTCGGCATCTTCATCGCATTGAAGGGGTTGGAACGTATCATTATAGAATAGTCAGCTAGATAGCCTAGGATGGCCCATATCCTTCCTCTAAGCATTAGGAGGTGTTTTGTTTTCTTTGGCAAACCAAATGCAAAAATAGAATCAAGTGTCAATGAGTGGATTTTCCCCCCTGAAGTTTCATTTCTCATCTTGAGAGCCTTTTCCTCTCCTACCTATCCTGACCACCACAGTGGCCTCCAAAGGCTCATTATTCCCTCATCTGAGTTTAACCTAGGCTAGAAAAGTTGTAAAAATATAAATGTGAAAGTATAAATTGAAACAGTATTGCCTACCAAGGAGGGGGAAAACCTTGTAGAAATTATTACTTATATGGCTAATATAGAAAGAGCAGTAATTTTTCTTATTTATTTGTGAAATCTCTATCTTTGATATTTCCTTTAACTGACTTACTATACAGATGAGAAAACAGAGGCTCAGAAAATGGGTTTTATTCATGAGCACAAAGACAGTTAATGACCAAGACAGAATTCAAAGACAGGCTTATTCTTCTATACATTTAGCATTTCTATTGATTAGCCATAGTCACAAAATCTCGTATAACCCAAATTGCTCTTGAGTCTATTTTAACTCATAGTGGCTCTATAGAATGGAGAAGAGCTGATCCAGTGATTTAACACTTAACTGCTAACCGAAATATGAGAGGCTCAAACCTACCATCCATTTTACAGGAGAAAAATGTGGCTGTATAATCCTGTAAAAAATTACAACCTTGGAAACCATGTGGAGCAGTTCTTCATGACACCACGAATTAAGGGCAGAATTATTGATTCTAATGTATTGGTGGATTGTCTGAGATTTGGAGGATCTAAGCTGAACTGTTTGATGGTGACGCTGCTCTCCAAGTCTGTCATAAGTGGGGATCAAAAGGCTAGCTTCATCATGTTCTTCTTTTCAAAAATTGCTTTATTGACATATAGTTCACATATCACACAATTTAATTGTTCAATTATATTCAGAGTTGCTCAACCATTACCACAATCAATTCCAGCACAATTCTTCTCATAGTCTTTGTTCTTCGCTCCCACCTTCCCTCCAACCTTCCCTGCTATAGCCTTAGGTAATTATGAATGCAGTTGCTTTCTCTATAGGTTTACCTATCCTGGATCTTAAAAACAGAAAATCACACAAAACACAAACAATACAACAATGACAAAGAGAAACATCAGCAAATGTTAAAAATGTAAATACCTTTAAATGGGTCAAGAGGGAGACCAAACGACAAGTTGTTGCATTGAAATCTAAGTATGCGTGTCATAGCCAACTGTACAATATTCTTTGTCTGATAACAAGGCTATTCTTTTTTTACTTCTTTTCTTTTTTAATAATCATTTTATTAGGGGTTCATACAACTCATATCACAATCCATACCTACATCAATTGTGTCAAGCACATCTACACATTCATTGCCCTCATCATTCTCAAAGCATTTGCTCTCCACTTAAGCCCCTGGCATCAGGTCCTCGGCTAGTCTCATCCATGAACTATGGTAAGAGGCAATTCATGGGAGGTTTAATCCTCATGAGAACACTGCAAGTGAACTTTGAGCTTCCCAGTTCTGCCACCTGGGTGCTCAGCATTTAAGCTCTGACACCATTTCCTCCTTTGGATTTGGGTTTTATTATTTACAATATTTGGATCACCCAGGCTTGTGTTTCTTTCACTTAGTTGGTGCCTCATTTAGATAGCTGCCTGTTTGAAGAAAAGCCTTTAAGACACCAGGTGCTACTCCACTGCCTGGTAGCTGGGCACTATCTTCATGACACTTTGCTACAACACCCTTATCGTCAGTGAATCTCTTCATGAGGGTGAGTATCAAGTAGAGCTATGTAATACAAACTCATTTGTCTTAGATTGGAACTAAAGTTAAATGAAAGCCCAAAATCTAGTTTTTAAAATGGCCAACAAAATCTTATGAATAGCACATTGCCTGGTGGAGTGTCAGAAGAAGAGTCCCTCAGATTCTAAACTGTATTTGTTCTCCTAGCAGTTCACAGTACTTTGAATATTCTTTGTCAACATCATAATTCAAATGCATCAATTTCCCCCCAGTCTTTCTCATTCATTGTCCAGCTTTCGTAGGCATATTAAATCATTGAAAATAACATGGCTTCAACAAATTATCATAAAGAAACAAAAATCATGATAAATGTGTTCAAAAGTTTAGATGTCATTTTGAGGACTAAGATGGGCCTGATCCATGGTATTTTCAATCATCACTTCATATGCCTGTGAAAGTTGGACAATGACTAAAGAAGACCCAAAAAGGATTGATGCACTTACATTATTGTGTTGGCAAAGAAGAACAAATGTATCATGGACTGTAAGAAGAGCAAAGAATTTCATCTTGGAGCAAGGCAGCCAGAGTGCTCCTTGGAGTAAGAATAGCAAGACTTTATCTCGTGTATTTTGGACATATTATCTGGAGGGGCCTGTCCCTGAAGAGGAAGTCATTCTTGGTAGAGGGTCAGTGAAAACGAGACAAACCCTCAATGTGATGGATTGCCAAAGTGGCTACAACAATAGGCCCTAATATAGCAAAAATTCTGAGGATGATGCAGGACCAGGCAATATTTCCTTTTGTTGTATATAGGATTGCTACAAGTCTAAACAGATTCTATAGCACCTATTAGCAACCCAAAGAAGGAATTAAGCTATGAATGCATTCTATTCTTGTACTAGGCAGCTTCTTCATACAATTTTCTTATCTACACTCTAATTCACTATAGCTATTGCCATGTGTGTTTATTATATTCTTAAACAAATGTCAAGGGATACGATCCTTCTCTTCCTCTATCAGAGATCTTTCACTGGATTACTTTCTTTTGGACTTATGTGGCTAATTAACACACATAAAAACATAAAATTTTTCCGCAGAAGATGTATCTCTCATACATGAGGACTAGCCTCTTCTAAATTCTTCCTCAACTCTGAAATCCCTGAAAATAAAAAAAAAATGTTTAATTTTCATACAATAGCATTCATATATCTTCATCAAGAGCAAGTACATTTAAACAAGCCTCACTGGATTCTCCTCTTATTCTCTGTAGTCGACCTCTTTTCGTTTTTTCAATGAATTTGTGATTTTTCCCATTGTGCTATGTACTTAAATTAAAAAGGTGAATAGAGTACACATAAATCTTGCTCTTCAAAATATTTTATTTTTTTCATGGTAAATTATTATATACTGATGCACTGTGGAAGGAGCCCTGGTGACACTATTGCGTAAGCATTGAATTACTAACATCAAGATTGGTGCTTCAAAAGGACCAGCTGACCCTCAGGAGAAAGATGAAACTATCTACTTCCATAAAAATTTATAGCCTCAGAATACAGGGTCATTATGATTTGGAAATGACTTTATGGAAGTGAGTTTGGGGGTTTGGGGTGTCAATGTACTGGTGTATGCTAATGAATTCATGTTAGATTAAATATCACCCATATTTGCATAATTTATTTTTCCTGAGTATATTTTATTTTATTTATTTATTATTGAGGACTCTTACATCTCTTATCACAATCCATATAGTCATCCATTGTGTCAAGCACTTATGTACATATGTTGCCATCATCATTTTCAAAGTATTTTAGTTCTACTTGAGCCCTTGATATCAGCTGCTCATTTCCCCCCACCCTCCTTCCCTCATGAACCCTTGATAAGTTATAGATTATTATCTTCATATCTTACATCATCCTCTGTCACCCTTCACCCACTTTTTTGTTGATCCTTGTGATTGATTTCTCACTTTCTCCCCCACCTTCCCCTTTTACTCCTGGTATCTCTATTCTCATTGTTGGTCCTGAGGGGGTTTATCTATTCTGGATTCCCTGTGTTTCAGGCTCTTATCTGTAGCAGTATACCTGCTTTTGTCTAGTCCGATTTGTAAGGTAGAATTGAGGTCATGCGAGTGGAGGTGGGGGGAGGAAACATTAAGGAAAGTTGTATTTTTTATCGGTGGTATACTGCACCCTGACTGGCTAGTCTCTCATCTCTTCCTTGTGACCCTTCTATCAGGGGATGTTCAATTGTCTACAGATGGCCTTTGGGTCTCTACTCCACACCCTCCCACGCCATTCACATTGGAATGATTTTGTTTTGGGTCTTAGATGCCTGGTACCTGATTCCATTGACACCTCATGATCACACAGGCTGCTGTGCTTCTTCCATGTGGGCTTTGTTGCTTCTCAGCTAGATGGCCTCTTGTTTATCTTCAAGCCTTTAAGACCCCAGACACTCTATCTTTTGACAGCCAGGCATCATCATCTTTCTTCACCACATTTGCTTATGCGCCCATTCTGTCCTCAGCGATTGTGTTGGGAAGGTGAGCATCACAGAATGCCGGAGTATTAGAACAAAGTGTTCTCACATTGAGGGAGTGCTTGAGTAGAGGCAAAATGAATTTATTTAAATTTTTAACAAAAATACTAACCCATTTCATCATGTGGAACTTTGATGTGAGGCAAATAAGGGACACTTTATTAGCAAGAATGGTTGTCTGCAATCTGCATATCACAACACCTAATATATTTCCAGTACTAAATTTCTAGAATGAAATGTCTTTAATCACAGAGGAGAGATACTGGGGCAATTGACAAATGCTGACTGGTCATTACAGGAAATGATTATTTGATTATTTTGTGTTTTTCTTTTTCTAGGGAATCAATCCACAGTTATTTTTTAAGGACACTATTTACAAAGTACTGTGTCCTGAAAGAATGTGAGCTTTCAAGTAAAAATGTCTGACATTCAGTTTCCCACTCCAGCATAAGTTTGCCATGTCATCTCTCTGGACACTGTTTCTACATCTGTAAGACAAAATGGACATAATCATAGTAATTACTCATAGGATTATCATGTAGTTGAAATAAGATAATCTACAGAAGCAGTTAGCTTAGTGCTTGCCACAGGATTGACACAGAATGACTGTTTAGCTTCCATTACTTTGTCTTATAAGCACATAGAGCTCTTATAGAACCTCCCCACTTCTCTGCTCTACTTTTCTTCAGAGTACTTATAGCTTCAATAGCAGCTATGACTGCATAACAAGGCACTGCAAACTTTAGAGGCTTCAAACAACAACCATTTGATTAAGTTCATCATACTATGAGTTGACGAAGGAGTTGGCCAACCATTTTTGGGTTTGCTCATGTATCTGGTGCCAGCCAGCAGGCCAGTTAATGACTAGAAGATCCAGAACGACTCCTTCATTTATGTTTCTGTTTTTGGCAAACCATTCTTTTCCATTGAGCTTTCTCATCTCATTTCTTTACCTCAGATTCAGCCAACTTCTGTGGCTTTGTTTGCATGGTAGTCTCAGAATTCTAAGTGCACTCAGGGGGGGCAAGCCCTAGTAAAATAATACTTGTCCAATCTCTGCTGATGGTTTATTTGAGAATATTCTAAGGAAAAAATCAGGTCACAGGGCCAGCCATATTTAGACATCAATTCTGGGTGAGAAGACCTGTGAAGTCATGCTACACAATTATACAGTAAAGAAATATGTAAAGAGCATTAAAGGTATATCAGAAAAAATTGTGACCAATTTATGAACCTATCACACTTACTAAGATATCATGTAATTTACTTATTTATTTACTTATTTTTCTAGTTGTACAAATGATTCTCTATATAGTCCTGAATCTCTGCCACAAAATAACATGAGTGGAGAAATATTTAGGTAGAACAATAAGCTTTGGTACCTTTTCCCATGTTGAATAAAGAGTGCTTGCTTATGTGGAGAATTTTCCTTCCATTCTGCCTATTAATTGCCACATCTGTGTGTTACAGTTCTCTGTTGTCTTTAACTGTTTTGCTAGCACAATGTATTAACTACCATAGTAACAGCCTAGGCAAAAATCAATGGCCCACATAAACACTTCAATAAATGCAAATCAATCGTATGATCTCTCCAAAGAGGGAGCATTATCATGCAGTGAAAATTTGCTCTGAATTTAACTATGCAAAATTAAATATGTGAATGAGTTTTAAATTCCGATATACTTTTACAGGGGTGCACTTTCAGTCCAATGCAAATCAACTGACAATATATTATTAAAGACTAATCAGTCTGTTTTCTATTGCGTACCAAGGTAAGTAAAAAATTATTGCTATAAGGATTTCAGTTCACACTTCCATGGGATTATTCCAAATAAAATGTGTTTTATACATGTCTCTGATCGGCGATCAGAAGATGGCTGCAAACAAGTTATCTCAGTAATACTCTTGTCTTAGTCTCATTTAGCTGCCTTTTAAAAAAGTGATCTTTTTGTGCTATGAAAAATGATTTTGAGATCAGAACTAATATAAAATTTGAAACAAAACTCAAGTGGACATCTTTCCAAGTCAGGAAAGCTTTGAATACAATTTACAGGAATACTATCTTACATAAAACGGCAATTTTAAAAATAAGTAAATGTTTTAAGGAAGTCCAGGAAGACTTCAAATATGAATTAAGTGAAGGAAGACTTTGAACCTCCAAAAAAATGAAGAAATTTTAACTAAAGTCCAGAAACTGGTGAAAAAAAGTTCCAGAACTGGTGAAAGAAAACTGCTATAACATCACCATTGATTCAATAGCCACTGAGGATCTCAGAGGACTCACTATTTGCAATGTAAAGTAAACATTTTGGTCTCAGCAAGCTTTCGGTTCAATGGATGCCCAGAGCATTGCACTAAGTCAGCTAATGAAAACGTTTTTATGAAAGGAATGTAATCAGGGATAAGTCTTGGATTTACCAATAGGATTCAGAGAATAAGTTTCAATCAGAAATGCAGTTCCCAAAAAACTTTGTTAGGCTAGTGAAATTCAGGGCCAGAGAGAGCAGCTCAGAGTTTGGTGACTGTTTTTTTTTTTTTAAGATCCCCAAAGAGTAATCTGGATAGATATTCTCAAAGGACACAGGATGATCATAGAGGCTTTATTAGGAAGAAGTTTTAAGAAAGTGGAAAATTGCATCAGTGAGAAAAATCAGCAATGTTATGCCCAGATTTATCTTTCTTCAAAAGTTATACTTATCCTATGACCTAGCATTTCCATGCCTGGCTATATGCCCAAAAGAAATTAGGACACATTCTAAAAAATTACTTGTAAAAAAGATTGATATGTGTGCTATTCCTAATAGTCAGACAATAGCAGCAACCCAAATGTCAGTTAACAGATAAGTAGACAAGTAACTTTTGGTTTAGTAATATAATAAAATACTATACAGAAATAAAAAGGAATGAAATACTGCTACATGCAAGACTTCCACAGATGTTTATATTGAGGGAACGGAAGTCAGAAATAAAAGCGGACATATGGTATGATGCCATTTATATGAAGTTCAAGAACAGGCAAATCTTATTGGTGATTTTAATGGGTAAGAGAAAGTCGTATTGATTGAGAAGGCACGAGGAGCTTTCTGGAGTCATGAAAATGTTCTGGATCTTGATCTAGAATCTAGACTCTAGGTTGTAGTTAGACAATCTAGAATTGTCATCAAATCGTTCATTTAAATTCAATAAATTTAGCTGCAGGAATATGCATGTTACGCTTAATAAAATGTTTTTTAGAAACATATTATTCAAAAAAGACCCTTCACCTTTATTTGTTAAAAGTACTAGCAACCAAATCTCAGACATGTATTAGTTATTCATTTGCCCGAGAAAGTGCTTTAATATGTGTCCAGCTCCAATATCAGTAAAATTAGGCACTTGTATTGTTATGTCTCACCAGAATGAGTTCTTGACTATATTACATAATAGACTCCTTCATTCCAGGAATATCAATGACTTGTATTGCATTTGACTCTCAGATTAGTAATTGACCTTCCATTCATTCATGCACTGCTAACCAATTAGATGGTAATCTCTGTGTCTCACTTTCTCTTCACACCATTCCTGCTTCATTGTTATCCTGGTAGCAGGACCTTAGACATTGTTGTTGAATGAAACTATAATATAAGTTACTTCACATATTTTACCCACATCTTCTGTCTTTAAAGGGATGAATAATTTGGGCCAGGTTTTCCAAGTATGCTTCTTCTCCCTAAACGTTCCTAGCTTCCAGGCTTTCTATTATGTTCAATCTATCAGATGCTTAGAAAATATAAGGTGATTGATGAAAAGCAGCTGAAAAGTATTGCCAAGATCATCACAGGTTACAGCGTACTATGTCATGCTTCTTTGTAGTAAACTTGTGACATTTACCATGTGTTAGTCTGGGTACATTAGAGAAACAAATCCACAGAAATTCATGTATAAGAGAGAGTTTGCTATAAAGGGTAAGCACATATCAAGAAAAACATCCCAAACCAGTGCTGCCCAAGCCCACAAGTCCAACATTAACCCATATGTCTGACAGCAATTCACAAAGTCCTCCTCCATCTCACAAAACACACGACAATGATGCTGGCTGCAGGAGGAAAGCCGACTCAGTGAATGTGTAAGCATCTCGGTGTTGGCAGGGGTCTCCATATGGCTGTTCCAGCACCCAGGGCTGCATTGGGGTAGGTCCATGTGGCTTCTCCTCGGGGATGTCTTGCAGGAAGTGAGCCTTGCCAGCTGAAGCAGGGAACTGGCTAAGGCAACTGCACCCTGATCCGTCCATCAGAAAGTAAGAGACACGAGAACTCAAAAGTGAGGCTCACTGAACCATTTATCTCTCCTCCCTTCAATTAACCCCACATGTGTTTATCCTCCAGGTTGGCACAATAAACTAACTAACTCACCATACAATGCACACACACCTAGAAAAGCTTTCAAATGACATATATCTTTATTGAGGTATAATCCACATAGCATATAATTTACCCAGTTCACATATACAATTTGATGGACTTGATTATAGTCACAGTTCATTGTATCCATAAGACTTTGCACCCACTGGCCTTTGCTCTTCCTGCATTTTGCATTATTACATGTGACTGCATGAGTCTGAAGAAGGATTTTTGGACTAGTATTTGACTTATGGGCTAATATCAGAGTTGATCTGGATTGGGTTGGGATGTTTTCTTAATATACAACTACTCTTTCAAATAAAGTTCTATCTTATACATATATGAATGTCCCTGGATTTATTTCCTTAGTCAAGACAGCCTCACACACCCCATAATCACAATCAATTTTAGAATAGTTTTATCATCTCAAAAGAAACCTTGTATGCATTAGCAATCATTACCCATTTTCCTCCAAGTGTCCCCCAACCCCTTAGCTCAAAGCAAGTACTAATCTGATTTTTATTTATATCAAATTATTTATCCTGGAAATTTCAACTATAGCCTTTTGTGGCTGACTTATTTTATTGGCATAATGATTTCAAGGTTCATCTATATTGTAATATCATTATTTCCTTAATTTCTAATAATATTCTGTTGTGCTGATATATCCCACTTTATTGATTCATTTAGCAGTTGATGGACATTTGGTTGTGTCTACTTTCGGGATATCATGCATAGTGCTGTTATTGACATTAATGTACAAATTTTTGTTTGAAACTGTTTCATTTTTCTTTGATATATGCTTAGGAGTAAAATTGCTGGGTCATTCTGTGTTTAATGTATTCATATGTTGAATTCTTCACACCATCGATGACACTTATTATTGTCTATATTTTTCTTTTTTAAATTAATAATTTTAATGTTTAACAAATATTTATTGCATAGCTACCACATTCCTTGCATTTAAAACACAGTTTTGTTGGCATAAAATTCACATATTATACACATCAATAGTTCAGTCATATTAAAAATTTGTATAATCATCACTACAATCAATTCCTAAACATTTTCTTCCTTCTTATATTCATTATTAGCTCCCCACTTCCCTCCAACCTTCTCTACCTTACCCCCAATAAGCCATTAATCAAGTTACCATCTGTATAGATTCACCTCTCCTGGATTTCATAAGCTGGAAAACATATAAAAATAAGACCAAGAATAATAACAAAATATACTAGAGAAAAACTTCAATGGAATAGAAAGCAGGAAATATTGAAAACTAGAATAAATTTTAAAAGGGTCAAAAGGGAAATCAAATGATTAGATATTACATTTTACAATTGAACCTAATATGAAAATGTTCAAATTTACAAGTTTCTCTGATAGCAAGGGCATTCACATCCTTGGACTTTGGTCAGAGGGGATTCCAGGGACGCTGCATCTATATAGGGATACTTCAAATGCATTTTGGGCTCTCACGATCATCCATAGCCTTCTGAAAATTGAATGGTCACAATTTAAGCTCTGATACCATTCCCACCTTCAGATTTGGATTTTATTATTTATCATCCTGTATCTCAAAGGCTGGTTTGCTTTCTCCATATGGATTTAGCTGACACTTCACTTAGATGGGTGCCTGTTTGAAGACAAACCTTTAAAGTCCCAGACGCTATTCTTTCTGATAGTAGGTACTGGGTACTATCTGCTTTCTTCACCACACTTTGCTATAGCACCCATATCTTCAGTGATCTCTTCATGAAGAGCATCATTCAGAGTCATGTCATAAGAATTAATTATTCTTAGATTGGCTAGAATTAAGTGTGAGTTCTAAATCCATTCACATATCTATATTTTATATATCATGATATATTATCTCTCTTTTTAATTACAGTCATCCCCAAAAAAACCTAAGTCACTGTCATTGAGTCGATTCCGACTCATAGAAACCCTATAGGACAGAGTAGAGCTACCTTTGTGAGTCTCTGAGGCCATCAATATCTTTGTTTAATTTAAATGATTTTATTGGGGCTCATACAACTCTTATCACAATCCACACATACATCAATTGTGTAAAGCACACTTATACATTCGTTGCCCTCATCATTCTCAAAATTTGCCTTCCACTTGGGTTCCTAGAATCAGCTCCTCATTTTCCTTTTTTCCCTCCCCCTCCCTCCTCACTCCCCCTCCCTCATGAGCCCTTAATAATTTATAAATTATTATTTTATCTTATCTTACACTGCCCGGTGTCTCCCTTCGCCCACTTTTCTGTTGCCCATCCCCTAGAGAGGAGGTTATATGTAGATTCCCTAGATCATTCCCCTTTCTACGCCCCCTTCCCTCCCTACCTCCTCTTCCCTCCCGGTATTTCCACTCTCACCCCTGGTCCTGAGGGGTTCATCTGTCCTAGATTCCCTGTATTTCCAGATCCCATCTGTACCGCTGTGCATCCTCTGGTCTAACCAGGTCCGCAAGGTAGAATTGGGATCATGATAGTTGGGGGGAGGAAACGTTTAAGAACTAGAGGAAGGTTGTGAGTTTCATTGTTGCTACATTGAACCGAGTGACTCAACTCCTCCCCACTATCTCTCTGCAAGGGATGCCCAGTTGTCTACAGATGGGCACTGGGTCTCCATCGTGCGTTCCCCTCATTCACGATGATATGATTTTTTTTCTCCCTGCCTTTGGTGCTTGAAACCTGGTGCCCTCGACCCTTTATGATCACACATGTTGGTGTGCTGCTTCCATGTGGACTTTGTGGCTAGATGGCCATTTGTTTACTTTCAAGCTAAGTCCCCAGATGCTGTATCTCTCGATAGTCGGGCACCATCAGCCATCTTCACCACACTTACTTATGTACACATTCATCTTCAGTGTTTATGTGGGGAAGGTGATTACAGAATGATGGCTTTTGTTCTTTGGTGTCTGCTACCTGATCCCTTCAACACCTTGTGTTCACACAGGCTTGTGTGCTTCTTCTCTGTGGGCTTTGTTGCTTCTGAGCTAGATGGCTGCTTGTTTGCCCTCAAGCCTTTAAGACCCCAGATGCTATATTTTTTGATAGCCGGCCACCATCAGCTTTCTTCACCACGTTTGCTTATGCACACATCTGTCTTCAGCAATCATGTTGGGAAGATGGGTATCATGAAATGACCGTTTAGCTGAGCAAGGTGCTCTTGTATTGAGAGAATGTGCGTGAAGAGCCCCAATGTCCACCTACTACCCTACTTCTGAACCTATAAATATATGCACATAGGCTTATTTCCCCTGTAATCATAAATATATTTACATATGTACATGTCTGTATTTAGGCTTCTATGTATGCCTTTTGCTGAGGCCGTCAATCTTTATGAGAACAGAAAACCTCATGTTCTCTGGAGTCTCTGGTGAGTTCAAACTGCTGATCATGCAGTTAGCAGAAAAATGCATAAACCACTATGTCACCAGAGTGCCTACACTCATCCTAGAAGATGTGAAATGATATATCTTTATGGTTGTGGTTCGCATTTCTCTGATTGTATATGATAGTGAACATGTTTTCATGTGCTTATGAATCATTTGTTTATCTTTAAAGAAATGTCCATTTAGACTCTTTGTCAATTTTTATAAAAGCAAAAGTATAAATGTAAATCTAAAGAAGACATGTAATTTCTGTTTTATTTTCTCTCATACCAGCGAGGTTGATATAAAAATATTTGGGAATATCAGGCACCAGTATGCCATAATGAAAATAAAAATAATTCAGAAAACATTATTTACATGAAATATAATTTTAATGTATATTTTATCTATTTGGAAAGAATGTTAAGTTCAGTCTTACAAGATTTCAAATTTATTTCAAGCATTAGCAATATGTTATTTGCTTTTTATTTTCTTTCAGCTAAGAGACAAGGACCTGATAAATTATCAAGAGGCATTTATTCTGTCAGAAATGGAATTAAAGCACCCAAGAGAAGTTAAAACAACTATTTCCATCTGGGTGGGTTACTATTAGGAAAATTGCACTCTGATATTCAGTGTTTCTAAAAATTGTTATTTGTAGTATTATCACCAAAAAATTTCATGCAGGATATATTTGGCTTCATATGATCTTATTATATAAACATTTAACACTATGTATAATACTTTTCTTTTGACATTTCTGGTTGGTATAAACAATTAAACACTTAACTACTAACAAAATATTGACAGAAAAAAACACCCCAGAGATGCCTCTTAAGAAAAGTCTGGCTTGTGAAAAGTAACAGCTTGGAATATCTTACAGTGATATAATTTCCACCGCACACAATTAGCCCAATTCACATAAACAATTCCGTGGTTTTTAGTGTGTTGACAGAGTTGTAGATTCCTTGAGGAATCTCCATGATCACAATCAATTTTAGAATATTTCCACTGCCTCCAAAGGAACCCTATACATAGCAACATATTTCCAAACTGTCACAACCGTGGAAACTTAGAAAACAGTTTTGCTCTAGCACAAATGAGATTATCATGAGTCAAAATGAACACAACCAGAACTCTTTTTGTGTGTTTGTGTATCCACGATGCCTTTCTAATCTAAAAGTATCTCTGTGATTAATGATCATTGGAAGTTTTAACTTTTTTTTATATGTATGAGTTTCCAGTAAAAATCTTAGGGAGTTGTCATTCAGCTTCCAAACTTGAAGGAGCTGCTGCCACACCAAAACACAAGGATTTAAAAAAATTAGTAGACAAATATATTTTAAAAGAGGCTTACATTATTCCATAAAATTATCTGTGACGAGTAAAATATTACAACCAGAAGTCCTACAGAATCTGATGGGATATCAAAACTCTATGGCGAAGCAACTCCAGGTTACCCACAATTCCTGTTACTATGTCTGCAGAAATAGTCTGGCCACTGGTAGGGCATGCTCACTCTTTCTTGCTACTGTGCTTATTGTCTGCCAGCCTACAGTCTTTCCTTTAATATCCAGAAGATCTCCAACCCTTTTCAATTTCATCTTCTGTCTTCATCATGACTATAATTGTTTAAGTGGAAGAAGATCTGTCTCCAAGCTAAGACATGCCAAGAATTTCTGGTAATCAAGCAGAAAGTACAAAAGATGCACAGAGCATTTCCCCTCTCAAGTTTCCCAGAAGGAATCCGTAGAGTCAAGATCCAAATTTGGACTTGTAGTCTTTATAACTGTGAGAAAATAAGTTTTTAAAACCACCACCTTATTTTGTTATGGTAGCCCTAGGAAATGAAGCCTAATAATAGAGTGAAAAGGCATACTTTAAGCGATCCAATGTTGATGTTCTATGCACTTACAAAGAGGAATATTCTGAAAAGTCTAATTCTGGGAGTCTATTATGTTATTTGCTATGCTAAAGATGGACTGGATAAGTAAGGAGAGAAGATTACTGCACAAGTGAGATATTGGAAAGATTAAATAACAGAGTAATATTTAGTTTTGTTCTTAAGAGAGTCGCACACATACATCGATAGATACATATATATTTGTAGAAATATGCAATTGTGGTGCTTCAAAAAGTTGTAGGAAAAATGGAGTTTTCCATAAACGTTTTGAATCCCCTGGTGGTACAAATGGTTAAGTACTCAACTACTAACTGGAGAGGTGGCAGTTTGAACTCATCCAGAGGTGCCTCAGAATCTTCTTCAGCTTCCAAAGTGACACACCTACGAAAACCCATTGGGGTGATTGGTTTTGGCTTTGGCATGCCTATGGTTATATTCTTACTTGGGAATGGGTTGTCTTGATTAGAACAATGAGGTAGGGTGTGTCTGGATTAAATTTCTTAAGATATAAAAGAGATTAATTAAGTGAGCAAGAGAAGAGAAGGGGTAAGATAGATACCAAAGCACATCTATAAGAAGCCAATAAGCAAAAGCTGAAGAGTGCGGGGATTAGACCAGCTACCCTGCATCAAGCTGGGTCCGAACTGAGGCGTGCGGATGGAAGGAAAAGAAAGAGCTATGTACAAAGCATGGGATCCGGAGGACTCCAATCTCATGGACTGAAGTCTCCAGTGTATTTGAAGCTTGGTATATATACTCTTCTTACACAAGGGAATTGGTTACAAAACAAACATCAAAGAACTTAAACATTCCTAAACTCTTATCTATGCAAATGTCACTTAACTAGTCACAACTTTTTAGCTTTAGAATAATAAAACACTAGGTTCAAGGACAATCACATGGATATGCAGGATTCAAGAGAGCCTCAAAGAGCAGCAAAGTCACAAACAACAGTCATTTTGCAACGCTTTTGTCTGCAGAGACACAGAGGCACAGGGGACTAAATAGTTACCCATTAGTAAACACCTTGATCAGCTGGATGCTTCCTACAAAACAGCTAAGGACCATTTTCTACAGCTTTTAGAAAAAGTCTTTCCCTAAGAACCATCACTTTTAATTTGGACTTCTAGCTTCCTAAGCAGTGATAAAATAAAATTCTGCTGGTTAAAACCACTGACTTGTGTTATTTATAAGAGCACAATCTAACTAACACACTACTAATCTCAGGCTATGCTCTTTGAATATGGAGAAAATTAAATAATTACAGATCTCCTGTCTGGGACTACAAATCTCCTAATTTAGACATTCCCAACTTAATGAGCAAGATAGCACCTGTTTTAAAGATGTAAGAGTCAATATTTACATTGCCATGGAATATATACAAACAGTTGAGATGAGATGTCATCTATTCCTTTCTAGATTGTAGGCATCATGGTGTTTATTCTAGGACCTAGTGACATTTGGGTGTGTGGTCAGGTAAGTGGTAAACTGTTAAACTCAAGGTCATCAGTTCAACCCCACCAGCTGCTTTGAAAAGGAAAGACGAGGCTGTCCCTTTAAAAATTCATAAAGGTTTAATAATCCTTTATAGGGCATTTGTGTGTCTGTTTAAAATCAGGAAAGGTGTGTTTAAGGATTTTATCTTCTCATCATACTTATTCAAACTGTAGGCTAAGCAAATAATCTGAGAAGTTGTGTTAGGTTTCTCTCTCCAGCCTAAATCTCAGCCTCGGTCCTTGGCTCCGCGCGAGAAAGATTTCACGCCGAAGCCGGGCTTGTGATGCAAGTTAATTTAATGAGAGCTCAAAGAAGCATCAGGTTTTACGCGGCCCCCATAGGATTCCGTTGACCATGCGGCCTGGCAGAGACTGCTCCGGGTCATGCAAGGATCTCTCCCCTCCCACGAAGCCGACCAGACCACCCAAGCAAGCCAAGACAAAGAGCCCAAGAGACCCTCTCCCTTCAGGTCCCTGCCTTTTAAGGGTTCCCGGGGGAGGTGTGGTGAACGACCCCAGGTCGATCCCATTGGCTGAATTGCAATCACCTGGCCCAGGTGGGCTGCTCCAGGTGTAACGCCCATCCAAGCCCACCGGCGGGAAGATCCAGCTTTTGTCTTTTGCTGGCTCTCCTGGGCATGCTTAATGGACTTCCCAATTCCCTAGGCTAACAGTTGGACTACATGAATTGGGTTAGAGGAAAGCTTGTTCTTAACCTTCCATATGCAGATGCTAGAATCTTGCTTACTAAAAGCCATGAGGACTTGAAGCACTTGCTGATGATGCTCAAGGTCTGGATAGAAACTCAATGTAAAGAAAATAAAAATCCTCACAACGGAACCAATGGATAATATAATAAAGTGAAAAAAGGTTGAAGTTGTCAAGGATTTCATTTTGCTTGAATCCATAATCAATGTTCACAGAAGCAGCAGTCAAGATATCAACTGATGTATTTTGTTGAACAATTCTGCTGCATGAGAACTTTTTAAAATATTGAAGAGCAAGAGTGTCGATAAGTCAACCATGATATTTTCAAGCTCCTCATATACATGTGGAAGATGGACAATAAATAAGGAAGACTAAAGAAGAATCAATGCATTTTTAATTATGGTGCTGGTGAAGAATACTGAGAGTACCAGGGACTGCCAGAAGAATAAACAATTCTTGTCTTGAAAGAAGTACAACCAGAATGATCCTTAGAAGCTACGATGGTGAGATTTTACTTTGGACATGTTATCAAAAGAGACTAGTCCCTGGAAAAGGCATCATTCTTTGTAAAGAAGAAAGGCAGCAAAAAATAGGAAGATCTTCAAGGATATGGATTGACACAGGGGCTGAAAAAATGGCTCAAGCTGTGAAGATGGTAAAGGACTAGGCAATGTTTCACTCTTTTGTCAGGAACTGATGTGAAGGTATCTTACAACAATAACATGAATCAGAATTGTTTGTTTACTTTCGGTTTTTAAGATGCTCAATTAAAATTATTGCTTAAAATTATGTCTAATGATAAAAATGAAAATCAAATCATTTAAATAAATGTATACTTTTATTTCCCTTTTTCCAGAACCCAAATGACCACCATCCTAAAACACTGATTATTTGTGCAGCTATTTCCAGCTCTGTTAAATCCATAAACTTATTAGTCATTTTTATCATTAGATACCAAGAATTCATCTATAATTCTTTTAGATCTCCTGAGGGACAGCACTGATAAAAATTTGCACCTGCCATTTTTATTTATTCATTTACTTTGTAAGACAGAAGCAAGTAGTTTAGCACATGTTCTTTGAGGACTATTTCTACTCCTGGATTTAATTCTTGGTTCTAACATGATTTTAAAAGATAAAATATTGGGGCATAATGTCAATTTATGATAATCCATAATAGCATAAGACAAGTGTCTGAGCATATTACACAGCACAAATAATCTCATTTTAACATAGAAAAAGAAAACAACTTACATGAATATTTCCCTTATTCTGCAAGCAAATACCCCGGATAACCATTGAATCCACTGAATCCAATTACTATTCATATATTTTCTTGCTTCAAAGTCTCTACTGAACAGTAAATTATATTCTTTATATATCAGTTCTTGGGGGGGCGAAGCATTGTAGATTCAGAAAGTTTTTTTAAAAATACTTGTCGTTTATAAGAATTGCATTGGGAAAGGAAAAAAAAAGAATTGCATTGAGGAAGGAAGGAGAACTTAGGGTTCTGAATCCCCACATTCCAGTTAGTTAGCACATAAAAAGTACAGACTTTTTTTTATACCTAAGTATGTCGGATGTCAAAATTTGGATTTACCTGTAAGCAAAGCCAGGTATGGAGTTCTCTGCACATGGCTTTCACCTTTCAAAGCTCCCATTTACCTAGCTGCATATGAAGGTACCGTTATATTCTTAAATTCTGTTGTAGTTTTCCTTCTCTCTGTGATACCTTTTAGTTTCCAGATTACAAATGACATATTTTCTTCTTTTCTAGAATATGTCTCGATTGATTTGCATTTGTACATGTTATATGCATTCTCTAGGTGTGGGAAACAGAAAGATTTTTCCCAAGTTGTCTCCCCCAAATATATGGTTAGATGTAGGACCCTGCTTGCAGCTAATGGTAAATGATTGTCAAGTTACCTCCCTGAAGGCAGTCAGTTGCCAGACTACTGTCTGGTCCCACCACAGGTAGGGCCCACTCCCTGCTGTTAAAGACAATGGGCTACTTCTCCCTAAAGGCTTGAGACCATTAGTCTTGTCCCTGTAGGTGGGGTTCACACCCTACTGATAATGATTTCTATGGAGATCCAGAAAACAGATCAAATCTGCTCAGTGACATCCAAAATTAGGCTGCTGTCAGGAAGCTCAGATCCGCCCTTCTTTCCACATGTGTGCCCCAATCCCTCCTCTTCCTATTGCATGTGTGTCCCTACATTGTCCCCCTCTCATTGCTGTGTAACCTATAGTGCAACCCCTTCCTGTGACATATGTCTTTGCCTGTAATTAGTGGACTTGCACTCCCCCCAAAAGTATATAAGCCTGGGTTAGCAATAAAGATCCCGCTTGGCCTCTTGATGGTTCCCCCTCTCCTCTCATGTCCTCACTGTGCTCTTCCCTTTCACATGCATATAAAGTAATTCAAATATCCTGGATTGGGTGTGGCACACTTCTCTAAGTGACATCTTTGATATTTAATATTTTCTTAAATTTTAAAAACACTTTTATTGGCACTCATCCACATATGGTAAAATTCAATAGTTGATTTATATCAAGAAGAGTTACACAATCATTATCACATTACATTTTAGAATATTTTCTTCTTCCTTGTACTCACTGTTATTCATGTAAATATTTTTAAAATTAAGGCAAAAATATACACAACAAAACATTCCAATTCAACAACTTCTACATGTATAATTCCATGCTATTAATTATATTCTTCATGTTGTACAGCCATTATTGATATCTTTATACAAATTATTCCAACATCATTAACATAAACTTAATGCACTTTAAGCAAAAATTCTACCTCCTTCACACATGGTAACCACTGGTCAAGTTTGGTTTCTTCTTTTTATGTTTTTTTTTAGTTGTCTTGATGTAATAATCACATATTATACACTTCCATAGTTAAGTTGCTTTTATAAATAGTTCTGTATACATCATCACAATCAGTTTTAAGTTTTCCTCCTCATTCCTGCCTTCATTGTTTGCTCCTCATTTCCTTTCATCTCCACCCTCTTCCTATGTTCCCAATTAATCATTACATCAGTTAATATCTCTATGTGTCCACTCATTCTGTGCTGCATAAACTGGGAAACCTAACAATTTTTTAAATAGGAAAAAACAATAATATGAAAATAAAATGAGTAAGAAAGAAAAGGCCACCATCATTCTTTTAAAAACCAGAGAAGAAATTTCTGTCATGGAACAAGGAAGAAATACTTGAGCCTAGACTAAATTCAGGATGGGTCCAGAGGGAGGCCAACTGACCTATAATATACCATGGTTCCATCCACCATAATCAAGTTTACAATGATTTTTGCCCGATAGTAAAGCTGTTCAAGAAGATTCATCTGGCTAAATACTCTGCAGGTGGAATTTGGGCTCCTAATGTCCTCCATAGCACTCTACAAATTGGGTGTTCATAATTTAAGCTCTGATACTCTTCCCTTCATCATATTTGAATTTTGCTATTGTTCTCTTCGGATCACGCAGGCTGGTGTATTCTTCCCTGTGAATTTAGTTGATGCCTCAATTGTTTGAATACAAACCTTGAAGACCTCAAACACTATTCTAATAGTTAGCCAGCTGCCAGCTGTTTTCTTCACCATACTTTTGCTGCAGCACTCTTATCTTCAGTGAATTCTTCATGAAGTTTCCCTACAATTATTGTTTCGTATCCTTCCTGATGTAAAGTTACTCCTGCCCGTTTATCCAGCAAACCCACCAAAAGATATTCAGTGTATCAAGCAGGGTCATGTTATAAGAATTAACTGTTCTTGGATTGGGGTTAAATTTATGTAGGAGCCAAGAATCCATCTGCTTGTCCACCAGTTATGAAGATGACTGGTTTATTTTGGCTGTCATATTATGACCAAACAAAAAGCAAAACCCCAAACAAAACAAACAAAAAAGAAAAACGTCAATCATTCCTTTAGGCATAAGGCAATTTTATTGATGACAATAATTACTCAATGGCATAGAATTTGAGACGAGGATTTTATGCACGGATAGTCCAGCTTTGAGCTGAAATATATGAGTTGTTGCTTTGTAGAGATTGATTTCCTAATTGATTGTTGAGCTCTGTTGACATTGAGCATGGGGCTAGGGGAAATTTTCCTGAATTGTTTTTGACAAGGGCAGATCGTTAACTCCTGGATTAAAATCTGTTATATTAATGCAGGGGGAGCTTTGAGGTTCTAGGTCTCTTTCACTGGACACCCACTAAGCCAGGGATCCCACCTCAGTTCCAACAACTACTATTTCCACAGGCTTAGGGTGGCCATCCTGTGCTGCTCCTTCCATCAGAATATTTCAGTCCTAAGTTCAAGGGCATGGGTAGTTTTGAGGTAGAACCCAGTTCATTCAGTTTCGCTTCCACATTGAGTCCTTCTGGGGTGGTCCTTGGGGGAAGCCATGTTCCCTGTAGGGCCAGCATCTAAGGTAATCATAGTGTTTAATCCATGACACAGTTCACTGAGTGTTGGGTAGAAAGTGTCTACTGAGAACCATGGAAGCAGACTTATTCTCCCTGTAGGTCCCCTACAATTATTGTTTCACATCCCTCCTGATGTAAAGTTACTCCTCTCCATTTATCCACCATACCTACCAAAAAAAAAAATTCAGTGTCCCCTCTGAAATGTAGATGCTCTCCTCCCCTGGTCTTAACTTGATTTTTCAGTAAGAATCTCCTCTCATTCCTGAGGAGGGCCTTTTGATTTGTCACTGCCTTATCTCAGTGTTGTGTAGCATCAAGGGAATGGTCGTCCTTTTCCCTATTCTTGAAAGCCAATATGAGGTCTCCTCTTTCAATGTGGTTCTTATACAGCACACATAAGAGGGGGCTGAAGTATGGTTTATGACCGGTAGAAAGACATTCTACCCTTTTGTTTGGGAGTTGGTCTCTAGGATTTGTTTAATTGGTGCTTCTCCTTATAGTAGTGAATTGATGCACCATTTGTCCCTTTGTGATTGACTAACATCACTCAGTATAATGGTATCCAAATGTCATATGGCAGTTCATGCTTTCATCATCACTGTTTTTTAGGGATTCACAATATTCCATTGTATGTTTATACCATAGTTTCTTTATTCATTCTTCCACTCTTGGGCATTTGCACTGCTTCCAGTTTCTTCCTATTCTGAACTGTGCTGCTATAAACATGCATCCATCCATTCATGTGTCTCTTATTTTTTGTGGGGGGTAACAGAAAAGTGGGTGAAGGGAGACGCCAGGCAGTATAAGATAAGAAAAAAATAATAATTTATAAATTATTAAAGGTTCATGAGGGAGTGGAGAGTGGGGAGGGAGGGGGAGGGGGAAAAAGGAAAATGAGGAGCTGATTCCAGGAACCCAAGCAAAAAGCGAATTTTGAGAATGATGAAGGAAACAAATGTATAAGTGTGCTTTACACAATGGATGTATGTATAGATTGTGATAAGAGTTGTATGAGCTGCAATAAAATGATTTCAAAAAAGAAAAAGAAAAAAAGGGGATTAAGTACATCAATAATTATCTGAGCAATAATTTACATAATTTATAAATCCCTAAATTATGCCATTTTCATGTGTAATTCTTTAGTATAAGGTAATTTTGGTATGAAACATCCTCTAAAATTAATATTCTACAAAAGTAATTCTTTTTTACTATTATATTATTATTCAATAAAAATTGTTGCTTTAAAAATGGCTAATAGTGAATCATATGGGATTTCAATTCTCAGTTTCTTTAAGCATTTGCATATCATTTTCCATAGTGATTGTATGTATTTATAAGTCCAACAGTGTATACTTGTTCCAATCTCTGTACATCCTCTCCAACATTTGTTGTTGTCTGTTTTTTAATTGGGCTAGCATTGCATAGAGCATAGTGGTGTCTCATTGTTGTTTCAATTTGCATCTCCCGGTGTCTACAGATCTAAAGCTTTTTTCAGGAGTTGTTAGCTATTTGTACTTTATTTTTGACGATTTGTCTGTTCATGTCATTTCCCATTTCTTATTTGGGTCATTTGTTATTTTTCTTGAGCTGTTGTAGAGTTCTATATTTTTAGGTATTTAGTGCCTTGTCTGATGTGTCCTTGGTAAAAAATATTTTCTCAACAGGTGGGCCCTTGAATTACACTCCCGAAGAAGTCCTTTGATGCACTTATGTGATGTAATTTCAGTATGTCTCAGCCATCTATCTTGGCTTTCGCTATGTGTGCCTGCTTCATTAATCTTGGTAGACTATGTATGCCATGCAATAGGGACCTTAAGTTTGTCACACCTTTCTCACTGATGGTCCTGATAGCTCTGGGATTTATGTTTAGGTCTTTAATCCATGTTTGTTTTTTGGCACAGGGAGAGATATGGGTTTTGTGTCACTCTTCTGCCTATAAAAATCCACTTTGTGCAACATCATTTGTTGAAGAAGTTGTCATTGTCCCATTGGATATTTCTAGGTCCTTTATTGAATATTAGTTACCTCTAGGCTGATGCACTTGTATATGGGTTTTCTGTTTGGAGCCAATGGTCTATTTATCTCTCTTTGTACCAATATCAAGCTGTTTTGATGAATGTATCTATGACATATACATAGTAGGCTTTTAGGTCAGGTAGTGCTAGGCTTCCTGCTTGCTTCTACTTTTCAAGAAATTCTTTGCTTCTCCTGGGTCTTTTCCCTACACATATAAAATGGGTAATATTTTTTTCCATTTCTTTAAAGAATGTATTTGGGATTTGGATTGTATTGTAGCTGTAGATTGTTTTGCATATTATTGGCATTTTCACAATTTTAAGTCTACCTATCCATGAGCATAAGATATTCTTCCATTTATGTAGAACTTTTTTTGGTTTCTTGTAGTAATGTTCTGTCATTTTCTCTGTGTAGGTCTTGTTTCTTTTGTTAGTTTTATGATATTGTTTTCTTGATGTCTTTTTCATAGCTCTATTCACTGGTATATAGGAATCTGATTGATTTCTGGTTGTTAATTTTGTATCCTGTTACGTTGCCCAATCCCTCAATTGCTTCCAGTAGGCTTTTATTTCCTTCTTTAAAAAAATCATCTTGTTGGGGGTTCTTACAGTTCTTATAACAATTCATATATCAATTGTATCAAACATATTTGTACATTGCCATTATCATTTTTATAAACATTTACTTTCTATTTGAGCCCTTGATATCATCTCCTCTTTTTTTCCCTCCTTCCCCCACTCTCCCACCCTTGTGAACCCTTTATAAATTATAAACCATTATTATTTTCATATCTTACACAGGTTGCTGTCTCCCTTTCACACACATTTCTGTTGTTCATTCCCTGAGCAGTGGGGTGTGGGGGTTATGTGTTAATTATTATGATCATAAATCTCCTTTCTCCCACCACCTTACCTCCTACCCTCTTGGTATCGCTACTCCCATTTATGTGCTTGGGGATTTATCTGACCTGGATTCCATGTGTACCAGCATACACGCTCCGGTTTAGCCATAACTGAAAGGTTGGAGAGGGGTCACAATAGTGGGGGATGAGGAATACTAAAAGAACCAGAGGAATATTGTGTTTCACCAATGCTATACTGCATCCTAGTTGAATCATCACTTCCTTGTGAACATTCTGTGAGGGATGTCCTATTGTCTACAGAAGGGTTTGGGGGGTCTCTGCTCTGACCTTTATCTTTCTCAACAAAATGTTTGTTTTTTTGTGTGTTGGGTTTTCTGATGCCTTTTACCTGATCCTGTCAGCACCTCATGATCACACAGGCTGGTATGCTTCTTCCATGTGGGCTTGTTGCTTTTCTGATAAATGACCTCTTGCTTAACTTCAAGTCTTTAAGACCTCAGACGTTATACCTTTTGATATCCAGGCACCATCTGCTTTTTTCATCACATATGCTTATGCACCCATTTTTGTCTTCAGCGACCATATCGGGAGGGTGAGCATAAGAGAATGCCAGGTTGTTAGAACAAAGTGTTCTTATATTGATGGAGGGCTTGAACAGAGGCTTGAAGTCTGTCCACTTACTCAATATATTGCTATATAAATATATGTACACAGGCCAATACTTTATTTGTATAAATTAATATATTTACACATGTACACACTTACATTTATACCTCTATACATAGCTTTGCTTCTTAGATTTTTCCTGTTTCATTTTACCTTCCCCACAATCATGGTTACCCTTCTGCCTCTTAGTAATTCCTCTCAGCTAGACTGCTATTGCTTCAAAACCACCAAGATCTCTACATCCTCCTCAATGTTGATCTTAATTCCATATTTGTTCCCGTCTATGGTGTTATATGATCACCACTCCCTTCCCTTGCCTCCTCCCTCTAAGTCTCTCTGGAACTGTTGGTCCTGTTTCTTCCTCCTCAGGCTTGCTTCCTGTGTCTATCTTATATAAGTAGGCAAAACAATAATAATGGAGCTTGTCATCAGTAAATGCTTGAAGTTTTGGGTTTTAGCAAATGAAGCTTGTTATCTGCATATCAAAAATTGTTAATATGCCTTCCTCCAGTCATGATGTCACATTCTTTTACATATAGTCCAAATTCTCTGATTATATGCGCAGTGTACAGATTGAATAACTATGGGGAAAAGGTGCAATCCTCACATATATCTTTCCTGATTTTAGATCATATCATATCGTGTGCTCTATTTGAACAACTCTCTCTTGGCCTATGCTCAGGTATCACATGAACACAATGAAATTTTTTAGAATTCCCATTCTCCTCAATGTTATGTACACTTTGTTATGATCCACACAGTTGAATTCCCTGGCAGAGTCAATAAAGCACAAGTAAGCATCTTTCTGGTATTCACTAGTATCAGGCAAGATTCAACTGCTCTCATTAATGATATCCCTCATACATTCAGGAAAGAACTGACAGCAATCCTACACTCAATATAGTAAATATGTCAGTCCAACCCAAGGCACTGCATAAACTTAATGGTATCCTGATACAAATACCAACATATTTTTCAAGAAATTGGAAAAAAAATGACTTCCAACTTCATATGGAGAGGGATCAAGCCCCAAATTATCAGAGAACTCCTCAAGAAGAAGGACAAAGTATGAGGGTTTTTTTTTTTACCCGACTTTAACACTTACACAGCCACAGTGGTCAAAAGAGTGTGGTACTGATATAAAGACAGATACTCAAACCAATGGAAAAGAACAGAAAATCCAGAAATAAAAACATCAGCATACTGACAAGTGATCTTTGATTTGGGGACCCCACAATATCAAATGGGAAATGGATGACCACTTCATCAAGTGGTCCTGGAAAATAATGGATATCTACCTACAGAAAAATGAAGCATAGGCCCTCACTCCACTTTGTGCACAAGAATAGAGTCATGGTGGATTATAGATCTAGAGGTAAAACCCATACTATTAGGGCCATCAATGACGGAATCAGGACAAACCTAAGAACTTTGTCATAGGGGATACACAGGTAATCGGAAATAGGGAAGGACGTTAACTCAGAGGATAACAAATTCACAAGTGGGACTTACTGAAGATAAAAGACCTGTGTGTATTGAAAGACTTCAACAAGAGAGTAATAAGAGAGCCCACAGACTCAGAAAATATCTTTAGCAATGGCATATGAGACAAAGGGCTTATTACTAAAATCTACAGTACTCTGCTGGCCTACAACAAGAAAAAAGCAAATAGCCAACGGACGAGGTGAGCAAATGACCTAAACAGAAGTTTTACCATGGTGGAAATCTTAATGTCTAATAAGTATATGAGAAAATGTTCCTGATCATTAGCCAAAAGGGAAATACAAATTAAAACCACTATGAGATACCACCTAACTTCCCCCAAAGAAAACCTGATTCAAAAAATCAGAAAGTGACAAGTGCTGGAGGGGTTGTGGTGAGATAGGTACTCTCATCCATTTCTGTTAGTCCTGTAGTTTTGTGCACTCTCGGTGGAAATTGATCTGGGGATAACTAAAACAAATGGAAATGAGTTACCGTATGATCCAGAAGTGACCAGATTTTAACATTAGTAAAGCGGGACACCAGCGGTACACCATTGATAAAACTCATATCCTGGTGATATAACCACATGGCAGCCGAAAAACATATACCCTAGCTTGTCGTGCATTCTTTCCAAAAATTGGGACTTTTAAAAACACCACGGGACGCGGGAAAAATTGTTAAAAGTCGGGACTGTCCCGCTGGTCACTTATACCCAGAAGAAGTAAGAAACAGATCAACACCAGACATCTGCGCTCCAATGATCATTGTAGCGTAGTTCACAATCGTGAAGAATTGGAAACAATCTAAATTTCCATCAAATGATGAATGGTTTCAACAACTCTGGTATATACATGCAATGGAGTACTATGCAGCCCTAAGAGGCAGTGATTAACGCATGAAGCATGTCATCTCATGGGAAGAGCTGGAGAAAACTTTGGTAAGCAAGTGGCTAAAGCACAAAGGGACAAATACAGCACATAAGCTCAAAAATCACAATAGGCATAGAGAATAAGCTATGTAATGCATAATCCCTGGGTCGAGGTCCAGGCACTTTGGCAGGGGTAAGACCCAACCCAGATTCATAAGGAAGTCAACTAAAAATAAGGGGGGGTGGGACATGGATTTTGGGGGAACAGGGCATTAATCCACCCATGGGAAGGGTATTATTTATGTCTCCACAGGAAAGGTAAAGAGGGACCAGACCTTGACCAAAACATATCGACATACAGCAGCGAACCAACAGAGAGGATGATGGGGATGGACTCAAGCTGAGCTATGTTAACCCCCTCCCCAGAAGAATGTAATTCACGGGACCACACTGACGATATAGCCCGGGGAGAGTGGCAGTTCTGTCCTGACCACACAGGTGAGAACTACAGAGGGAGGGAGGAAGATGGGAGGGAGAGCGAGAGCTAGAGAGAACTTCACCGTAGCCCACCAAGCCCCAAGGTACGACATCCCTGCTCAGAGCCGCCAATGCACAGAGAGGAATATAGTTAGGGCCAGCCCCACCATGAAACATGATGTCCACTCACTGACCCACAATGCTACGGGGGACAGCATTGGAGACAGTGCGGAAAGTGTGCTGTCTTCCCCCCATTCCCCAGAGTGGGGCAAAACACGAAGGGCGTGCAACAGAGCAGCAAGGAGAGCAAAGTAATGAAGTCCCTGAGGAATCCCGAAAATAGACTACTGACTCAGGGTGGGAGTGGGGGTGCCAGGCCTTGGCCCCTCATCAGACCTGATGGGAAAACATTCATACGGGTCAGCATACAGACCTAGAACAATTTTTCCTCTTGTTTTACGGTTTCTTTTTAAAAATCATTTTATTGGGGGTTTTTACAACTCTTATCACAATCCATACACACATCCATGTGTCAAGCACATTTGTACATTTGTGGCCATCATCATTCTCTAAACATTTGCTTTCTACTTGCGCACTTGGTATCAGCTGCTCATTTCTTCTCTCTCCAAGCCTCCTCCCATGAGCCCTTGAGAATTTATAAATTATTATTATGTTGTAATGTCTTACACAGTTCGACGTCTCCCTTTACCCACTTTTCTGCTGCCTGTCCGCCAGGGAGGGGGATATATATAGATATATGTAGGTTTTATTTTGCTTCTTTTTTTCTTTTCATTCACCTTGGCTAGCTATATAAGATAAGCAGGATAAACAATCCCAAGGAGAAAACAATGGGACCAGCAGTTCCAGGGAGAAGATAGGGAGGGGTAGCAGGGAGCCAACAAACTCAGGGACAAGGGAACAACAAGAGATCTACAATTGTTGAGTAGGGCGTGGAATGCCCAGTGGGGTTTGATCAAGTGCAATGTATCTGAGAGGTATTAATGAGAGCCAAATGGAGGGCAAGCATGATAGTGGGACAGGAGAAAGGTGAAAGGAAATAGAGGAAAGAAGTAGGAGACAAAAGGTATTTATAGAGGTATAGCTATAGGCATGTATATATGTAAATATATTAATTTATAATGATTGGATTATAGATCAATGTACATATATTCATATGTTAAGTATTAAGATAGCAGACTGATTTTGGGCCTCTACTCATGGCCTCCCTAGACACAGGAACACTTCTTTCTAATAGCCTGGCGCTCTTTGATACTCACCTTCCTGACAAGATCACTGTGATAGGTTTATTATGCCAACCTGGCCAATAGAAACATGTGGGATTAATCAGGTCACTGTTTGTATGGAGGACAAAGAGAAAAATGGCTCAGCAAGGCCTGCTCCTATCTCTCTTGCTCTCTGGTGTTCAGACCAACACACTGTTGCTTTAGCTAATTCTCTGACTCAACCTTTGTGCCACACTACCTGTGAACCAAACCAACCTGTGAATCGTGTTGCTAGAGCTTGTGGCCCCTTTGAGATCTACTTTGCCATACTGTTGGTGCGTACTTCGCTTGAGCTGGAGGCTGCTGGATCCTGTCGCCTTGCATTGCTTGAGTTTCACATCCCATCCAGGCCTGCTTTGGTAAGCTCCCAAGCAACTGACTGTTGTGTCCGACTCTGCTATTTGCTACCTGCAGACAGAGACACTACATTGACCAAGTGAGGACTTCACGTTCTGCTTCCTTGACTTTGGACCTGGAAGTTCACCTCAGTTTAAGAACTTGCAGTAGATTCATTGTTCCATGAAATTGAGTTGAACTGAGACCTCTGTACTGCAGTGTAGACTAATTAGCTGCTACATTTCCTCTTGCGGTATAAATCTATCTATCTATAAAATCACAATTGTCCTGGTTTTGTTTCTCTAGAGAACCTTGTTCTCTAGAGAATAATCGCTGAAGACTAAATGGGTGCATAGGCAAATGTGGTGAAGAAAGCAGATTGTGCCATACTATGAAAGCATATAACACCTGGGGCCTTAAAGGCTTGAAGTTAAACAAGGGGCCATCTAGCAGGTAAGCAACAAAGTCCATATGGAAGAAACACACCAGCCTGTGTGGTCATGAGATGTAGACGGGATCAGGTATCAGGTATCAAAAGATCCCAAACAATTATATCAATGCAAACGAGGGTGGTCAGAGTGGACACCCAAAGTCCATCTGTAGACAATTGGACATCCCTCACAAAAGGGTCACAAGGAAGGGACCTTTCAGCCAGGGTGCAGTATAGCACCTATGACATATATAACAATCCTCTAGTTCCTGAATGCTTCCTCCCCACCACTATAAAGACCCAGCTCTACCTTACAAACCCAGCTAGACAGGAGTGCATACATTGATACAGATAAGAGCTCTCAACAAATGGAATCCAGGACAGAGAAACCCTTCAGGAACAGTACTGGGCTAGTGATACCATGAGGGGAGGGGGAGGGGAGAAGGGGAAGAAGAGGGAACTGATCATAAGGTTCGATATGTAATCAAGCCCCCCCCCCAACCCCGAGGAGGGTGAATAATAGAAATATGGGTGAAGGAAGGCAATAGATGGTGTAAGATATGAAAGAAGAATAACATTATAATTGATCAAGGATTCTTGAGGGTGGGAGGGTAGGGGAGGGAGGAGAAAAAAGAGGAGCTGATACCAAGGGCTCAAGTAGAAAGAAAATGTTTTGGAAATGATTATGGTAACATTTGTACAAGTGTGCTTGATATAATTGAATTATGGATTGTTATAAGATCTGTAAGAGACCTCCCATAAAATAATTAATTAAAAAATATGGGTTCTGTCACATTATTAATACACTGGAATAGAACTAAGCACTAGAAATAATTGAAAAGGGAAACTTTTCAGAGGAAATGTGTTTTTATTTCATTGAACTTTGCAAAACATTATGATTTTTTTCTTAAATACCCTCTGTCTCATAGCTTCTAAAGTGGTGTATCAAAGAACAATTGGTAAGGGAGTTGGATTCTCCATTAGGTCACACAGCTCGATAACAGCATTGTTTTGGCATTTGGGAGAGCCGTTGTTTGAGCAGTTCACTCATCCAGAGAAAATAGGCTACATGTCCTTTCTTTTTCTCTTACCCAATCCCATGTTCACAGAGAGCTAACTTGGAGAGCACACGAGAAAAGGGGAAGAGAGGATGGGAGGTAAGCCATGCTAACACAGATGGATGTGTGTGTGCTTTGGATGGAGGCAAACACAGTAAGGAAAACATTTGGTAGTCACAGCTAAGAGAATACTAGAGTTGGTATCATTTTATTCAGCTATGTGAAGAATCATTAGACTTACAAAAAGTTCTTTTCTATTTAATCAATCTCATGAAAATAGAGTTACTGCTGTCTTCCTGAGCTTCACCAGTGTTCTAACAAATTGCTTAAAATCATACATATAGGAAATCAACTTAATTATATATTTACATTATTATAAGGTCAGAGAACATGAGTGAAAATATTGCTAAAGAAGTGGAAAGATCTCAATATGCTTAGTAGTTACTAGGGCCAACAATTCAACCTGAGAAAAAAGAACTATTCACAATTCAAGGTTGCTTAAGTCCATGTTTATGTCTGCTATCCACTGACATTTCAAATCACCCCCATCTAAGTAATCTGATAGAATTCAGTCGAATTCTAAGCAATTATGCTTATTTTCATGAAGCAGATGCAGTTAGGTGCCCCATGGTTAAGAAATCCCATAGTAACGCAAAAAAAAAATAGTACACTGATAAAAAAAATGTCTCCAATATTCTTTTCCTGTTCTCGCACGTTTGCAATGTGTATTTCAGCTCCTCCCACCAATATACAAAAATGTGTATTTCAGCTCCTCACCCTTTGAATCTGCTCCAGTCTAGTGATTTGCTTTGGGCAATAAAATGCAAAGGAAGTATTTTGTCAATTCTAATCATTGGTAGCAAGAAGCCTTCCACACTTCTGTTTTCCCGTTTGAATTCTTTCCTCTGTATGAGAATAAGTCCAGTCTAGCCTTGTGATAGGTAGAGACCATGTGGACTATTTGAGGCCTTCCAGGACCAGCCAACTACCAGATAACTCTCCAATTGAACAGAGATGTATGAATAAGCCATACTGAAGTCAGTTGAGTCTATGCAAATCAGAAAAATCCAGATCACTCAGGGAATCAATAGACTAGTAGATATGTAAATAATTATAGGTTATTTATGTCATGTTTGAAAATAGATTGATATAGTCAGTGAATAATAATTTTCTCTGGGACTTTTTGGAGCCATCCTTATTTCTTTTCATGTTTTAAAATATGTGGAACAGTACTTGTTTTTAATACTTATATAATCTACAGGAAAAGGAATAATTTCCTTTAGTAAAACAGTTTTTATTCTAATGCCTTTTTATCATCCATAGAAATATCAATAATCATGTTTAATACTCTCCATAGTCTCATAGTTTCCTCACCTTCTCAATTCAAGCACCTTTACCCCTGTGGCTTTTAAACAATCCTTTCCCTTTGACCAAATTGCTTCACTGAATATATTTTACCCTTGAACTCTCTTAGCCTCTTCCCATTTCTCATCACATCAAATTTCAAGGTTAGTGAAAATTTTCAGCTTTGATTCTTCCATTTCCTTTCAGTGTTCCAAAATCCTCTTGATCTCATTTTTGTGGCAGATATATTGACTCATTTAATTCAAATAACAAACTTCTCTTGCTGAATTTTACTATATTGTCGTTAGGTATGGTTGGGTTGTTTCCGACTCATAGCAACTCTTTGTAAAATAGAACAAACTGTTGCCTGGTCCTAAGTCCTTCTCACAATTTCTGTTATGTTTAAGGCTATTGTTGACAGACACTATGTCAGTCCATCTCTTTGAGAGTCTTCCTGCTTTTCTCCACCTCTCTATTTTAACAAGCAGGATTCCCTGGGCTACATGCTGAGCTGCTAACCACAAGGGATCACTTTGAGCCCACTAACCGCTCCATAGGAGAAAGATGAGGCTGCCTTCTCTCAAAAGGATATAGTCTCAGAAACCTAAAAGTGGTAGTTCTACCATATCCTACAGCATCTCTATAATTTTGAATTGACTCAATGACAATGAGTTTAGTTTTTTTGTTTGGTCCCTCTTGATAAAATGTCCAGAGTCCATGAGATCAAGTCTTACCGTCCTCACTTCTCAGAAGCATTCTGTGCAGAGTGTATCACAAAATGGATTATTGCAGATGCAGTTAGGTTAAATACCTTATTTAATTTAATACTTATAATTTGGTCTCCCTTTTGATCCACTTTAAATTTGTTCTACTTTTTTATTTTTTCTGCTTTCTTCTTATTGAGATTTTCTCTGTTGTATTTTGTTACTATTGTTCATATATTGGTATTATTTTTGTGTATGTAAAATCCAGGATAGGTAAATCTACAGAGACAGTAACTGGATATTTGGTTTCTTGGGGGGTATGGTAGGGGAGGTTTGGGCAGAAATGGGAACTAAAAACAATTAGTAAAATAAAGAAAAATGCTCTAAAATCGATTGTGGTGATGATTGTACAACTATTCTTAATATGATTGAACTATTGAATTTTATGGTATGTGAATTATATACTAATAAAACTGCCAAAAATAGAGTTGACAAAGCAAAAATAAAACAACAACAACACCCCCCCCCCAAAAAAAAAACCCTACTTATTTTAAAAAGAAGAAGCAGCAGCATTCTGGCTATACATCTTCAAAGATTAATTCATTCTCCTGGCAGTCAATGGAATAGTCAATATTCTTCAACAATACCACAATTCAAAGGAATCAGTGATCCATCGGTCTTCCTAATTCATTGCTCAGCTTTATCATGCATGTATAGTAATTCAAGATACCATGGTTTGGGTTATGCACACCTTAGTCCTCAAAGTGACATCTTTGCTATTTAAAGACTTATTTACTCAATATTGAAGGAGTCCATGGGGGAGGGAATTGAACAAATCAGGAAGAATCAAAAGAAGAAAGGCTTACTGTGTTAAAAGTAAGTGGTCTATATTCAACCATTTCAAGAGATAGCCTATGGCCAAATAGCCAATGGTACTGAAAGAAGCTGTGAACGCTGCAATACAAACATTGGCCCCCAAAATGTTACAGGAATCGACAGAATACTAATTGAGATGCTTCAACAAATGGATGCAATTTTAGAAGTGCTCACTAATCTATAACAAAAATTTTGGAAGGCCGTTTTTTAGCTAACCAACTGGAAGAGATCTGTAGTCACATCCTTCCAAAGAAAAGTGATCCAACTAAATGTGGAAATTGTAAGAAGCTCTGGTGCATAGTGTGTTCCATGTTGGACTGCTAACCACACATTTCATGGAGCAAATCCACCAGCAGCTCCACACAAGGAAGACAAGACTTTCTGCTTCCATGAAGACTTATATCCGTAGAAACCCACAAGAACATTCTACTTTGTCCTTTAGGGGTGCTATGAGTTAGAATGAACTTAACAGTGGTGAATTTGATTTTGTTTTGCTACTATAGAAGCTATAACATCGCATACATTTGAAAAGGAGCCCTGCTGAAGCAGTGATTAAAGCTCCTAGCTAAAGGGTCAGTAGTTCCAAACCACCAACTGCTCCATGGAAGATAGATGTGGTAGTCAATCTATGTCTGTAAAGGTTTATAGCCTTGGAAGTATGCTGGGGGTAGTTCTAGCATATCCTCTAGGGTCATCTGAGTTAGAATCAACTTGACAGCAGTAGTTTTGTTTTACATTTAAACACTCTCTGTTGAATAAGCATTCATGATTTGTCATGGGGCTTGACAGCGGTATATTATTATATGGGAACCATGACACAAATGCTCATTCTGTTCATATTTTATGCGTTTCTTTTTCCTAGTAGACGATTTTCTTTGCTGTGAAATTTACCATCTTGAAGATCCTCATGTAGCCTCTGAATAAATATTCAAAAGGCACTTTGACTATGAATTAAATCATTAGTATACACACTTTGATAATGAATGATTTGTCTGATCAGGCAGATTTCTGATGACCAAAATGACTAAACTGAATGAAGTCATCTTATAATTGTAAATCCATTACTCCAATCTTTCAAAAGCAACAAGAAATACCCTTTATGAGACATAGTGTCGAAGAATCAGAGAAATTAAGAGCTGGTGAGACTTAATGGTTCTCTCTGCACCTGTTTTCTCTGAATAAGTATAGAACTGATTCCTACAGTAATTTTATTTTAACAGTGTATACTTCTCTTCACTGTAAAAAAGCACTATAATAAAATGGGGTCATATGATATACCCTAAATCAAGAAAATAAATGAGAAAGATATTTCTTTTTCTCTCCCCTTCAAGGAAAGCAAATATTCTTTGTTCTGAAAGTTGTTTGAGGTTTTGAATTGTATGTATGGAGTGGCATGGTTAATGGGTTATCTATAACGTAAGTAAAACCCTGAGTTATGAAAATGGTAATCTCTCTGCTTGGTGTATGCCCTCAGGAAGTAAGATTCATAGCATGAACAGACGTGCACATCCAGGTAGCACTGTTCACAATGCCACAAAGATGGAAGCAACCTAAAGGCCCATCAGTAGAAGGATGTATAAAGAAACTTTAGTACTTTAGTACATATCCCCAGTGAAATATTATACATTGCTCAAAAACAATGATGAAACCATGAAGCACTTCATGGTATGGATCGACCTGAAGAACATTATGCTGGGTAAAATTAGTTAATCACACAAGGACAGTTAGTGAGTGAGACTACTGTTGAAGAGCAAGCATTGCAGCCTCTAATATGGATTAAATTTAATGTAAAGAAAGTAAAAATACTCACACCTGGTCCAGTATAAATGGAGAAAGGATTGAAGTTGATTTGCTTGGATCGACAATCAATACGCATGGAAGCAGTAGTCAAGGGATCAAACAACATATTGCATCGGGTCAATCTGCTGCACAAGACCTCTTTAAAGTGTTGAAAAGCAAGGCTGTTACTTTGAGGACTCAGATGTGTTTCATCCAAGCCAAGATATTTTGAATCACTTCATATGCAAGTAAAAGTTGGACATTGAATAAAGAAGATCAAATAAGAATAGATGCATTTGAATCATGGTGAAGAATATTGAAAGTTCCATGGACCCCCAAGAGAACAAACACATCTGTCTTAGAAGAAATGCAGTCAAAATGCTCCTTTGTCTAGACGTATACTCAAGTCATTTAGACATGTCCGGAGAGACCAGTCCCTGGAGAAGGGCATCATGCTTAGTAAAGTAGAGGAGCAGTGAAAAAGAGAAAGATTGTCAACAAGATAGAAGATATTCACCCACAAGAGGGAGAAGAGAAATAAAAAAAGGAGGGTAGGGTACACTATTGGGAGAATTGAAAAATAGGTCAAAACAGGTGTCAGAAAACTTTTGAAATTGAAGGGCCAATCTTGTGTCTCGCAACAATTTGATAGTTATTTGAGAAGATTATATTTTTACAAATACATGAAATCACTATTATCTGGATAATATAATTTTTTAAATTTCAATTTTCAGAGTCACAAGTATTTACCCAAAGAGATGCATGTGACTGTGAGCCACAGTTTTCTAAGCCCTATTCAGACTATTGAATAGAAAATTAATTATCTGACTTATAAAACTTCCGCCTAATTCATAATTTAAATTTTTTTTAAGAAAATCCAAGATATATTGAAGAAATTGACCCCCAAAGCTAATGAACCACACAAACTCCAACTTCCATGATTGTGATACCAGATGAACTAGATGGTGCTGGAGACCACTGTGGACCACTCTGAAAGGGGTCCCAATAGGAGGTCATAGGTAAAGTGGAAGAAAAATGTGGGTCCAAACTCAAAATCATAACAAATAACATGGCTACTGAAGGAAACCCAGAGACTGTGGCTCTTAATCCCAGCTCTTTGAGCGTGGGACAGAACATACTTCTGTGACTCCATTTACATAGATAACCCTCTAAAGTGAACAATAACACCAGGGAAGCACACACTTCGTAGAACTATAAAACTATAGAAGACGAAAAGGGAAGCATTTCCCTAGGTTTAAATAGAGCTCAGAAGTCAGGAAAGGGTAGGAAAGAATGTCGAATTGAAATGATAGACACAGTGAGGGAGTGAGAAGAGTCCTGTTACATAGTGGAGATTGCAATCAATGTCATGAAACAAATATATATATATATATATATATATATATATATATATATATATATATATATATATATATGAGTTGTTGAATGGAGAACCAATTTGCTCTAAAAATTTTCACCAAAATCACAATCATTTTTTTGTTATGACCTTTGTTAAAAATGGCAGGAATGGGAGGATCCAAATGTAAAACAACCAAATATTTCAAACCTTAGGAGGAAATATTCTAATGGCTGTCTGGTCATTGTATTGTGTGAACAAACAGGATATGCCAGGGACTTTAATGTAATTTCCCCCTTCATTATATGGACAAATATTATATCATAATAAAAATATACGGCAGAGAGAGGAGCATGAAAAAGAAGCAAGCTATGGAAGACAAATATGTCATATAGAATTCACATGAGTCTGGAGGTCAACCTGTATGGAAAAATCTTTCTTTTCCTTCCCACTTGCCTGATCTCATGCCTCTAACCAATATGCTAGTCCTGATACAGTACCCAAAGCTTTTATGCAGCTACATTAACCATTTCTTTCCATCATACTCATCACCCCATATTCTGAAAAGTTAGGGAGATATGCTAAAACAATTATAGAACCTAGTAAAAAAATCACTGTACCTGAATGACTCTTAGAACTAATACAAAGCTTCTTTTATGTTTAGTAACCCATCCTCCCTTTGCCTCAATGTCCACAATAGGATATAAAGGAAGCAGTAAACCAGAGAGGGTCCTCCTTGCTACTTAGATATTGAACTCAAACATATTTCACTTTCAGTCACCCAACTTTCTGGTCTTTACTCCCTATTTCCCACTACTTTTTTGCTGGAACCTTCACCCTAATCATTCCCTAACCCCTTTCTGGATTCAAATCCAATGATGTCATCACTTAAAAAAATCTGCTTCTACTTACCTAGCTGAGAATCCAGGGAAAGAATTACCATAATCTTTTCTTACAAATGAAATGCCCTCATTTACAAATATAGTCTTATCCTCAGTCAAAATTATAAGGAATAAAACCAACTTGGTTAACCCTACTATTCTGCACATGGCTCCAAAAGCCAACTGTGGCTAGAACTTGTAGCCTCATTGATGGAGTACACTTTGAAACTATGACCACAAACTCTATTCAATTGCTTAATGGCTTACCATGTTCTCCTAGTTCCCCTCCCCACTCTCTAAGAAAACACATATTCCCGTTTTCATCAAACTTCTAACATAGTTGGCTAATTTACACTATTTATGTGACTGCTTAAATGTTATTTCTTCAAAGAAGCCACCTTTTATTACATTATCCACAACAGCTTCCTCCACTCACATCCTTACTACCTTATTTAAAAAGAGCTTCTTCATGGTAGTAGGGCAGGAAGAAAGTCAAGGGAGATGGAGGAAAGAGCTAGGAGTCAAACGGCATTCATGGAGGTCTAGACAAAGACATGTACATGCAAATATATATAGGAGGATGGGGAAATAGATCTATGTGTCTATATTTATAGGTCAAGTATTAAGGTGGCGGAAGGACCTTGGGCCTCTACTCAAACACTCCCTCAATGCATGAATACCTTCTTTTATTAAATTGGAACTCTATGATGCTCACTCTCCCGACACAATGGCTGGAGCCAAAGTGGGTGAACAAGTAAATGTGGTGAAGAAAGCTGATGGTGCCCGGCTATCAAAAGAGATAGTGACTGGGGTCTTAAAGGCTTGAAGATAAACAAGCGGCCATCTAGCTCAGAAGCAACAAAGTCCACATGGAAGAACACACCAGCCTGTATGATCGAGTGGTCCCAAAGGGATCAGTTACCAGGCATCAAAGAACAAAAAATCATATCATTGACTGCACACCTCCATGATAGGATCGCTGAAGACAAATGGGTGCATAAGCAAATGTGGTGAAGAAAGCTGATGGTGCCCGGCTATCAAAAGAGATAGTGTCTGGGGTCTTAAAGGCTTGAAGGTGAACAAGCGGCCATCTAGCTCAGAAGCAAAAAAGCCCCATGGAAGAAGCACACCGGCCAGTGCGATCACGAGGTGCCAAGGGACCAGGTATAAGGCATCATGCAAAGAAAAAAACAACAACGATATAAGTGTGTGTATGTATGTGTATATATGTGTATATGTATATGTATATATATATATATATACCATATTAAATGAAGGGGGAAGTGCAGAGTGGAGACCCAAGGCCCAAGTGTCGGCCAATGGAGATCCCCTCATAGAGGCGTTTAGGAGAGGAGATGGGTTAATTAGGGTGCGAGGTAGTACCGATGAAGAACACAGCTCTCCCCCAGATCCTGGATGCTTCCTCCCCCCAACTACTATGAACCGAATTCTACCTTGCAGGCCTGGATAGGACAGAGGCTGTACACTGGTACATATGAGGGCTGGAGGTACAGGGAATCCAGGGTGGATGATACCTTCAGGACCAAGGGTGTGAGGGACGATGCTGGGAGAGTGGAGGGTGAGTGGGTTGGAAAGGGGGAACTGATTACAAGGATCCACATGTGACCTCTTCCCTGGGAGAGGGACAGCAGAGAAGAGGGGAAGGGAGACTCCGGATAGGGCAAGATATGACAAAATAACGAGGTATAAATTACCAAGGGCACATGAGGGAGGGGGGAAAGGGGAGGGAGGGGAAAAAAAAGAGGACCTGATGCAAGGGGCTTAAGTGGAGAACAAATGAGAATGATTGGGGCAGGGAATGTATGGATGTGCTTTATACTACTGATGTATGTATATGTATGGATGGTGATAAGAGTTGTATGAGTCCCTAATAAAATGTAAAAAAAGAAAAGAGGAGAAAAAAATGATTAGGGCAAAGACTGTACAGATGTGCTTTATACAATTGATGTATGCATATGTATGAACTGTGATAAGAATTGTATAAGCCCCTAATAAATTGTTAAAATTAAAAAAAAAAGAGCTTCTTCGTAATCGCTGGGTTAGACCATTGTAATCCATAGGGATTTCATTGGCTGAGTTGCAGTAGAAAAGCAGATGGCCAAGACTTTCTTCCTAGTCCATGTTAGTCTGGAAGTTTAAGTGAAATGTGTTTGGTATTATAGCAACACTAAAGTCTCCACTGACAGATGAGTGGAGGCTGCCTGATGCACAGTGGGTACTCAAAAAGCAGTTGTTAAATAAATGAATGACCAAACCAAAAGACTGAAGAATACTTTGAGAAGGTATAGAATTTCACATTCTAACTTCCAGTTGAAATTTAATGAAAACTTATCAGCAAAAATCAATTTACATTATTTTAATGACCTCCAGAAGAGGGTGGGGGAAGCATTACATACCATGTATCCTCCTCAGTCAGGGCTGCATGTTATAATTATCCTGTGAATATTCTGAAAAACTACTCATACCAGTCTCTTCTTCAGATTAAGTCAGAATCTCAGAGAGTGGGATCTAGAATAGATGCATTTTCAAACCTCCTTCTATGATTTTTCTTTGCAGCCAAGGTTAAAATCCTGTGGGTTTTGCTATTGTTGTTTATTATTTGTGGGGTTTTTTCAATTCTATAGAGACTAATTCCATAACATAGCAATCCTTCCCGTCAAGTCATTTCTCCTCATATATCTGCATTAGTGATATTGATGAGTGGTGTCGTCACAATGAAAGAAAGCATATCTCAGCACAGCAACTTCCTGCTCCATTTATATCTTCTATTCCCTATCCCATTGTTGATCCATGTTCAGCCGAATAAGGCAGTTTAAAAATTAGTGCTCTACTCTTGATAATTAGTTCTGGTAATTAGAAAAATTGCATTACCTTGCAATTTTCTTTTGTAATAATGGCTTGTACTTTGGAAGAAAACTCATTTTGTCAAAGTGAGGTCAGATATTAAAAGTCTTTGAAAGAGTACTGTCTTGACCATAGCGGATTACACCTCAGAAACACAAGGCTTGTAAAAGCAGATATTCAAAGCAGATGTCCCAAACAGGGAAACAGGATTATCATAATAAGTTGGAGACTTTTGACAATGTACTGATGATCTAGATATTTAAAGGACCGTTGTTGTTGTTGTTGTTGTTAGGCGTCTTTCAGTTAGTTTTGACTCAGCAGCAACAGAATGTAAGACTACATGGTACTACATCATCCTGTCAAATGTTTTTATGTTGGGCCCCTTCTTGCAGCCATTGTGTCAGTCTGTCTTGTTAAGAGCCTTCCTATTTTCCCCTGACTTGTTCCTTTTCCAAGCATGATGCCTTTGACCAGGGACTGGTCTCTGCTAACAACACGTCTAAAGTATGTGAAGTCGGACCATCCTTGCTTGTAAGAAACATTCTGGTGAAACTTCTTCCAAGACAGATTTGTGTGTCCCTCTGGCGTCCCATGAAACTTTCAATATTCTTCACCAGCATCATAATTCTAATGTATCTATTATTTGGTCTTCTTTATTCAAGGTCCTGCTTTCACATGCCCGAGAGACAAATTAAAAGGCATGGCTTGGGGAAGATACACCTTAGTCCTCAAAGTAACATCCTTGCTTTCCAGCAGCTTAAAGAGTTCTCATGCAGCAGATTTATCCGATGTGATCTCTTGACTGCTGCTTCCATGTGTATTGATTGTGGATCCAAGCAAGACAAAATTCTTGACATCTTCAACCTTTTCTCCATTTATCCTGGTCCAGTTGTGAAGATTCAGACTTTCTTTACATTAAGTTGAAATCCATAATGTAGGCTACAATCCTTAATCTTCATCAGCAAGTACTTCACGTCCTCATCACTTTCAGCAAGTAAGACTGTGTCATCTGAATATTACAGGTTGTTAATAAGTCCTCCTCCCATTCTGATGCTGCATTCATCTGCGTATGATCCACCTTCTCTGATTATTTGCTCAGCATATAAATTGAACAAGTATGGTGAGAGGATACAGCACTGATACACACCTTTCCTGATTTTAAACAGTGCAGCGTGCCCTTTTTCTGTTCAAATAACTGTCTCTTGATCCATGTACAAGTTCTGCATGAGCACATTGAAGTGTTCTGGAATTCCCACAGCTTGTTAGGTTCCTCACAGTCGAATACTTCGGCATAGTTAATAGAACATAAGTAAACATTTTTTTGGTATTCTCTAAACCAAGATCCATCTGACATCAGCAATGATATTCTTTGTTCCATGTCCTCATCAGAATCTAGCCTGAATCGCTGGTAGCTGTCAATGTACTCCTGCAATTGTTGTTGGATAACTTGCAGCAAAATTTTACTTGCATGCGATGTTAATGATATTGTTGTATAATTTGAGCATCCTGATATGTCACCTTTCATCGAAATGGGTACAAATATGGATCTCTTCCAGTTGGTCGGTCAAGTAGCCATCTTTCAAATTTCCTGGCATAGAACAATGAGTGCTTCCAATGCTTCGTCAACTTGTTGAAACATTTCAAGTTATATCCCATTAATTCCTGGAGCCTTCTTTGAAAAAACTAATGTTTTCAGTGCAGGTTGAACTTCTTTTTTCAGCACTATTGGTTCTGGCTCATAAGCTCCTCTTGAAATGATGGGATGTCAACTAGTTTGGTTTGATACAGTGTCCTTTGTGTCCTTTCCATATTCTTTCGATGTTTGCTGCATCATCACTCAATGTTATGCCCCTTGAAGCTTTGCAGCTCTAGCATTGAGTGCTTTCTTTAATTCTCTCCGTTTAAGATATGTTCTATTTTGATTTACATATATATACATTTACATATAATTGTGTGTTTGTGTCAACTTTAGATAATTTTTATAGTATATTCTTTTCAATATCTCTTCAATTTTTTTGCATCCTACATTTCTGTAAATAATAATAATAATAATAATAAAACCAAACTCACTGCCACCGAGTGAATGCTGACTCATCTGAGAACCTATGCCACCAGAACTCCAAACAGCATATAACTCCCAAAGCCTAAACACACTGCTATCAAGTCCATCCAAACTCATAGCCACCCCAGATAGAGTTCCCAAGACTGTAAATCTTTGTGGGAATAGACAGAGCCCTATTTCTCCCAAGAAATGGCTGGTGGGCTTAAACCTGTGATTAGCAAATCTCTAGTACCACCAGGGCTCATTTTGTTCTGTCATTTGCTGTGTCTTTTAATTGGAATATATTTATATTTATTGTAATTATAAAATATTTGTGTTTAAATCTATGTTATTATGATTTCTTACCTATTTGCCCCACTTGTGTTATCTTCTATTTTCTTTTCCTTTCTCGTGTTCATTTGCGTTCTATATTTTTATTGTACCATTTCCTCACTCTATTAGCTTGGAAGTTATATACTATTTTTACTTTAATGTTAGTGCTTACATTGTACATAATGCATCCTTGATTTATCACAGTATTACTATTACGCGGAACTTTTATCTACTTCCTTGATAATGAAAGAATCTTTGAACACTTCCGTTATCCTCCTCTCAAATTTACATGGCTATCTTTAGCCTATGGTTTAGTCTGGCATGTACCTTTCATCCCAAAATGCATTATTATCCTCATTTTATAGAGTTTATAATCACTTACATTTATCTCTTTAATTACTCTTTATTTCTTCCTATATCTACCATTTCTAAGATAATTTGTGTTCTGTCAAAAGTTTTGTTTTCAGAATTTTTGAAGTGCTGGTGAATAATTATCTCAGTTTCTAGTTGCCTAGAAATTGTATTATTTCACCTTCATTTTTGAAAGCTATTTCTGCTTAGATATTGTAATTATGCAGTGGCTAGTTGTTTGTTTCCAGTATTCTATAAGAAGCCAGTTGGCAGTTTTCTTGTCACTTCTTTGAAGGCAATTTACTATATGGGAGTAATTGGGGCTGCTTTACAATTTCTAAAATATTTTCTTTGATACTCAACCATTTACTGTGATGCAACAAAATGTGGTTTTAATTTTATTTGTTCAGCTTGGGGATCATAGGGATGGTTGAGATCCGTACGGGATCTCCTCTGTTTGCCTGCTCTGTGACCTAGAAAGTTACCTATATGGATTAAACTAGGTTTCCATATGCTCTGGATTTCAGGTTCAATCAGTAGATCATCAATATGGAGAGTAGGTCAGGATAATTACTCTTTGGTTCCCTTTGTTGGAGACCACCTTGGAGGTCCTGTCTCCCCTAGATAAAGGATCAACTGTTCTTCTCAAAGTAGTGTTTGCTACATAATCTTTTAAGCATCTTTTTCACCGCAAACCTCTGAACCTACAAGTGATGATAGCATCACTGTTGGTAGTCCCAGGTTCTTGCCACACCTTGTAATTAGCCTCTTTATAAATGAACCCTTTTTAAATTATCTCAATTTTAGTTCACCAACTGCTACATCTTGGCACCCAGTGACGGTTAATGTTATGTTTCAATTTGGCTAAGCTGTGATTGTAAGTGTTATGTAGTGGCTTCCTGTGGTAGTTACATAATCTGGTGTCAATTTGGGGCTTGAGAGGATTACGAGTGAAGGGGTGGTATCTAGCCTGTCATTCATTGTATAGTAAATGAGGCCTCTGCGTGGACATGTTCTTCCTCTGAGATTTCTGGGAATTCCTAGTATTTCTTCCTTGGATGCAGAAGATATTTTCTCTCTCTGCTCACACCCTGGGAGACATTGCAGCTGTCAAGACACATGGAACTACCATAGTGCCCTGAGCCAGAGAAGCCACATGGACCTACTCTGATGCAACCAGACCTATGAAGTTGGAGAAGCCACATAGAGACCCTAGCCAGCACTGAGATGCTTACAATGCCACTGGATCCAAAGACTTCTACCTACTGGTCTGTGACAACCCTGCATTTGACATCACTGCATGTGTTTCTGAGTCTGAAGAAGACTTTATAGATAAGTATCAGATATATGGTCTAATATTGGTCTTATGGGCTTGGACTGGACTGGGTTGGGATGCTTTCTTAATGTACAATTACCCTTTATATAAAATTCTCTCTTATACACATATGTATGTTTATGAATTTGTTTCTCTAGTCTACCCAGACTAACACACTTCTATTTTGTGATTTTATGTAACTAACCTCTATTTTATGTATTACCAATCGTAACCACTACATAATAATGGGTTGGATGAGTGTTTGGTGTCCCTTGAGGCACAGCCTTCCAAGAAAGCATGACTCAAGTCACAGTTCACAACCTTACTCAGGTCACACCCTTATTTGAATCAAACACTCCACAATAGAGGAACTTTCTTTCAGGATGTGGCTTGCATCCAATATATGAGGGGTCTTCAAAAGACTTGTGGAAAAAAGTGGAATTAAGAGATAATAGAAATTTTTCCATACATTTAAAATTTTCTCTTGAATATAGGGGTGTTTTGGCAAGGTTTGCTTTTGCTCTGGATCCTGCATCTGGCTCCTTATCACCTGACTTTTGATTCTTGGAACTTTAATGAGAAAGCCTATCAATTTGACCTGTCAATTCTGGGATTTGCCAGCCATCTGATCTGTTGATTTCAGACTCGCTGAATTGTGAAGTTGATTTCTTCTGTGGACCTGTGAGCCAACAGTCTGTTGTCATTAAAATGTATGAAAGGATTCTACTTGGAAGCTATTGTAAATTCAATTTTTAATATCCCTTATATTTTCTTTTAATTTCTTTTCCTTATAATTATGTAATACAAAGAATACATTTTCAACAAGCTCCATAGCAATGTTTCCAACACTCTCCAGTTTACCCTAATGTATAATATAAATATTATAATATCCTGTATGAGTCGTAACAAGAAAAAGTTAGGATAGGACTGACCTATCAACAATTATTTCACAGCTCCCTTTCCTTGCTAGTTAAACTTGCTTCTCCACAAAAAAGAAAATGTCAAGCACATCTCTTCCCATATCTTTTGCCATGGTGTGGAGGAAGGACCAAGTGGCCCAACAGAGGCAATTCTCATCTTCATTGTTGGATGTGATAGCTTTATTCTTTGTGGCTCCTCATGAACTGCGGTAACCATGTGGGACTATCAAACTTATGTGCTGAGGACAGTGACATGAAATGATGGAAAGCACAGAGGCTGCCGCCTTAGCTTTCTATTGCAACTGTAACAGAAATGCCATATATACTCGAACATAAACTGACCCGAGTATAAGCCGAGGCACCTAATTATTACCTGGGAAACCAGAAACACTGATTGACTCCAGTATAAGCCTAGGGTGGGAAATGCAGGATGTGAATTAACACAGAGACCAGAGGGGAGAGACGGAGTGCAGCCACAGACACATCCTTACCAGTTCAGCTGCCCGTGTACAGGAATCACCATGAGTGCTTCTGCGAATTGGAGCCATCCACGTCATAGGACGGCTCTGATTGGTTAGATGTGAGTAAACAAGCATTCAAAGCCCTGCAGTGTCAGTGGGGCTTTGAATGAACAGCAGAGGAACAGCAATCACCAACGACGAGATGTTAAACCTCGCTGGGGTACCACTGACCCATGTATAAGCTGAACCCTAGTTTTTCAGCACAAAATATATATTTGGTAATTCAGATGAGTGGCTTTCATGAACAGAAATTAATTTCCGTATACTTTAGGAAGAAAGAAGTCTGAATTTAGGGTGCCTGTGCTAGGAGAGGTTTTCTATCCACTCTGGGGGTGGAAATCTTTGGGTCAGCTTCTCTGTTGTTTTTCTGGGTGTTCCTTGGTGTTCTCCACAAGGCACAGTTCTTCCTCTCATTCATGCTTACTTTCTTTCTTGCCTAATCTCTCTTTTTATATCTCAAAAATAATTGGTTTCAGATACAGCCTAATCTGATATAGTATCATTAACATAACAAATACAATGTTTTTCAAAAATTCGATTACATCTACATATATAAGGTTTAGGATTTATAACACATCTTTTGTAGAGATGCAATTAAATCCACTATAACACCTAAGGTTGTTGAACAACTGCACTACCTGTATTAGGCAGGGTTCTCTAGAGAAACGAAACCAGGACACACACACACACACACACACACACATATATGTATATGTATGGATATATTTATACAACAGGAAGGTATATAATAGCAAATTATTCCACACAGCAGTACAGAGGGCTCAGTTCAACTCACTTCCATGGAATAGTTAATATACTTGAAGTCCTTCAACTCGCAAGGGCTGCTGTGTCCAAGGTCAAGGAAGCAGACAGCTGAGTCTTCCCTCTGGCAACGTAGGCAGTCTACCCAAAAGCAGTAAACATCAGGGCAGATTATCAGATCACAACAGTCAGCTGCTCGGGAGCTTAGCAAAAAAGGACTGGATGGGATATTGAACTCAAGCAATGCAAGAGGATGGGATTCACCAGCCTCAAGCTCAAGTGACATATACACCAGCAATGTGGCTAAGCAGGTTTCAAAGGAACCTCAAGCTCTAGCAACACAATCTATGTGTTGGCCATCCCACAGGTAGTGTGGCTTACAAGTAGAGGCAGAGAACTAGGTAAAACAGCTGCAACTGGTCTGATCACCAGAGAGTGAGAGAGAAAGGGGTGGGCCTTACTGAGCCATTTATCTCTTTGCCCGCCAATCAAATTGTCACCTTATTAATCCCACATGTTCCTATTGGCCAAGTTGGCACAATAAACCTTCCCACCACACTACCTTAGAAAAAATTTTACCTCTGCATTTCCAGTCAAATAAAATATTTTTACTTTTCAGTCCCTCTTACTTGGGTATTATGTTACTTACAGGTAAAAGTTGTTAACTTATATGCTTGCAGTTATTTTAAAGCACAGCCTAGAATTATTTGACACTTTACTCATTGAGGAGTGGGTTCTAGGTTCACTGCCCTTGAGTATGAGGGGCATCTGAATGTCTAAATGGTAAGAATATAGCACAAGTGAGAAGCCCTACAGGCATAGTGAACTACACCTTGGGCTGTTAACTGCAAGGTCAGCAGTTAGAAACCACCAGCCAATCCTCAGGAAAAAATAAATAATACTTTGTATTACAATAAAGAGTCTCAAAGTGGTGGAATTCTCAACCAGGCAGCAGAGACAGCGAAGGCTTTCGAGCAGGGCTCTTCCTCATCTGGAGTTGGTGCCATTTCTGGTCTCTTCTCCCGTAGCTTTCCCAGAGCCCTACATGCCTCCCTGCCCACCATGGGGAACAAATAGTGGATCCAGGTGAAGCTGGCCTAGCAGGTCGAATGCTATGAACACATGGCCACCTGCATGAAGGCCCCAATGGAGCAAGGAGTCAGGCTGTCCAACGAGGAGCTTCAGGGGCCATAGGTCCCCCTGGGGGTCATCTCGAACATCTAGCAGAAAACCAACACCTTCGACAAGATGTTGCAGCTCATTAAGCACAATCACAAGAAAGTGGTGTTGGAATCGCGGTCCATCTACACCATGGTCCTGGAATTGTTGCATAAGTATTTAATAGTCAATGCAACTAATCCCGAGAGTAAGGTCTTCTATCTGAAAATGAGAGAAGATTATTTATGGTACCTTTTGCGGTACCATGTGGTGGTGATCAAAAACAAAAGAAAGATAATTCCCAAGGAGCTTACCAAGCAGCACTTGATATAAGCAAGATAGAGATGCAATCCATATGTCCAATCTTCCTAAGGCTGCCTCTTCATTTTTCTGCATATTGTTATGAGAACCGTAATAACCCAGAGCTTTCCTGTATGCTGTCTAAAACTCCTTTTAATGAGGCCATTGCAAAACTTCACATACTGAATGAAGACTCATGTAAAGTTGAGTTAGTTGCTTAGAGACAACCTTACACTATGGACATCAGACAGCGTAGAAGAATGTGATGCATCACAAAGGGCAGAGAACTAAATGCCTATATGGTGTCATCCCCCCCCCCCACCTTGAGAAACCTTTTCACACATCTCCATTCCTTGCTCTGCTTTTTATAGCAAATAAACCCATGCTTGTGTATGGAGTCAACTGTTGATAGTCTTTTCACACTGCAGCTTTGGGAAAAACTCCATTTCTTGATTTGTGTTTTTCATGGCCTTCCTGGTGTGCAGCTACTGTTGTAGAAAAGTATTAATAGCTTCTTTTAATATAAACACAAGTAACTTCCAAACACTTATGTAGAGGACTAAAATGTATCTGGTATTTAAGTAATCTGAACCAGTTCTTCAAGTGAATGTGTTTTGTATTACTGTTAATATATAAAAATGTAGTTACTTACAATTAAAAAGTGTTCTGCATGATTTCTTAGTTTCTACATTCCTTCCCTTACTCTTTCGGGGTTTCCTTTCAGTAATCAACTTTCCATGCTGTTAATGTATTCCCTATCCAATAAAAATTCACTTACACTAAAAAAAATGGTTACAGTTTCATAAACAACATGGAGCAGTGTGACTTTGTCCTATAGGGTCACTATGAGTCAGAATCAATTAAATATCAGTGAGGGTTTTTTGAGCTATAATGGAAGTGACTTTGTTGACCTTCAAGACTAAGTCATAAACAACCATATAGCTTCTGCCTTGCTTGATACATTTACCCATGGAGCCTTGCACTTCTAAGTGAGATATTTTTTACTTTGAGGCCACCATCCTTGTGAAGAAACCAAACCTATTGGAAACACCATGTGTTCATCGTCCTGTTAACAGTCCTAATATTTGGTTCCTTCCAGGATAGTCTTTGGATATGAGTGAAAATGTTTTGGTTGATTATAACCCTTTATATTAAGTTACCATCGATGTTTGAGTCTTTCCAGCTAAGACTATAGGCATCATGGAACAGAGGCAAGTTCTCCTTGCTGTGGTCTGTTCAAATTTCTGACTAACAGAACCCATGAGCATAATATAATAAATTTTAAAAGCTGTCAAATTTAGGGGTAATTTATTACACAGGAATTATAACTGGAAAAAAATTCTTTACCTTATATTTATCATGAGTTACAACACACATGGAGTCCTGGTGGCATAGTGGGTTATTCATTGAGGTACTAACAAAAAGTAAGCAGTTGGAACCCACCAGCTGTTCTGAAGGATAAATATGAGGCTCCCTGCTGTCATAAATGTTTACGGCCTCAAAAACTCAGAAGAAGAACCTATTCTATCCTATAGGGCAGCTATGCATTTGAATTGACTGAATGGTAGTGGATTGGTTTGGACTACACAACACCACTACTCTTCTGTCAGTTTGTCTTACTGTGGTGGCTTGTATGTTGCTGTGATTGATGCTGCAGTCATGACACACTACTGGTATTTTAAGTGCCAACAGAAACATATTATTCTGTATATAATTATAATAATATAATTATTATCTGTAAATTGAACTATCTGAAAAAATGTTGCATGACGATTGGAGGAAGGGTCAATAACAACTTTCAATATGCAGATGATGCAGTCTTTCTTGCAAATTTTCAAAAGGGTTTGAAACACTTAACTGATGAAGACTACACCCTTCAGAATGGATTATATTTAAATTTAAAAAACCCAACAAGTCCTTCTAACTAGACCAATAAAAAACATTGTGATAGATGGAAATGATTGAATTTCTCAAGGATTTTATGTTACTTAGATCTACAATCATTATGGAATCCAAGACTGAAAAAGACTCCATTCAAGTATTATAAATTTTAAAAAATTTCATCGTGAGCATTAAGACATAATAGACTTAAGTTCTGCTATTCTAATAGCCTCATATACATGTAAAAGCTCAACAATGAGTAATAATAACTTAATTTACTTTATGGTATTGGACAGGGTGTGGGGAAGACTTATACAAGGAAAACTACCAAATACTCCTAGAAGAAACCAAAAGAAATGTACACAAATGGAATAAACTACTATGTTCCTAGATAGGCAGAATAAAATTATGAAAATGTCAATATGACACAATATACTTTACAAGTTCAAAGCAATTCTAATCCAAATCCCACCACAAGTTTTCAAGGAAATGGAAAAACTAATCACCAAATTTATGTGGAAAGGAAAGAAACCCAGAATAAATAAAACACTATAAAAATAAAAGCATTCCATTCCACGACTTTAAAACCTATCAAAAAGCCAAGGTAAGCAAAACAGCCTGGTACTGGTATAATGATAGATATGAGGGAAAATGAATTAGAATTAAAAACCATGAAATACAACCAAATACCTATAGACTACCTAATCTTTAATAAAGGGCTAAAACAAATCAAGTGGGCAAGAGATAGCCTTGAGTAAAATAGGATGCATATCTGGAACCATGTACGAAAATGAACTCAAGATGGATCAAAGACCTAAATACAAACTACAGAACAATAAAAACCACCAATGAAAAATTATGAATAAACTAAGGACCCAAATACAAGTCATAAACACAGTACTGAATATAATGGAAAATAGCCACACTATAGAAAATAAAATAAAGCACTGGAACATGATAAAATATGACATTTATGCACATCAAAAAACTTCATCAAGAGAGTTAAAAGAGAACCTATATATGAGGGAAAATATTTAGTAATAACACATCAGAGAAAGGAATAATCTCAAAACAAGGAATAACCTATAGAAAAATACTATATCTTAACAAGAAAAATACAAATAAGCTATTGAAAAAATGTCCACAAGGTATGAATAGGAAATTTACCAAAGATGACATCCAGGTGGTCAACAATCATATGAAGAAATATTTGCCTTACAAATTGTGTGTTACAAATTTAAATGACAGTTTGACACCACCTCATACTAACTTTTAGCAAAATTCTATAAAATGTAAAATAATAGGACAACAGAAAAGTGGGTGAAGGGAGACGTCAGACAGCATAAGACATGACAAAATAATAATAATTTATAAATTATCAAGGGTTCATGAGGGAGGGGAGAGGGGAGGGAGGGGAAAAATGAGGAGCTGATGCCAGGGGCTTAAGTAGAGAGCAAATGTTTTGAGAATGATGAGGGCAATGAATGTACAAATGTGCTTTACACAATTGATGTATGTATGGATTGTGATAAGAATTGTATGAGCCCCTAATAAAGTGATTAAAAAAAAGAAAGAAAAAAAGATTTTAAAAACATATCAATTTTCTCTTATTTGGTATGAGAATGAAAATTATTAATGAGAGTGAATTATTAATATTTATATATTATCCAACTTTGATTTCCCTCTAAAATAAAATCTTGTATTTAAAAAACCATAAAATAATAACTAGTTGAGAGGATGTGGAGAGATCTTAATGCTCTTACATGGCTGATGTGACTGCAGAATTGTACAACCACCATGGAAACCATTATGGCCCTTCCATAAGCAACTGTAATTATAAGTGACTTATGACTCAACAGTCTCCCTACTGGGAATATAGCCTAAAAAACTAAAGATGACACATGAACAGACATGCGCACGCCTATATTTATTGCAGTAATTTTCATAATAGCAAAACCATGGAAACAACCCAAAATTCTAATGATAGAGGAATAGGTAAATAAACACTAGTATACTCATACAATGTAATATTATGCATCAATTTAAAAAGATAAATCAAACACTGAAAGACATGGATACACTCAAGAACATTATGCTTAGGAAACAGTCAATCTTACGAAAATAAATACTTAATAACATCATTATCAGAAGGAAAAACAAAGAAAAGGAAATGTGGTTTTTACAACAAAAGATAAGACTGATGACTATGAGTCGGCCAGGGACTTGAGTGGGAACGGGGAGAGGGCACAAGATAGGGTATTGAGGACGGAGGGAGGAAGGATGGGCACTGGGGAGAAAGAGAACCATATTTATGGCAAGTGTGATGGGATATTGTTGCTGATTTCATTTGTTGAGATGGTGCGTGTAGCTATATGTAACGTGCTTCTTTAAAAACAAACAAACAAAAAAAAACCCTTCCAATTCTTTACCCCTCAGACCTGGTCTGAATGGATAAACAGAAGGATGAGAAGTAAAACTGAAATGGACGTGGAGTCTTTAATGACATACAAGTTCATGTCAAACAAACAAAAGTAAAACAAATTATTGTATTGGAAAAGAATATTGAATATGTTATACTAGAAGAAAGAGCAAACCTGTCTTGTTCAGGTAGACTATGCCTTCAAAGTCAGTATAATGAAATTTTGCTTCACATACTTTAGATATGATATCAGGAGGAACCATTTCCTGGAGAGGGACATCATGTTTGGTAAGTAAAGAGTAAGTAAAAAAGAGGAAGACCTTTGAGATGTATTGACATAGTGGCTGCAACAACAGCTTCAAATAATTATGAGGTTGGGTGTTCTGTGGTACATAGCATCATTATGCATCATAATCAACTTGGTAGCATCTAACAACAACAACCACACAACAGAAACCCTAAGTTGTAATAGTGTGGCCTTAGCACCTTGAAGATAATCTTACTTTAGGGTTAGAGTCACCGTAAAGAAGCAGTTCTTTACGGGAAGTAAGGCAGGTATTTCAAATGACTCTACTAATCCTATCATAGGATTGAAATTGTTCAGGGATAATCATCACTTTGGTTAAAAAATACTTGAAGAGGATACACAAGCTTCCTCTATAAAGTGTAAGTTATTTAAACATTACCTCAGTTTCATCTTCAAGTTTGTTATGTGTAAATGAATTCCCTAGAGTAATTTTGAATGTGGTAAATTTCTTATTAAATGTAGCCACTGTTTTTCTGCTCATATTTATAATGCAAGATCTGCATGCTTCTCTTCCATAAACCACCTTTCTTTTTAAATAGTCATATAAGGAGGGATGTAGGAGCATCTGTTTAAGTGTTATACATGTAGAAAAAAATCCCATGTGACGCTGCGTGTGAAACAGGCATAGGTTTTCATATGAGAACCCTGCAGCTTTCTCCAAGTCACATAGCTCCAAGTCACTATTGCATTAACTACACTTGTTTGCTTCATGGTGAATAAATGAACAAACATTCAAATAATCACTGAGGAGCCAAGATGTACAATACGTCTCACAATTTCCAGCGCTGTTGTACTATCTTCTTTCTATAAAGGTTGGAAGCAGCAAGGAAGAGGTGCCAGGCCAGTGATATCATGAGTGCTACCATCTCCAGGGAACTTTCTCCCATATCAGACTCTATGGAATCCTGTTGTCCTTGGTGTTGGGCGCTGGGGATTGGTTCTGACCAGACAGACCCTATGTACAACAGAAGAAAACACTGCAGGATCCTGTGCCTTCCATACTACTGCTCTTGCGTTTGAGCCCATACAGAATCCTTAGTAATATTTATTATCCAATTTAATTACAGAATAAAATAAGAGAGTTGTAACTTGTTTAAACGTAATTTTTCTTAGATTATGTGAATAATTTTTAAAGTCCTGTCATTGAGTTAATTATTTTTCATTTCACCCCTGTGAAAGGGTTCTGAGGCTGTAGATCTACAGGGTTTTTTTTTAGATGTACAAATACTAATTCCACAATTTCAAAACTCACTCCCATTGAGTTGGTGACGACTCATAGCGACCCCTTTGTGGGTTTCTGAGACAGTAACTGTTTACAAGAATAGAAAGTCCAATCTTTCTCCCTCGGAGTAATTGGTGTTTTTGAACTGCCAACCATGAGGACTGCAGCCCACCCTGTAACCAATACACCACCATAGCTCCAAACACACACACACACACACACAATAAAAACTATGAAATCAGCGACTATAGAAACACCAGCAGCAAGCAATGACTAGCAGAAGGTCGTGCTTCTAGTCCAGGCAAACCATGTGCTTCCAAGTCACTGTAATTGAGTAAGAATGACAGCTCTTACTAGTGCACACTGCGAGTCAAAAAGTAAATTAGCATAGATTTCTAACCTTACAGGTATGTTGATGCATGTAAACTGGGCTTATGAAAAATAGAATTGTTGTTATAAATAATTACAGGGGTATTTTATAATAAAAATAATAAATTTCGGCAGAAACAGCACTAACAATTTCTCGTCATTTTGTTGTCTCCCTGTGACAGTGTCACCCAGCATCCCCTCTTCTCAGCGGTGAAGCGTCTACCAGGACTGAGGGCTCATACCTTTGGAGAGGGGACCACTCCCCCCACCCCTAGACCTCTCACAGGCACACTCCCTCGGCTGCCCCCTTTAGTACCCTTGCTCTCCCTGGAAGGTGGCACTAACACGTCACAAAGTGGAGGCCTTCCTGGGGGAAGGCACTATGACATAAGAGGGGCGGGGCCTCCCCAGAGGCCAGTGCGCAAAACCCGGCCCGCCTCTTGCTCCACCCCAGAGAGATCCAGCACCACCATGGAGGAGTACCGCCGCCACTATGAGGAGGTACCGCCCCTTGGCCGCCTGAGAGCGACCCCCTCCCCTGCCCCCGCCCCCTCCAACGCGGGGTCTCTGCAGGCTGGTGTCTAAGCGGGAGATGCCCGCAGGAGCTGGTGTGCAGTGTCCTGACAACGCGGGTCCCTCCTCCTAACAGGGCATCCGCCCCGCTCGTCCAGCACCGCACTCCCCTTGCGGTCCTGCAGATGGGGGGTGGGGGGCTGGACCTGGGAGCCTGGGTGGCCAGGGCAGCCAAGAGCGCTAGGGGCAGGCGGTGGGGCCAGGGCCAAGGGATGAGAGGCTTGATTGACTAGGGGTGCATGGGGTGGGGATGGGATGGCGGGCACCGCCCGTCTGCTGAGCAGGCCTTAGAAACCGGTCTTCCCAGCTGCTTCCTCCACCCTTGCCTTCCCCTAAGCAGGTGCTGCAGCCCCTAAGCTCAAGGTACTGGTGGCAAGCCCCTCCCATCCCCTAAAACTCTCTCCTGAGTGGGCTGGAAGGAATTGTATTTCTGATTATGAACCCTTGCTTGCTGACTCAGGTTTTCCCAGTTCTCACCAGAACTCCATGATGTCAGCTGTTATCTTCCTTTTACTGGTGGGGAATCTTGACTTAGGTGATTTAGCCTCAATTTAAAATGTCAGGAATGGCAGATGCTGAATTTGAACCCAGGTCTCAGAGTACACATCCTTTGCTTCACTTTAACCACTAGCAGAATGAGACCTATTGGATCCCAGTATAGCATGAGACAAGCCTGCAAGTGCAACATAATCAAAGGTCTTTTCTATCCAGTGAGCCACAGGTGAATGATGCAGAAAAAGAAAAGTGCCGCACAGAATGTTATGGATTAAACCAGTGGGCAAGGTTTCTGACGCAGTGGGTGGCAGATTCAGGATGAGGGCTTCTGTCGAAGCTAGAATCACATTTAAATTAATTTGGTGATTCAGGTTGCTTTCACAAGTACTTGAAGGTAATTGGTTAAAATGTTCTAATTTTAGAAATGGACACTTAAAAGGCCAAAAAATTTCAAAGGCTGACTCACCCCCAGGTATCCCCCCCATCTAATTATAGTCTTCTATCCCTAAAAGGTATCTTTACTGTAGTATAAATATATTTGAAAAGAAAGGGAGTTAGATGTGTTGCCATAACTACCCCGATTTAACGGAATGGTTAAAAGTTAGAACTCTTCCAGAGTTGCCTCCGAAGAAAGGTCTGGCAGTCTAATTCCAAAAAACGCCAGCCATGGAAGACACTATGGAGTCTAGTTAGGTCCTCTGCGCAAAGAGAATCATCATGAGTCTTAATTCCGTGGCCACTGGTTTGGTTTAGGATTTCCAAATGAAATGGACAGAATTTGATTTGTAGGGCAGTTTTTGAAAGGAGCTCTGGGATACAGTGATACTGCTGGCCATAAGGTTGGAAACCACCAGCTGCTCACAGGAGAAAGATGAGAATTTCTACTCCCGTGAAGTGTGAAAGCCTCAGAAACCCAGAGGGACAGTTCTCTGCCCTATAAAGTCACTTTGAGTCAGAATTGACTCAATGGCAGTAAGTTTGGTTGCTTTTTTAAAACAGGTAGTTTGGCTGATTTTCTTTTTAGCTGAACTGGTAGTTTTAATAGGGCCCAAATGAGACTTCTTTTCATGACAGCCCTCAGTACGTAAGGTAGTTTTACATTTTTGCTATTTGAGAGTTCTAGTGTTTAATTAAATGAGTAAACCTGTACTTAAGATGTATGTGCCAGAACCTGTTATTTTCAGATTTTTTGGTGTAGACAACTTTTATGTTATCTATGTAGTGTGTTTAACAAAATTGCTGATGTCATAAAGCACATAAAAGTGTTTCCATGGAAGCAAAATCATGTATTTCTTGAAGTGTCTCCACGTTTAGAGTTCAGTCTTATCACATAGCCTAGTTTTCCACTCTAGGACACTTGAATGTAATTAATACTGGCTTTTAATTTAGGATTCTCACAAGCCATTCCGGGAAAACAGTATCTTTCTAGACCTTTTTTATAGTACTAAAATAAAAATAAATTGATTAGTATGTCAGTTTATCAAAGTTACATTTTAACCTAGAATAAAGAAGAGGAAGCAGAAAACCCCACCAGCTGCTGTGTAGAAGAAAGACAAGGTCGTTTGCTCCTGTAAAGATTTACAGGCTCATAAACTCTATACAGAGTCACTGTGTTGGCATCGGCTTAATGGCAGTGGGTTTGGTTTTCGGATTTTTCTCAATGGACCATGCCCGTTTCACACTTAACTGGAGCAATTTCCTATGTGCCGATAGCACATAATCTTTATATCCACCCTTTGCTTATTTCTCAAACTTTACAGTCCAACAATTCCCCATCTAGGATGTTCTTCAGAATCACCACGAAAGTTGTGTTTTCTTAACCATTGTATTGGGTTGCCTAGACTTGCCCTAAGCCCTACTGCCAAAAAGGAGATGTGGACTCCCAGGATTCCTGAGCCGCTAAACCCTTACAGGAGCAGAGCTACTGGGCTCCTTTGACCTAATGAATGGAATCTCTGAGAAGGCAGATGAGAAGAGGGTTTTGTTTTGTTTGTATTTGTTAAAAGTGTTTTGAATAAGATTGGCCGTCAGTGGTAAATCTGATGGTTTGTATCCACTTGGCCTTTATTTCCTATCTCTAGCACTTGTCTAAACCAAGTTAGGGTCTTTTTGTATCATCAAATCTACAAATATAAGGAAGTTTGGATTAAAAGCAACTTCATCTTGTGTTTTCTTTTTTAGGTTGGATTCAATGCTGAAGAAGCTCACAATATTGTTAAGGACGTGAGTTTCAGTTTGCTTATCTGGATGCTTATATGAAGTTAGAAATATTCATGTTAAAACAACAAGAGTTTTAATGTGTATTCACTTACTCTCTACAGGGATGCCACTTTTTATTGTGTGCTGTCAGGCATTTTTGGCTTACCTGGATAGATTTGAGTACTTTCTTAGCCTGTAACGCTGGTTTTCTCTATTCTAGGACTGATGTTCTATTTTTAGAATAAAATAACTTTTATTTTAGTAGAGCCACGTATTATTTTAAATATTAAAGTCATAAAATGTGTGTATGTGTGTGATTATATATACACATAATACAAATATATATACATACATACACACATACAGGCCTTAGTGCCAGAATGCTTAAGTGCTCAGCTGCTAATCAAAAGACAGATCATTCAGAGACTCACAACTGCTCCACAGGAGAAAAAACCTGGAAATGCCTCATGAAGATCGCAGCCTAGGAAATCCCATGGGCCTGTTCATACAGGGTTGCTCTGAGTCAGAAGCTACTGAGCCACACACAAGAACTAGATAATAGACCCTAGAAATGGCTACCTTCAAACATTGTGTGCTTTAAAAAAAGGTTGAATGTAATGTAAACAAACTGGCCTGCCACAGAGTCTGTTCTGACTCATTGTGACCCTACTGATCACGAATTACTGGTCTGACAGTAGTGTAAAATCTTAAGAAATATTTGGACCATGAAATTTGGTCTCCCTGTTAATGAAAAAGTCCAAAAAACCCACAAACTCACTGCTGTTGAATCAATTCCAAGCTCTTGTGGTGGAGCAGGTGACACATGGGGCTGCTAACCATAAGGCCAGTGATTTGAAATCACCAGCTGCTCGAGGGGAGGAAGACAAGGCTTACACTTCCGTAAAGGTGCACAATCTCGGAAACCTACTGGGTAGTTCTACTTTGATCCATAAGCAACCTGTTAACAAATAGGGAGAAATTCCCCTTTGGGAATCATTTTTAGCAGAGGAACTTTAATAACATTTGGATTATGCCACGTGTACGATATTTATCAAAACTTATTCATGAGTCATTATTAATTTGACTAGCACAAGATGCTATGACCTATTTTGTATTGTGGCAGCCCCGTATTGTGAGTCTGGCTGTTGGAGCCTATGTCCTTGCTGACCCTAACTCCCTGTCATCTGGGCTAGATTGGATCTTCCCCCAGGGCACTGTGTCCATCATCAGCGCACCTTGACAAAATTCATGCCTGCCTGAATGCTCTGTGGCATGATTAACCCAGAACTCACCGAGGTCTTCATCTTAAACAACTAGCATTAACTTGTGGTCTGAGAGGGCTAGACTGGCAACTGAAGATCCTGCCTTATTTTAATAGTTCAAATTTCTGTGTTAAAAGTGCATCGCTCTTCTTGTTATGATTTAACTATCGAGTTGTATGATATATGAATTCTATCTAATAAAACTGTTGGGGGAAATTTAATAAAATAGAAAATGAAAAAACAGTCCTGTATCTCCCAAGAATATCGATAACAGAATGCAAATGTTGTCAATACCAAGATCATAAAAGTAAAAATGGGAGAAAGGAACGGGAAGGACAGGAATAGTAATAACTTCATTGTACGAAGTGGAAGTTGGGAACAATTTAAAACTTGCCCTTTTCTGTAACCAAGCTCTAACCCAAATTAAAACACTAAAGAGTCACTAGAAAGAGAATAAAAAATCGCTTCCATTTTCTAGTGAAGACAGGTTAGCGATTGCAGCTTAGTTTGTAAGGGAAAGTGAGTCAGCAGAAACACTTATCCAGACTGGTGCCTTTCATTGGTCTGGGTAGGGAGGGAAAGAGAAACCAAAAACCCAAGCCCAAAACCTTTGGGAGATTAACCCACCTAAATGGGAAAGATGAAACAATGGTTGTCACCTACAGTGAAGCTACTCATTTCCTCTCACCGAAGATCAAATTTAGCAGCGAGGACAAGAGCACTGAGATATTAAGGGGAGGGTGGAGACTATGTGAAATAGGAAAAATGCTACTTAACCATGCAAATATATTGAATTTAGCGAATTCTTTTATGGAGAGAGGGAGGATAGGAGGTAGCAGTTGATATGAGGGAACAACATTCTCCCGTGTCATAGCAGGAACTCAATGGATGTTGACGTTCACTGATAAATCAAGCAAGCGGTCTGTTAGGAGATGTGTAAGTAAACATTCACAAACTAAAAACAAGCAGGTGCCGCATCAAAAGTAGTTTCTTTTGGAGAACAGGACTGGAGATGGGGAAGGGTGTGAAGGGACACTCTTTATTTTTTTTGGTAACTAAAAGCACCACCATTCTTTTTTAGTTGGAAACATTTTGTTGGGGGCTCATCCAGTTCTTATCACAATCCATACATATATCCATTGTGTCAAGCACGTTTGTACATATGTTTCCAGCATCATTTTCTAAGCATTTTCTTTCTACTTGAGCCCTTCTCCATCTTTCTCCCACTGAGAAGCTGGTGGGCTTGAACTACCAATTTTTTGGTTAGCAGTTGAGTACTTTACCACTCTGCCACCAAGGCTCCTACAATCTAGGTAAAAAACCCTATGGGCAGATCTGCTCTGTCATAAGGGGTCATCAACTTGATGACAGCAACAGATTTATTTACAAAAGAGAGCCACTCTCCAATGGTGTCTTCTAGTGTTTGGAGGAGAACTTGGAGTTTTAGGTAATCTGAAACAAAAGTAAGTGCTCTCTCTCACTAAGGAAATGTGCGTCTGTTTTCACTAGTTGCCATGGCAAAGGAGGTTAGGGCGGGGGTGGGGTGGGAATGAGGGAGCTAATAATGAATACATTAAAGAAGAAATTGTTCTAAAATTGATTGCGTGGTGATTATACAAATGTTTTTAATATGAGTGAACTATTGAGTTGGATGATATGTGAATTATATGCTAATAAGACTGTAAAAAATAAAATTAAAATGCCATCCAGTCAGTTATGACTCATAATGGCCCTATAGAATGGAGCGGAACTGCCCTTCTGGGTTTCCAAGACTGTAACTCTTTATGAGAGTAGATAGTCTCATCTTTCTACTGTGGAACAGCTGGTGGTTTTGAACTGCGGACCTTATAGTTAGCAGACCAACACATAACTTGTGTTGACACCAGGTATTAAATCCCCAACTGCCATCAAAATGATTCCAACTCATAAATCTTTATGGTAGCAGCCACCTTCATCTAGTAGGGTGTTGAAAGATGACACAGAATCTGGCTTTAAAACTTTGAATTGTCACACTAAATCCGGGCTCTTACCAGGTGTCAGAAGTGGATGTAAATAGGCAGTATAGAGAATGATCGAATTTTCTAGAATATATGAAAATTGGTGTTAGCTGAGCATTTACTTTCATGGTACATGTGTTATGACCTGCTCACACAGAGGTGATTAAGTTGCAAGAGGCATTTAGAACTCATTCACTATAGCAATGGGGGGGGGGGGAGGAATCAATGTTTAAATGAACCCACACAGTTAAAATCCATGCTGTTCAAAGGTCACCTATGTTTCATTCTCGGTTTTGAATGCATGGAAGATCAGTGCCCCTAAGTCTAGTATGAGACCCACTTCAATTCCCAGCTATGTCAAAGTGATGATTTAACCAATAGGCATCATTCTCTTATATCCGCTGCCTTCCCCAGTATCATCTATTTTATAACCTAACTCATTACCTTCAATTAATCTTCCTTGGTGATAGAGATATTACAGTTCTTGTATTAGCCTCTCCACTATCTTGTTAAGTCCTTTATAATATAGGCCATTTCATATTGATCTTTATATGCCCAATAGTATATCCATTTGATCATGCAAGTGGACACGTTTTGAAAGCTATTAAGCAATTAAAACAAAGGAAAATCCACTACAAGCAAGTCTGTTCTGACCCGTAGTGACCCTATTGGACAGTAGAACTTCCCCCTAGGATTTATGAGACTATCAATCTATACAGGAGTCTCATCTTTCTCCCAAGAAGTGGATGGTGGGTTTGAAGCAGCAAAGTGGTGATTAGCTGCCCAATGCTTATCTCTGTTATAGAAACCCTGAATAATAAATAATTAATGTGTGTTTCTAAGATGTCTTATTGGGGTATAAATATCTTTGATATCTTGATTAATTTCTTTCTTCCATTTATGTAAAATATGTCCTTTGGGGTGTATTTAACTGTTCTCTCCTCTTTAAGTGTATAGATGAGGTCTTAGGTGGTGAAGATTATGATCCAGACGATATCAACCAATGGACTGCAAGCATTGTGGAGCAATCCTTGACCCATTTGGTTAGGCTGGGAAAAGCTTACAAATATATTGGTAAGTATCGTTATCCTTCCTCACTGATTTATTCACCTCTCCCTTTGTGATCTTCTCTAAATTTAGAGCAAAGGGTCCCAAACCTATTTGGCCTACCACCCCCTTTGCAGAAATAATAACCAACGGTCAGCACCCCCAACCCCCGACAATTTGAAAAACTTTAGTACTATAGCCCGTAATCCAGGGTACAGTGTAAGTATGGGCTTTTGTGGCCCCGCCCCACTCTTTCCAGCATCCCCAGGGAGCAGTATTGCCCACTTTGGGGAACACAGGTTTAAGTAAAGCGTCTTAAACTGTGGGTTGCAGCCCCCTATGGCTCCACGTAGCTGAATGTGGTGATCTTGAAAATGTTGGCAATAGTAAGAGGTTTCTTCAGAACAAGCAATGGCCAAAGAGTAATTCAAAATCAAATGTATAATGAATCCCTGGTGTTTCTGGCTGTACTTGTCCATGTGGCAAATTTCTTAACAAAGGGGATCCCTAGTGGAAAGCATTTCAGAAGTCCTGCATTTTAGAGAACATATAGCGATGGTAGATATTTATATTGGTGGGCACTCAATAGAGTGTGAAGGACTTCTGGCTGGCTTACTGATCTTACAATATTATATGCGATGCTACTTAAACTGGAGAGACCTTTTACTACTCAAAGGCATTCTAAGCAACTGCCAGCCATCTGTTTGTCCTGGGTAGCAGCACCCTTTAAATTTCTATTATCTATTTTCTCTGAAACCCCCTCTGACTTACTGCTTTTTCAGTCATCCCTTGCCTCCTTACATGTAGGAATGTGAAGTTCCACTCCATAATTATTTTGAAAGTTGAAGATGTTTTTTTCATATTCTATATTGTGCCTGGGGTACAAGGCCCACAACTGGCACAGAAACTGACTGACACCATTCTCGGTGGTTATGGAAGTGGCTAAAAACCAGGCTGGCCCCATGGAAGTCAAAACTATGATTTTGGAGAATGAAAATGAGAGACTTTTTGGTTTATTTTTGGTTTTGGTTTTTCAGTCATTTTGCTGAATGTCTTGTTTTCGATTACTTGTACAGCTTTCAGGGCTCCAGACTCAGAAACTTAGATATTGCTTACCCCTTCACTTATTTGTGTGTGCTCTTAGTCTTGGGTTTGTTTTTAGTGACCTGTGCGATAGTGCAGAAGAGTGCGTACGGATTTCATACAGCCAGCTCCTGCTTTTGGGATACCACATCTGATGGTAAGAGACCTTGCCGTTGACTTCCAACAAAACCTAATGCTCATTTACCTCTTGTTAAATTCTGAAAAGCAGTGTATCAAGACACTTGCTTTGTACCAATAGACAAGTGTGCTTTCAGACACACATGAAGTGGAAAGATTGAAGCAGCTGAAGGAAGCATAGTCAAATCTACTGAAAACTGTGAATCTATGTTTTGGGGATTGTGAAATGTCACTGGTATTTACAAATTCTGTTTTTGTCTGTTTTCAGGAACCTGTACTGTAAGATGGGAGAATCGAACCATGAACTGTATCGCAACTGTTTTTGCCATTGCTATTGTCCTGTAATTGACTAAAAATGTTAGGACAAAGCTATTAACTTGAGTTTGCCAGTGTATTCTTTCTCAAAAGAGTAGTATAGTAGCTACTTATTAGTGCACTAGGTACAAAGTTTGCAGTATGCTTCAAAGCTATCAACAAACTGAGAGATCTAAGCAAGTAATAGCAGAGTATGTTGGCAGATTAATTCTATATAGAATTATTAAAGTAGGAAAGATTAAATGTTAGCTGAAATCAATGCATAAATATGGCATGATATAAAAATGTAATCTTATATTTACATCAGTTTTTCACTAACTGAATGTGCCTAAAGAAATGGGGGAATCCATTTAGAGAATAAAATTCCTCTCTCTAGAGAAGTTAACAGGAATAAATTAGATGATCACAAAGCTGCAAGGATGAATGTGGAGACCATATGAATTTGTTAACCCTTGAGGTTTTTTTGGTGGTTATTTTTTTTACTTCACCTCACTTAGTTTAACATAACAATTAGTGGAAGCGACTTGTCCTCCCCCCACCCCTGTCCATTACTATTACAGTAGCAACTATAATTAACTTAATTTTTTCTCAGAATTGTGCAATCAATGATTTTCTGAACATCAAATGATTGGATTTACATTTGAGTGTAAATTCAATCCAGTGACCTGAATTCCCTAGTTAAACAAAACACTGGTACGGTGTATGGCAAGAGTATATGATTCAGTCAACTGCTTTGCTGTTCATTCATTTCACATGGAACAAACATCGGTGAATACCTCTTCTGGACCTATTGCTCTTCTGGGCGTTCCAGCCATTAATATGCTGTTGAGATTCTTGGTGCAGTTTGGTGCCTGTTTAGTTGCAAAACTGTAGCACTTGTGTTGAGGAAATATAAAAAGAGCTTTTCAGAAGAGAAGAGAACGGTGAGTGTGGTTGCTCATGTAGAAGGAAGCAAAAAGAAAAGCATTTCTTATTGCCAGAGAATTATAGATGTAATTATTTCGGGAGGAGATAGGGAAGAAATGAAATACTCTTTATCCACAGGCAACATGATTATGGACATTTTAGATGCAATATCAAGGATTGCTCCTCACAAATTAAAAATCCATCAACTATGCAACTCTTGCTTGCAGGCCTCATTAGAAATTGAACTATCTTAGCAGTGAATTTCATCATTGCTTTAGTTACAAGCATCTGTAAATAATTTGAAGTATTTATTTTATGAGGTTCAGATTGAGGACAGTAAAGTATAAATTAAAAGTCTACTCCACTAGCAAATAACTCAGGGCTTATGAAATAGAAAATTCTTTTAAGGAATTAAAAGAGTTAAAAAAGGAGGATACATATAGCTGGCTACCAAATGCGAAGTCAATCTGCTATTTGACCTTGAAAACAAAGTCAATTCTGCACACCATTAATACATAGGACTAGAGTGAAATCATGATTCATTGGAATTTTTTGAGGGAAAGAAACAGCTTGGTATTAGTACTGACAATATTAAGGGAATATTATTTCAGGAATACTGTGTGCATGTTTGACGTTTTGCTGAATAACAAGTGTTCAACATTTAAGGAAGAATATTTAGAAAATACAAGGATTCGACTTAAGGAAGTGGTCCATAATTTTTGACAGGTCAAAAATTCTCATAGCCATTACCTTTATGCTACTTTATGCTGCTGGCTTTGGGGCCCTTGAAGATTTGAATAGTGACCAAAATGTCTGTGTTCTTAAGGCTCACTTTTAATGATTGTGATATAGTTCTCTTTTTTAATACATAAATGATTATTACTATTGAAGGCTGATTTTTTTAAGTCATTAAAACATACCTCGTGAACCTGCTGTCTCTTATGTTTCTAGTAGAAATATAATAAAGATTATCTGCTTGTGCTGTATTCTCATTTCTGAATTATCTTAGAGTGGTTATGGATATGCTTTCAGAAATTCTAAAGAGGAATGGGGATGATAAATTAACATGGGACCACATAAATTGTACATAAAATACACCTCCCAAATAGCACCAAAAAACCAGTGTTCATCATTGCAAAATTATTACTAATCGCTGCTAGTTTCTGCCTGTTGTGATCGTAACAAACAATTGCAACATGTTATTGGATTCTAATGATTATTTTTGGTAATGGATCCTGGTCTATTCTTCAACTTAAAATTGAGCTGTTACTATTTTTTTTTCTTTTAATTAAAGACTTTAAGCGTGTGAAATTAGGGTATTCAAATATAAATACCAACCAGCATTTTTTGTAAACCTGTAATTTTATCTTATTGGTAATATCTCATTACATTTTCTTACATATAAAGTACTCTTTGCTCTTCCCAAGTTGGGTGTTATCTAATTAGGAGTCACTAAATGTATTCTTTTTTTTAAATAAATCATTTCATTGGGGGCTCTTACAGCCTTTATAACAAGCCATACATCCATTGTATCTAGCACATTTATACATATGTTACCATCAACCTTTCAAAACATTTTCTTTCTACTTGAGCCCTTGCTATCAGCTCCTCCCCCCCCATGAACCCTTTGATGAATTATAAATTATTAATTTCATATCTTACACTGTCCGCTTTTTCCCTTCACTCATTTTTCTGTTGTCACTCTGCAGCGGGGGTAGGTAAACATCATCATTGCAATTGGTTCCTTTTTACTTCCCCCACCTTCCCCCTACCTTCATGGTATCGATACTCCCATGACTGTTCCTGAGGGGTTTATGTCCTGGATTACTTGTGTCGAGAGAACTCTTATCTGTACCAGTGTGCATGCTCTGGTCTAGCCGGATTTGTAAGGTCGAAATGGGGTTATAATAGTAGGGAAGCTTTAAAGAATATTGTGTGTTTCATCAGTGCTATACTGCACCCTGGCTGTCTCATCCCTTCCTTCTGATCCTTCTGTGAGGGGATGTCTAATTGTTTGCAGATGGGCTTTGGGTGTCCACTCTGGCCTCTCTTGTTTACAGTGATATGTTTGTTTTGGGTAGTCTGATGCCTGATATCTGATCCTGTCAACACCTCATGATCACACGCTGCTGTGCTTCTTCCATGTGGGCTTTGTTGCTTCCCAGCTAGATGGTCACTTGTTTATCTTCAAGCCTTTAAGACCCCAGACACTGTATCTTTTAATAGCTGGTCACCATCATCTTTCTTTGCCACATTTGCTTATGCACCCATTTTCCCTTCAGCGATAGTGTCGGGAAAAGGTGAGCATCACAGAATTGCAGGCCACTAGAACAAAGTGTTCTTTCCTTGAGGGAGTTCTTGTGTAGAGGCCCAATATCTATCAGATACCTTAATACTTAACATATTCATATATGTACATAGACCTATGTCCCTGTCATTATATAAAATATATTTACATATGTATGTGTCCTGTGTCTATACCTCTATAAATGCCCTTCGTCTCCTAGTTCTTTCCTCTATTTCCTTTTACTTTCCTCCTATTCCACTCTCATGTTAGACCTTTATTCTGATCTCAGTAATTCTTCTTAGCGACATTGCACTTGATCCAATCCCACCAGTCATTCTGTGTCCTCATCGCCATAGATTTTAGATCACTTCTTATTCCCTTGTCTCTGGGTTTGTTGGCTCCCCCCTTCTTTCTCCCACTTCCCCCTCTCCCATACCACCTCCATGTTGTTTTTGCTTCAGGATTGTTTATCCTGCCTATCCTATATAGATAGACATGAAAGAAAGTGGGAGAGAGACTGTAAATAATTCAGTCTGTTGACACTTACGAATGTTTTCTGATTGAGTCTGATGAGGTGCCAAGCCCTTCCACCGAAGTCTATTTTTGCGACTCCCCGAGGACGTCATTGTTTTGCTTCCTTTGCTGTCTGTTGTGCTCCCTCTGTGTTTCGCCCTGGTGGCAGGGGCGGGGAGTGGGGTGGGGGGAGCGTTGCAGGTGAGACCAGAACGAAAAGTATTTTCATCACCAATATTCATCATTACTTTTTTTTCTTGTTTCTTTTTCTCTTATTGTTCACAGATAGACAAATAACAGCTGCAAATTGACATTTTTCAAGTGTACAGTTATATCAAATCACTCATGCAACCTCCATCACATTAAAAATTTTACCTTAAGATGTTTGGCTTATATTTTCACACCTTAAGATTGAAATTCTTTTTAAAAAAAGAGAAAATTGATGATTCTTTCGAGAAGAAAAACTAAGTTTATCCCATAGCAGACGCCAAAGTAAAGTTGGAAAGATGAATTTAAAACGTTACCCAACATCCTAGAATCTATACAACAGGAAATGTCTTAATAATCTAGAAAGTGATTCTGTATTTGTGACTTAAGAGATTTATAGTTCCCATGTCTATAGTCTAAAATTGGTTAATGAAATACCCTTAATAGGAATCTTAAATATTTGGCCCTTATTAGATTTAGAGGGCCATCAATACTAGGATCCCTGGTGGCATTGTGGTTATGTGTTGGGCTGCTAACCCCAAGGTAAGTAGTTCAAGCCCACCAGGTGCTCCATTGGAGAAAGATGAAGCTTTCTACTCCTGTAAAGAGTTATGGTCTCAGAAACCCACAGGGGCAGTTCTCCTCTGGCATATAAGGTCACTATGAGTCAGCATTCACTCGATGGCAGTAGGTTTTGAGGATTTTTTTTAAGCTTCAGTGGCATAGATGTTTGTAGCCTACCCTATCAAGTTGCTACCTCACCCCCTTGGATATATTGACAATACAGAATTTTTGCATTATGGAGGGAATCTCTTCCCCAAATAGTTTTCTAGGATCCTAAAGAATCTAGGACTTTGTACAGCCACTTTTAACATCATTCTGATAGGGCAACCCATTTGGGATCCTTAAAAGATGCCATATGGGGAATTTTCTTAGCAGCTCCTGTTAACCAGATTCGAGGGATTATAAAACCATATATATTCAACATTCACTATGCTCTCATTCCAAATGTCTTTTTTCTTCAGCACTTTATCGTTTTTTATGCACACCTGTTTATAATTTGAGTGATTTCAATCTGGGTTATTCAGTCAACCACAGAAGAGGATAGAGGAACACTTGGGTGTTGCTAAGGATTAACCTGAGTTTTGTGGATGGCAGAACTGTCACCACAGCTGCTCTCTCCTGTCTCTCCCATCATGCAGACCAAGGGGGCTGTCAGCAACACCAGCAACAGTGTCCATAAGGGTGCCAGCAGTGATTGTGGCAAGCAAATGATGTACCAAGGCAGGGGCAGTTTGATGGGCTTGGTTTTAAACTGGCAGACAGCATTTGATAATTGTAAAAGACCAGATGAACAACCTGTACATGAATGTTTATAGAAACACAGTAGTCAAAAAAAAAAAAACAGTTCGGATGCTCTTCAATGGGTGAGCACTATAGGGAACCGCAGTACATAAATAGGATATTACTCAGCCAAAAGAGGACTTAACTATTGATACAGGTAATGGCTGGCATAAATCATCAGGGAATTTTTTCTGAGTGAAAGCCAATCTTAAAAGGTTGCATACTATATGATTCCATCTAAGTAATAGTTTTGAAATGGAGAACAGACTTTTAACATATGGAGAACACATCAGGGATCCTTAGAGGATGATGAGACTTCATGTTTTGGGGCGTTTGATGTGGAGAAAATAATCCCTGGGGGACCCCATACATGACAATATAGAGTGACAGGCGAAAAAGGAAGACCTTCCACAAGGTGGATTATCACAATGGCTGCAACAATAGGCTCAAGCACAAGGACTAGAGAGTGTTTTGATGTATTTTGCACAGTATTGCTAAGATTCAGGGCTGACTTCATGGCTAATAACAGCAGGATGATTAAGGGGTTAAAGATGATGGGGAAGAGGGGTACATGATGAAGGTGGATACAGTTATGAAATGTTAGTAGGATTTTTTGCATGTGTGAACTGTTCAGGATCTTGCTTTTGAATATATAAACCTACACATGATAAAATTGTATAGAACTGAATACACGTACAAAAAAGGACATGTAAAATTAGAGAATTCAGGAATAAGACACATGGACTTTACCAGTTTCGATAGCCAGGTTTACCAGTGGTAATAATTGTATGAAGTGTACCTAAGACCTGTCTGTATTATATCCTAAAACTGTGTAGCAAAAAACAAAACTCATTGCTATTGAGTCGATTCCAAATCTTGGTGACCCTATAGAGCAGAGTAAAACTGTCTTTTGTGTGGCACCAGCCCCCAAAATCGAGTGGTTCCAAGGGTCGTTTCTGTAATTGAGGAGTAAAATTAAAGAGACATCAGACAAGATAAAGCATGCAACTGCTCACCTCTCAGACAGCCATGATCACAGCAGCCAGAGTGGCACAGAGAATGAATATATTTTCAAACAAGGTTTATATACACTCAGGGGGTGAGAAAGCCCCCCTAATTACAGGTAACCACAGGCATAACAGGAAGGGGTTGTACAATAGGCACACGTGCAACAGGAGGGGAATGAGCTAGGGGCGTACACGTAATAGGAAGGGGAGGCACTAGGAGCATACAAGTGACAAGATGGACGGGCCCTAGAGTCAAGATGTCAGCCCTAGGGTCAAGATGTCAGCCTAACCTTAGTCCTCCCTGACTAGGCTTGACTAGTCTTTGGGCTCTCCTTCAGGAGAACAATCATTATCCTTATCAGAAGGGAGTGGGACCTACTTAGGGTGGGACAGACTATAGAGTCTGATTGATCTAGATGGCTGAAAACCCTCAGGGAGATAACCTTTAAGCAGTTTACCTCAAAGTGTATAGTCATTGATCATGTGTTAGCAAGCAGCACCTTAGGCTTGGCATATTTTATGGTGAGACAACTTGGGGAATAGCTTTCTGTTTCCCACAGTCTTTGAGTTTCTGAGACTGTAAATATTTACAGAAGTAAAAAAGCCTTATCTGTCACCCATGGAGTGGCTGGTGGTTTTAAACTACCAACCTAGCAGTTAGCAGCCCAACATATAACCCACTACACCTTCAGGGAGTATCTACAACTGCAGATGAACCTATGATTATATCAATAATATTTTCAATTAAAATTAAATATGTGCCATGTTAATAAGAAAAACTGTTCAGGGGAGAAGATCTGTGGGAACTCTGTATTTTTGAACTTTTTATAAATCCGAAACTGCTCTAAAAATATATATTAATATCATACAGGAAAATGCAGAAAACATTAAATATTAGAAAACTTTAAAATGCATCAAAAGGGAGACCAAATAAATGATAAGATGTTGCATTTTAGCATAAATTGTAACATCTTTTCTATATTCTTTTTTATTGAGATTTTTCGGTTACTTTGTTATTGTTTTTGTTAGGGGTTTTTTCTATGTGGGTTAGAGTTCTCTAGAGAAACAAGACCAGGACACTTATGATTAGATAGATAGATAGATAGATAGATAGATAGATAGATAGATAGATAGATAGACAGATAGCACATAAGAAATAAGCAGCTAATTTGTCTATAGAGCAGTACAAATGGCTCAGTGCAACTCACTTCCATGAGACAGCTAATTAACTGGCAGTCCTTCAATTCTTGAGGGCCGAGGGCGCTGGGTGCAAGTCAAGGAAACAGACAGCTGAGTCCTCTGTAGAGCAATTCATGCAATCTGTCCATAGGTAGAACCCAGCAAGGCAAGTTACCAACAGTCAGCCAGATGACAGGTTCCAACAGTCCCCAGCTCAAGCGATGTATACACCATTAGCATGGCGAAGCAGGTCTTGAAGGAACCTCAAACTACAGAGACACAGTCCATGGGATGGGTGTCCCAGAGGTAGTTGCTGTACTTGCGAGTTCAGGCAGAGAACCAGCTAAGGCAGCCACAAACTGGTCCGATCATCAAAGAGAAAGAGACCAGAAAGGTGAGACTTGCCGAGCCATTTATCTCTCCGCCCTTTGATTAAACTACTTTTCAATTAATCCCACATGTGTTTATTGACCAGGTTGGCACAATAAACCTACCTATCAGAATCCACCCCTTGTCAACCTGGCAGTTGTATACAATTCTTTAGCCATATATGATTTCCAGAATGAAATCAAACTTATACTTAACATCAAACATCTATCATACATATAAATGAAAACACAGCCTAATTGTATCTGATACATCATACATGAACATAGAAAAGATATTCAATAAGCACATGTAAAGAAAATAAACTGACAATCACAAACTTTTGCAGTTGATCACGTGGCCATAACTGATAGGTAGAGCTACCTTCTACTACCCATTCGTATTACCTTTGCCCTTGGCAAACATCTCAGCTAGCTGTGGATTTTGCCTGGTGGGGCAACCCAGATCTTCATTCCCGAGGGGTCTGGGTCATAAGTCCTGTCAGGATTGGGTTGCTGTAACTTACCATTTACTTTAATCACAGGGCATGGTAGCTCTAAGAGTTGGTCTACGGGAACTCCTGGATTCCAGACATATTCTTCTTTACCTCCATTATGTAGCACCAGTCCAATTTCTCCTTGGTAATCAGAATCAATCACACCACTCAGTACAGTGACACCCTTCCTGACCAGTTGATCCAAAGGCATGAGAAGCTCAAAGTGGCCAGGGGGCATTCTCAGCTGCCAGTTCAGTGAGATCCATGCTGTGTTTCCAGGTGGGAGAGCTCCTTCCTTCGGGACCAGGACCTCCAGGCCTGAAGAGCATAGGGTTGCTGGGACAGGAAGCAAAAATGCTGCAAGTGGATCACTAGGAGTAATAGTGAGTGGTGCCACTCCAGCTTCCACCCCTTGGTTCCTGGACCCATGAATTCTGTCTATTGGAGACACAGCACCATATATTGGCCGCTGGTTTAGAGCGTATACAGCTTCCTGGAGAACATTGCCCCAGCCCTGCAAGTTGTTGCCACCTAGGTGGCACCGTAATTGTGTCTTTAGGAGCCCATTCCATCGTTCTATCAAGCCAGCAGCTACAGGATGATGAAGAATATGATACAACCAGTGGATCCCACGGGAATGGGCCCATTGCCACACTGTATTTGCTGTGAAGTGAGTTCCTTGATCTGAAGCAATGCTATGTGGGATGCCATGCCAGTGGATGAGGCATTCTGTGAGTCCACGAATGGTAGTTTTGGCAGAAGCATTGTGTGCATGGAAGGCAAATCCATATCCAGAGTAGATATCTATTCCAGTAAGAACAAAACGCTGTACCCTCCATGACGGAAGTGGTCCTATGTAATCAACTTGCCATCAAGTTGCTGGTTGATCTCCCTGAGGAATGGTCCCATATCTTGGACTTAATGTTGGCTTCTGCTGCTGGCAGATGAGTCACTCAGCAGTGGCAGTGGCCAAGTCAGCCTTGGTAAGTAGAAGTCCATGTTGCTGTGTGCATGCATAACACCCATCCCTGCCACCATGTCCACTTTGTTCATGTGCCCATTTGGGCAATGACAGGAGTGGTGGAGGAAAGAGAAGGACTAGTCACAGTGCGTGTCATCTTATCCACTTGATTGTTAAAGTCCTCCGCTTCAGAGGTAATCCTGTGGTGAGCGTTCACATGAGACACGATTATCTTTACTTTTTTGACCCATTCAGAGAGGTCTATCCACATACCTCTTCCTCACACCTTGTCATTAATTTTCCAATCATGTTCCTTCTAATTCCCTGAATATCCAGCCAAGCCATTAGCCACAGCCATGAATCTATATACAGTCTCAAATCTTGCCATTTTTCCTTGCAGACAAACTGAACGGCCAGGTGCACTGCTCGAAGTTCAGCCCACTGGGAGGATTTCCCTTCACTGTCCTTTAGGGAGATTCCAGAAAGGGGCTGTAGTGCTGCTGCTGTCCACTTACAAGTGGCACCTGCATATCATGCAGAGCCATCCATAAACCAAGCCTGGATTTTCTGTTCTTCAGTTAAATTATAAGTTACTCCACAGGTGGTCATAGGTGCAGACTGGGAGAAGTAAGGTAGTGTAACAGGAGTGGAGGTTGTGGGCATTTGAGCCACATCTTCATGCAACTTACTTATATCTTCAGGTCCTACTTTGACCCGATCTCGTATGTATACCTTCCATTTAACAATGGAATGCCGCTGCTCACATCCAACTTTACGACTCTGTGGGTTAGACAATACCCAGTTCATGATGGATAGTTTAGGCCTTATGGTGACTTGGTGGCCCATGGTGAGGCATTCAGTCTCCACCAAGACCCAGCAACAGGTCAACCGCTGCTTTTCAAAGGGGAGTATTTGTCTGCAGAGGATGGCAGGACTTTACTCCAAAATCCCAATGGGCTACGCTGTGATTCACCAATAGGAGTCTGCCAAACACTCCACACTTCATCTTTAGCTAGAACTGACACTTCTGGCACCATTGGGTCGGCTGGATCATATGGTCTCAGTGACAAAGCAACTTGCACGGCAGCCTAAACCTGTTGCAGTCTTTTCTTGTTCTGGGCCCCACTCAGAATTGGAGGCCTTTCATGTCACTTGATAAACAGGGTGAAGTAGAACACCCACGTAAGGGATATGGCACCTCCAAAATCTGAAGAGGCCCACTAGGCATTGTGCCTCCTGTTTAGTCGTTGGAGGGGAGGGGTAGATGCAATAGCTTATTCTTCACTTTAGTAGGAATGTCTTGGCATGCCCCACATCACTGGACTCCTAGAAATTTTATTGAGATGGAGGGTGTCTGAATTTTCGTTAGGTTTATTTCCCAACCTCTTGGATGCAGATGTTGTACCAATGAATCTAGAGTCTCTGATACATCCTCCTTAATGGGTCCAATCAGCATAATGTCATCTATACAATGTACTAGTATGACATTTTGTGGAATAGACCAGCAATCAAGCTCCCTTTGGACTAAATTATGGCACAGGGTGAAAGAGTCGATGCACCTCTGGGGAGACTGAAGAACAATTAATAGATAGATAGATAAATTAATTTTAGGAAAATCAGCTTTTTCTACACTCTGATATAATCTATATGCATAATACAATTAGCCTTTGTGGTGATGTAGGGAGTTCTGGTGGCTTAATGGGTTACACATTGAGCTGCTAACCCTAAGGCCAGTGGTTCAAATCTAACAGCCATTCTCAGGGAGGCTGAGACTTACAGCTTTAGAAAACCATGGGAGGCAATTCTGTCCTGTCCTTTAGGATCCTACTTTAGAGGTTCTGAAAAGATCGCATCACAGTGTGTGACATAAAAGGCCTGATTTGTGGCAGGCAGGGACTGCTTTTTCCACTACAACAGTGCACCTGCCCACACAGCCGTCACAGTGCACCAGTGTTTGACAAAAAGTAGCATGCTTCTCTTGCTCCATGTACCGTACTCACCTGACCTTGCTCCTCCGTGAAACTTCTTATTGTTTCCGCAAATGAAGAGAGACATGAAAGGACAGTGATTTGATGACATAGAAAAGGTGAAGAAAAAACGAGGGAGGTAGGTGCTAACAGCCATCTAAATAGGTGAGTTTGAAAAATGTTTCCAAAAATGGAATAGCAGATTTGACAAATGTATTAAGCGTAATGGAGAATACTTTGAAGGTGATAAGATTGTTTTTTAAAAAATTTTTAATATATAATTTACAAAGTTTCCATTTTTTGTGTGTGGGGTATCCCCTCATATTCCATCTACATTGATACACTTCTGGAGTCAGTACTTAAGAATTTATTCCTCCAAAGAATTCTGAACCATTTGATTTTCAAACATCAAATGACAGTTTTGACATTTTGAGGGTTTCAAATTGTGTTTCTTTTCAATAATTTTCAAGTTTGGGGAACAAAAAGAAGTAAAAAAAAAAGAGAGAGAAGTCCAAAAGGGCAAGATCAGGGATGTATGATGGATGAGGTAAGATTTTCGAATGAAATCCCCATAGGACCAGCCTACTGCCCTGGAAGAATCAACAGGTGTATTGTGATGATGGAACAAAGAAATTTATCAGCCCAGCTTTCTGCCCTTTGTCTCATGAATGTAGTTTTTAATCTTCTTAAATCTCCCTCCTAACAAACATTGTGATTTCCCTGTGTCCTTTAAGGGAATTTATCAAGGTTATCCCATTAGAATTCCAAAATGCAATCTGTCTTGAATTAAACTGGGCCAACACATCTGCTCAGCAGCCACTGTTTTGATTAGACCAGTTTGTATGAAGGCACTCTAGGGACTAAAGCAAGTGTATTACTGTAAACATATCTTCAACATGTTTAAGCACATTTTGTTGGGAATAAATATGTATGAACTGGGACTCTAGTAGAAATAATTGTTTACTTATCTTGATCTATATCAGTCTATATTTAATAATTTAAATGATTAATTTTCTTTTGGTTCTAATGGATTTTGTACATAGGCAATTGCAAATAATTTCCCTCATTTTCCATTATTTTCCTTTTTGTTCTTGAATTGACTAAATCTGTTAGACCCATTTTGAAGAGTAGTTGTAATAGTGAAATTACTTTTCACATAGTCCCCTGTAAATATGATATTTGCTGTGGATTTTTTCTAGATGATTTTTGTTGGGTTTCTTTTTACTATTCAATCTACTCATTGTATTTTAAATCTTTCTTGTTGTTGTTGTTCATGAGCAGCCTCAGCCGCTGCTGTTTGTATTGCTACAAACACACTATATAGCCAGGTATTCAGTAAAAGTTCACTGAATGCAAGAACAGATTCTCATCCTCTTTTTGTTTATTCAATGCACTATACCACAAGGGAAATTCAACAGTGTAGTTGAAATGCATCACTTCAGCATTTTTATAAACAGTTTTATTGGCACATGATCTATGTAACATAAAATTCAATAGTCCAGTCATATCAAGAAGAGTTGTACAATCATCACAACAACCAATTTTAGAACCTTTTCTTCTTTCCTCCACGCTTTGCAATTAGTTTGATATGTAAACTCATGGTCATCAAGTTGATTCCGATTCATAGGGTGGAACTGTCCCTATAAATGTCTGAGACTGTAACTCTTTACAGGAGTAGAAAGCCTCAGCTTTTCCTCAAGACGTGGATGATGGCTTCGTGCTGCTTTCCTTGCAGTTTGCAGATTAACATGTAACCACTATGCCACTATGTCACTTAGGTTTATTGAGCATCTTTGCTTCAGCTGTAAAAACAAAGGCATCTATCTGCTCCATCTACCCCACAAGTTTGAATTTCAGAACTCAATGAGATAATAGATGTGAAGTTGGTTCTCGCTGTTTTGTTTTTTTTGTAAACTAATTGTTTGTTAATGAATTTCAATTAGTAATGGCAATCAGCAGTTTGGGGGAGCGGGGAGCCTCTCTATGGAAGAAAGATGAGGTTTTCTTTTTTTTTTTAAAACATTTTATTAGGGGCTCATACAACTCATCACAATCCATACATATACATACATCAATTGTATAAAGCACATCCGTACATTCTTTGCCCTAATCATTTTCAAAGCATTTGCTCTGCACTTAAGCCCCCTGCATCAGGTCCTCTTCCCCCCCCCCCTCCCCGTTTCCCTCTCCCTCATGAGCCCTTGATAATTTATAGATTGTTATTTTGTCATATCTTGCCCTGTCCAGAGTCTCTATTCCTGTAAAAACTTTACCACCTCAGAAACCCACAGAGGCAGGTCTCCTCTATTCTATAAGGTCCCTATGATGGCAGTGAGGGTTTTTTGTCCCTTCCTTGAGAAACATCTTTTCTAAAATTTTAAATAATTTTGTATGCCATAAATTCTAAGAGGTTGTATTTCATTTTATTTTTTCCATGTTTAGTTCTTTATTAAAATTATCTCTGCTTTTCTTATTTTCTACTCTAAAACTTTTGATTGCCATCCCTTGGAATCCATTAAGTTTTTGATACCTACAATAAATTGGAATATTATGGTAAGTTTCATTTAACCAACACTTTATTACTGAGTATTATTTCTCAAGCCCTCATCCAGTACATGAGAAGAATATCTGATTTGCCATTTCCACAATATACACATGCTGCTTGCCATTTTTACCCAGCTTAGCTTCTCCCCTTACTAGTAGGCATAGAAATGTAGCACGGAGATTAGGATTCAGTTTCTCAGGCTTCTGTGCCTCAAAAGGAAGCTATTTTTAAATTACGAATTTCCAAGAAGTGTGAAGATTTTCTCCAATCTACGTCTCATCGCATACTAGCTAGCATAGGCTGTCTGCTGCACCAAACAATGCAAAACCTTAATGACTTGGTAAAATAAAAATGCATTGCTTTATTACTGTTCAGATTCTGGTGTCTTGATTCTATTTTCCCTCTCTAAGGAACAGGGGTAATTAGGGGTGGAGAGTGGCTACTTAAAGGGCCATGGCTGGCATTAAGATGAACATGGCTATCTTTTTATTTTAGAAAGTAAGGAAATGCTAAAAAATAAGAAAAAAAGAAAACAGTGAGGACATACCCCTTCCGGACCAGTGGTGAGAGTGGCGATACCTGGGGGGTGGAGGGAAGGTGGGGTAGAAAGGGGCAATAGATTACAAGAATCTACATATAACCTCCTCCCTGGGGGATGGACAACAGAACAGTGGGTGAAGGGAGATGTCGGACAGTGCAAGATATGACAAAATAATAATAATTTATAAATTATCAAGGATTCATGAGGGAGGGAGGAAGGGAGGGAGGCGCGGGGAGGGAGGGAGAAAATGAGGAGCTGATACTAAGGGCTCAAGTAGAAAGCAAATGTTTTGAGAATGATGATGGCAACAAATGTACAAATGTGCTTGACACAATGGATGGATGTATGGATTGTGATAAGAATTGTACGAGCCCCCAATAAAATGATTTTTAAAAAATTGTAATAAACGTTGTGGCTTGCTTATATCTCTGTGATCAAAATTAATGCCAGATATAATTAGTGTCATTCAGAGTTAATTTAGAGCCAGCAACATTCTCTGCAACAGAATGAGACACTGCCAGGCCCACACCCTCGTCATACAATGTTTGAGCCCACTTTTGCAATCTACCTTATTGAGGATCTTCCTCCTTTATATTAACCTTTACTTTACCAAGCATGACGTCTTTTGTCAGGGAGGGACATGTACTTCCTGATAGCATGTGTAAAGTATGTGAGACAAAGTCTCACCATCCTTGCTCGAAAGGAGATTCCTGGCTCTACTCCTTCCAAAACAATTTTTTTTGTGGTTTTTCTGATACTCCATGGTACATTCAATATTCTTTGCTAACACTATAATTAGATACCTTCAAGTAGGTTCTGACTAATAGTGAACCCGTGTACAAGAGGAGAGAACACAACCAGTTCCTGCAACATCTTCACAATTGTTCAACAATTGTTACGTTTGAACCCCTTGTTGTAGCCACCGGGTCAATCCATCTTGTGGATTGTCTTCCTCTTGAGTTGCTGACCCTCACCTTCACAAGCATAACATTCTTTTCCAAGAACAGGTCTCTCTGGATAACATTTCCAGAGTACCTGAGGCGAAGTCTCATCATCCTTGCTTCTAAGTACCATTCTGGTTGTACGTTGTTTTTTGTTTGTTTGTTTTTACCCATTTCATTGGACTCTTTCAGATATTATAACAATCCATAATGCAATTAGATCAAGCATAATTGTACAATTGCTGCCACCATCATTTTAAAATATCTTTGCATTCTTCTTGAATTGTTTGACATCAGCTCCTCTTTTTCCCTTTCCTCCACCACCCTACCCCCCAGGAAGCCTTATTATTATTTTATATTACTGTTATTATTTGCCATATTTTACACTATCCAATGTTATCTGTTCAACTACAATTCTGTTATTCGTTCCAGTCAAGTGGGGTTATACAGTCATCATTGCTATCATTCCCCACCCCCACTTCCTATACCCGTGGGGAATTATTACTTACATTACTATTTCTGAAGCGTTTATATATCTTGGATTTCATGTATTGAATGACCTTAATTATACAAATGAACATACACAGGTCTCACAAGATTAGTGAGGTAAAACTAAGACCATACTACTAAGTGGAGAAAATATTAAAGAAATAAAGGATATTTGTTTCTTCAGTGCTATACTACACCTTGAATTATATCATCCCTTCCGTGTGGCCCTTCTGTGAGAGACTGTCCTATTATCATACAGGTTTTGAGTCTCCACTTTGTCTATTTTCCTTCACATCAATTTTTTTATTTTTGAATTTCTGATATCTGTTCCCATCGACACCTCATGATCATGCATGCTGGTGTGCTTCTTCCATGTGGGTTTTATTTCTTCCCTGCTTGTTTACCTTCAAGCTTTTGAGACACCAGGCACTATATCTTATAATAGCCGGGCAGTACCAGCTTTCTTCACCACATTTGCTTATGCACCCATTCTGTCTTCAGCAACTGTTTCTGGAGGGTGAGTATCATATGATTCTGGCTGTAATTTTTAGAAGAACTTTTTTTATACTTTGGCAGAACATAATACTTTCAATGTTTTTGCCATCACCATAATTCAAATGCACTGATTCTTCTTTGGTTTTCCTTATTTAATGCCCAAATTTCATGTTTATGTGAGGTAGTTGAAAATGCCATGGCTTGATTCAGGCACACCTTAGTCTTCAAGTTTAGTCTTAGTCTACATGTTTGCTGTCTAATGCTATAACAACATCTTTTTCAATAGATTTGCCTAATACACTACACAATTTGATTCCCTAACTGCTGCTTTCATGAACATTGTGGTTATTAAGTCATTTTAAGTCAACTTGAAGATGTATAAAGTGTAGAGGTGGAATTCAACCTCTCAATAAGGTCACAGCCTCCTTGAGGGTGTGGCCTCCTTATGGTCATGGGAGTGGGGGTGACAGAACCTCCCTCTCTCTGTGCCCCTTCACCTTCCTGATTGCTGGGACTCTGACACTGACCCTGAGAGATGTTTTTCATGGTGCCCTGCCATATTTCCACTGACCTTGAACCCATGTCTACACACACCAGCCTGTGATCTTCCTGCATTCTACATTATTATTATTGCATGTAGCAACATGAGCCTGAGGGGAAAATCATGGACTAGTAATTTAACTTAGGAACTTGAGTTGCACTGGCTGGGATGGCTTCATTATATATAATTACTCCTTGATATCAAACTCTGTTTTATGTATAGATGAGTGTCAGTGGATTTTTTTCTCTAGAAAACCTGGCGTAATATATTACAGTACCAGCTGAGTTGGGTGCCAGAGAAAGAAATAATGATGGAGAGTAGAGGCTTGCATGACCTCTTCTTTATGACAATTGGGATTTTGAGTTTTCTTCTTTGGATAGCTATAGGTCAGATATGGTCACAAGCTTTACTTGAGTTTTTCTGGAAAGGGCATGGAAAGTGAAACTTTAGATTCTTAGATGCTGCCTTCAGTTATCCCTGGCAGAATGGAGCAAATGAATGTAATGGATGTTAAATTTCAGCTCAGGGGGTGAAAATGCCTCTTGAACTTTTCTCAGGCAAAAGCCATGGTGCTTAGTCAAAATGGCTGACAGAAGGCTTGGCCCTGGCCGGATGCTGCCAGAGCACTAAAGCCATATTGCATTTGAATGGGGTAGTTCAGACAAGAAAGGATTGAATTTGAGTGTTTTAAAAATTGTATTTAGGATCTGGCTGTACTAGGATTATATTGATTTCTTCTACCCACTGTTATTGGTATTATGTGTGACAGAAATGATTATTGGGAAATATGATTAGAGAGAGTTTGTAAGGCCCAATGCCTTCAGTCATTAGGTTAAATCTGTTAAATGGGATTAGGAATTGCCTGAAATGAATGCTTAGAAAAGGTAAATCTCACCTATTGCCTTGAGTGCTCAGGACCTTTTCCACTAGAGCTGTTGGCAGACTAAAGATGGGAATGTGGCTACTTTGGATTTTTTAAGTGTGAGCAAATAGTTTACACCTAATCGGGGGAAGTCTAGAACCACGAGGGAATACTCCCCTCTAAGACTGAACCTTAAAGGGTGAATGAGGGCTGCCAGAAATGCTCCTAGGTGACCACCTGGATCCCCTTATTGAGTGGCAGTGGTACAAATGCAGTAATGGAGAGGCTGATTGAGTATGGTCACGGAAACCCATCGATCTGGTTTACAGTGTCCAGAGGAAATATGAAAATGGGCTGGCTGGTCTGAAATTAACAGTATTGTCTGGAACCTGGGTCTATGGTATGACCTAGCCCGAGGGGGCTAAGGTTGTTGAGAATTTACCTCAGACCTCTGGTAGGGTCAATGAGCCTGTGGCTCAGAGGCAAGCTGGCCAATGGCTCCATGAGTAGGAAGAGGAAGTGGGGCAGCTTAGACTGATTTGAATAGAATCCAACCTGATGATGATAATATGTTTGACCCTGTGAGCACATTGCTTTGACTTGATGGATGTTCTGTTCTGAATTGACTTTGCTTGTGGATGTAAACTCACAAGGTTCCTATTGAAATGAAGATTCTTTAAATTAAAGAACATGTTTTTCTCCTCAGAGCACTGAGTTAATAGGAATATCAAGTTTAGAAATAGAATATTCAAAATGGAGGAAGATAAAGGCATGGAGTGACTGGCTTATAAACTTTCATAGGTGGAGTAATTTGTATAGGATTATAGGATTAAGGTATAGGTGTTCATAGCTGTTATTGTGAAGCATAGAACATTTCTGTTTTATTCACTAATAGCTTGTAAAGTTTAAGTAGGGCTGGTGTATTTTCACTTGTATGAATTTCAGTTTTATCCTTTTAGGCACAAACATGATCTTATTATTAACATTGTTATTGTTATAGCTTGTGTATAGCTAAGGAGTTGTGTCAAGGTGTCATGACTATGGCAGCTAAATAATTTTATGTCAACTTGAAGATGTATGAAAGTGTAGGGGTATAATTCAACCTGTCAGGCCACAGCCTGATGATGCATCCTTGGGGGTGCAGCCTTATAATGGGATGAAGGGGACTGTGAACCTGCTTCCCTCTCTACTCTTTTATCTTCTGGCTTTCTGGGATTCTGACACTGACCCTGAGCGCTGCCTCTCATGGTACCTTACCATGCTTCCACAGACTTTGGATCCACAGGACTTTGAACCCACCAGCCTCTGATCTTCCTACATTTTTCATCTTTGCATATAGCCACATGAGTCTATGGAGGAACTTACAAACTAGCATTGGACTTATGAACTTGACTTGGACTGGCCTGGAATGGCTTCTGCATATCTAATTACTTCTTGATATTAAGCTCTTTCTTATACATAGTGTCTCTTAGGAATGTCACTGGATTTGTTTCTCTAGACAAACACAGACCTAACACAGTCATTGATTGTGAATCAAAGTAAAATGAATTCCTTTATCCTTTTCTTCATTTATAATGGTGTTGCTTATTGGTATAGTTATGAAGGTTTTCGGTTTCATTATGTTGAGGTACAATCCACATTGAAGGATATATTCTGATTTTCATCAGTAAGTGCATCAAGCCCTCTTGGTTTTCAACAAGCAAGTTTGTGCCATCTGTTTATTGCAGGTTGTTATTTTTTTTTCTCTTATCCTGATGCCTGTTCTTCATATATTTCAGCTTCTAGGATTATTTGCAGTGTAAAGATCAAACAAGTATGGTGAAAGGATACAACAAAAATGCACACTTTTCTCAATTCTAAATCACATGCTATACCTTTGATCGATTCCAACAATGCCTTCTTAGTCCATGTAGAGTTTTTACTTGAGTACAATTGAGTGTTCTGGAATTTCAGTTCTTCACAATGCTATCCATCATTTGTTATGGTCCAAAAAGTCTAATGCCTTTGCAGAGCAATGGAAGACAAGTAACATCTTTCTGATTGCCTACTTTCTGCCAAGTTCCACCTAACATCAGGAATAGCTATCATTCCATATCCTCTTCTAAATCCAGTTTAAATTTCTGACAGTTCCCTATGTACATGTGCAAGCATTTGTGAATTATCTTCATCAAAAATTTACTTTCATGTCATATTAATGATTTTGTTAGATAATTTTTGCTTTCTGTTTGGTCACCTTTCTTTTGAATGGGCAAAAATATGACTCTCTTACAATTGTTTGGCCAGGTAGCTGTCTTACACATTTATTTGTAGAGATGAGGGTGTACCTCCAATGCTGCACTCATTTGGTGAAAGCTTTCAATTGGTATTCTTTCCATTCTGGCAGCCTTGTTTTCACCAATACTTTCAGTAAAGCTTGTATTTTTTCCTTCAATGACATTGGGTCTTGATAATATTCTACATCTGAAATGATTAAACTTTGATTAATCCTTTTTCATACTGTGACTGATTTTGCTGCATCTTTCAATGTTTTGCCCTTAGAATCTTTTAATTTTGCAACTCAAAATTTTAATGTTTCTTCTATTCTTTTAAATTGAGAAATGCCTAGTGCATTCTTCCCTTTCTGTTTCTTAACTCCAGGTATTGACACAATTCCCTTATAATACTTTACCTAGCCTTCCCCAAATTTCTTTTTAAAGCTTTTATTCAGTTCTCATATAGTCAATAGAGAATTAATTCAGGCTCTCCAACCGTTTATTTTCAACATGTTGTCCTCAAATCTAGGAGACCTGGTAGTACAGAAGTCAAGGATTTAGGTGCTAGTTCAAAGTCTGTAGATTCCAACTCAACCAATGGATCCGTAGGAAAAAGACCTGTAAATATGCCACTGTAAATATCAGAGCTAAGAACACCCTATGGGTGCAGTTACAATCTGTCCCATGGGGCTACTACAACTTGAAAATTGCCCAAATAGCACCCACCACCAACAATCCCAAGTTTACCGTGGAAGTGTAAAAGAATGAGTGGAAGGTCCTGCAGTGTGAACCCTCCAGTGGCTTTATGGGAGAAAACATTTGGTCATCTTCTTCCAGAGAGATTGCAGCCTAAGAAACTGTATGGCATAGTAATTCTCTGTCCTCTGAGGATACTATGAGTCAAATCTATTAAAGGGTGCATGAGATAGTTAGGGGTTATTGTGCCAACCTGGAGGATAAACACATAGGGGGTTAATTGAAGGGCAGAGAGAAAAATGGCTCGGTGAGCCTCACCTTTCTAGTTCTCAGATCTCTTGCTCTCTGATGGTTGGACCAGGGTGTATCTGCCTTAGCCAGTTCCCTGCTTCAGCTGTCAAGGTTCACTTCCTGCAAGACATCCCCAAGGAGAAGCTGCATGGACCTACCCCGATGCAGCCCTGGGTGCTGGAGCAGCCGTTTGGAGACCTCTGCCAGTGCTGACATGCTCACTGATTTGACTTTCTTCCTGCAGTGTTTTGTGAAATTGAGGACTATGTAGATTGGTGTCGGACATATGAGCTAATGTTGGACTTATGGACTTGGACAGCACTAGGTTGGGATGTTTTCTTAATGTACACTTACCCTTTATATAAAACTCTCTCTTATAAACATATTAGTTTCTGTGGATTTGTTTCTCTAATCTTCCCAGACTAACACAGTGCCTAACAACACAATATATATACATTTATTGTATTAGTCTGGGTAGACTAGAGAAACAAATTCATAAACACACACGTGTGTATAAGAAAGAGCTTTATATAAAAGAGCATTTGAACATTGAGAAAACATCCCAGCCCAGTTCAGAGCAAATCCATAAGTCCAATATTAGCCCATATGTCCAATACCAATCTATAAAGTTCTCTTCAGTCTCATGAAACACATGCAATGATGCCAAATGCAGGATGATCCCAGGCCAGTGGGTGGGAAGTCTTGTGAATCCAGTGGCGTCATCCAGCATCTCAGCACCGGCATGGGTCTCCACATGGCTTCTGCAGCTACAAGGTCTGCGTTAGGGTAGGTCCATGTGACTTCTCTGCAGGGATGTCTTGCAGGAAGTGAGCAAAGAGAGTCTCTCCCACCTCTAGGGAGGAAATACGGGAATTCCCAGAATTCTCAGGGGAAGGCCATGCCCACATGGAGGCCTCACTGACTATAAAATAATTGACAGGCTAAACTGCACCCCTTCACTCAGAATCCTCTCAAATTGACAGCAGATTATATAACACATCTATATATATATCTATATATATATCTATAGATATATAGATATATATATATACCTTTGAGAAAGTCATATAACTTTAGAGCTGAAAGGGACTTGGAGATTGCAATTCAAAGCTCACAGTGATGACAAAAAAAGCTTTCTACCAACATATTTGGTAAATCTAGTCAGTGTAATCTTCCATTCAGCTGGCCTCCTTTGATGCTGAGCTCAGACAAGTGGAATAGCAATGTCAGGATTCTGGAAGAAAATCCTTGGGATTTCTTTATCCCAAAGAAACGCACAGATAAACACATGCTTATAGCTTATACAGCCTTTGAAAAATACTAACTACATATTCCTTTGCGATAGAAAATTCATCAAGGACTTATTTTCTCCTGCAGTTTACCTAGGTTGCCACCAGAGGACAGAAGGATGCTGTTGATTGGGTACTGCCGTTGAAACTTCAAAGTTTGTGCTTTTCTTGAGATCCAAATTCACAGCTTTCTGTTCAGTTCAACTTCCTCCCTATCCAAAGGATATAGTCATGTATCTCTAAATTTTTCCCAAAACAAATATCTTGGATGAATTTTTTAGGAGGTTGAGGGACTCTTGGAACTTCCTTTCTCTTTTTCCCTCCACCTTCCTGCCTGCTCGAACTATGCATGCCTCGAGTTGTCCCATGTGGATCACCCAACCATGACAGCTGTTCAGAGCCAGTCATGGATTCACATAACTGCACTCAATTGCCTGAAATTTCCCTGCTTCCCACATCACCTCTGGGCATTAGCTATGTGAGTCTGAAGAGGGTCCTGGCTAGCATTAGAACTATGGGCTTTCGTTGCACTAGGCTGGGGTGTCTTTTTAATGGGAAGATGCTTCTGGGTATAATGTACATTCTAATGTATAGCTGAGAATTGCAATTGTTTCTCTAGGCAACCTGGCCTAACATAGTGGGCATGAAGGCCATTGGCATAACCACCTAGTCCACAAAGGCAATATTGTACATCATATTTTGATGAGTAGCAACTGAAGTCTTTCAAGTGTGTAAGTGATTATATAAAGTGCAACCATCAAACTCTCCCAGTTGAGAGAAAGAAGTGTGGAGAAAATCAAAGATGCAAGGAAATAATTAGTTCCACAACGAATGAACCAACGGAACCCCCGCTTCCAGGACCCTGAGACTAGAAGAATTATGTGGCACTTGCCTACCATCGCTGACCTCTCTGAAAGGAATCACAGAATGAGGTTCTAACTGGAGTGGGGAGAATGTAGAACAAAACTCAAAATCATAAAAAAGATTGCAATTATTGATCTGATAAGGATGGGTGTAACCTCCAAGGCATTCTTCAAGCCTGACAATGCACTCATCCTCATAGCTCAGCTTTTAGACAAATGGTAGACCTCTAAGGTAAAAAATAGCATCAGGGAATTAAGCATTCATTAGGATAACCTACCATACAAGAGAAAAGGGGAAGAATTTACCCAAGGGCAAAGCTCAGAAGGCAGAGAAGGATAGAAAAGAAAGACAAGCAGTAATATTAAAACAGTGAGAAAGTGGAAAGAGTGTTGTTACGTTATGGGATTGCAGTAAATGTCACAAAAGAAAATGTGTATGAATTCTTAAATTGAAAACTAGTTTGGGAAGTTTCTCACCACTGGCAGAAATTTCCCTACATTTCTTGTGTGCAGATGTTTAAAAAGTTGTTTCATCGAAGGCAGGAGAAGCCACATGGAACTACCCTGATGCAGCCCTGAAAGCTGGAGAAGCCACGTGGAGAGTCCTGCCAGCGCTGAGATGTTTACAACACCACTGGATCCAAAGACTTTCTACATACTAGCCTGTGATCTTCCTGCACTCTCGGCATCATTGCATGTTTCATGAGTTTGAAAAGGACTTTATATATTGGTATCGGACATATGGGCTAATATCAGACTTATGGACTTGCTCTGGACTGGGTTGGGATGCTTTCTTCATGTATAATTACCCTTTATATAAAACTCTTATACACATGAGTTTTTATGGATTTGTTTCTCTAGTCCACCCAGGATAATATAACACAGATGTTTACTTGTGTTTTATTAACTATGCAAATACATTCGACTGAATGGGTCATAACAAATTATATTTAACATTGAGACGAATGGGAATTTCACAACACTTCATTGTATGCATGCAGAACTCGTACCAAGAGGTACTTGTTGGACTAGAACAAGGGTATATTGTGTGGTAAATCAGGAAAAGTGAACATAAATGTTGTATGCTTTTTCCATTTTTATAGCAGAATGTAGCATTTAGGTGACAGTACGGTTCTTTTATAACCGGTGATATGCAGATGACACAACCTTGCTAGCTGAAAGTGAAGGGGACTTGAAGCATGTACTGATGGAGATCAAAGAATGCAGGCTACAGTATGGCTCACAACTAACTCATTTTAAAGGGGAGAAAAACCCTCGCAGCATCACAGTAAACAAAGATGGAAGCTGTCAAGTATTTCATTTCACATAGATCCACCATCAACAACCAGGTAAACAGCTTCAAAAGGTGAAAGGGTGTATTGTGTTGAACAAATCTACTGCAAATGACCTCTTTAAAGAGTTTTGAAGCAAAATGAAAAAAAAAAAAAGCAAAAAAACACTGAGTACTAAGGCAAGCCTCACCCAAGCAATGGTATTTTCAATGGCCTTATATGCACGTGAAAGCTGGACAATGAATAAAGACCAAAGAACAGTTAATGTCTTTGAATCAGGTTGTTGGTAAAAAAACATTGAATGTACCATGGACTGTCAAAAGAGGAAAAAAAAATCTATCCTGCAAGAAGCACAGGTAGAATGAGTGAACTTTGGAAGTGAGGATGGTGAGACTTCATTTCATAGACTTTGAACATGTCATCCAGAGGGGCCAGTCCTGGAAAGGACATCATGGGTGAGAAAGTCAGTGAAAAGGAGGAAGAGCTTCAACGAGCTGGATTGACACAGTGGTGGAACCAACAGGTTCAAACATGGAAATTATTGTGTGGGTAGTCCAGGGCCGGTCAGAATTTATTTCTGTTGTCACTGAGTCATAATAGACTCGATGACACTAATCAACAACACAACTGCACAAGTATAACCTAAAGTGGGAAACGTGTTTTACTTCTCCTTTGAAACTTCAACCAAGACAATGAAGTCATTGGCCTGTATCCCTGAATCAGTGTTGTGAGGATGCCCAGGGCATGCACATAGAACTTGATACTCAGTTTTCACTTCATAATCCATACAATGTGTTATGTTTTGTCTGTAAGATACAGACATGCAAAGAATTTCAACCCCTCTGGGGCAGAGAATATCTTTGCTAACGCCCTTAGCCTTTTAAAGCAGGATTAATGACACAGAGAGGGTTCATTAATTTTAATAGTCATGAAAAGCTTTCATAGTTCTTCATGGGAATAACCTCCCAGGAACCTCATCACACTCTCCCACCCTCACACACATCATCAAGTATTCCAATTGCAAAAGCACAACATTGCAAAAGCAGGAGAATTACGAAAAGCCTTCATAGCCTTGAGATATAGCGTACTGTTTCATCTTTCTCTCAGTACCTGTTGCTAAATGCTAAAATAGAAATGCTGGGCTAGCAGCTGAGGGTTGGCGAGGAAGAAGGAAGTTCTCATAATGACAAGCACTTTTCCACTCATTTTCCCTATTTATAACAAGGGCAACCCAGAATTGATCTCATTTTGGTAATGGTCTTAAATGTTCAATTCGAGAATTCTAGAGAGACTTTTTTAAACCACAAGCAGAGTTGGTTGTATTTAGGCCACATAGATTAGAAATAGACACAGTTTTCAAGTTCTCGATAATTTCTCACACTTTGGTGTACAGAATTGAAATCCTGATCACAGGGCCTGACATATAGTAATTGCACCATAAATATTTGTTGAATGAAAGAACAGTTATCTGGGTTTCAGTAAGATCTGACTGGATCTAGATTTCCCTTCCCAGAATATATGAGAGAGGAGGCATTCCCTCAGTAGGAGATCCTCAGCACAAGTACTCTGCAAGATCCTGCAGAGCAAAGGTATAGGTAGTAGTACCACATGAAACAACTGTGTCCCTAGCAGTTCATCCCAGCCTCCTAAATACTCCCTTTCAGCATAAAAATTGGTGAATAGGATTTAAAAGATTCAATGCTATATGTAATCAAAATAAAATGAATATGTGGATTCATCCTTCAATGAATTACCTTCAATGCATACAAAGGTTTAAGAAAACTGGGATAGTAAGTGATCAACCTGAGCCTTCCTTTTCCTCCCCTTCCTCTCCCCCCCAATGTTCTCCTCTATTCTCCTTTTCCCTTCACTTTCTTTCAATCTGATTTCTTCCCTCCCCCTGCTCTCTTCTTTGTCTTTCTCATTACCAACGATCAGGAGTTGTAAATGTCTGTGTCATCAGAGAGCAGAGCAAATCAAGCTGGGTCAAGTTCCCAGAAATAGAGCAGTTCTTATGGGGGAAAATCTCTTCTGGTCACACTCACAAGAAACTCTCGTGGTTCAAAACAAACAACCACTGCCAAGGAGAAAGATGAGACTGTTTGCTTGCAGTAAGATTTATAGCCTTGGAAGCCCTGGAAGAGGCAGAATCCACTCAATGACAGGGAGGGTTTTCTTTTGGGTTTTATGTGCCAGAATCCAATGGATTGTAGTGGACTTGCTTTAGATTTACACAACACTAACAGTGATTCAGAGACTGTTTCATGAAGCCATGGCTAAACAGAAAATCCTCTTAGATGTGAATACAGTATGCACATAGTAAACTGAGGATTTTACTTTTTATAATGCCAAATTCAAGGAGCTCTGGCAGTGCAGTGGATTAAATACTGGACTGCTAACCAAAAGGTCAGTAGTTCAAATCCACCATCCCTTCTTCAGGAGAAATACGAGGCTATCTACTCTTGTAAAGATTTACAGTATAGGGAGCAATTATTCTCTGTCCAATAATATTGCTATGAATCTGAATCAGTTCATTAGCAGAGGGTTTAGTTTGGGCTTGGGCTAATGTCAGTTTCAACATGATCATTAGCATGATGATAATTAACCTTTAGCCAGACATGTAAAATTCATTGTTTGTGTGAATATTTCAGTAGGGCAAGAGTGAATGTTATTTAATACAAATGGGGATGTAACATATATGTTTTTCCTGACTCTTAATTTCAAATTCACAAATGCTGGCTCAAAGAGACCTTTACAGGCAGTAAACCAGTCTGCACTCCTTTCATAACACTGCCAGGAAGAACAGAGGAGCCAGTTACAGTTACAGCAGAAGATAATTTCTCTGCCACATTCTCTCTTTCCTCCATGCTTCTGGTACGGATGATGTCAGGGAACCTCCAGAATATCCTATTTACTGACTAAGACTTTCAGTGTGTTCTTTACCATCAGGAGAACCAGGTTCAAATCTTAGGTAGTTCTTTTCTTAGATAATTCTGTTTATGCTTCATATTCATTCTACTCTGACATTATATGCTTCTAAAATTCTTTTCATTCCTTCATTCAACAAAGTTTCATTGAATACCCACTATTTGCCAAGCACCAGGATAAAATAAATTCTGTAGATTACTTTTTCTCCAATTCAGTCTTACATTCTTTTTATCAGGAAGAATTTTGATATACAGGAGCCTGCTTAGATGTCAATCCTATCTCTACTATGTATTGAGTCACTGTCTGCATATAGTAATTCCTAATTCTTTGTAAATTTTCTTCAATATGACAATATTGAAAGCAAAATATGACACAAGGTAAGACAAAATAGAAATTGAAATCAATTTTGAAGCAGTATCATGGAAAGACAACCAAACCTGAGGTCAAGTGGCCTAGATTCAGTCTCAACTTCATAATCTTAGGCTACTTAACCATTTTGAGTCCCTGTGTCTATATCCTAAAAAATAGCCCAGAAATCCTTACATTACCATCCTCATGGCATTACCATGAAGGGAAAACTGAAATAATGTTTATGAAATAATCTAGAAACCATAACACTCCATAAAAATGTTAGCTATCATTGTCAAACTCTGAAATCCTTTGAGGGAAAAGATTGCATTATAGTTTCTTCTTCTCTTTTCTTCCAAGGTGGAGGGGATTTAGCTTATCAACTAGCATTATTTGGGTATCTGGCAGCAAAATGCACATTTTGTTTCCTCGTGAAAGAGACGAGTTAAAAATTTTCCTTGTTGAAAATGAAATGCACTCCTCGAGGGCCAGACTCGGAGTTGGAGATGCTCTGTTTACTGAGCGTTTCAGCCAAGGCTTCAGGTCCACAGAGGAAAACACCTATTGTGGTACTATTAGGAAAGAGGGAAAAAAAGAGATAGTTTCAGGTTTGAGGGTGAGACAGACATTAATAGGTTGGAGGTGGATGATTTCCCCATTCATACCAGGGCTCAGGGCAGCTTCTTTTCTGCTCCTTTGCTCCACCAATAAATGGCAGATGTACACAGGAGAGTGGCTTAGTCACATTTGTAGGGGCAACTAGATGATTCAAAGGATGGTCAATTGTCCTGCACAGTAACATCCAAGCAAATCTTATGGAAAGTTCTACCACAGAGAGAATGGTGAATTCATAAATCTGTGGGCTACTTCTCTTCAAGAGTCTTTTACCCTAAAGCTTCTTTGGATACTTGAAATCAGTAATAAATCTGTTTCATGTGCCATAATTACACCAAAAACTTGGTTTAGTTTCATCTCTCTAAATTTTAGCCTATAGTTTTGCTCCTGCTGATTTCAGCCTAGCAGCATGAACAGATTTTCAGGGCCCACTACAGACCTAGGGGAACTGCACCCACAGTTTGACAAAATCTCTGTGTGATTTTCATTCTCATTAATGTTTAAGAAGCACTTGTCTAAGAGAATGTATTTATAATGATTTCTTGAGTGTATTATGTGTTCTAGCAAGATGGTACACCCTCAAAATTCCATGATGGGTAAAGCTTTGGTCAACGTATTTTAGACAACAAATCTATAGCTAGTTTCTTAGTAATAGGAATTATATTGAATTGTGGTCACTTAGGGAGGAGCCAAATTCACTAATCTGGGGTAGGGGCCTGGAAATGTTTGGTTTTTTGAACTTCTTAGGTCAATTTAAAGGTGTTTTAAAGGCACCATGGTTGTGCTATGTGTTAAGAATTGGACTGCTAACCACAGGGTTGGTAGTTCAAACACACTAGCCATTCAGATAGAAAACAATGAGGCTATCAACCTCTATAAAAATGTACAGCCTACATAACCCTGAATCGGGTTACTATGAGTTAATGTAATGTAATCAACCTAATGACAATGGGTTTATTAAAGTGAGGGATATCTGGAGCCTGCTATTGAGTGTAAATTCAACTGCTATATAGCAATCTAATTATTTTAGTTTCTAGAATACACAAATCTAGTCATGTTTTGTAGCTACTGCTTTAGGCAGAACACTCTGGTTTTGGGACGTCTTACTTTGGATGTTGACTTGCAATTGTCTTGAACTCATTATCCCAGTTGGGACGGCCATATAAAGTCTTTTGTTTCAGGCCAGTGATCACATCTTTTTCCTCATCATGGTGCACGGCAAAGTGGTTAGCCTGCAGGAGAGGACATCAATTCATGAAAAGGAGACATGCTGTAAAAATATACACAGATGTAATTATATACCTCATAAACTAAGCTCTCATTATCCACTCTTAACAACAACAAACATTCAGAAAAAGTCATCATCATAAACAGCTGGAAGATAAACAAAGATGAACAAAGTAAACATGCTAAAAGTTTCTTAAAAAGCTCAACATAAATGAGGAACTGATTCCAGGAGCCCAAGCAGAAAGCAAGTGCCTTCAGAATGATGAGGGCAACAAATGTATAAGTGCGCTTTACACAATTGATGTATATGTGGATTGTGATAAGAGTTGTATAAGTCCCAATAAAATGATTTTTTAAAAGTTAGTATATAATCCAGAAATCTGAGACCTAGAAATATATTTTTAAATAGTAAAACAATTTTCAAACAAAATATTCATAACAGCCAAAAGGTAGAAAAAACCAGCATGTCCATTAAATAATAAACAATAGCTGGTATAGCCATATAATGGAATATTATTCATTTGCAGAAAATGAATGAGGTATTAATGCATACTACAACATAAGTATAAGCATTAAAAAACATTTTGAAAAGTGATAGAAATTAGTATCAAAGATGACATTTAAAAAAGTAAATCAGTGGTTTTCTACATGTAGGTGGTGTGGGGAAGTGGAAAGTTACTACTATTGGGTAGGGAGATTCTTTTTGGGGTGATGCAAATGTTCTGACATTGTGGTGATGGATCCATAGCTGTGGCAATACTAAAAAAACACACTAAGTGAATTGTACAGTATGAAAATTATATCTCAGTTAAGCTGTATTTGTTTTTTAAAGAATGCATCAACTGGGTCTTTCTCATGCAGTTTACAATCTAGAATAGGGGATTAGGGTGTGATGAGTGCCATCGAACAGGCAAATATACCTTAATCAGGACAAATAAATGAGGTGTAGTAGGAGGAAAGTTGTAAGGGAACATCATCTGAGCTGATCTTTGACGTGTGAGTAGGAGTTCCTAGGTGGTACAAATATTTAAAGTTCTCAAATACCAACATAAAAGTTGGTGGTTTCAGATGGATGTAATAACTGAAGGTCATTGGGCTGAACTCAACCATTAAAAGACAGAGACTAACAAAATGACCTATAAAACAAAGCCCATCTATCTTTTGTCTACAAGAGACACATCTCAAACTCACAGATAAAAATAGGCTGAGAATTACAGGCTTGGGAAAAATATACCAAGCAAACAGCAATTCAAAGAAAGCATGGATTGCAATCCTAATCTCTGACAAAATTTATCTGAAGGTGCAAGTCATAACAAGAGATAATACTCAAGGGATCAGTAGACCAAGAATGAGTGATCATAATAAATATATATGCACCGTAAGAGACCTACAAAATCCATCAATCAAATGCTCCAAAAGATGAAAAGAGAAACTACAGGCTCAGCAATCATAGTAGGTGACTTTAATACACAGTTCTCAGAGAAAGATAGATCACAGGGAAAGAAGCTTAACAATGAAGTCAAGAACTAACCTGTACAATTAGATGATGAGACCTAATAGACATTTTTAGAGCTCTTCACACAAAGGCAAAAAAACACACATTCTTTTCAAGCGCACATGGCAATACTCAAAGATAGACCACATGCTGGGGTGCAAGTCTAGCCTGAGTAAATTCAAACACTTACATATCACTCAAACTTCCCTCACAGACCACTATGCACTATCAACAAAAGGACAGCTAAAAAACAAGGGAAACTGATTGGAGGATGAATAATTCCCTATTGAAAAATGAATGGTTACTGTCCCAGATTAGAAATAAAATTAGGAAATATTTAGAAACCAATGAGAACAAGAATACAACATACCCAAACTTTTGGGACAAAACAAAAGCAGTTTTCAGAGGAAGCTTGATAGTGATTAATACACAGGTGAAAGAGGAATAGAGACTTATGACTGATACACAGTCACAAAGCATCCAGGAATTAGAGCAGAGTCAACAGAATAATCCTACTAAAAGCTAAAGAAATAATAAAAATCAAGGCAGAGATAGATAAATGAGTGGGAAAACAAGCAAACAATGTAAAAAATTTTTTAAATGCAACAAAAAGTTAATTCTTTGAAAGGATTAACAGAATCAATAGACTATTGACAACCTAAACCAAAGAAAGGAAGTAGCAAACATCAGTATACAGGATGAGGGATGAAACAGGGAAAATTACAACAGACTCTCTTGAGATCAAAAATTTAATTACACAGTACTATGAAGGCCTGTATTCCAATGAATTTAACAACTTGGAAGACATGGACAAATATTTGGATAAACAATCTCTCCCTAGATTATCCCATAAAGACATAAAGAACCTCAACAGATTCATAGCAATAGAAGAAACAGATAAGGTTATCAAGAGTCTACCAACTAAAACATCCCCTGTACCAGATGGCTTCACAGGGGAATTCTACCATGCATTCAGGGAAGAACTGACACCAATCCTACACAAATTCTTCCAAAGCATGCAAAAGAACATCAAACTCCCAAACTCTTTCTCTGAATCTATAACACTGATAACTAATGAGGGCAAGGATCCCATAAGAATTAAGAACTACAAACCAATATCTCTAAAGAACATCAATGCAAAAATCCTTAACAAAATATTGGTCAATGGAACACAAACCTATATAAAACTAATAATTCATCATGACCAAGTAGGATTTATTCCAGGGATTCAGGGATGGCTCAACGTCTGAATGTCCATCAACATTATTAACCACATTGACAAGAAAAAGAGTAAGAAGCACATGATAATATCAATAGAAGCAGAAAAAAAGCACTTGACAACATCCAACACCCATTTCTGTTTAAGACACTCAAGATGATAGGAATGGAAGAAATATTCCTCAATATAATACAAGCCAGATACGGAAAGCCAACAGGCAATGTAGTAGTTGATACAGAAAAGATGAAAACATTCCCACTGTAAAATGGGACCAGACAAAGATGCCCTTTCCTCCTCTTTTATTCAACATCGCATTGGAAGTCCTATCTAACAGCGTAAGGCAAAAGAAAGACATTGAATGAACCTATCTGGGGAAAGAAGAGATGAAACTCTAGTTAATCTCAAATGGTAGGATTTTATATATTGAAAACCCCAAAACTTTCACAAGAGGAGTGCTGGAAGTGATGTTCCTGATCATTTGCCATAAGGGAAATGCAAATTAAAACCACTATGAGGTACCACCTAACACCCTTAAAGATAGCCCAATTCAAAAAATTAGAAAGCAACAAGTACTGAAGGGAGTGTGGTGAGATAAGAAACTCTCATCCAGTGCTGGTATTCCTGTAGGTGTGTGCAGACACTATGGAAATCGATCTAACAATGCCTAAAACAAAGGGAAATGAAGCTATCAGGCTACCATATGATCCAGCAATTCTCCCTACTGGGCATATACCCAGAAGAAGTAAGAAAAAGACCAAGACCAGACATCTGCGCTCCAATGTTCATTGTGGTGTAGTTCACAATCACAAAGAATTAGAAATTATCTAAATTTCCATCAAATTAAAAAATAGGAAAATAATAATTTATAGTTTATCATAGATCCATGAAGGTGGGAGGGTGGGGGAGGGAGGGGGAAAAGAGGAGCTGATACCAAGGGCTCAAGCAGAAAGGAAATGTTTTGAAAATGAAGATGGCAACATATATACAAATGTGTTTGATACAATTGGTGTATGGATTGTTATAAGAGCTGTTGGAGCCCCCAATAAAATGATTTATTAATTAAAATTTTTCTGGTATATACTTACAATGGAGTACTCTGCAGCCCTACAAAGTAGTGATGAATGCACGATGCACATCATTTCATGGGAAGAGTTGGAGGAAATTATTCTATGCGAAGTTAGCCATGCACAAAGGACAAGTAAGACATGTGTCCAGTGAGGCAAACTCAAAAAGTACAATAGGCATAGAGGATAAGCTACTTAATGCATAAATCCTTGGTTGAGGTCCAGGCACTTTGGCAGGGACCAAACCCAACCCAAGGATGCAAATGGAATCCAACTGAAAAGGAAGTAAAAAGAAAGAGATAAAAAGGCGCGGGTGGTAGGGGAACAGTGCACTAATCCACCCACATGGAGGGTATTGATTATGTTTCCACAGGAAAAGGAGCAAACTAATAGAGAGGATGCAAACTAATTGAGGGAGGGAGGGAGGGAGGGAGGGAGGGAGAGAGAGAGAGAGAGAGAGAGAGAGAGAGAGAGAGAGAGAGAGAGAGAGAGAGAACCTCATCATCTCATCAAGACTCACCAAGTCCCTGGGGAAATCATTCCTGCTCAGAGCAGCCAATACACAGAAAGGACCACAGGGTTGGCCCCATCATGAGACACTAAGTCTCCTCACTGACCCATAGCATTGTAGAGGACAACACTGCGGAAAGTGTGTTCGGTATGTCCAGTACACAGTGGGGCAAAACTTGAAGGGAGTACAACAAGACAGCAAGGGGAGCAAAGTAATGAAGCCCCCCAGGAATTCTGAAAATAGACTTTGACTCAGGGGAAAGGGCTTAGCACCTCATTAATCCAATTGGCAAACATTTATAAGGGCCAGCAGAAAGACCTGGACCTATTTGTAAGATGCCTCAGTTTACACAACAGGTGCTTTTCATAAAAGTGGTTAAATATTTAATTAATTTATATCAGATGGAGGAGGTTTAGAACCATTATTTATTCTGCTTTAGCAATGTTACAGTCTTACAAAGCAAAACAATTATTTTTTTCAGTCAAAATAAGTTTACCTATTAAAATGTCTGGCTTTGTAAAAATAACAAAACTTTGAAAAGCCATATTCATTAAAAATGCTTTCCTGAGTACACTTTTATCAAGTGTTTTGCTTTACTTTTGAAACCACTCTCTCTCTGCTGCAGTAATTCTATGGCCATGCGTCCCTGAACCTACATATGCTCCAAGACTCACCAAACACCCAATGAGAACTTGGACTTCATAACTATGGCACACTCCTCCAGGAGTGTGGAGCCAAAGTCTGAGCGCACCCCACTGAGATGCTGGAAATGAATTAGGAAGAGATTCTCTTTTTCTTAGTTTTTTACTCAGGATGACTGTTTCGAGGCCAAGTCATTAATGTACCATTCTAGGAATTATTCATTTGTGTCTGGGTTTCTCAACCTTAGGACTTTTGACATGTAGACCTGAATCATCCTTGGGTGTGGGGACTGTCTTATGAATTGTAGCATGTTAACCGCATTCTTAGCATCTACCTAGTAGCATCCAACAGCATCCCTTTCCGAGTTGTATCGACCAAAAATGTCTCCAGACACTGCTAAGTGTTTCCTTACAAGAGTTCTATCACCCCTAGTTGAGCTTATGCTATTACAGTAATAGTTTCAAACATTTCTGAAAGCACATTCCATATACATATTCATATGTGTATATGTTCATATACATATTTAAGTACATGCACTTATATATGCTCCAAAAAGTTCTAGGAAATTTCCATCATTTTTCAATTCAATTTTTCTATGAAATTTTTGAGCCCCCTTATATATATTCGCATGTACACAATATACTGTCACCACCTATTATATATTGAATTGTGTCATCGCTCAAAATATGTGCTGTAAATTCTAACTTTCATGCAGCAACAATTGACTCAAACCTAATAATTGTGAAGATGACACAGGACCAGGCAGTGTTTCAGTCTCTTGTGCACAGGGTCCTTATGAATCCTACTTGATTTCATAGCACCTAACAACATCACCAACTATAGTTATAGTTATGCTAATGAATCAGGATTAGTGCAGGGCGTGTCTTGAATCAGGAAGGCACTGAAAAGCAAGTTAGGTAGTAAGATGGGGGAAGATACATGCCAAGTTCATGAAGATTGCCTAGGAGCATAAACTCAGAAGAGAAAAGGTCCTTTCTCAACAGTTGACAGAGAGAGAAAGCTTTACCCAAAGCCAACACCCTGAATTCAGACTTGTAGCCTCTTAAACTGTGTGACAATGGATGTGTGTTCGCTCAAGCCATCCACTTGTGGTATTTTTGCTAGAGCAGCGCAAGAAAGGTAAGAAAACCACAGTGCTGCTCTAACAGAGACATAAAATGTGAATGCAGTTTCGGAATTAGGTAATGAGTAGAGGCTGAGAGAGTTTTAAGGTGCCAAATAATAAAACCTTAGGTTGTCCTGAAGAGACGGTTGGTAGAATTATGGATGTCAAATAAGATTCTGATGAGCTCAGAGGGAAATGAGGAAAGCTATAGAGTTTCGATCATCTTATAGAATACACACGGCATGGGCATCAGAATGTTGCCAGAAATGTGAATGTTAAATATGTTTCTGTTGCAGTTTTAAAAGAAAATAATCAACATGTAATTAATTGGACAATGGGAGAAGGGTATTGCTTTTTCTGGAGTAACAAGTACTTTGTCTGAATTATGTTCAACTATGTGGTGGAAAGTAGAGCATAAAAGTGATGAATTTGGATATCTGGCTGATGAGTTACTAAACAAAATCTTAAAGGAGATGCAAGGTTTCACTTTGGTGTTCATGGTAAAATAAGAGGGAAAAGATCAACTTAAAATGAACTGTGCAAAATGGAAAAATAAACTTTAAAGATTTGGAAATTCTGTTGTACAAACTAAGGACATATGTCCTAGAATTTTTTGCAAGAATATGGCTGTACAATCTTGTTAAAGTGATTAAGCCCTGTAACTGAAGTATATAACTACCACAGCCGATAATCTATGGGGGGGACAATGAAAGAACAAAGGGAAAGAACTCCGCCTTTTGGAATTCTGCAGACAGGAAACGGGCCAAGTGAACTACATCTGCTGTCCTCTCTGCAGCAGTTTAGAGATCAGTGAAACTGTTCGAAGGGATTGGAAATGAAAGGCCTGCTTGGCTTCAACGGGAGGGACACACTCTCTTGGATCTCAAAAGGTGAGGCTACTTTCTTTTAGGCGTTTAAGAGTCAGAGCTTTGCGAACTCAATTACAGAGTGTGAGGCTGCTTTTAAGTTGTGTCAGAGTGGCAGGATCACTTCTCAAAGCTGAAGCAGTAGGGCTTCCAAGTCCAAAGGGTAGAAGAACAGGGACTGCTGGAGCTTGGCGCATAGGGTAGCTACTTAGATGGACTAGCCAAAGTCAAGGGAGCCAAGTACAGCAGAAGGAGTGGAGGAAGTTGAAGTAGAGATGTTGTCCCAGTGGGCATGGAAGTCAGAGTGTATGCCCAGGTCTAAGTAGCCTCTTAGTCAGAATCCAAAGGGCAAGGCCAACATCCAGAGTATAAAGGGTGAGGCCATTGTCATCTGGCCTGATAACAGAGGATTATTTTCAAGCCTTGAGTGCTGATGCAAGTTTTTCTTCTGAGATTTTAGTCTTACTGGGTTCCTGTTATTACTTCTTTCTCTCCAATTTCATCTGTGTGTGATGGAAATGTGTCTACCTTGTGTCTGTTTCATCACTGTTCAAGGGGACTTCAAAAAAGTTCATGGAAAAGTTCCATTATCTTTTAATTCCATTTTCAAGAACTTATTGAAGTCTCTTATATTTAGAAAAATGAAAACTTGCATTTTATATTTCAGAGATTGACGGATGAAGACACATTTTACCCCAATATGATCTTACTATTATTTGATTGAGATGCTTTGGAAGATGACATTTTGGACTTGGAGATGAATGAAGCCTTTGGGGATGATGTGATTAAGTAAACGTGTTTTGCATGTTGCAGGGGAAAGGAATTTTTCAGGACCAAAGAGTGGAATGGTATGGATTGAATTGTGTCTCCAAAATGTGAGTTGTAAATCACAGCTCTATTCTTGGGTTACAATCCCATTTGGAATGGATTTGCTTTGTTGTGTTAATGGCACAGCATTAGCATAGGTGTCTTCAGTCAAAGGAGATTTATTGTAAGATATAAAAGTTGAAGCAAGTAAGTGAGGAATCATTGGTGGCAGAAGACAGATGCCAAGCACATAATGATTGCCCAAGAGTAGAAGTTCAGAAGAAGCAAGGACCTTCCTGGAGAGGTGATACAGTGACAAAATCTTCTTCTTGAGCTTAAATAATCTGTATAAATACGAAGGATAATACCTGAAATGTAGCTTATATTTAATAACTATATTGTTCATTATTATTTACAGTACAAATTCATCTTGAGTACCTGGTAGGAGACCCCTGTTAGGCACGTTGTTCTAATAAAATCAAAGCCATAGTTTCAATTCCTGAGTCCCTCAATGACACAAATGATTAGACTTTTGATTACTATCTCAAATGTTGCTGTTTCAATCCACTTGAAGCTTCCTAGGAAGAATCTATGGGATCATCTGCTTCCGAAAAGGCACAGCCTTGAAAACCCTGCTGTGGTTTCTATGTGTTGGAATGAACCACAGAGCAACAACAGGCTCCTTAGCTTCCATCTGTTTCAGATACTAATTTTGACTCGAATCCCAACAGTACAGTCTACATATGGGGGGACAATGCATGAGTGCTGGATTACCCAAACTCATCAACTGTCCTCGGGGGAAAAAGACCAAAACAAAGCACACCAATAACCAAGGGAATGTTGGTTTGCTCTGGGCTCAGCAAGGAGTTAACACATAGGATCTTGTCCTCACCTGAGATTCATCCCACCCAGTGAGGTAGATGTTGTAACTAAGGAAGTCTGCATTGTTCCTTTCCTGCATCTGAGTCTCCAGTAGCTGCAGTAGATCTGCAAACCACTCAAAGGCATGCGTGTCCCGACACAGCCAGTAGAAGTAGATCTGAAAGAGGAATGGACCATGAAGCATATTTGATTTTGATAGGTATATAAACATTGACATATGGATTCCTCTCCTCCACCTCCACAACTTCTTTCTGCTGCTTCAATCAAAACGAGAGCCACTGCCATCAAGTCAATTCTGACTCATCGTTCCCCTATAGGACACCCAACTACTCCATAGGGTTTCAGAGTCTAAATCTCTATGGTATCTGACACCCTCTTCTTTCTCCTAAGGAATTGCTGGAGGGTTTGAACCACCAACCAGCCACTGCACTGGCAGGGCTCCATGAATGTTCTCTCTTTTCCACACAAGCATAGCAGTAAAGATATAGCTTGTATTGGAGATACATATCATAAAAAAACAAGCATGCAAAAAAAACCTCCAAACCACCATTAGTCCCATCCACTTTCCCTCTTGCTAGTCTACAATCCTTGGCTTCCTCTCAGAAAGGCAATGAGATCTAGGTGAATCATGGATGCCATGGGACTCCTTCTTTGTCTGCTACTGCCATTCAAGAATTCCTAGGGGGCGGGAGGAAATTGGTTCTGCCTTCTCTTCCTCCATATTAAAAAGAGTTAAAAGGGGAGAATGAAACCTCCAGGCATATTCAGTGTTCTTATGAGGGTTTACGGTTACAGTTATTAGAATGACTCAAGGTTTAATATAGATGTCCTTTATTAGATGATGAAATCAAATTTACACGTAAAAACAACAACAACAAATTCCCCTGGGAATTTAATTTATCCCAAGAAAATAAGAGATTCATGGAAGGAAAATTCTTCTGTCTACTTCCCCTCACAAATAATATTAGGGGGTGGAAATTGAATAATTCTCAATATCTAATATAACAATGGTAGAAAAAATATTCGTTATCTTCTCAGTGGAAAATATGAAAAGATGATAATGATCATTATGAAGCCTGTGATGGAACAGAAAATTGCTTATTATAATAAATTTTAAAAGCAAAGCATGAAATCCAGTAAAACACGAACTCAGTAATGACAACATTCTAGAAGTATGTAAGCACGTGGGAAAAATTCTGTGGGTCGCTATGAGTTGGAACTGACTTAATGGCATGTAACAACAAATATACAAAATAAGAATATTTGGCTGAAATTTTGAATCCTTTTTTCTTTTGAAATTTTTTTCTTCAAAATTTCTAATAATGCTATGAATATATTTTATTTTCACAGATATATCTGCTTATAGAGAAGCACATTGAACATATCAAATTACCCTTTTAGGAGTGCACTGAGTCTATGGAATTACTTCCTTCACTTTCCGAGTCTCTGCCAAACTACACCCTAAAGACTTCCTCAGGCCTACGGTGATGCTCCAGGCCCTCCATAAAAGGAAGAAACCTACCTTTTTGAGGCGTAGATTGATGGCATTGTTGCAATATTTGTACCAGACTGACTTGAGAATTGATGCAAAGGGGGTGACTCCAATGCCTGCTCCCACTAACATCACCACCTCATAGCTGAACACATCTTCACTGGCTGTCCCAAAAGGTCCATCTACTGCTATCCTGGAATGAAGTGGAGGAAGAGGTAATTGCAACGATATCTTCTTGTTCAGAACTGGTAGAGCTGAAATCACTACACGGGGGAATGTTAAACATACCAAATCATCCTGGAACAATGTGTCTATAGGGTGTTTCTATGATACAGCTTTGAATCAATCAACTTAGTGTAAGCATGGATTAGTAGTAAGAGAAACTTTTAGGTAACTAAACATTTGGTAACTCAGTCCAGGTATTATTTCTCTCTCTCTCTCTCTCTCTCTCTCTCTCTCTCTCTCTCTCTCTCTCTCTCTCTCTCTCTCTCTTTCCCCCTCTATTCTTCTTTCCCCTTTTTAACACATACACATACACAGACATACACTGGTATTTTCTGTCGGGGCACCTTACATTTGAAATTCCTACTTACTTTTCACAAAGAAGCAATAAATTCCTACATCATAATATGTTACAGATTATATTTCCTCATTTCTCATTTGTTTTTAATTGACTGACTCAACAATATTAGGTATATGTGGAGTAGGAGGCAAAGGAGAATTAATTAAAATATGAAATTTACCCTCAAAGAATTTATGCCAGTTTCACTTAAAAATATCTTAGATACACTATTATTTTGTTAGGAAAAGTTGATACACCTTTCCCTTGACAAGTATATTATTGAAGGAATTTGGGAGTATTCCTTAGTAATACTGGATTAAAATATTTTACATTTCATACAAATTATAAACTAGGGAAAACAATGCACAACATATAAAATGCAGAACACAGGGATGATATTTATTTTCTTAGAGCCGGTGTAGTTCATCAAAATCTTAAGTCATAGAACAGTAAGATATGCTGGAAAAGGTGATAGTGCCATTTCACCTAAACGTACGCCCCTATGAAATATGCATTTTGTACTCACTTAGGTAGTTTCCAGGCATCTTGAAACTCCTGTTTATCACAGCCACAAGCATTGAACAGTCCTTCGGTCCAGTCGCCAACAATTCGGATGTGGATGCTAAAGAAGTCTTCCTCAGGGGCGGACGTAAGTGTGAAGGGATGCCACTCCAGCCTGGATACTTTGGGGCATTTGACAAATATATATTGTCCCACCTCCATCTTGAACCCTTTCTTCCTCATCTGGAGCTCGATAGTTTTAAAAGGGTGCGTGACTACCTATGGAACAAAACATGTCCTTGGAAACTACACATTTCCCAAATATTTGTCTTTTCTGGGTTCATACATATCGGAAGGCTAAACTAAGATGTCATGCCCAGGTCTCTTTTTCAGGTAATATAACAGTCCCTCTAGCACATCTAGCGTTTACTTAGAACCGCCATCCACGGACGCCACTGCTCAGTGGATGACTGATAAAGGGGTACAGAGACTTGGTCTCATCTCCGCAACTTGGGGGAACTCTGAGGGGCCCTTCCAATACAGCACTCCTCACAGGAATAGCTAAGGTTGCAGTTCCAACCACATTGAGGGCCAGCATCTCTTTCTCCCCAATTATCAGTTCTGGAAATGCTTGCCAACATTTATTAAAATGATTTCTCACTCCTTTACTGCCTCCCTCCACCAGAGAAAGGCCCTATAAACACTAGGAACCTGCTTTCTCAATCTCTCTCTCTCTCTCTCTCTCTCTCTCTCTCTCTCTCTCTCTCTCTCTCTCTCTCTCTCTCTCTCTCCCCTCTCTAGGTTCGTTTCTTGAGATCATGACCCCAATAATTTTTCTGCATTAAATTTTTTGTCTCAGAATGAGCCTATTGAAGATTTTTTCCCTTTTCTTTTTAAGTAAAGTGCTCAAAAATAGAAAAATAATTATAATTTCCTGCTGAACTCTTTCCTCAGGCTTTAGGGGATAAGTGCAGGACTTAGCAGCTGGGCAGAAGGAGAACCCAAACAAAGCCTAACCATGTTGGTTTATCTTTGTCCTGAATCACATCTTGAATCTGTCTGATTCCTTGCTTTGGGTCTACATTTCTTCTTTCCTGGGGAGTATACCATCTCATTGATATTTATTGTCTCCATGGAATGAGTAGTCATAACAGCTTATTCACAATAGCACACAAAAAAGAGGAAAACATTCAAAAGGCCCATCAACTGGTGAATAACTATATAATTAAAAATAAGTTATATTCAAGAATTTTTATTGTAATATAGAAAATAATAATCTGTTCTCTGATAATTCCTAATATTCCCTAAAGAAATTTTATATGTCTAAATGGGGACAGATCTAAAGAAATCAAAGAAAACAACAACAACAAAATAATATAGGCAGTAAAAGAATTTGGGAATCTTTGTAATATAAACTTCCCATATCTCCAGAAATTATTATTTAAATATATACTTTATTAAAAAGCCATAATAAACTCCCATTTTTGCTCTAAACAAAGCAGTTGTAAAGCCTCAGTTTAAAACAAAAATGAAAATTTATGTTGACTATTATATTTACTGGAGTCCTTGTGGAACTCTAGAGTAACCATTGGACGGCCACGAGGTTGGCAGTTCAAACCTACCAACCACTTCATTGGAGACAGATGAGGTTATCTGATCCTGTACAGATTTGCAGCCTCAGAAACCCTATACACTGTAGCTAAGCCTTAAAATGTACTCCATGGACGTGGGCAGCATATATTATGCTTTTGTATCTTAGAAACAATTTTTACCCTATTACAAGTTTGTTACCATAATCACAAATAGGATTACCTAAATAAAAAGTACTGCTAGGTAATATGCTCACTGGAAAGCTTTTAGATAACACCTTATTTCTTATATTTGCTTATATGAGAAAATGATTATTTTCTTCACAGTAAAACAATTGTCTTGGGAATTTTTTTAAAGGAAATACTTTTCTGGGTTAGTCTTTTGTAGACTAGTCAGGGGGATTTTGCGGCAACTCATTTTGCTGATGTGTAAAATGTCTCTTAGAACACAATATAAATACCATAAAAAGAGAACTGTTGTGGCTTTCTACATTTCAAGACTTCCTATTCCAGTTGGGTAAACTACTGTGCCTCTCCATAGATGGCCAGAGAGAACTACCCTGCTGGACAGGAAAAATGTGTATGTGTTATAAAAAAAAATCCAGAATAAGATTTTGGTAACTATATTTTGAACTAAGGTGAATGGAATTAAATTGTCTTTGGCATAAATAATCCTCCCTGGTATTTCTTGAAACTATAAGAAGGAATTTCTATTTATGTTTATTTACTTGCACGCTTATTTATTCTGTGGTAAAAAGTGTGATAGCAGAGTAGATATAAACATTTGAAAATTGGCGTTCGGAGACCCAGTTTGAGATATAACTTAGTTACTAAGAAGCTTCAGATTTGGGGCACTTCAACTCTCAGGCACAGGAAAATGTCAAGGAAAAAGGATGTAGGAAATATTCTTAACTTCAACCAGGCATTCACTTGGTCCTCAAAGTTTTGCAAAATCTTAATATGTTAAGATTGAATCATCATCTTTTTGAACTCATTCTTTTTTTTGTCTACCCACCCACTCTTAACTAACCACATATTATCTCTATGCTTCTCCACTGCATACACACATGTACACATACCTTCATGCACACAAATGTACTTAAATTCTCTTTGAACAGAAAACCATAACTTCAAGTTTCCCTAGTTATAAGGTCTTAAATAACCAGTTGACTCTCAAGCAACGCCCTTGAAATAAACTTTAGGTCTGGCTCTGCTATATATTTAATTTAAAAAAATTGGTTCAAAAGACATGTAGTCAATGATATAGAACACTTGAGTCCATGTTTTAATTAGATACTGTTAGCAATTCCTACACCAATCCATACCTTGGTGATGACCACCTTCTGTTGAGATCGCCAAAACCGGACCAACCTCTCACAAAGATACAGGAACATGGGACCAACTATCCATTTCCAAGTCTGGAATCAGAGCAAAAATGAAAAAGTGTGGTAGGGTATGGCAGCTAATAAAGAAAATATTCCTAGAGACAAATAAATAAACAACCAATGAATCTACAGTATGTAGATTTGCTTCAATTTTTGAAATTAGATTTGCAAATTTCTTCTGCAATAGAACACATGACACATGGGCAGTAATCTTAAATTAAAGTAAAATTTTGAGCCTATAAAATTGAATTTTCTCCTCGGTCACATTGGGGAACTATATTTACAGTATGAAACTTTCCCAAGAGGAACTACCCACAAGGATGGGTTTTCCTTTCTGTGTTGAAATACAGTTGTTGCTATAACCCTACAACAGAACAAGGATGGTTTCAGAATAAACATTTCTAGAAAAGACGGAATTTCAGCAACACCATATTTTAATGCAATATTGCAAACGCTTTCTCTTGAAAGCTTAAACTCTTGAAAGGTTCAAAAATTTTGTGCAAGAATTTAGCTGTTTCTCCAACTGGTAAGTTCTCGAAACTTTGCAGTGCATTTGTTGAGAGGGAAAAAAAACAGAAAGATTTTCAGATTTATCAACATTTCCTTTTGCCAAATACACAGTATTTAAAAATGTTGTCAATATTTTGTAATATTTTAGCTATATAAAACCATATAGGACAAAAATTCATCTTGGTACTCAATCAATTAAGTTCATAATTTAATACCTAAAGAACCCAAAAGTTTTAGAAGCCAATAGAATGTTATTTTAAAAGTTGATTATTTCTCAGAACAGATTTAAAAAATTAAATCAGGACATGCCTTCCATAGTCTTACTATGATCTGTTCTATGTTCCCCCTCAGAAATTTACTGTAGAAAATTGGGAGAACCTAAATGTTTTACATCTCCAGGCAAAAATGAAGAACATTTGCCTCAGGACTTTTATGTTGCTGGCCTTCATTTTCATGTGGCAAGTTTTTTAAAGTCTCCCACTATCCATATATATCCTCCTGGAGACCACTATTGGGTCTCATTCAATGAAGCCAATGCTTGGACGTGGCCTCTAATAGTCTGAGAAACCCATACACTCCGTTGAAGGAGATGTCTGTTAAGGTATTCTGATTTCAGCTGTTATTGAAGAAATGTGTCTTCTTTCCCCCAGTCCATAGGAAGACTGAAAATAGTTTCTCTTTTCCTTTTTCTATTGATATAACACCAGCACTTAGTAGGATGGTTCATTAATGTGTGTGGTGGCTTTCCTTGATGGGCAACGATACTTAAAGCTTTCGAGTCCTCAGACACCATGCTGTATCTAGAAGAATACTCCTGTACTAGGAATTGTTGTTTTAAAGTGTCCTCGAGTCATTTCCAATTCATGGCAACCCTAAGTACATGAGTTGTGGTCATATAAATAGTTAAATGCTCAGCTGCTAATTGTTAGGTTGACTCATAGTAATCCTACAGGAAAAGAGTAGAACTATCCTTTGTGGGTTTCCCCAACTGTCAATCACTATGGTAGTAGAAAGCTTCATCTTTCTTCTGCAGAGCAGCTGGTGTTTTCCAGCTGCTGACCTTGTGGTTAGCATAACCCAGGGTGCAAGCAATAAATGATACTGCCTGCCGAGTGGAGATAAAAAGAATGCAGTATACTGGGTCTGCTTCTCACTTTACAGATCACAACAATTGAGTATACACCAAGAAAACCCCTTCAGAACTCTCCTCAGAAGAAGAATTCAACAAGCTTTCCCTTCATCATCACTGCGAGACTGCCATTTTTCTCTGTAGTGTCATGGATGATGGCTTAAACCTGGCTGTAGAGCTTCCTTTATAGCTCATAGACATGTCCTGATGAAGCTCAGTGGCAGCTCTAGGTGCCTCCTCATCAATTTCCTTCACAGTTCTGAACGCTGTATGAAAAGTCTTACTTTGGGGCATCTGAAGGTCCCTAGGTCCCTATAAATGAATGGAATCCCTACGAGTTTCACTGGAAATAATTAACTGATATTACCATTACACATGCAGAAGGAAATCAATGGACCCAAACTTGGCTTTTGAAAACACTGCATTTTCCAAGTGTTCTATTGGCACATTGATTACAGACAAAATGCAGATCTTCTTTGTCAATAAAGTAGAACAAAGAAAAAGAAAAGTTGATGCTTTTAATTTTTGAGCAGTTGTATAGTATTTGTAATGCGCTACTTGATGATATTGGGACATGTTTCTTAGAAACGGGTTGAAAATTTTCCATAATAACACTATAATAGCAACAGTACCAATGATACCTACCATGGGAGGGTTCCCAGAGAATTGCGGGACTGGGCATTCCTTTATTTTCCCCCAGTCTGAAATATTTCGATAACATATGTGTGGGTTGTGCTCTTTCAAACTCTCATTTGTCTGTCCACGTACAATTCGTCTGGAGAACAATGATAAATCCAAGGAAGAAATTAAGTTCTTTGTATTTGAAGGTTCTGGGCACATTTTAAATACTCTAATGGAGTAAGTGGAAGGACCCCTGATGGTGTACAGGGTTCCTCACTGGGCTATTAACTGAAGGTTAGCAGTTCAAACCCACAAGGTGAAAAGAGGAGATTCTCTGATCTTGTAAAGATTTATCTTTGGAAACCCAGTGGGGTAATTCTACTCTGTCTTACAGGGTTGCTAGGAGTCAAAATTGACTTGATGACAGTGAGATTTTTTTTTAGTTAATGTAGGTTGCTGGAGTGCTAGTGACATGACTGAGATATCAGTAATATGGGTTTAGCCGACATTTTGTTATCAGTTTGACTACTAACCTCAAGGTCAACATTTCAAACCCACTAGACATCATTGAGAAGTATACACCCATACACGTAGCACTAAGGCTTAGCATAAACCCTATGATGCTTAGTAGCCCTCAGATTTAGCAGACTTGCATTACTTGGGTACAAAAATTGTCTAGGTTAAGCCAAAAGTCAAAACCCACTTAATAATTAGCTTCAGGGGGAATATGAAGTGCTCATGGTATTGATGAGATGTCTCCTGAAGTGCCCAGAGCCCAGTTGCTCAATTCAATAAATATCAACTGAGCAACTATTAAGTTAGAAAGCACTAGTGTGTTTAGTGGGGAGTAGGAAATGGCAAAAAAAGTCAAAGAAGTCATGTCCCTGACCACAAAGAACATAAATGACAGTGTCTTCACAATAAATAATTAAAAAGGAGCACTGAAGTCTCTTTGTACATTTTGTTTTGGAGATCTACAATATATCACGGTATTTAGAATATTTTGTTAATGTTTTAATGCCAGATATTAATCATCCCTTTATATCCCTGAGGGAGTCCTGGCATTATTATGGGATAAGTATTGGGCTACTAAATGCAAGGTCAGAGTTCAAGCTCTGCTCCCATAAAGATTTATGGTCTCACAAGATCTATAGAGGGTCAATAAGTGCTTTAATGGACTCAGTGGAATGAACTGATCACTTATTATTTGCCAAGTCAACACAAAGCACTATATAAAAATTATCTCATCTAACCTTCATAATAAGCTTAAAAGGCAAGTATTACTAGTTGCATTTTACATATGGGAACATCAAAGTTTAGAGAAACAAAGACACTTGGAGGAGAATGATTTGGTGGAAAGATTCTGGATCAGAATCTTTAGTTCAAATTCACTTACTAGTTAGGTAGCCTTGGACAAGTTACTTAACCTTTTAAAATTAAAATTTTTAACCTGTTTCTTCTTTTATAAAATAAGTGTAACCCAAGATTTATCTTAGTAATTAAATGCATGATTTTTTTTAACGGCAGACACAAAAACCTACTCGCTGCCATTGAATTGATTCCAACTCACAGAAGCCTTATAGGACAGAGTGGAACTGCTCCTCAGGTTTCTGAATCTTTTTGAGATAAGACAGCATTAACTTTCTCTCATGGAGTGGCTGCTTGGTTCAAACTGTTGACCTTACAGTTAACAGTCCAACATGTAACCCACCAGGATTGATTGTCAAATCAAATTCAACAAATGATAGCTATTCAAGTTCGTAATGCTCAAGTTCACATGAAAAGGAAATGATCTCACTATTGCCTTCATTTCTCAATGTTAGGATGAGGAATTAAAAAACCTAGAAACTAATTCAAATTTAGACTTTACCTCCTTTGCCTACTCCAATGGACAATACTTTTCTGTGAAACTATTCAAACACAAAGTAATACTATTACTAAGCTAGAGAGGGGAAGACATTTTTTTTATTTTCTAGAATTTTCTGAAATAGCTGGGATCATGGGTAAATTCCACTTAAAACCCACTGTCATCAAGTCAACTCCAACTCAGAGTCACCCTAAAGGATAGACTATAGTTGCTCCCTAAGGTTTCTGAGATTGAAATCTTTCTAAGCGTAGGCAGCCTCACCCTTCTCCTAAAGCATAGCTTGTGAATTGAAACCACCAACTTTGCCGTTAGCAGTCAGTCCAATGCTTAACCCACAGTGCAACTAGGGCATCTTAAATCCCTTTTAAAGACACTCACTTGCCTTAAGGAATTCACAAGGTATTTGTCTATTTGGGTTTTTTAAATTATGTTTAGAAAGATTATCATCATTCTAAAAGAACCCGAATCAGCAAGCTGATCAAGAAAGCACACTGGTGCTTGCCTAATGTTGTCTCTCCCCACACTTCCCCTTTTCACCCCAGGTCATGGCCTCCTCTAGGGCAACTTGACTCGTGGCTATGAGAATTATTGAGCTCTGAGCAGCTACTTCCTCAACCCTTAGCCCACACCCAGTAGGGAACTTCCCCAGGCCTATTTCTGTCTGCGTGTGATCAATCAGCTAATATAAAACAATATAAAGCGTAACTTTATATTAAACAGGACTCCTATTAAGGCACTCTCTTACCCACACACCTGGGTGCTGTGTGTCCTATCAGAGCATTTATAGAAGCCTGCCTTAGACCCTTTGGACTCCAAACCTACCATGTCACTTACCAACTGGCTAATTGTCTACACAGTTTCCTTGTCTGTAAGGAACTTTGTGGCATAGTGGTTTGTAAGTTAGGCTGCTAACCACAAGGACCAAAGTACAAACCCACCATCAACAATGAACTGTCTGATCCTATAAATATTTACAGGCTTGGAAGTATTAAGGACAAAAGCAGTTCAACTGTGTCTGATGGGTCCCTTTGAGTCTGAATTGACTTGATGACAATGGTTTGGTTTTGGGGTTTCCTTGTCTGGAGGAGTCCTAGTAGCACAGTGGTTAAAAATATTCAGTTGCTAATTGAAAGGTTTGTAGTTCAAGCCCAACTGCTGCCTCATAGGGGGAGAAATAAGTTTCAGTCTGCTTTCATAAAGATTTACAGCCTTTGAAAGTCTTTGAGACTTTGTAATGGAATCAGTTCAATAGCAATGAGTTTCATTTTGTGGTCCTTGTCTGTAAAATGGGAGTAGTAAGAACATGTATATATTTTGAGGATTAGCACAGAGTCTGGCATAGGACAGATGCTGAAAAAGATTCGATGTTGTCTTTATTATAATAGAATATTTGAAGGTAATACTCATGTAGGTTTTTTTCCCCAAGCATTCCCCACAGTGCCAGAGAGTAACTCCCATATTCAGTAAGCAAGAAATAAGTGATTGCTGGCCTAAGTCAAACTCATTGAACTACAGGAAATGCCTTCAACAGATTCATCATTAATGTGCTTAATTTGGAAAGTCACAGGAGACAGTCCTACTTAGATTTTGGTTTAGTTTTCACACTTTCTATAAATAGCAGCACTGTGAATAGGAATTAACTGCAAGAAGCTGAAGTATTGCCGAAAATGTCCCATTGGGCTGACCTCCACTGCCCTGCCCCCTTATATTACCTTGGCCATCAGGTTGACAACGTACAAGTAAGAGGATCATTGTGCCTCTAACCCAGCATCACATGTAGAAACTAAAAGTTGAAAAGTACTTGGCCTTGGAATTTAAACACTCACTGAGCTCCATGAATGGCAAGACCAATGAAGAAGATCACAAAGAGATGGTGTGTGTACCAAAACACTTCAAAGTAAGATCTTCGGATAGTTTTGGTAGAGGAGGTGATAATTAATATGAGACAGAGTGTGATGACAACTCCAGTGATTCCTGCCAGTAGAGTCACAGCCACGTACAGACCTCCTTCAGGGTTCTAGAAGATATAAACACATACATACATAATTTATATGCAGGGCTGTCTATTTATAAAATATCTAGCACATAGGGTAAGGAGTATTCTCATGTCCCCGTTGGATAATCTTAAATACATATGTAATCAATTTCACCATATATATTGAAATTGATATTTCTGAATTGTTTATTTTTTAATGCTTACATGTTTGAGATGTCATCAAACCAAAAAAGCAAACTCATTGCCATGGAACTGATTCTGACTCAAAGCAACCCTATAGGACAATTAGAATGCTCCTCTGGGTTCCCAAGACTTTCAATCTTTACAGTAGCATGCATTTTCTTCTTTCTCCTGCAGAGCGACTGGTACATTCAATTCACTGCTTTTGTATTTTGCCTCAATGTGTAGCCATCTGTGCCCCCAAATTCACTGCCATCAAGTCATTGTTGACTCACAGTCACCCTACAGAACAGAGTAGAACTGTCCCTGTGAGTTTCCACAACAAATGAAGGAAATGCGTTGAGCATAAACTACTCTAAAATTGTCAGAAGTTCACTCTTATTTTGATTTGGAAGTAAGGATCACATTGCCTTTCTAGTGTCATTCAGAGGGCATGCGCTATGGACATATGCAACAGCGTAGGTGGAGTTTCCCAAAAGCAGTCCACGTGGAGCGTATTCATGGACAACTGATTTAGAAAAGGGTGTGCTTTAAGGAAAATGGTATGTGAATAGAGACCGAGATGGGAAAGAGGAAAACATCAAATAAGGTATGACTTCAAGCAGTCGCATAGAGGGTAACTTAGGCTTGATCTCGTAAGGGAACTCCAGAGGGTAAGTCACACCTCAGAGTTTGTCCAGACTCCAGGTAACGGATTTTGGCTGTCATGGGCTGCATTCATCGATCTAAGGAGAGCTAACTATTCAGACTCTTTCAGAATTCTGAATTTTTGACACTAAGAGTCTCAGGACAGTCCTTGGAGGAAGGAACACAAGTACAGACCATTGAAAGCAAAAACATACCGAAAAGGGGAAGGGGACACAGAAAGTAAAAGTGACCCATAGGAATGTTCACACTGCCACCTTTTTATATTATTGTGCAAACAATGAAAATATATAAAAGAAAAAATCCAAGATATTGTAGAAAAAAGTTGTGCTATTTTGCTTGTTGTTTAGTTCAATTCTGCCCACAATTAGTCAAGGCAAGATTTTCTCATATAACTCAGAGGATAATATTCTTTCTAAAAATAAGATTTTCCCCTTGTAATCTTTTCTAAATGCAACGGAAAATGTTTGGGGGTTGGTGTATACGGATGTGATTTAACTCCCCTGAGTCCTTGAACACATAAAGATAATGTGGAGCTTTTTTCTCTGAGTATAGACAACTTCAACATCTTCTTGAGGTGAAAGGAAAGAAATGTTTGCCTCTGGATGTATGGATTGTTGCTCTTGGAGAACTTCTCAGTTACTCACAATGCACTATGCTTTTCAAGGAACAAATATTAGCAGATACAGTCCACCAGGAAGATGTTCTAAGTAGGAAAGAACAACAGTATCCCCAACAAGTGTGAGCTGCTGGCTGCTCTGGTACACTACCATTTAGCACTCGGAGATCCCTATATAACATAACCAAGGTCACCGAACACTAACATCAGAGGAGGTCACATTGCAATCATGCTGGATTAAGACTAAATGAAATCACTCCAAAACTATGCTTGAGTGCTACTTTATTATCTGTCAAAGATTTACTCCATTCCTTCTGTTGCCTAGAAAAAAAATTAATATCTTCAGTCACAGAACTCCACCCACCCCCCATTCCTTGCCCAAACCAGAGTAGTAAAATAAGAGAGGCTTCAAAAACTTCATGAAGAAATGGAATGAAAAATAAGGCTGTTTTCCCATGGACTTTTCTAACATCTTCATATTTTCTTCCTTAAGATTATTAAACACAAACCTTAATTCTTTAACAAGCCCCTCTTTTATTATTATTTTTTATTTTTGTTTAGTTCTTTTAAAAATGCTTTTATTGGGGGCTCTTACGTCTCTTATCACAATCCATACATTCTTCCAGTGTGTCAAGCACATTTGCACATATGCCGCCATCATCATTTTCAAAGCATTCTCTTCCCACTTGAGCCCCTGATATCAGCTCCCCATCCCTCCACCATCCGCCCTCCCTCACGAACCTTTGATAAGATGTAGATTATTTTTTCCATATCTTACATCATCCTCCGTCACCCCTCACCCACTTTTCCGTTATTCGTACCCTGGGCAGGGGGGTTCTAAGTTGATCCTTGTGCTTGATTCCCCTTTCTCCCCCCACCCTCCCATAATTCTCCTGGTATCTCTACTCTCCTCGTTGGCCCTGAGGGCTTTATCTATCGTGGATTCCCTGTGTTGTGGGCTCTTATCTGTAGCAGTGTGCATGCTCTGGTCTTATCTGATTTGTAGGGTAGAATATTGGTCATGATAGTGGGGTGAAGGAAGCACCAATGAGCTAGAGGAAAGTTGTGTGTTTCATCATTGCTATACTGTAGTCTGACTGGCTCAGCTCTTCCCTGTGACCTCTTTTTGAGGGGATGGCCAATTGTCTACAGATGGGCATTGGGTCTCCACTCCATTCCCCACCCCCAATTAACCTTGCGTATGGTTTTATTCTGGGTCTATAATACTCTCCTGAGATAACTTGGGCTTTCTCGTGGTTTAAAGTCCCCTACTCTAGGAAGTGATTGCTTCAGTTTTTTTTTTGTTTTGTTTTTTATTATACTGGTGTTTCTGACCTTCTTTGATTGGCGGACAGCATCTTGGGTGAGCTGAGGAACACTGTTACTCCACACTCTGTGAACACATATTATCACAGGTAAGCTTAAGACCTGGAGAACGTGTTAGGATTCTCCATACACAAGATCGAGAATGTGGGAGACATTTTCTCTCTGCCTACATCCTTATTACCTGCAGAATCTTTCTCTCTGACGTTTAGTCAAATTATTGTTATTCAAAGTGGAACATTTTACTCACTGACATCTAGCTTTTAGTTTTAACAGCTTAGGGAACATCTGAATTAGCAAATGAAAAGCTTACCTTGATTCTTTTGCGAGCAAAATTGAGATATGTTTCACCAGGTTTATCTCCAATGTCAGAGAGTGCTATTGAATAAGGATCTGAATTGTTGACACGGGCGTTCACACACCACTCCACATTAAATAGATGTGCAATAGTATGAATAGCTAAAGAGGGTAGAGAAGAGAAACAAAGAGGGTAAAATGTATGTACACTTTTACTGTATGCCAGCTTTCTGCTGTACTGTTGGACACAATGGTATGTGTCAGAGGTACACAGAAGCCAGCACAGTGATGACTAAGAACTAGGGATCCACGACCAGAGGGTCAAGCCAATTCTATGAGGAAGAGCTCCCTGGTGATTGTGTGCAAATCACATGACCACTCTGGCTGTGGTTTCCTCATTGGTAAAACTGAGAAGGTTTGCTTTTGGTTTTTTTTTTTTTTTTACAAATGATGAAGTCCATGATTCTAAAGGTCCAAGTTCTAAGATTCTACAAAGTAGTCTTGATCTCTGAGGGCGCTAAAGCATGCTTTCTTTCTCTCTCTCTCTCTTTCGTACGTAAACAAGAAGACTCTGGTGTATTGTATGCCTATGATCAACCCATTCACCAGTCACAGTGTCACCTGACTGTGATATGAACTTCAGAGAAGGTAATATAAACCAATGACGGTAAATATGGTTCGTGTTAGAAACAAAATGAAGCATTTTGTCCTATAGGGTCTCTGAGTCAGAATCGACTCTATAGTAGTGATTTTTTAATTGGGTAGAGAAAGATCTTGTGATTGACTTGCTTTTTAAAGAGATGACAGCCTAGAAAATCCTATGTAGGTAGTTCTACGATCTCCCACATTGAGTCACTATGGTATCTAACAACTACAACCGACTCACTTCATTTTATAAAGGAGGAGATTGAGGCTGCTTTAAAACCTTTCCCAAAGTCTATAAACTAGAAAGTAGTAGTTGGGATACAAGCATAGGCAATTTGGCATTTGATTTTTAACCAGTGCATTATGGTGTTTTTCTAATAACATTTTATCAAAACTTTCCTTGGACAATCTCATTTCCCTCAGCTCAGTCTGTATGTTCCACTGTTAGAAGAAGGGAAACACAATTCAAGCCTTCTAGGGACATCACTGCGCATGTCCATGGTGTAGCAATCCAATCCTTTATTAAGTGAATTAATGGATATTTGATAAGGGTCCCAGATACAGCTCCTCCTTTCACCCTAATATACCCACTCTATACATCAAGCTCTGTGGCTAGAAGGTTTCAAACTCAACTACTTTCAGGAGTCCCCACTTCCCTAACTACATGTCTCTTTCTCTTTCTGAATTTCTAGTTACTTCTATTGCTTTACACTTCAAGTGTTCAACTACTCCCCAAATTAAAACAATAATTATAATTAACAGCAACAACAATTATACAGATATTTCCTCTAATAAGTGATTTTTTAATTTTATGGGCTCTAGAGGAGCCCCCAGTGGTGTAGTTGTTATCAGTTGGGCTACAATCCACAAGGTCCGAAGTTCAAAACCACCAGCTACCACAAGAAGGAAAGACCCTGGCTTTCGACACCTAAAAGCAGTTACAGTTTCAGAAACTCACAGGGGCAGCTCTGCCTTGTCTTACAGGGTCACTGTGAGTTGGAATTAACTTGATGCCAGTTAGGTTGTTTCATGCAAGCCATATACGGACCAAACATTTTTATTAAATGAATAGATGCTTTCATGTGAATTTAGAAACATCATTTGATATAAAAATAGAATCCTCACAATGGAAGGGAAACGATTCTTCTCATGGCCTAGTTTCAATTTGATAGGAATATTCTCAAGATGAAACATGTTAAGGCCTAAAACTTCCATATCCTAGTATTGGAATGGCAGAAACTTTGACGACTTTTGAATTCAATAAAAATATGCTGCGTAGTCAACCTGCTTTATTTATCAAGACAGGCCACCTACAAGAAGCATTTAGGAACAGAGGCTCCAAGATTTCCTTGCGATCTACAATGCCTTAGTCAACTTACCAGTGTGAAGTGCAATCATCCACGCTACCATTTTATGAAAGGTGAGGTTCCTGTCCAATTGCCTTCGAATTCTTGTCGAGCAGCACTTTGAATTAAGGGAAGAAAGAATGGGAGAGTAATTGTTAACACGAATGCATTCTCTATTTGATATGTGTCACGTCATTTAAGTCTCACAAGCACCCTGCAAAGTCCTATTATTTCCCTCGTTTACTAGATGAGAAAACGGAGGCTCGGAAAGATGCAAAAGATCAGTAAGCAAGGATGATGACAGTACTTTGTACTACAGACACTGAAAGAGACAAGGCTCTTCCTCTAGACATCAGGAAAAGAGAGAGCTTCTCCTTGCTATCTACACCGTGAATTTTGATTTCTAGCCCCCAGGACAGTGAGAAAATACACGTCTGTTCTTTAAAGTCAGCTAAATTGTGATATTTGTTATGGCAGACCTGGGAAACTAGGATGACTAGAAGGGAAGATTACAAAAAGAAAGAAAAAGGAATTAAGCTTTATTGGAGGCTTGCTGGGAGCAGGGAAGTTTACTTATAACCATCATCTCATTTACTGCAACGACACACACATTCTTGTTCTCATTTTACAGATAAGAAAACGAAGGTGAAATTTTCACAACGGCTGGGATCAAAATCTATTGTTGTTTTTTTTATAAAAGGTTCTTGAGGTTCACACTCTTTCCCAGTAAAAGAAATGTAAACATATAGTCTAAATGTCTAAAATCACGAGACAAAAACTTAAATGTAAGTACTTTATTTGGAAGGCGATCTTTAAAACTGTGGGTAGGGAAGTGTAGGGTGAGACTTGTGTATCATCATACCAGGTTCTCAGAAAGAAGATTTCCTTTTTGAAATAAGTTATGTACATGTGAAGAATGATTATCCTTATTTTGTTATATAGTGCTCCTGCATCTTTTGTGTTGTTTTCAAGTGTTGAAGGTGTATTGCTACTTTTTCAAGAATGAAGTTGGAAGTCGATTTCAGATGAGTACTTAGTCTAGTCTACAAGTCGATCTCAGGTTTGTGATACCCTAAGCAGGGAGAATCTAGCCATGGGATGCTGGAGCTATAGAATTTATCATTTATTAACTCAAACGATTGTTGTTGTTGTTCTCATTGAAATCCATGGGATTTGTGTCCATTTCTAACATAACAATAGAAAACTAACAAAGTCTTTATCAGAATGATGACACCATTGGAATCCTCGGAATTTGAGAATGGGAATCAGTAGTGTTCAAAAGCAATATCGTGTGACATTTCAGAGAACAACTTTTGCTGTGAGATATACCTGTGTTGAGTTGTGCGACATGGATCAATTTCCTCAGTCTTCATTTTCCTATATACTTATCATAGTTCATCCCTCATAGGTCTAGTGCACGGATCAGTGGAAAATTGTTAGAGGGGAAGTTTCTTATAAAACCAATAAACAAAACAAAACCTGTTACTGTGGAGTCCATGCTGACTCAGTGACCTTATAGACGAGAGTACAACAGCCCCACAGGGTTTCCAAGGTTGTAATCATTATGGAAGCTAATTTTCACAGTTTTCTCTCACAGAGCATCTGATGAGATGGAACTGCTCCCTTGTCAGTTAGCAGTCAATCACTTAATTGCTGCTACCAGGGCTCCTTCGGCTTCCTGTGTTGTGTACATTTAAAAATCTTTGAATCATTATTTACTTGAATAATGGATTACACATTCACTGTCCTAGAATCGAAGATGATTACCATACATGTGTCTTTGTTAAGTGTTGGCCAGCTAGGTCTGATTCACAGCAGAAACACTACCCAGTCCTGCACCATCTTCCCAATCATTTCTATGTTTGCGCCCATCATGCTTCCACTTTTGCAATCCATATTACTGAGGATAGTGTAGCTGTTCCAAGTTAGGGTACTTTCAGTGCCCTCAGATGCATAGGAAAGCTGTACCATGAGTGAGGAAGATTGAAGGAAAATGGATGCATTTGAATTGTGGTGTTGGTGAAGAATAATGACTACACTATGGACTGTTAAAAGAATGAACAAATATGAGTTGGAAGAAGTACACCAGAATGGGCCAACATCATGCATGCTAAATCTAAGACATATTTACCCCCATTTTTATGTTACTTGCTATATTGATTTCTTTTCTAATTCCTGATGAATACTTTTGAAATTTTTGGCTAGGAGAGGGAGTGGGGGAAGCAACACTGGTTCAGATGCTCAATTTGAAGACAAATAATGTGGTTTTTGTCAGGGTTCCTATTGTCTCCGCATCTTAATTTTATCATTAATATCAATATGAATCATCAAAAATATAAAACAAGAGATATTGACCCCATTATTAGCTTTAGCAACAGACCTTTAGGGAAAAAATAAATTGAATGTCAGAACAATGCAGAGATATGTTTGGAAACTACAAGGTGCACTCAATAATACTTTATTTTGATAGTTTTAAAATTTTTGCACTTAATATAAAACACATGCATTTTGTAAAAGGAATAGTAGATGTTCTTGTTACCAATCATCCATTTTAGCATAGTCAAGAATGAAAAATAGAAAATAAAACAGGGACCACGAGTCGTACACATAATTGGTTTCCAAGAATATGTAAATATTGTCTCAATAATTCAGATCCTATTTGTGTGCTTTTGAGTTGCTTCTAAATTACTGAAAGTCACTACCAATTACCCAAACCACCATCATACCCATAGGTTCCTCATTATAGTACCTCTTTATTTTCTGTTATAGTCTTTTAAAGAGAAATTTTGGTTACTTCCCCTTGCTGAATCTCAATAAACTGATATTCAAGTGCAAGCCAGACTACTGAGTCTTCTTCGCAGATTTTTAGGCTCTATTAAAACTCTACGAGAAGGGGGGAAATAATATTTAAAAAGAGAAGTGGAACTAAAAAGAATGGGCTATATCGAGTTTCACATTGCAGAAATATAAAGGTTTTTTGCTATGTACACTTGGTTTTATCACATATTAAAACTCAAACTCAATGCCATTGAATAGATTTCAACTCATAACCACCCTATAGGATGGGATAGGACTGCCCGTATGGGTTTCTGCGATTGTAACTCTTCAGAGAAGTAGAAACCCTTATCTTTTTCCCTTGGAGCAGTTGGGGGTTTAAAACTTCTGAACTTGCTGTTAACAACCCAACTTGTAGCCCCCTATGCCATCAGGGTTCTTACTTCACCACATATACTGTTAATGAATCTGAACTACATATGTGCTATTTGGGAGAACTTGCAAAAGACAGCTTTCAAACTACAGAACACAGTCTAAGAAGCTGACAGTAATGTCTAAACCTAATGGAGAACATCACCTTATATTTGTATACTGGTAATCATTTTGCAATTACGTGTTTATTCTCTGTACCCAACAAAAGACCCTAAGCTATTTGAATCCATGGCCTATTTATGCCTTACTCTTCACCCTCCGCATATCCCTACAGTTTAGCATGTAGTTTGCACTCAAAAAATATCTGCTGACCAACAATTCACTAATTGACAGACTACATTAATTGCCATTTATACTCGAGTATAAGCTGACCCGAAATTTTCAAAATCTTATTTTGAAAATTTTGAGTTGACTTATACTTGAGTATTCTCATATTTACATTACTCTTCTTTTTTTCTGGCCAAGAAAATGTTGAGACAGAATATCTAAGAGTCTATGTGCATAGACATAAAACCATGTTAAAGGTCTCTGACTCCCAAACAATATAAGGCTAGAGAGAAGACTTTTCCTACCTCTTCTTTAGGATTTTAAGACAGGGACTTCTGGTCAGTTAGAAATGTATTTCTGAATGGCAAGTTGTGGTTATTAAGGCTTTTTCAGGGAATTCTATATTTTCAGTCCCACTTTTCCCCCCATCTCCTTCAACAGAACAGGCAGAGAGCGTTTATCCCTACCTTTCCTGAAGTGGGCAAACCTTGGGGTTTTCTTTATCCACATAATCACAAGGGTTAAAAAGCAAAGTCTACAGGATTTAGACCACTCAAACTCAGTGAGAGTTCTGTGGTTTTGTTCATACTGTGTCCTACTAACGAATTCTTGAAGTTACAACATACTTGTCATTTCTACTGTGGGTTTTTTGCCTTGCTCAAACATTTATATTGGCTAAGACTACGTTACAGGAGCCCTGTTGGCATATTGGTTATGTGTTGGGATGAAAACTACAAGGTCAACCGTTCAAAACCACCAGTTACTCCACAGCAGCCTGGGAAACCCACAGGAGTGGTTCTACTGAGCCTTATAGGGTTGCTATGAGTTGTAATCGACTTGATAGCAATGAGTAAAACGAAGTAAAAGTAAGAAGATGAGAAGTTGGAAGGCATTACACAATGGTGGTAAGAATGAATTCAAGCATGCCCATGATCATGAAAATGATGCACCACAAAAATGGACAATGGTTCATTCTGTTGTACATTATGTAACCATGAGTCAATGCCAACTGGATGGCAATCAGCAACACTAGCATTATGCTCTCCAGCATTAGTGCTGGGAGACTGAGGCATTTAAATCCCCAAGATGAAACCATTTCATTTGCAAAGTTCCCATTTCAAGTTGGGAATAAGGAAAAGAGGGATACATCCTGTATATAAATGAATTTTGCTTGCTGCTAGTTTTATACATATATATTGCCTATAAATATATATGTATTCCTCAAATGGAAAAAGAAAGGATTTGTCTAGTCATAGAACCAAGCTTCTCTGATTTGAAGAGTAAGCTCGTCTCACACCTGCCTTTAAAGAAACTGATGAAGATTTTCCCCCTAGACCACAGGAAGCCTAACAGCTGCCATTACCACATATACTGTTCACGAGAATGGTAGCTGATAGCAGTATAATTTGGGCTTATGGGGAACCAAGAGTTTCTAAAGGGGCCATCCTGGTGAAAACACGGCTGTTTCTCAGTTTGCTTCTTCTAAGTTGAAAGTATTCAAGCAGGGGTGATGGAGAGATAGAGGCAGATTTCATTATTTTAAAAAATAAACACAAAAACCACCATCAATAAGTGACTATTGATCACTTACAAATATCAGGTACTTTAGAATGGGTTCATCAAGAACACTTTCAGTCAAGTGAAACTTTGCTACTGTAGGTTCTTAGGTTCAGAAGATTGCTCAGAGATTTCTTGTTACCCGTGTTATTGCTAATACTATGTGCTGCATTTAGTTTTTGTTTCGCTCTGGGTTAGTCTATGGCCTATGGTAAGGAATCTCGCCACAGTATTTTCCAGGGGGGAAAGCTGTGATTGTTTCTGGAGCATCTTAAATTGTTTGTCAACATTATTTGGTAATAGTTGTTTTGAGTTTTGTCTTGTTTATTCTGGTGAAGGGGGTAGACTTATTTCTCTTAATTTTGATGTTTAAAATTTACTTTTTAGAATTCAATTTTGGCAGTAAGTTTAATGGAATTTGGTACAGAGTTAAGTCATAAAAAGAAAAGCTTAGTTGTATACCATCAATCATCTATCAGTCAATTGAAAGTTCTACTATTCACACAAAGAAAAAACGTCTCTTAAGCATTAATGTAAATTTAGTAGGAATAGAAAACATGTTTTCTCCTCCCTATTAAACTATGATTATCAAATTAACTAATAGCTAGCAACTTACACATTTAAATTGCTCATTTATCAGCAGAGCCCTGCCTCTCCTCTCCAGCCTCACCTCAGACGTATGCCCCCTACAATCCCTACACCCCTATCAAGTAGATGTCGCACTGCTCTCTGCCATAAGTGATCTCTAATTCCCACCTCCATGCTTTCCCGAATACCCCTGTTGTTGTAGTGGCTATGCATGGAGCTGTGATCTGCATGTCGGCTGTTCAAAACCACCAGCAGCAGCTGCTCAGAAGAAAGACTGGATTTTCTATTCCCATAAACCACTGGTCGTGGAAACCTACAGGGGCTCACTCTGAGTCAGCCTTGACTGGATGGCACTGAGCTTGGTTTGGGGTGCTTTCCCCTATCTATATCTCAAAAGTTCTTCTCTCTCAGTCACCCGTCTTAAAGGGGCATACAGATGCTTATGTGCACATCTGTTATGCCCTTTTCTTTAAGATACTTTTCTTTATTGCCTGCCCCCTGAGATAATTACCCCCTCTTTAATTCCTAGTAGCTCCTTATTTCTAATGTCTTGTGAGACTCATACAATTTGGGTTTGCATCATATTTATTGGAGTATTCATATAGGTTGCAAGTTCCTTGTAGATAGATTTTTTTTGTCCTCATCTTTGTATAATAATACCAGTAAATAGGTACAGATCATTTTATAGGTCACCAATATTCTGTCTACGTAATCTTTCCTTCTTTTAGAAGAGTACATTTTAGAGTTCAAGAAATGGTTGTCCTAAGGGTGAAAGGAACCACAACTTAGAAAGCGAGGCATTCCTTAACTTCATGGAGCAAAGCCTTCTTAGCTACAACCATTATGACGGGACTCAATTGTCCATCATTTCCATCTACTTGAGATTTTTCCCCACAAAATATATCTTCTCTGACTTAAGGAATATAAAAAGAATTCTCTAAATAAAATTTTAAAAAGAAAGGAAACCTCAAATTTTACTTACCAACCTTAAATAAACAAAGCTCTGTTTTTATAAATATGTGTGTGCATGCATACACGTACACATGAGTGTTTTATATAGATAGAGGTTTCAAACGTTTGTGGAAAAAATACATTATTTTAAATTCTATTTGTCCATGAACCTTTTGAAGGCCCCTCCTTCCATATAATATATATTATAAATAATTGCCCTGTGTTAATGTTCACTCGTGCTGATAGCATGTGTGCCAGAGCAAACGCCTCCACAGGGTTTGCAATGACTTGTTTGTGGGAACAGATTCCTAGGCTTTTCTTTCAAGGTCCCTCTGGGTAGGCTTGAACCTCCATCCTTTTGGCTAGCAGCCAATTGAATTAATCATTTGCACCACCCAGGCACTTCCTCAGACTTTTTTTCCTCATGCCTCTGACTGAGATATAAATTGGTTTTTGTTTTAAACTTTGGGGCCCTGGTTAAATGGCTATCCCAGGGAATTCCAGAGATAATAGATAATCAAGCTTGGGTTGGCTTGCGCGTATAATACAGAAGGTGAAATCCTCACAAACTGTTGGTTAGCTTGCTTTTCCTAACAAAAGGCATTTAGCTTGACGGTCTTTGAAAAGATGAGGAACTCAGTGAACGTTTTTTCTTACCGCACTGGAGCCTCTGAGGAAGGAGAGCAGATTTCGACAGACCGGCAGCAGGATCAGCATGCAGTTGAAATTCAGGCAGGCTGCAGGGGCCCTGGCCAGGGCCAGGGCAGACTGTAGGAAGCAGATTATACAGTAAAGTGACTCCTGTGAGCACAGAATGCATCCCAACCTTCGCAGGATTCCCAAAATGGGGCCCATACATTAGAAACTTCAAGTTACTCAGAAAGGAAAGACCCCCAGAAACAAAAATTTCCCATTAAGTCCTGTCGGGAGTCTTCTTTTTGATGTCCAACTGGTTCTTTCCCTTCATTCCATTTTTTTATTATAAAAATTTTGAAACAGAGATGTTACAAAAGTTTTACAATGAATGTATGTTTACCCATTTCCCAGATTTCACCATAGGCTCATCTATTTACTTCACATATTCCTGGTGACATGAATCAGGGCTTAACTGAAACTCAGTTCACCTTTCTTGCCATATTAATGTAGAAAATTAAAATACCCATTCAAAGACTTTCCCAAGAAGACAGCTTCCATCGACCAATATCTCTCCTGAGAAGCTGGCTGCTCCCTATTCTTCCATTATCATACATCTATCCCTGTATCTATCCTCTATTCATCCATTAATTCAACTTATTTTTAGATGTGTTTCAAATTACATTAAAGGCATTAGTTCATGTTACCATAAATACTTCAGCATCCATATCATCAAGCGGAGCTCAACATTATAACTGGGGCTTTTAAAGATTTAATCGAAAGTTTTCTTAGCACAAAGACTAATTTTAGTAGTCTTCAAGTTAATGTGGTATGCAAGTTATTTTTTTGGCATTAGAGTGCTTATTTGGCATCAGAGTTCTCTTTATAATGTCTGAATAGTTATTATCTTTGAAATGCCATATTTTGGACAGGAGAACAAAAGAACGGCCTTCTTCTCAGAATCAACATGAATAAGTTAATATGGATAACAATAACATTATACAAGTATATATTAATATTATTCATAATGTGATCTATAACACATATTATAATTAATATGAATTTATAAATTTATGGAACAAGCAGGGTGTAACAAATTATGTTCTTGGGGAGCAGCAACAATTATGATTGTTTTCATTTGTGATGGTGAAGAGACCTGGCAGTTGAGAATGCTGAGAACGCTAAGTACAGTTCTACTCTGTACTGTATGGCTGCGGAGTTGGAATTGATTTAGTGTCAATGAGTTTGGTTTTTAGTTTCCACTCTGCTGGTCTAGTCAACAGACATGGCCCTACATAAAGTTACTCAACGACTACATTTGTAGGGAGAGACTGTTTTCTGAAGATAATTTCATACCAAGTCACCAGGAGCAATGTTTGGCATACATACAAATAATAGTAGTAATTGGACGATTTAGGGACTACAGAAAGTTCCATGTACTCCGCATGTGTTATCACTAGATTGCTCCTTACAGTTTGGCTTTCCAATTCAGAGTCCATGTTAGATTTCTCCTCTAGTCAAAGCAATGATATTATGGCTCTTGTGAGGAGATGGATGGTGTTGGCACCCTTTGCTCCACTTTTTCTGGCTCTACACTGGACAGTTTTAAGGGAATCTTAAGAAGGTGAAATGAGGCTCATGGTGTCGAGTATTTATCGGTTTTAAGTTTTTTAAAATGTAAAGGAAACATAAACCGCCGTGATGTCAGATGAAAAAAATATGAGCCAGCCAATCTTGCATGAGATGAACTCATACTTACCCCAAGAAGTTTCCGAGTGTAAAAGAACTTATCTGGAATATCATAAACCCGGTAGTACCAGACAAAGAGGAAGACATTCATTCCCAGCCATACCAGCTGCAGAAACATAAATAGTTCAATAAAGGTTTTACATTTCAACAGGTAAATTGTATACAAGGTTGGAATTAGACAGGGTCAGACCTTCCCCAAGTCCAGTCTTGGACAAAAGTAGATGGGTATAATCAGCTCTTGTCTACCACTGTGTAAACAAACTTCTTCGTAATTAACTTTTCCACACTGTTCCCACCCGTCCCCTCCCCCGTGAAACACCACTTTTTGATGATACACAAAATTGTTTTCAGTCTCTCACCCTTTTTCTTATTCTCCTTTTTTCATTGTTAACCTTAGATGGATAGATAATCACAGGTGTCTCTTGCAAATATTACCATTACTCTTCCCAACACTAATAGGACATTACGCTCTGGTCTTACAGATGCCAACCACATCTTTCCATCATAGAGCACCTCACTGAAGTTGGCAGGAGTATTACCAACTAAAATGTTAAGTCCTGTTCTGTTGGATAAATTCTGCTGATCTTTTGGATAAGGATATATTTAGCATAAATGTCAGGGATGCGGAGAAGGAAATTTGAGAACAAAGAGCCCCTTTTAGGGAGTGACTGTTCTTTCCATTCCAAGCATTGACTACTCCTTCTCAATTCTCTACCCTCAGTTCCATAGTGACCTTTACTCAGTGTGTTCTACAGCTATTAAAAATCCGCAGAGGTTAAGAACCAGAAATATGCAACTTTTTAAAAAAGAAGAAAGTACTAAAGTGACTTCTCCATTTCCTGACCTTGTCATTCTTCATTCTCTTGCTTTCCAAACTATCTGCGCTTTTAAGTTATATGAGTGAATAATCTAGAAGGAAATAATTTCCTAGGGGAAATTGTGATGGAAACTAAAATTATAACTTAACCTTCAGAAATGATCTCCTCTTGATATGATAATCGAAATATCAAGTTCAGAGTTTTAAGTACTCAAGAGAAATCAATATTTCATTAGAATGTTGGTTTGCAATATCATGTACTTTATTAAGATGGCAAAATATTTTGGGGTTTTATATTATTTGTACTGTTCTTTCTTTCTATCTTTAATATCCATCATGATAAATGACTTCAATAATTCAATTTAAAATGTTTTTAGTATTTCTTTTATGTTCCCATTCGCTCTTTGAAAATATTTTCACCGATATCACATTTTTATTTTCCAAATTTGATGATGATTGTTGAGACCAAATATTCTTTAAAGAATAATTGGTCTTTCTGTGAAAAAGAACAGAAAATATTTTTCTTACAAAAATAGTTTATTAATATAGATTATATGGATTACTTTTACATCTCAGAAAAAAACAAGAGGTTTTTTCAAAAAACAAATTTGTGAGCTAAAATTCTTTTTGGTATAGTCACTGAAATGATGGCATTAAATTTTCCATGCACAGCTTGCATTGTTCTCATTTGGAATAAAGTAAAAGCAGAGCATTTTTCTCCACTAATAATTAGAAACAACTCACAATTGAAAGTCACTAGCATAAAATTCCCTATTCCCTCTGTGATATACTGGACAATTTGGTCCTCATAGGAACTGAAAAAATAAGCTAGGAGAAGTCCACTCCCTCAGTACATTCTTTTCACTAAGAAATTTGGAAGAGAATTAACTTACTCTGCAAGCAGATGTTCACAGAGTAAATAAATTTCTGTAACATTTCTCAAATGAACAAGAACAACAAAACTTTCTTGTACTTTAGTCCAATCCCAAACCCCTTACAATTTCAGATATTCACCACTCATTGGTACTTACAATGACAAAGATAGAGAGTCCTTCATTTACAGCCCAGTTGCCCATGGTGGCAGAGGTTCAAAGCGTTGTGTCTGCCTTTCTTCTCCACGATGCTTCTTCTCTGAATGAGGAAATGAAAATAACAGCCTCCAGTCAATCTGTTTCCTTTTCTATTATCAGAAATTAGCTAATACTTGGTCAGTCAAGAAGCTTGTTCCCATGACAAATTTAAATCTTTAACCCACAAAGACTACAGAAAAAACTCTGCTAGTATCCAATCACAACTACCTAGAATGGAAGCTATAACTAATTTCTGTAATGGAGAGGCAAATGGTAGTAATATTATGGGATGTATTTTACATAATCATAACTGGTGTAGTCTAATCAGTTATGAATAGCAATTTGTAAAAATTACCCAACTAAGCATGATTGAGCACTGGGTAAAAACCAAGAGAAGAGTGTGATTTCTTTTCTTTTTAAAAAATTTTATTGTGACTTAGGTGGGGGTTTAATTTATTTCAGAACATTATTTTCTAATTAAACAAGTTAAACAACTTATAAACGGCCCAAAAGCTTGCCCTGTCACCCTTCTTTTTTCTCTTCTCTTTCTCACGGGGCATTATCTTCCCTTTCACAAAACTTAACACCAGACTGCCTTTTAGCCTATTGTTTCCCCTTCCTTCTCTTGCCCTTCCATCCCTGGTAAACATCAAAGTCTATTTCTTTGTTATGAAACCATTTTCTTGATTTTTTTCTTTTACAACAGTGATCTCATACAATAGCTGTCCATGTGTGATTAATTTCATTCTGCATAATGTCCTCCAAATTGACTAACATTATAAGATAATTAACCATTTCATCATTGTTCTTTAAGAACGTGTAGTATCCGAGTTCAGGCTAGATTCATAAGAGGATTGGATCAAGGGACATTATTGCTGATGTCAGATAGGTCGTGGCTCAAAGAAGAGAATATCAGAAAGATGCTTACTTACTTATATTTCACTGACATTCATATGCAAAGGCATTAGACTGTGTGGATCATAATAAATTGTGGATAATCTTGAGAAAAATGGGAATTTCAGAACACTTCATCATGCTCATGAGGAACTTGTACATGGATCAAGATGTGGTTATATGAACAAAACAAGGACACACTTCATGGTTTAACATCAGGAAAGGTGTGCATCAGGGTTGTGTATTCTCACCATACGTGTTCAATCTATATGCTGAGCAAATCATTAGAGAATTACATGAAGAAGAGTGTAGCATCAGGACTGAAGGAAGGCTTATTAATAATCTGCGATATGCAGATGGCACAACTTTCCTTGTTGAAAGTGTGGATGAATGTAAATACTTTCTAATGAAGATCAAGGAGTGTAAGCTTTAGTATGGATTACAATTTAGTGTAGAGAAGACCAAAATTGTCACAACTTGACCAATATATAATATCATGCTAAATGGAGAAAAGGTGAAAGTTGTCTCAGATTTTATCTTGTTTACATCCACAATCAATGCTCATGGAAGCAGAAGTCAAGAAATCATAAGATGTCTTGCAGTAGGTAAATCTGCTACACAAGAACTCTTTAGAGTATTGAAGAGCAAGGATGTGTGTTACTTTGAGGACTACGCTATGCCTGACCCACGACACGGTATTATCCATTGCCTCATATGCCTATGAAATTTGCACACTGAATAAGGAAGTTCAAAGAAGAATCGAGGCATTTGAATTATGGTGCTGGGAAAGATATGACAAAATAATAATTTATAAATTATCAAGGACTCATGAGGGAGGGGGAGTGGAGAGGGAGGGGAAAAAAGAGGACTTGATGCAAAGGGCTTAAGTGGAGAGCAAATGCTTTGAAAATGAAGAGGGCAAAGAATGTACAGATTTGCTTTATACAATTGATGTATGTATGGATTGTGATAACAGTTGTATGACTCCCTAATAAAATGTTTAAAAAAAATAAAATCAGGAAGAAAAAAAAAAAGAAAGTTGCATGAACTCCTAAAAGGAAAAACGGTTTTGGAAAAAGTAAAGCCAGAGTGCTCCTTAGAGGCACGGTTAGCAAGACTTCATCTTACCTACTTTGGACTTATTGCCAGGAAAGATCAATCAGTCCCTGGAGAAGAGGAAGGATAACAAAAAAGAGGATGACCCTCACGGAGATGGATCAGCACAGTGGCTGCATCAATGAGCTCAGGCATAGCAAGTGTTGTGATGGTGGCACAGCACCATGCACAGGGTCTTGTGGGGCAATATGAGCTGGAATCAACTCAATGGCACGTAACAACAGTATGCAACTGAGTGCATGTACCAAGGTTTATTCATCTATTCTTCCACGGATAGGCATTTAGGTTGTTTCCATATTCTTGCTATTGTGAATAGTATGGCAATGTACATGTGTGGGCACATGTCTGTTCATGCTCTATACTTCATTTCTGTAGGGTACATACCGAGTAGCATGATTTCTGAGGCATATGGTATTTCTGTTCCCATTGTATGAGAAGGTATCATACTCTTGTCCACATTTATTATTACCACATTTATTTACAATCCCACCAGCAATATATAATGGTTCTGATCACTTCAAAACCTCTCCAGCATGTTATTTTCCATTCATTTGAATTTTCCTATTTTTCAGTGTCGTGAAATGTTTGGTTGGGGGGACTTCTCAGAGGAGGTGGCATTTGAGCAGAGACCCCAATGTGAGGAAAGTCCATCGGTAGGACAGTCAGAGGAAGTGTCTTCTCATCAAGGGGAACAGGAGGGTGAGGCTGAGCAGGGAACCAAGTTAGTTCTTTCAGAGAATTGGAAAACAGCCCAGGAGTCTCACAAGAGAGGAGAAGTGTGACATGAGACGGGATGAGATGAGATGAGCAAGGTAGGCAGGAGCTAAGGTGTGTAGACCCATATAGTCCACGGTGAGGAGGCTGGATTTTAAATCTGATGGAGAGTGATTGGAAGGTTTAGGGCAGAGGAGTATTGTGATCTTATTTCTATTTGCTAAAGACTCCTAAGCTAAAAAAGAAGACAGACATAAATAAGTGGCCTATATATCAGAAATCTAGGGCACTAACAATGACTAATAAAAATGCTCACAGGGAATAAAAAGCAAAAGCACTCGGCCATCTAGCTCAGAAGCAAATAAGCCCACATGGAAGAAGCACACCGGCCAGTGCGATCACGAGGTGCCCAAGGGACCAGGTATAAGGCATCATGCAAAAAAAAAAAGATATAAGTGTGTGTATGTATGTGTATATATGTGTATATGTATATATGTATGTATATATATGTATATATATATCATATTAAATGAAGGGGGAAGTGCGGAGTGGAGACCCAAGGCCCAAGTGTCGACCAATGGAGATCCCCTCATAGAGGGGTTTAGGAGAGGAGATGGGGTAATTAGGGTGTGAGGTAGTATCGATGAAGAACACAGCTTTCCCCCGGATCCTGGATGCTTCCTCCCCCCAACTACCATGATCCGAATTCTACCTTACAGGGCTGGATAGGACAGAGGCTGTACACTGGTGCATATGAGGGTTGGAGGTACAGGGAATCCAGGGTGGATGATACCTTCAGGACCAAGGGTGTGAGGGACGATGCTGGGAGAGTGGAGGGTGAGTGGGTTGGAAAGGGGGAACTGATTACAAGGAGCCACATGTGACCTCTTCCCTGGGAGAGGGACAGCAGAGAAGCGGGGAAGGGAGACTCCGGATAGGGCAAGATATGACAAAACAACGATGTATAAATTACCAAGGGCATATGAGGGAGGGGGGAAGGGGGAGGGAGGAGGGGAAAAAAAAGAGGACCTGATGCAAGGGGCTTAAGTGGAGAGCAAATGCCTTGAGAATGATTGGGGCAGGGAATGTATGGATGTGCTTTATACAATTGATGTATGTATATGTATGGATTGTGGTAAGAGTTGTATGAGTCCCTAATAAAATGTAAAAGATGAAAAGAGAAAAAAAAAAAAGCAAAAGCACTTTCTTGGATGGCTGTCTAGAAAATGGATGAGTGTAAGGTGAGAGAGAGATGGTTGGGCTGGGGCAGTCTTCCAGGTGAGAAAGACAGATTAAAGTCCAGACCTGACTTTAGTAGGAGAAATGGCAAAGAGGAGTCACCGAGTAGGTAAAATGTGGCGGTCCTGATGGGACTCTGGAGCATGTAATGAGGTCAAATAGGGGAAGAAGAGGCTGGTGAGTGGGAAAGTTCCCACAAGAGCCACAAGCAAGAAAACAACCACAGCAAAAAGGTTTCTACACACGAGACCAAGTGGCATAGTAAATGAGCACCCGGCTTCGACCAAAAGAACAATGAGTCTAACCTGCCAATGGCTCCATGGGAGAAAGACGGGCAATCTACTTCCTGAAGGATGACAGCCTTCAAAATGACATGGGCCAGTTCTATTCTATCCCAGGGTCTCTGTGAGTTTGAACCCACTTGACAGCAGTGGGTTTTCAATGGGTGAGCATCTAACACTGACGTTACCACGGCCATTCCTGTCACTCACAAGACTGCCCCTCAGCTGCCTACTCAGTCTAAAAAACCCCAAACCCATGGCCCTTGAGTTGATTCTGAGTCATAGAGACCCTATAGGATGGGTAGGACTGTTCCTATGGGTTTTCAAGACTACCTTTACAAGTGTAGAAAGTCTCCTCTGTCTCCTGAGCTACTCAGTCTACTCTTTGCTTTTGTGTGCCAGTCTCACCAGCTGAGTTGTCTAATCCAAAATAGATCACAAGGGGCAGTTAGGAGAGAGGAGGCTAGCAGTGGCACCTGTAAGAGTGAACTGGCAACTAGGCAGTGCCAAAGAGAGCAAACGCTGGACCATGTGAGCGAGGGGGTTCAGAGGCTTACCGCTCTGAAACCGTATCCTGCAGGAGGAGTCTCACACTACGGAATTCTCTGTGTGTTGTGTTATTTGGAAGAAATGAAAAAAGGAAAAGAGAGGAGTCTGGGGGCACAAAAGATTTTCCCAAGTCCTGGTTTATCAAGAGCCTCTTCAAAACCTTCTACCTAGAACTCCTGAAATCGTTTCTATTGAAGCTAAGGTGGGACATCTTTGCATTTCTGAATCTTCAACTACTGAAGTGAGCCACCAGGCCTTGTTTGTCTTCAGGGCCATCCTTCTCCCCTTCCCTCCCTCTCCTGCTTGCCCCATCACCCTCCTTTTTGACCTTTGTGGGTGCAGATAGGAGCTTCTTTTCCAATTTCTGCCAGCCTTTTTTTAGATCTGTCAATACAAGTATAATCACTCACTGAGTTCGTGGACTTGCAAGTTTATCCATTTCTCTAAGATAATTGGACACATCTTCACTCTAATACATTCCTCTTTATTTTCTTTCCCAGATAGCATCTTGCTTTCTCCTTTCTGTCTCATGAGGGCTTCCAGCCAATGCCTTTGTTTAATACTTTTACAGAAATGTTGCAAGAATAGTAATAACCACTTTAGTGTACTCTTCCCATGGATTTATCTCTTAACATTTGGTTTCACTTGTTTTATTTTTCTTAAATTTTAATAAATAATTTAATTGGGGGCTCATACAGCTCTTATAACAATCCGTACATCCATTGTGTCAAGCACATTTGTACATACATTGCCATCATAATTTCCAAAACATTTTCTTTCTACTTGAGACCTTGGTATCAGCTCCTCTTTTTCCCCCTTTCTTCCCCCACCCTTCCACCCTCATGAACCCTTGATAATTTATAAATTATTTATATTTTCATATTTTACCTCACCTGCTGTCTCCCTTCACCCACGCTCTCTGAATGTTTCCTCCACAGGAAGGTGAAGGAGAGAGAGAGAGAGAGAGAGAGAGAGAGAGAGAGAGAGAGAGAGAGAGAGAGAGAGAGAGTTTGTTCTAATGGTAGAATCAAGAGAGAGGAAGGTGCTAGAATCCTCATGAGAAGGCCATACCCACAGGGAGGCATCATCAGGCTGTGACCTGATTGGCAAGCTAGACTCCACCTCTACACTTATTTATCAAGTTGACATGAAATTATGTAACCACCACAGGTAGATAAATGGGTAGGAGCAAGGTCACATCAGGAAGGGATGTTCCTCAGTCCTGTAAAAGGACACTATGCTGGGAAAGAGTCAGTGAAGAAGAGGAAGACACTTGATAAGGTAGACTGACACAGTGGCTGCAACACTGAGACAAATCATGACAGTTATTGTGAGAAGCATCCAGAAGTGGGCAGGGCTTCATTCTGTTGTCCGTATGGCCATTTGATGGCACCTATCAATAACAGCACTCGGTAGTTAAGACATGAAAGAACCAGGAGTATCTTGTGGTACCACACAAGTTGTGATCAAGTTGACTATACCAATTTCACACTTATGGACGATCTTATTAACAGCATTTCTCATTTATGATAAGTTTTAAAATTTACTATATGACTATGTCACACATTAACAGGATACATTCTAGTAGAAATCAAAGTGCTAGGTGAGATTAGGAAGAGCACTGCTGTTGTCGTGGTTACACATTGGGCTGCAATTTGCTTAGTCGGCAGTTGGAAACCACCAGCAGTTCTTTGGGAGGAAGACTTGGCTTCCTATTCCCCTGCCTAAAGAGTTACAGTCTTGGAAACCCACAGGGAGCCGCTATGAGTCAGCACTGACTCAATGGCAGTGAGTTTGAGTTGTATTTGGAAGTGAGAGTAATATTGTCTGTAATGGTTAAGGTTAGTTATCAGCTTACCTGGATCATGCTTCTCAGTGTTTGGGAAGTTATATAATGACATCCTTATCCTCCACTTTGTGATCTAATGTGGTCAACGTCCATGTTCACATAATGCTGATTTTGACATAATAACTTGGTCTATGTTGCTTAGTGAGAACTTGGTACAGTTGCAAAAAAACGTGGTTTTACAGCAAATAAAACTAATAAGGAGGGAAAGAAGAAATTGGAGACATTGCAGAAAACAAAAGAGGAGGCAAGAAGTAATATGAACTCTTCTGGTTGCTCCCTATGAAGCACTTGTGTCACCCCTCCAAAATGATAAACAATTAACAAAGAAATTTTCATTGTTTAATATTAAAGAAAAAGCACTACACTGACATTCTTTGCTGTTATAATAAGCATAACTCACACAAATGGCTATCAGTCTAGTAGTCCTATCACATATAAATAAATTCAAAGATAATCAGAACATGATTGTTAGGCTATCAAAACATTGTCTCTTGGCTCCCAGATGCATTTAACACCCTTTAATTGCTCTGCTCTGATTCCGAAAGAATTCTATTTTCTAGAATTTTTGGCCTTCTAAATTCTAGTATGTTCAGTCAAATGGAGTGTTACAAGCAGGGAAGAAGCCAGAGTAATCAATCGTTCCCTAACTTTCTGCTTCAAGTTGCATGTTGGAAGTGGCTGTATCACCACTGACACTTGAGCTCTTACCAATCATGCCCTACCCTCTGTGGTTTGAGTTCCAACTGGCCATTATCAACAGTTCTAACTCCCATCAGATGATTCTGGGGTTACACCACTTTCTACCAGTTTCCCTCCAAGTATGAGAGTTGTAACTGCTTCCTGTAGTTGTTCATCTCTATGTTGCTTCAGCACCCTCTGCTTGAATTCTACACTTTTCCCTCACCAATGTAACAGATTTCTAGTTTGAAATTTCCTCTGTTGAAATATGGTGGTTTTTTACTTTCCCAGTGTCCCACTATTGTGTTTGCCCTTCATTGGATTCTCAGTACTTTCTCTTGGCTACATTGCACTTGATCAACTCCCACCAGGAGAAAAGTAAAAAAAATAGAGGAAAGAACTAGGAGAAAAAAGACATTTATACAGGTACAAATATAGGCATATGCTTATGTAAATATATTAATAGGAATATAGGTCTAAGTACATATATTTAAATGTTAAGTATTAAGGTAGCAGATGGACATAGGGTCTCTATTCAAGTACTCCCTCAACACATAACACTTTGTTCTAATAACGTAGCATTCTGTGATGCTCACCTTGCCAACATGATCGTTGAAATCAAAATGGATGCATACACAAATGTGGTGAAGAAAGCTGATGGTGCCTGGCAATTAAAAGATACAGCATCTCAGATCTTAAAAGCTTTTAGTTAAACAAACGGTCCTTTAGAAACAAACCCACATGGAAGAAGCACACCCCCCTGTGTGATCATGTGTTGTCACCTGGACAGAGTAACAGTCATCAGAAGACCTGAATCAACCAAACAGAAAGCATATTATTGAGAATGAGGGAGGTTTGAGCAGAGCGACCCAAAGCCTATCTGTAGACAATGGGACATCCCCTCAGAGAGGGGTCACAGGAAAAGGATGAGTCAATCAGGGTGCAGTAAAGCACAGATGAAACACAAAATACTCCTCTGGTTCCTCGTGGCTTCCTCACCCCACACTACCATGACCCCAGTACTGCCTTTCACTGCGGCCTAAAAGGGAGCATGTGCACAAGTACAGCGAAGACATAAGAGCTCATAACACATGGATGGAATCCATGAACAGGAATGGGTATAGCGATATCAGGAGGGCAGGGTGAAGGTGAGGAGAGGAGGGGAGAAAGGGGGAACCAATCATGATGGTCAACACATAACCGCATATTCCCTCCCATGGGAAGAACAACAGAAACTGTGGGAGGAGACAGCATTCGGTATAAGATATGAAAATAATAATTTATAATTTATCAAGGGGCCACAATGGTGGTGGGGGGAGGGAGGGGGCTGAAAGAGGAGCTGACACCAAGGGCTCAATAGAAAGTAAATGTCTAGAAAATAATGATGGCTGCATATGTACAAATGTGCATGTTACCATTGATGTATGGATTGCTATAAGAGCTGTAAGAGCTCTCCATATAATGATTTTTTCATAAAAGTTCACATTCTTTTCAAGTGCTCATGGATCATTTTCAAAAACAGACCACATAACACAGGAAGAAATGCCCAGTAGAAGGATAGCTGGGTCATAAGGTAGATCAATTTCCATTTGCTTTAAATATTGCCATATCACTTTCCACAGAGCCTGTGAGTATCTTCAGGACCACCAGCAATGGAGAAGAGTTCCTATCTCGCCATGCCCCCTCCAACATTTGTTGCTCTCTGATTTTCTGATTTGGGCTAACCTCAAGAGTGTTATATGGTATCTCATGGTTGTTTTCATTTGAATTTCTCTGATAGCTAGAGATCAGGAGCATTTTCTCATATGTTTATTGGCCATTTGGGTCTCCTCCCTAGTGAAACTTCTATTCAGGTCTTTTGCCTACTTCCTCAGGGGCTAACTGTTTTTATCTTTTTGCAGGCTAGGAGGAGGACATTGTAGATTTTAGTAATAAGCATTTCGTCTATTGAATTATTGCTAAAAATCCTCTCGCAGTCTGTGGGTTCTATTGAGCCCTTGGTGTCAGCTCCTCTTTCAGCTCCCTCAATGCACACTGGTGTTTTATCCTTAGTAAATCCTACTTGTCAATTTCAGGTTCACCTGTGTGTTTACCCTTCCCTACTGTACCTAGCCTATGTATTCCCTGGGCCAAGGTTCATAGGTTTGTACCAATTTTTCATTGATGATCCTGATAAATTGGGGTTTTACTTCTAGGTCTGTGATCCACCTTGAGTTTGTTCTTGTGTATGGGGTGAAGTAAAAATCTTGTTTTATTGTTCTACAGGTGGATATCCATTATTTCCAGGACTACTTGTTAAAAGAGCATCCAGCTCTCACTTGATACTTTTGGAGCTCTATTAGTCTGGGTACTTTAGAGAAACAAATCCACAGAAACTCATGTATAAGAAAGAGTTTTATATAAAGGTTAAGTGTGCATAAAAAAAAAAACATCCCAACCCAGTGCTGCCCAAGCCCACAATTCCAACATTAGCCCATATGTCAAACACCAATCCACAAATCCCTCCTCCATCCCCCCAAACATACTTAATGATGCTGACGGCAGGAGGAAAGCTGAGTCAGTGGATGTGTAAACATCTCAGTGCTGGCAGGGGTCTCCAAATGGGTGCTCCAGCACCCAGGGCTGCATCAGGGTAGGTCCATGTAGCTTCTACTCAGGAATGTCTTGCTGGAAGTGAGCCTCGCCAACTAAAGCAGGGAACTGGCTAAGGCAGCTGCACCCTGGTTTGACTATCAGAAAGCAAGAGACCGGAGAACTAGAAAGGCGAGGCTCCCTGAACCATTTATCCCTCCGCCCTTCAATTAACTCCACATGCATTTATTGGCCAGGTTGGCCCAATAAACTAACTACCTCAGGGCCCTGTCAAAGACCAGTTGCCTAAATGCTGACGGTTTTCTTTCTGGGTTTTCTGTTCTTTTCCATTGTCTGAGTATCTGCCTTATACTAATACCATGCTGTTTTGACCACTGTGGCTGTGTAGGAGGTGTAAAAGTCATGTAAGGAGAACCCTCCAAATTTGTCTTTCTTCCTGAGGAATTCTCTGCTGATTCTGGGCTTCTTACCTCTCCATATGAAATTGGCGGTCAGTGTTTCCAATTCTTTGAAGAAGGCTTTTGGTATTTGAATTGAGATAGCATTAAACTTATGTAGCGCCTTGGGTAAGATTGAAATCTTTACTATATTGAGTCTTCCAATCCACAAGCATGGAATATTCTTCCATTTGTGGAGGTAGTATTGATTTCTTCTAATAGTGTTCTGTAGTTTTCCTCATACAAACTTTTTTTTTTTAGTCAGGTATATCCCTAAATATTTCAAATTGTGTTTGTCTACTGTGAAGGATACTTCCTTCTTGATCTCCTCTTCCATGGTCTTGTCCGATGTTTATAACAAACCAATAGACGTCTGTTTGTTGATTTTGTATCTGCTCAGTCTTCCATATTCTCCAATTGCCGTCAGTACTCCTGCTATATAGGTTTTGGGATTTTCATTGTATAAAATCATGTTGTCTGCAAATAGCAATAGTTTCACCTCCTCCTCTCCCAGTTGGATACTTTTAATGTCCTTCCACTGTCTTATGTTGTTAGCTAGGACCTCCAGTACATTGTTGAATAGAAGTGGGGACAAGGGTCATCCTTGTCTGGTCCCCTTTTTCAGTGGGATATTTTTGGCTTTTCTCCATTGACTATGATGTTGGCTGTTGGCTTTTCATAGATAGCTTGTGTTAACTTGAGGAATTTTCCTTCCATTCCTATCTTCCTGTGGGTCTGAATTGGGAATGTTTGTTGGATGTTGTCAAATGCTTTCTCTGCATTTATCAATATTATCATGTGATTTTTATACTTTTTAATCAATGTGGTGTATAATATTGATGGATTTGGGGATATTATACCATCCCTGTATCCCTGGGATGAATCCTACCTGATCATGGTGGATGACATGTTTTCTATACTGTTATATTCTATTGGCCAAATTTTTTGTTAAGAATTTTGCATTAATGTTCACTAGAGATATCAGTCTATAGTTCTCTATTCCTGTGGTATCCTTGCCCTGTTAGGTATCAAAGTTATACTGGCTTCATAGAATGAGTTTGGGAGCTTGCCATCTTTTTCTATGTTCTGGAATAATTTGTGGAGGATTGGTGTCAGATCTTCCTTGAAAAATTGGGTTACTTCTCCTGTGAAGCCATCTGGTCCAGGAGTTTTTTGGGTTTTTTTGTAGCATATAAAACAAAGCTCTAGAAAGGCAAAAGATCTTTGGAGGCAACATAAAAAGGGCAGTACAAAAAATTAAACCTTGATAACTGAAAATCAAACCAGATCTTTTTCTATGTAAGCTGTTTAAAATTGTTATTTAGATTTACAATAAAAATGAAAGCACATACAGAAAGAAATATACCTCCCAAGGCTTAAACTTTTGCCATGTGCCCTAGAAGATTAGATCAATATTCATTGAGTCCATCCAAATCCCAGATTTGTGAAGAAAACCACTCATGTTCTTTGTAAAAACACCACAAAGGTGTTAAATTTATAAAACTAAAAATATTTGGTCCTGATTATAATTCGTTTACTTTTAACCAACAATTAAAACTTGCCCATAGAAAGCACTAAAAGAACAACCAAAAGAAATTTTGTTTGTCCAGACATCCAGTCACTCAGGTCTGTGACTGCGAGGCTATTAGCCAGCAACCCAGTCACCAGGATGGAGGAGAGGAAGAAAAATAAAATAACAGGAGAGTTGTAGCAAACATAAGGACACACACACACACAAATAATCAGAATGGCCGAGTGACACAAAAGACAAATAGCCATGGCAAGTCAAAACAAATTATTAAACTGAAGTGTCTGAAAAGACAATTGCCAACTTAGCAAGCCACCAGACTTGTTGCCAATTCAACAAGCCACCAGACTTCTTAGGCAGCATCCTGGTGAGAAGCCACGGTGAAGAGTTCAGACCGAGTCCAGTCCCCTTCCCAAGTCAAACGAAAGGACCCGTCCCACAGTTAAATTTATCTCCTGAGAAACAGGAGACTCAGGCCGAATTACAAAATTCCAGCATCCCCAGGCAGCCACTCCACTGGGAAGTTAGGCATCTGGGGCCCTGGGGAAACCAGGGGGCATGTCCTCTAGAGGTCTCACACTTCCAGGAGCAGTGACTTGGAAGAGGCATCAAGACACAGTTACTTCTCGGCCAACACACTAGATGTTATGGGTTCAAATAAATGGCAGCCACTATAGTGTCTTGATAATTTAAGAGTCTTCATTTGATTATAACTGGACTGCCAGAATCTAAAAGTGATTCTTTGATTGCAGTGTCAAGTACACATTTCAGTCCCTCTTTAAAGGCAAAAATTCATTTATCATTTGTCTAGGACTTAAGCAAGCATGGACAGAAGCAGAAAGCAAAATTAATGCTACCATTCTTTAGAGTTCATGAGTGTTACAGGGTACAGCATTGGTTATAGCAACCTGGTTCCTGCCTACAACATCAAAAATAACAGTCTTATCAATTACAATGTTCTGATCTCAAGAACATGAGAGTGCATTCTAAAATCAATCACTAGTGGGACTTTCTAAGATGGGAGGGGGAAGGAGGCAGGTCATACAGCAGTTAACAAAAAAGGAGTGTCTTTTGCTAGTCTGCCTCAAGAGCTGGAGGAAATTATACTAAGCAAAGTCAGCCTATCACAAAAGGACAAGTACAACATGAGTCCCCTGAGGTAAGTATAATCAGCACAGTGGATATAGAAGAAAAGCCACGTATCTCACAATATACAGGTTTAGCTACAGGCATTTGGGGGAAGGCCAGACCAAATCCAAGGAGGTGCATGTTAACTTAAAACAAAGAAGGGAAATGGGGAGAATCGGGGGGGGGGGGAAGGGAGATGTGGCATGTGGGGAGCAGGGCACTATCCTACCCAGGAGGAGAGTATTGGTTATGTCTCCACAGAATTGGGAGTGTGCATACAAACCAAACGACAGTGCACCAAACCATGAAGGCAAAGAAACCACATGGAGAAATGCATAACGCTTGGGCTACAGGGACGGTCTCAATCAGATTCAAACGATCTCCCTGCCTACAAATGTGTGGAACAAAGACAGCACTAAACCTACAGGTTGGGGAGAGGGGCCTGTGTACCAAGCCCACACGAAAGCAAACCAGGAAGGAAAAAAGGGAAAGGACCAGTCTAGACCCCATATCAGCACTCCAAGCCCAGAGGACGACACCCCTGCACGGATCTGCTAAAGCACAGAGAGGACTATAGGACTGACAACAGCTCAAGAAATGTTATGTGAGAGAGGACAACACTGGGGACACACAATGGAGAGTTAGTCCAGTCTGAATCACCTGTAGCAGGGCAAACCACGAAGGGAACATAACAGATAAGCAATGGGAGCAAAGCCAAGCCATGAAGCCCCTAAAAGTTCCCTAAATAGACTTCAGGTTAGGAGGGGGAGCTCCTGGAATTCCCTCAGGACCAGGGGGGAGAGAGCCATAAAGGTCAGTGGACAGACCTGAAATTATGGATTTTTTTGTCCTTTAGTCATTTATTTAAGTGCAACCATCCAGGAGGGAGTTTTAGATCTTGTTGAAAGCAGCCACATCCATGGACTGCACATAGTCTTCAAAAGCAGTTATCTGTTCTTCCAGCACATCTGTACCAACTTTGTCATCTTCAACTACACACTGTATTTGAAGTTTTTTAATTCCATACCCCACCGGAACGAGCTTGGATGAGCCCCAGACCAAGCCGTCTGCTTGAATGCTTCTGACACACTCTTCCAGTTTTGCCATATCGGTCTCATCGTCCCACGGTTTCACATCTAGTAAGATGGAGGACTTGGCAACAAGGGCAGGTTCTAAAAGCACAAGAAACATTTTTCAAACATGTTTTCCCACTCTTCTGTGGCAGTGAAGTACCAATTTGTTTGGAAATGAACCATTTCCAAGACAAACCAGTTATCTGTGTCTGTTACACATATATGCCCAACTTTCCACTGTGCTGGGAAAGAGGGATGTTACATTGGGTAACACTTTCTTTCCCACAGAGGAATGCCACAACTGCTACCAGAAAAACAACTGCAGACCAGTAGCTGTGGAAGGATGTTTTTTTTTTAATCTTTTGTTTGGTCCATGTTATTGTTGGTTTGCCTACTTATATAAGATAGGCATGGAAAGCAAGCTCGAGGAGAAGGCAAAGGACCGACGGTTCCAGAGGAAACTATGGACCAGATTATTTACTTCTGTGTGGACTTAGTTGACTTCTCACTTAGATAGCTGCTTGTTTGAATAGAAGCCTTTAAGACCCCAGACACTATTCTGATTGATAGCCAGACAGCATCAACTTTCTTTGCCACACTTTGCTGTAGCACCCTTATCTTCAGTGATCATTTCATGAAGGTGAGTATTGAACAGGGCCAGGATGTAAGAATATATGAACTAATGTTTTTAAGTTGGAGCTAGGATTCAGTATGAGCCCAGAACTCTTTTCTGGATCTATGCAATTTTTTTAATTTTCTGGGATTTGGGAATGAATACATATGTCATATCATTATAAAATTTAATCACATCCAACATAATTGCACAATTGCTTCTGTAATCAGTCTCCAAGCATACTTTTCCTTCCTGGGCTTTCTAAGAAGCATTCTGACTATACTTCTTCCAAGACAGATTTGTTTGTTCTGTTGGTGGTCCATGGAGCTTTCAGTATTCTTCTCCAGCTCCATAACTCAAGTGCATCAATTCGAGGCAATTGACCATCCCATAGCTATATGAATGGATTTTGGTCTTGCGCTTACTTCTAACCCTAATCAAGGAACAAGTACTTCTTATGACATGACCCTGCTTGATGCTTGCTCTCATGAAGAGAAAACGGATGATATGGGTGCTTTAGCACAGTGTGTTAAAGAAACTAGATGGCAACCAGCTATGAAAAAGAATAGAATCTGGGTTCTTAAAGGCTTATAATCAAACAGGTGGCCATCTAAGTGATACATTAACTAAGTTCACATAGAAGAACACAACAGTCTGTGTGATCTAAGGATTGTAAATTATATAATCTAAATCTAAAGCAGGGAATGAATTCAGAGCTAAACTTGTGAACACCTGGCTCTCAAAAGGCTATGAATGACAGTGGAAATACAAAATCCATGTGCAGGATCCCTCCACGGAGTAAGCCTCCGGTGAATACCTTCTGACCACAGCTGAGGGGTGTGACTAGCCTTGTTATCAGATGGAGAGCACTGTAAAACCAATTATGGCAGATGGAGTTAGGTTAGATATACTATCTAATCATTTGATCTCCGTTTTGATCCATTTAGAGTTGTTTCCATTTAAAACAGAAGTGAAAGGGAAGAACACTGGGATTAAGCATCTGGTGAGTCCCCTCTGACCATAGACCAGGGATGTGACCAGTCTCGCTATCATTCAGAAAGCTTTGGAAAGTGGATTGTTGCAGATGCAGTTAGGTTCAAACATAACACCGTATCATTTGATTTTACTTTTGAGCCATTTGAAATTTGTTCTAGTTTTTAATATTTCCTGTTTACTTTTTGATTGAGATTTTTACTTTGTTTACTGTTTTTACTTTGTTATTGTTGTCAGTTTGGGGTTGTTGTTTTTAGAAATGTGTTCCAGGATAGATAAATTTATAGAGGAAGTAACTGAATTAATGGTTCCATGGGGGTAAGACAGCAGAAGTTGGGGCAAAATGGAGAGCTAATAAAATTTAGTACAAAGATGAATATATTCCAAAGTTCATTCTGGTGACGATTATACAGTTCTTGCTATCATTGAACTACTTAATTATATGTGAATTATCTGCCAATTAAACTGTTAAAAATGAAAAAAGAAAATACTGTGGTTTGGCTCAGGTACACCTTAGTTCTCAAAGCAACACCCTTGCTTTTCAACACTATAAAGAGGCCTTGTGTGGCTGATTTACGCAATGCAATGTGTTCTTTGATCTCTTGACTGCTGCTTCCAGGAGCTGAGGTTATGAATTCAAGCAAGACAAAATCTCGACAAAAAAAAGTGATCATTTCAATCTTTTTCCACTTATTATGTTATCTTTTGCTCTAATTGTGAACATTTGGGTTTTCTTTGTGTTTTAATCATTTTATTGGGGGTTCATACAGTTCTTATAACAATCCATCCATCCATCCATTGCATCAATGACATTTGTACATATGTTGCCATCATCATTCTCAAAACACTTTCTTTCTACTTGAGCCCTTGGTATCAGCTCCTCATTTTTCCCTCCCCCCTCCCCCAACCTCCCTCATGAACCTTTGATAATTTATAAATTATTATTATTTTTTCATGTCTTACACTGACCGATGTCTCCCTTCATCCACTTTTATGTTGTCCTTTCCCCTGGGAGGGGATTATATATAGATCATTGTGATCAGTTTCCCCTTTCCTCCCCCCACCTTTCCCTTACCCTCCCATTTTCCTACTCTCATTATTGGTCCTGAGGTGTTTACCTGTCTTGGATTCCCTGTGTTTCCAGTTCTTATCTGTAACTGTGTACATGCTCTAGTCTAGCCAAATTAATAAGGTAGAATTGGGGTCATGATAATGGGTGGGAGGAAGCATTAAAGAACTAGAGGAAAGTTGCATGTTTTATCAATGCTGTGCTGCACGCTGACTGGCTTACCTCTTCCCTGTGACCCTCCTGTAAGAGGATGTCCAATTGTCTACAGATGGATTGTGGGTCTCTACTCCACACTCCCTCTCATTCATATTTATATGATTTTTTTGTTCTAGGTCTTTAATGCCTGACACCTAATCCCATCAACACCTCATTATCACACAGGCTGGTGTGCTTCCTCCATGTGAGCTTTGTTGCTTCTCAGCTAGATGGCTGCTTGTTTATCTTCAAGCCACTAGGTAAGATAAACAATCTGGGGAGAAAGCAATGGCACCGATGGTTCGTGGGGGAGGGTGCAAATTCAGGGAAAAGGGAACAAGAAGTGATGTAATATTGATGGCGGGGGGAGCATAAAATGTCTGGTGGGGCTTGATCAAGGGCAATGTAACCAAGAGGAATTACTGAAACTCAAATGAAGGTAGAACATGACAGTGAGACAAGTGGAAAGTAAAAGGAATTAGAGGAAAGAACTTGGAGTCAAAGAGTACTTATAGAGGTCTAAATACGGCCATGTACATATGTGAATACATTTATATATAATAATAGGGAAATAGATCTGTGTACATATATTTATATGATACGTATTAAGGTAGTGGACGGAAATTGGGCCTCTACTCAAGGACTCCTTCAATGCAAGAACACTTTGTTCTAATAACCTGGCATTCCGTGATGCTCATCTTCCTGACACTGTCGCTGAAGACATAAGCAAATGTGGTGAAGGAAACTGATGGTGCCCAGCTCTCAAAAGATATAGCGTCTGGGATTTTGGTTTTCTTTACATTGAGTTTTAATCCATACTAAAGTCTGCGATCCTTGGTCTTCATTATCACATGCTTCAAGTCCTCCTCACTTTGAGCAAACAAGTTTGTATCATCTGCGTGTTGCAGATGGTTAATAAGCCTTCTTCAATCATGATGCTGAATTTTTCTTCATCCAATTCAGCTTCTCTGAATATTTGCTAGGCATAAAGATTGAATAAGTATGGTGAGATGATACAACTCTGATGCATACCTTTCCTGATTTTGTTCTGTTTCCACAACTACCTCTTGATCCATGTACAAGTTCTGCATGAGCACAATGAATTATTCTGGAATTCCGATTCTTCTCAAGAGAATTAACAGTATTATGATCCACACAGTTGAATGCCTTGGCATAGTCAGTAAAATACAACTAAACTTTTTTTCTGGTATTCTCTCCTTTCAGCCGAGATTCATCTGGCATCAGCAATGACCTATGTTACATGTGGTGTTAGGCTGGGTTGACTAGAGAAACAAATCTAGAGACACTTATATATGTGTATAAGAGAGACCTTTATGTAAAGAGTAATTGTACATTAAGAAAACATGCCAGCCCACTACAGATTGAGTCCATAAATTCAATATTAGCCTATATGTTTGGTACCAATCTATAAATTCCTCTTCAGACTCAAGCAACACATGCAATGGTGCCGAATGCAGGAAAATCACAGGCCAGTTGGGGGGGAGGGGAGTCTTATGGATCCAGTGGTAGTGGAAGCATCTGAGTGCTGGTGTGGGTTTCCACATGGCTCCTCCAGCTCCAGGGCTCTTGCTCCATCAGCATAACTCTATCTGGCTTCTCAACAGGAATGTCTCACTGAGTCAGTATCCCACCTTGTGGGAGGAAGACAGGCTTTCCCAGAATCCTCAGGAGAGACTCATGCTCACACAGAGGCCTCATTGGTTGTGACATGATTGACAGGCTAGACTCCACCCTTCACAATTTGATGGATTATGTAGCTGCCACACATGTCTCCTTATGAATCCAGCCTGAACCTCTGGTAGCTCACTGTCAAAGTACTGCTGCAATCATTGTTGGATGATTGTCAGCGAGTTTTTACTTGCATATGATATCAATGATATTATTCTATGATTTAACATTTTTCAATGTCACCTTTCTTTGAAATGGGTACAAATATGGATTTCTTCAATCAGTTGGTCAAGTAACTATATACAACTTACCTGGAATTGATGAGTACATGCTTCTGGTGCTTCATCAGTGTTGAAACATTTCCATTGGTATTCAATCAATTCATGGGGCCTTGTTTTTGGCTGAACAAGTTTAGCTTGAACTTCTTCCTTCAGTACCATTTGTTCTAGCTAATATGCTACCGCTTGCAATAGTTGAATATCTACTAGTTCTTTTTGGTACCTTAACTCTGTATGTTCTATTGCATTTTGATGTGTCCTAAGTTATCCAATATTTTGCCCATAGAATCTTTCAATATTGCAACTTGAAGCTTGAATTTTTATCTCTAGTTCTTTCAGTTTAAGATATACTGAGACCCCCTTCCCCCAAAATATGCTGAACCTGTCATTATGTTTGTTTTCTAACTTGAGATGTTTGAATATTTCATTATATATTTTTGTCTTTTATAGATGCCCTTGGAAAGTGTACGTTCAGTATTTCTAGTTCCTCCTTTCATCCTTTTTTCATTAATGTGCTGAAATGGACTGGTATTGAATTTGAATCAATCATATAATCTACTATGGTGAGAACTATACGTATAAACTAAACAATATTGTATTCACCATTTAAAAAGTGCATTTCAAGATGTGTCCTGAAATGCAATGCTATCAGTGATAAGGCATCCACGCACCTACAAGGAAGACCAGTTAGCATGACTATTATTTGTTAGAAAATATTGTTGCCACAAAACCAAAGAATCCTTTACTAAATAAAAACATCAAAACATTAATACTGTTCCTCTGCATATCCTCTGTTTAGATCTATACATTTCTGAAAGCAGTGTTTCCATCTCTCTTACCCTTTCCCAAATAAATCTGTACTCTTGGATTTATACCATGTCAAAACAATAATTTTGACATTCTTGTGGGACTCAAATCATGTCCCTTTTAAATGTTCTTTGAATTTTGGAAGCAAAAAGAAGTCTGAAGGGGCGAAGGGTAAGGTTCCCCAGTAAAATTCTCTAGTATAGTCCTTTCTACACTTGAAGAATCATCCTGTGTATAGGGAAAAACAAAACAAACAACACTCTTTAGTGCAACTTTCCTAGAATTTTAAAAATCAATACAGTTTCCAATTTTCTTAAAACTTCTTAATAAGTCCCCATGATCACACTGTGTCCTTTGAGAAAATCTATGACACTTAGCCCTTTTGGATACTAAAATAGAGTTTCCATAACCAAAGATTTTTCATTGATGTAATACAAACTGAAGTTGGGATCTTATATGGTTGGTCCTTTTCTATTTTACTTGAACACCTTGACCTCAAGAAACTTTTTGCCTGATGGGTGTTGTGGTAGTTACATAATCTGGTGTCAATTTGAGGATTTAGAGTGAAGGGGTGGAGTCCAGGTTGTCAATCATGTCATAGCCAATTAGGACTCTATGTGGGCATGGCCTTCTCCTGAGGATTCTGGGAACTCTTATATACCTCCTTGTAAGTGGAAGACACACTCTCTCTTGGCTCACTCCCTGTGAGACATCCCTGTGGAAAAGATACATGGAGAGCAGCTGATGGAGCCAGACTGCTGGAAACCGGAGAAGCTACCTGGAGAACCCTCTACTACCACTGGATCCCTAAGACTTCCCACCGACTGGTTTATGTCTTCCTGCATGAGTGTCATTGCATGTGTTTTGTGAGTCTGAAGGGGCCTTTATAGATTGGTATCAGACATATGGGCTAATATTGGACTTATGGACTTGATCTGGACTGGGCTGGGATGTTTTCTCAGTATTTAACTGCTCTTGTATATAAAGCTCTTTCTTATACACATGAGTGTCTATGGATTTGTTTCTCTAGTCTATCCAGACTAACACAGGTGAAGAAAGCATGCTTAAAGATTAGCTACCTCAGAGTTGATATTTCCATCAATATTAAAAAAATAAGATCAATGCTAATGAGTATGATTGTGTAGAATAAATTATAATTGGTTATGAGTCTTGTAATTACCAATACAATTCAGAAAACAAGGTACATTCAGAACAATGGCTTTCAACGGTATATGCTAGACCAGTTAAAATTTAGGCAAAGCGCTCATTTCAGAAGGTTCTGGCAACTCCATTTTAGGATTTCAAAGAAAAAGAAAAGAGAAAAGTAAACATGAAAAACTAAGAGGAAAGGAAAGAAGGAAAAGAAGAAGGGAAGGGGAAAAAGAAAGAAGCAAAAGAAACAAAAACGGAAAGCAGAAAAATTTTAAAATAAAGGAAGAAAAATAACACAAAGGAAAAAGAAAACTGGGACAGATATGTGACCCAGAGAGGAAAAAGCCTGGTCTGGATCAGCACGCTCTGCCCATTAATGAGTTCACCGGTTAGGGATAGGGATGTAAGGGTAGGAAGTCCATCTTTTTTTTCTTTTTTTAAAAAATTTTAACAATTTATTAGGGGCTCATACAATTCTTATCACAGTTCATACATATACATACATCAATTGTATAAAGCACATCTGTACAGTCTTTGCCCTAATCATTTTTTTCTCCTCTTTTCTTTTTTTACATTTTATTAGGGACTCATACAAGTCTTATCACCATCCATACATATACATACATCAATTGTATAAAGCACATCCATACATTCCCTGCCCCAATCATTCTCAAGGCATTTGCTCTCCACTTAAGCCCCTTGCATCAGGTCCTCCTTTTTTTTTTCCCCTCCCTCCCCTTTCCCCTCTCCCTCATGTGCCATTGGTAATTTATACCTCGTTATTTTGTCATATCTTGCCCTATCCGGAGTCTCCCTTCCCCCCTTCTCTGCTGTCCCTCTCCCAGGGAAGAGGTCACATGTGGATCCTTGTAATCAGTTCCCCCTTTCCAACCCGCTCACCCTCCACTCTCCCAGCATCGTCCCTCACACCCTTGGTCCTGAAGGTATCATCCACCCTGGATTCCCTGTACCTCCAGCCCTCATATGTACCAGTGTACAGCCTCTGTCCTATCCAGGCCTGCAAGGTAGAATTCGGATCATGGTAGTTGGGGGGAGGAAGCATCCAGGATATGGGGGAAAGCTGTGTTCTTCATCGGTACTACCTCGCACCCTAATTAACCCATCTCCTCTCCTAAACGCCTCTATGAGGGGATCTCCATTGGCCGACACTTGGGCGTTGGGTCTCCACTCTGCACTTCCCCCTTCATTTAATATGGTATATATATACATATACACATATATATATACATACATACACACACTTATATCGTTTTGTTTTTTTTTTTTGCATGATGCCTTATACCTGGTCCCTTGGCACCTCGTGATCGCACTGGCCTGTGTGCTTCTTCCATGTGGGCTTTTTTGCTTCTGAGCTAGATGGCCGCTTGTTCACCTTCAAGCCTTTAAGACCCCAGACACTATCTCTTTTGATAGCCGGGCACCATCAGCTTTCTTCACCACATTTGCTTATGCACCCATTTGTCTTCAGCGATCCTATCATGGAGGTGTGCAGTCAATGATATGATTTTTTGTTCTTTGATGCCTGGTAACTGATCCCTTTGGGACCACTCGATCACACAGGCTGGTGTGTTCTTCCATGTGGACTTTGTTGATTCTGAGCTAGATGGCCGCTTGTTTATCTTCAAGCCTTTAAGACCCCAGTCACTATCTCTTTTGATAGCCGGGCACCATCAGCTTTCTTCACCACATTTGCTTATGCACCCATTTGTCTTCAGCGATCCTATCATGGAGGTGTGCAGTCAATGATATGATTTTTTGTTCTTTGATGCCTGGTAACTGATCCCTTTGGGACCACTCGATCACACAGGCTGGTGTGTTCTTCCATGTGGACTTTGTTGATTCTGAGCTAGATGGCCGCTTGTTTATCTTCAAGCCTTTAAGACCCCAGTCACTATCTCTTTTGATAGCCGGGCACCATCAGCTTTCTTCACCACATTTACTTGTTTACCCACTTTGGCTTCAGCCGTTGTGTCGGGAGAGTGAGCATCATAGAGTTCCAATTTAATAAAAGAAGTTATTCATGCATTGAGGGAGTGTTTGAGTAGAGGCCCAAGGTCCTTCCGCCACCTTAATACTTGACCTATAAATATAGACACATAGATCTATTTCCCTATCCTCCTATATATATTTGCATGTACATGTCTTTGTCTAGACCTCCATGAATGCCCTTTGACTCCTAGCTCTTTCCTCCATCTCCCTTGACTTTCCTCCTGCCCTACTACCATGCTTCATTGCCACCTGGGCTAGAGTATACCTCTTCTCTAAGCAACCTTACCCTTGATCATTTCCCACCAGGCCTGCCACTCCCCCTTCTCTACCATTTGGGGTCCCATATTTTTCCCTTGTCCCTGGGTTTGTTAACACCAAGGAAGTCCATCTTATATGGATTTTTTTACTGGCCTAACTGTGTTCCTGCCTGTCAAGCTATTATTTGAGGTCAGGGATCTGATCTGGAAGTAATTCTTGCAGACACATATGCTGGCTGAGACCAGGTGCTTGTTGTAGGAAAGAAATTCTTTCAGACCCAGAGGTCAGCTGAGGGCAAGGTCAGCAGTTATGGAAAAAATTCTTGCTCACCCAGCATGAGCAGCAACAGAGTTCCTGTCCAGCACGTCACTTTCTGCTGTTCTATTGAGGGGGAGTTCGTGTACCCCTTGAAAAGTAGGGTGTGTAAGGGGCAGGGAGTGCTTGGATGGTTGAGACCGAACACATCTCAGGTCCCCAGAAGAGTGTGGAGAACAAGAAAGGATCCCATTTTCCTTCCTGTCAGCCGCAATATGAGTGCTCATCCTGATCCTGAGCAAGGGAAGTCGATTATGTCTACACTACATAAAACTCGTCAACAATTCACCTGTCTCTTCTCTAGCCCCCCCCCCCTTTTCAGGTTCTTCTCCTAGTCATTACTCAATCTAGTGCTTTTCCCTTTCTCTGAAATTTAGGGTTCCATGATTATCTACTCCACTCCATCTGATATAGTGTGTCTTTGTTTTAGCTCGATTTGTGTAGCATGTACTGCCTAGTCTGCCATCTTGCTGGAAGTTGTCTAATTCTAATGTGTTGATATGAGTTACAAAGTACCTCCTGTATATTATTATCAACTGTTGTATATGCCTTGAATGTTTAATATGATAGGGTTTATGGTGTTTGGTTCATAATTCTGTTTTATGTACGTTGAATAGACGTAACCTGAAATCTGCTTGTGCTATTCTTTAGTAAGAACTATTCTAGGAATAAGTGATAGAAATTAACCTCTAATTTTTTAAATTAGAAAGTGGTTATAGCAGGGAATTTAAGTCATATATAACTGGATTGCCAACTGTTATATGCTGACCATATCTAGCCTCAGAAAGAAAGGATTTAATCTGATGAGTTGCTTTCAGTGACGAGAGTTTGTTTTTATAAAACCGAGATCTCTCAGAACAGATCTTAAATGTCTTTTTGATTACAGATTTTATCACAGAAATACTGAGGCCATATGATAATTCAACTGTAAAGAACAGGCGCACACTACAGAAATGGGGCCCCTGGAACGAAATTCTTTGATAATACTCAGCAATTTCACACAGTCTTCTTGGAACAAGTTGGGAAAGTCAAGGGATTGCCTGGAAACATGAGTAGGCTTCGCTCATTCATCTCAGCCAGAATCGTCTAGAATTTCAAACACAAGCATGAGGATGTGAGTAATAACTGCCTACAGGGGTGGCCAGTAATAAGGCTTTCTGCTCACCATAGTCTTATCTCGACACTAACAGCTTAGAAGGCAATAGAATCCATGGTGGCCTGGGGGAAAAATACCTGTTAGCTAAAGCATAGAGGCTTTTTGTTTGTTTGTTTGTTTTCACCTTTCACCACCAATCAATACCAGTCAAGCAACAGCTGTTGTTATGTTGTCCTCCCCTATGTCTTCCCAAGAGTAGTTAAAATTTTATTTCTTAGCAAGGCTTAAATATTTTACATAATGAAGATCTTACTCGTATTACAATATTTTTCTCCATCTGTGAATCCGATTAAGGATGTTAAGCCTCTCAAGAGATCGCTACTCAGAGCTCTGTGATTACTTTTTTATAAGGAGAAGGAAAGCAAATATGCCTTTCTTCTTTGAGAACATGAGTACAGATTTGAGTTTCTGTTTGTGTCACTCAATGTTCAGTAAGGCATACAAAAAACACCCTATTTCTTTTTTAAAATTAATTAATCATTTTATTGGGGGCTCTTACGGCTCTTATAACAATCCATACATAAATTGTATCAAACACATTTGTACATATGTTGTCATTATCATTTTCAAAACATTTTCTTTCTGCTTGAGTCCCTGATATTAGCTCCTCTTTTTCCCCTCCCTCCTCCACTATCCCACCCTCATGGACTCCTGATAAATTAATACTTTCATGTCTTCCTGTGATAGGTATATTTATTGTGCCAACCTCGCCAATAGGAATATGTGGGTTTAATAAGATAACAGTTTGATTGGAAGGCAAAGAGACAAATGGCTCGGCAAGGCCCACCCCTCACTCTCTTGCTCTCTGGTGATCAAACCAGTGATAGGCTGCTTTAGCTAGTTCTCTGCCTGACCTTCTGAACTACACTACTGTGGGACAGCCAACCTGTGTATCGTGTTGCTAGAGCTTGAGGCTCCTTCGAGACCTGCTTCGCCATGCTGTTGGCGTATATATCGCTTGAGCTTGAGGCTGTCATATCCTGTCATCTTGAATTTCTTTAGTTTGATATCCCATCTGGGTCTGCTTTGCTAAGTTCCTGAGCTGCTGACTATTGTTGACCTGCCCTGCTGTTTTCTGCCTGTGACTGGACTGCCTGCATTACCCTAAGGAAGACTCAACTACCTGCTTCCTTGAGCTTGACCCAGTAGCCCTCCGGTGTTGAAGGACTTCCAATATATTAACTGTTCCATGGAATTGAGTTGAACTGAGAACTCTTTACTGCTCTATGGACTAATTAGCTGTTATATTCCTTTGTACTGTGTATATCTCTATCCATTTCTAAAATCATAAGTGTCCTGGTTTTGTTTCTCTAGAGAACCTTATCTAACACACTGACACTGTCCACTGTCTCCCTTTGCCCACATTTCTATTGTTCTTCCCCCTGGGAGGGATCACTTAATATGTTGATCATTGTAGTCAGTTCCCCGTTTCTCCCTCTTCTCCCCCCACCTTCCACCTACCCTCATGGTATTGATACTCCTATTTCTATTCCTGAGGGGTTTATCTGTCCTGGATTCTGTGTGTTGAGAGCTCTTGTCTGTACCAGTGTACATGTTCCGGTCTAGCAGATTTGTGTGGTAGAACTGGGGTCGTGATAGTTGGTAGGAGGAAGCATTAAGGAACTAGAGTAATTTGTGTTTCGTTGGTGCATGTGTATATTTATTATGCTCATTGGTTCCTGGTTTGCTGATTTTTTTGAGCATTATATAGTGCCCCTCCTTGTCTCATTTTATGGATTGCACCTTGAAGTCTATTTTGTCTGATTAGGATTGCAACCCCTGCTCTTTATAAGTTACAATTTGCCTGGCATATTTTCCGCCAACCTTTTATTCTTAGTCCATTTTTATCTGCGAGCTTAAAATGTGTCTCTTGCAGGCACCAGATTGATGGGTTATGTTTTCTGAGGCAGTCTTCTAGCCTTTTGATATTTATGTATGAATTGAGACCACTGATATTCAGAGTTATTATCAAGATCTGTGGATTCACTGCTGTTATCTCGTATCTTTGGTCTTGGGTGTTTTACTAACTCCCTTTATATCAGTGTGCTTTGTTTGTGTGTAGGGTTCATTCTTGCCTTCTTTTCCTTCTGAAGTCATGTTATCTTAGTAATTATTATCAACAGATTGGCTTCTGGGTGGAGATGGGCTATTAGATGGTCTGCTGCTTGTGGTTGGTCAATGTTGATCTTTGGATCATAGTGAGTTGGCAAGGATCTTCCACAAGGTTGGGTGTCATGGCTTAGTCTTTGAGTTATTCCTGTCCTGGAAGATTATTACCTCACCTTCCAACTTAATAAATAATTTGGCATGGTAGAGGATTCTTGGGCAGGCATTTTTTTTCTTTCAGCTTTTAGAAGATGTTACTCCACTCTCTCCTCTTCTTCATGGTTTCTACTGATTTGTCCTAGCATATTCTTACCTAAGCACCATTGTCTGTGACCACCTTTTTTCTCTCTTTTCTTGCTGCTCTTAAAATTTCCTCTTTTTCCTTGAAGCTGGATAACTTAACTATTATATGCCTTGGTGAATTCTTCCTGGGGTTTAGTCTAGTTGGTGTCTTCTCTGCTTCCTGTATGAACGTCTAATTCTCATTCATTAAGGTGAGGAAGTTTGCTTCCAGAAATTCCCTCGCTAATTTAGCTGTTTACTTCTTTGTTGTGTCTTGTGCTGGTAGACCAATTATTTGAATATTGTTCCTCCTCATAGCCCATGTAACTTATCTCAGGTTTTCTTCTGCCTCTTTGATTATCTTGTTTGACTGTTTTTTCCATTTGTTGAAGTCTGCCCAATTGTCCTTGAGCTCACTGGTATGATTCTCTGCCTCTTCTAGTCCCTCCATGAGATCCATGATCTTGTATTTAGTTTCTGTTACCTCATCCATTAACACTTGTATTTCCCTTTGGTGCATAAACATCATCCCCTCTATCCTGGACTTCATCTCCTCTATCATTGTGTCCTTATTCTGTGTTGCTTCCCTCAACTCCTCTATTACTCCAAGCAGTCTTCTGAGGATTTCTTTTTGTGGCAGATCCATGTCTGATAATTCTATGAGCACCATTAACTCTGCTGTTGTGTTTTATATTTCTTGTTTTCTTGATGAGAGTGTTTCAGTGTGTTGCTATTTGCATGTCATTTTGGAAACCCTTAGCACCATGTTTCTGGGAGACCACAGGGTCCTGAGCTCTTTCTCTGTGTGACTGGTAAGAGTGTTTTTAAGGACTGTCTGTGGCCTACTATGGTGGTGGGTTGGATAACTATGTAGGCAGTATGCTGAGGTTGTTCAGAGGCCAACAGTGGTGTGGTGGCCTCAGAGACTTGGGCGAGGCTGGTGACTGTTAGGCATGCCCCTGGGCTGAGTTGGGACAGGCCTGCAGCTTGGCAGCTTGTCTAGTCTGGGCTGTCAGGCCATGATTTGCAGCCTTTTTTAAAGGCAACAAATAGAAGACAGAGGTTGGGGATGCTTCTCTTCCATGGGAAGGGGGAGCAAACAAAGGCAGCGCCAGCCCTACTGCTGCTGGTTCAGGGGTTCATGAGTGAGGCTAGATGTGGAGGAAGGTTGCCTTCCAGACTCTGGGCTGTCCCGGGATAATTTTCACTTACCCAAATCCCCACCCTTGTCCTTCTGGACACTGGATACAGTGTTTTCCAAGGAACTACCAATGTGGGCTGCTTACCTGGGCACCATTTTGGGAGAAATCCCCATAAGTATCTCTTTAGTGTTACATGACAGAAATTTCTTCCATAGCTTCTTCAATGTTGATGGGTGTCTTCTTCTTCTCACACATTATTTGTATTTTTGTCTTTATATTATTATGATCTTATCCTTACCACCTTAGTGTGATTTGTTTTTCTTTGTCTTCTGTTGGATTTTCCAGCCGTGAAGCATAGGAGGAGTGCATGAATAATGATAATAACTGAAATAAGGAATTATAGGGAATGCAGGGGTGGGTGATGGGTGATAGGGAAAGAATGGGGATTTGTGGGAGTAAATGATTACGATGGAAGGAAGAGAGAACACTAGAACTGATTGTGATTGCACAACTCATTTTAAAGGCTATATAACCATGAGGGAGTCAGTGCTCTAAGATAGATGTGGTGCTGATTGGACAATACCTCTTGATATTATTGAACAATTGAACTATTCAATTTTATGATATGTAAATTGTATGCCAATAAAACTGTTTGGGGGAAAAAAGAATGTTTTTTTTCGAGCAAGGATGGTGAGACTTCATCTCACATACTTTGGAAATGTCTAAAGAGGACAGATCCTGGAAACTGACATCATGTTTATTAAAGAAGAGGGAAATATAAAAAGAAGAGAGGCTCAACAAGATGAATTGATATAGTTGCTGCAACAGTGAACCAGTAGTGGTTCACACTAATTTGGCAGAACCAATACTTTTTTTTTTTTTCAGTTTGTCAAACAGGTTGTTAAAATAACACTTGTTACCAGGGTTCTTTCTAAGGTGTGTTGTTGCTGCCCATTGTGGAAATCACAAATGTAATCTTCTTACTCTTTTTTAATATTCATCTGTCAACAGCATATTCTAAACACCTATAGTAATGTTCATTCCATCCACAGGTATAAAATTATACTTGTAATATATACTCATTTCATAAAACTAGTTATACTTTTGATGAAATACTATGTTTATTACCTCGTGTTTGTTAATTCACTAAACACATATAAAATAAAATATTTATGTATGTATGCATGAGAAACTGACAGGTGAGTTATGAAGCTCAGCACTAAACTTTTCCTCTTGGAAAAGGAAAAAAAACACACCCAGATTTCACTTTAGATCTTAGAGGAGGAATTTAGGCTGGCTGAAACCTTGATTTTAGCTTAGTAATACCTATATCAGATATCTAGCCACAGAACTGGGAGAAAGTAAATTTGTGTTTTAAGCCACTAAGTGTGTGACAATTTCTTATAGCAGCTGTTGGAAATGAAGGCTAACTTAGAGATGAGGGATACTAGCTCCAGGGAAAGAAAGGAAGTTACCTAGGATTACGAGGCTACTTGGTGCCATAGCTAGGGTTTGAAGCTGGGCAGTTTATTTTTGTATTGCTGCTTATTTAAATCATCATAAATATTCCAAAAAGTTAGACCTTTGATATAAACAGGAAAATTACATTGTGAGCATTAGTTACTGTCCCAAGAACCCTGGTTTGATTGGTGCTATATTGCTGTCAAATTACAATATGTAATACAGCCATTCCCTCACAGAAATGATCATGAAATTTGTCTGGCAGCCCAAATGTGGCTGGAAGTTTCCTGCAGTAAGCACACACACAAAGACCACATCAACTTAAGAAACCTGAAGTTTGTTAGATATCTACAACCAGTGGTGTGCATGTTTTAGCTGGACATGAGGGTGAAAAGTTCTGACTCTGAATCTTCTATGTAACTTTATCTTATGCTAAAATGTATCTGAGCTCGCTCAGTCCCAACCTGGGCATCTAGCAAAGAACCATCTCTGTTAATATCTTATCAACATCTTAAATATGAGCCAGTAGGAGTCTTGGTGGAGCTGTCAGATAAATATTGAACACCTAATGCAATGTGGAGGGTTCCAACCCACCAGCCACTCCAGAGAAGAAAGATGAGCCTGTCTGCTCCCATAAAGATTTATAAAGCCTTGCTAACCCCTATTTATTGTCATTAGGGGATCAAATCAACTTGATGGTAATGGGTTTGATTGTTTTATTTTAAGTGTTAGCTAAGTGAGAACTTCAAGTATGAAATTTCCATCTGTCTTAATATTCTCAACAAGAGAAAAAAACTATGAATTTCATATGACTCTGGATCCTTTTTCCTTATTCTTCAGTAAATATTGTTTGGGCTGAGATATTGAAGATGTCTCACATATACATAACCAAATACTTTTGTTTCCTAAGGCTGTCGTAAGAAAATACCTTAAGATGAGTAGCTTTCAAAAGTCGAAATGTATTGTCTCACATTTATAGAGGCAAAAAGTCTTAAGTCAGGGTATTAAGCAAACAAATAACTCATTGCCATTTAGTCAATTCAGAGTCAGGACAGAGTAGGACTTCCAATGTAGGTTTCTGAATCTACAAATGTTTATGAAAGTAAACAGCCTTATTTTTTTTCCCATGGAACAACTGATGGTTTCAAACTGCTTAACTTATAGGTAGCAGCCTAACTAGTAATCAACTATACCACCAGGGTCCTAAATCAGCGGTGTCAATTTCTTCAGAGAGCGAAATTCCCTTAACTTCTTATTTCTGAAAACAATCCTTAGAATTATGTTGTTGCTTGTAGATGTATCTTCACATGACTTATTCCCTGTGTAACTGTTTATGAGCCGGCACTTCATTAAGAACCCCTCCTATTCTGATGTAATTTATTAATTTAACCAATAACACCCTCAAGAAAAAACCCTAACGATCCAAACAAATCAGGTCCACTGGTGCAAGGGTAAATGCAGAATGTTAGGGAAAGGAAAGGACGATGTTTTCAGGTGTAGAAACTTGCAGTGTTACTTGATTTGAAACTTGCTCTAGATATTATGGAAGACAATGTTGTGGCAGAGAAATGTTTTTGTTTTTTTTAAAGAAATGTGGAATAGACCCCAGAGTAAGACAGAATGTTCTGCTCAGGAAAGGACAATGTCAGTGAGGAGTTTTACTACTTATGGAGGAACATTGCGAACAAAGTTATGCAAAAATGATTGTTGATATTCCTTTTTCCTATTGTAAATTTTTGATATTGTCTGTATAATCTTACTAAACTTGATTAATACGCATAACACAACACAAGACTTGAATGATTGATCATCTTGGGGGATAAGGCGGAACTTCCCACTGAGTGAAAGAGACTAGCTGGAACTGTGGCAGCAGGGTGAAGTAATCCACAGGAAGAGTCAGAGGCCACCAGGAGTATGTCAACAGTTAGAATTCCCAGAAATACTTGAGAAAGGACATTGGATATCTAGGCATTCCCTGGAATTGTAGAAATCTGTATCTGAAAAGGAGGAAGAGTGAACATAACTGGAGCACTTGATTATACACAAAATAACAAAGTTCATTTGCCACCTATGGACCACATTGAAGACAAGGTAAAACATATATTTCAATGGCGCATACAAATTTAAAAAGAGATGACTTGTTACTGCAATATTCATCAAAGGAATAACAATTTAGCAAGGCAAAGTCATTGATTACAGATGATGTAGATTATGAATGATTGTCCTGTGTCTGAAACTTCTGAATTTGCTAATTTATGGACTATTGGGGATCAAATTAGGCAAATAATATTTCTTTTATTTTAATGCAATGATATTATTAATCTGTGGACATGTATGATATTTCCGGAATTACTCTCTGAGACTGAATACTATAATTAAAAATTCAAAGAAACTCAACATGCAAAATTTGACATATAACATAAGGTTTTAGTTTCTCACTCATGTGAGAAGACATCTGCACACATTGAACTTGAAATTGCAGGTGTATAGTGTAAATAAAGCTGACTGTTTAAGGAAGTGAAGATATTCCCACTCAAAACAGGCCTGTAGATAATTCAGAGATTGCATTTATTCACCCTGCTAACCTCCTCTGGGCTCATTGGATTATTTTGAACAAAGGCAACATTTTCATGGACTTAAATTCACAATTTAGGGGTGGGGAAATTCCATTCCATGCCTATGAATGACATTTAAAATTTCTGAATTTCTCATATATCTAAACCTGAGTGGCACAAGAAATTTGTGACTGGCTGTAAACCAAAAAGTTTGGTTGGCGGTTTGAATTGACCGAGCAGCACCACAGAAGAAGGAGCTAAGGAGCTCTTTCTATAAAGTTTATAGTCAAGAAAAATCCTGTGAAACAGTTCTACTTTGTACACCGGGACTACCTTGAGTCCTGGAGCTACTATAGGATCCATAACCTTCATAAAACATCTGGCAATATGTTGCAATCATGATCAATTCTTGTCTCAGCTGATTCAACAGAAAATTGCTGTCACTGATGAAAAGCTGAAATCAAAGAGCTTCCATATGCAATGCAATCCCAGAATCAAAATGAGGTGTTCTCTAGCTTGATCCATGCCACATTTCACCGTAATAGTTTACCCTGTTAAATACCAATATGGCAGATTCTGGTTTTGACTATCCCAAATACTTTTTCAAGTCCTTTCTCTCTTATTACATCCAATAGCAGGCATGAAAAAAATTGTTCTCTCAGCTTTTAGCACAAAAATATATATTCCAAGGACAGGTAAATCATCTTTGGGTATTAAAAAAATTATTAAAACAGTCATAATTAAAAATAAATACAGTGATGTTAGTGACAATGACAGAGCTGAAAGCTTCAGGGAATCATCCCTCCCCAGAATACAGAAGTACCTAGGAAAAATGGATAGAATGAACGTTAGAAGAACTGTGGACAATATTCATAGGTTTACAGCAACTGAGTAAATGCCTAACCAGAAGAAAGTCTACTAAAACAAGATAGGCAAGTTTTGCTGCGTTTTAACTTACACTTGCCCCGCAGCTCATTCTAGAGCAATGGCAGACCTAAAGATAGTAGCTTATAGTCCCTGTTCCTTAGAAGTTAACTGTCTTTTTGCAACATGATGTGCTAGACATTCCTAGGGGAAAAGGAAAAATAGAGTTAAAGGGATGGGCATGATTATCTTTATTGAGTGTTGGACAGTTATCTGGACAGGATGGTTTTGTGAATGGATAGTATACAGGTTGCTAATTATGTGATATGGTTTTGTAGGTTTGGGGAAGATCCCTGACATGCAATCAGGCTTTCCTGAGTGGAACCCCAGAAACTCAATGCTGAAATCATCTTGTAGTACATACTCAACAGTCATTACTTCAAAAGACAAGGAGATTATCAAAGCATCGGTGAAGGTGTCCTCTGTCCAATGCTGTATATCTATATAATCAGAAACCGTTTTTGAAAGCTGTTTTCACATCACACTCAGAGTGTAACTCATATCTCAGATTACCAGGATTTTTTAAAAAATGTAAAGCCTCTGAGAGAAAAAGATTATCAATAAATATTTGAGAATGTGACTTATATCAGAATGTTCATCAGCATTCTTAAGTGAAGGAGACAATGGGTTTGTATCCACCATGTATTGAAGGAAGAAAATATCTCTGCACTCAGATTTCAGTACCCTACTCAGCTATGATTAAAATTGGGGTTGTGGGGAGGGCAAAGTAAAGATAATGTCAGGCAGATAATGATTCAGGACACTGAACCATGAGACCATCCATAAAATATTACCTGGAACACTTTCTCGAGAAGAAAATATGAATCTAAGTATGAAAATTCAAGTGAAAAACAATGGTATTATAAATGACTAAAATTATTATTAATAAGAATTAATGTTGACATATATATATATATAAGAGGACAAAGTTATGAAAATGTGTGAGACATACCAAGTATCTTGGGGGTGTGGTGAACTGTTAGACCTAGGGGCTCAAGACCATAGTCTTGGGGTAAACAGAAGTAACTTAGTATATCATAATCCACAAAGTCTACATCAGTGAACAGTTACTGGGGTCTTAAAAGCTTGTGAGGAGTCAGTCATATAAGGTGCAATATTGTTCTCCCCCTATCTATAAGAAAGAAGAGTAATGAAAATCAAGGATACATGGAAAAAATTAGTTCAGAAGAACCAGATGGTGCCTGATTATCATTGCCAACTCCTCTAAAAAGAGGTTCCTGTAGAAGCTGCTGAATAGAGTGGAAGTAAAATGTGGAACAAAACTGAAAACAATGAATGAGATCAAGCTTGTTGGCAGATAGAGACTGGTGGAACCCAGGAGACTATGGCCTTTGGTTACCCTTAGGGTCTGGAAATGAACTGATCCACGTGGCTCAATTTTCAGCCAAACAAAGCAGATCTGTAAAGAGAATAATACTATTAAGATGAGCACTCCTTAGACTAATTGATAATTTGTGATCAATGGGTCAGAGTTTACTCAAGGACAAAGTTCAGGAGACACTAACCCTTGGAGGAGGTGGGGTTGGTGATGTTACATTGAGGGGATTTCAATGAATGAAATGAAACAGAATGTGTATGAATTGTTGAATATAAAACTGTTGATTTCTGTGAACTCTCACCCAATCCATAACAAAATGTTTGAAGGAAAAAAGAAGTTTTCATAATAGGTGTCAATAAATGAATGGGGTTTTTTTTATAAACAACAAATCAAGAAGACAAAAAAATGAAAATTTAAAAAATATTATGGTGCCCTGATTGACAGACTTCTTACAGGTGCCATGATGGCGCGCACACACACACACACACACAAAACTAACTATCACAGGTGAAAATCAAAATAACAATTATAAATATGTGAAGGAGAATGACCAGTACACTATCAAAACATGTGCTGTTGTTGTTAAACCCTGGCACTGCCATTGAGTCATTGTAGAGTACCGTCAAGTCCATTTCAAAGCACTGCAAACCCATGTGAGAGAATAGAACTCTCGCATTGAGTTGTCTAGGCTTCGATTTTTACAGGAATAGATTGCCAAGTCTTTCTCCTAGGATAGGTTTCAAACCACTCACCATTCAGTTAGCACTTAACTATTTCAGCAGTTCCTAATCAATATCTGTAGGATGTTGCTAATTCATAATTTAGTTTTGAAAAATGAGAAAAATTAAAGTAAACCAAGCATTCAATTTAACCAGTGAAGATTTAAGAACATTACAAATGTAACCAAAATAAAAGAGAAATAGTATAGGTGAAAGATCTTCATTTAATAAAACAATAAGTTCACAGAATTGAAAGTAAAAAGAATAATGATTCTTAGAATAAACAATAAAATAAATGGAACTCTTACAATACAATTATGATAAACATAGAGAAATATGAATAAGCAACATTAGGAACAAATATAAAATCATCCATAAGCAATTTTAAATGATCAAGAGCACATTATATCCAAAATGTATTTACAAATTTGAACACAGAAAGATATTTTATTTAAAATAGCAAGAATATTCAAGAAGAAGAAACACACAAGAACACTGTACTGAGGACTATAAATTGCTACAGAAAATAATAAGTGATAATTTGATGAAATTAAATAGAATTCCAATTAAAATCTCATGTGGAAATTTCACAGAACTTAGTAAGTTAGCTTTTAAAAATTTATATAAAATAGTGTAGAAGGAGGCTTTATTCTGTCAAATATCACAATGTATTATAAAGCCATGGTAAATAAAACAGTATGATAGTGACACACAAAAGACCCCAACAAACCAACAGCCAACTTCTCCCTACAATTTCAGAGACTGTAAATCTTTACAAGAGTACATAGCCTCCTTTTAATGACATAGGCAGAAACAAGTAGACTAATGGCCATTTAAAGAGTCTAGGAAGTATCTTGTTATAATCGTGTATGAGAATATAGTATATTAGAACAGTAACATTTCAATTTGATGAAGTGAGAAAAAACTACTTAAGAAAAAATCCTTAGACATCTTATTATCTAATTGTGCAAACAAAGAATTTAAGTCATAATCTTCCCTCAAACCTATGGATCATTTTGCTGCAAAGCAAATGAAGCTTAACTTGGAGCCCTACACATGAATCCCACCAAGACCTTGGAGACACCTTTGCATTGTACTGAGGGTAGCAAAATGGGCTCAGTCAGTGGAATACATTGTGTGGTTGGCAGTAATTTCTGGATATAAATGTGATAGTAATATTCTAATTGTTTTGATGTGTGTGACTTCTAGGAATATGCCTCTGGCCTGTTGGATCAACACACCTAACATAAAGTTGTGGGCCAGAGATCATGTCCGGATAAAAATGTGGGAAGAATGTGAATGGGGGAGGAGTAACAAGGTGTCAAAATACTGTCTATTACTATTTTAAGCACCCACAATACATCTTTTCTGATGAGAAATGTGTGCAATAGAGTTTATTGAAATTCCTGGGTTTTTTGAATACAGGTCTTTTACAGTACTATAAAGAGAATTAATCACATATTGTAAGCAACTCAAAGACCCAAAATTATCTGTATTAGTTCACCATACTAGAGGGAATCGCAATAATGTTCAAGGTTGTCCTAGCAGAGTAAAACTCCCATTTGATTAGAATACAGAACAATCTTCATGAGTTGCCACAAAGTTCAGAAGTACAATGCCACCAAGTGCATTTTATTTTTCATTACATCAAGAAAGGACAAAGAAAATGAGATATTTTGAGCTCTACTTTTACTAAATATCAGGAGAAAAACCAAATCAAGTAATTTCTCGAATACTAACCCAGGTATTAGGAAGAAAACTACTGTCTATTCTTCTCCTTGCATCAAAGTCTATAGCAAGTGTTTTTAATGCAAATTTTCTTAAGAATTCAGTAACAGAAGACCATGACTCCCAGAGAAGAACATACAGGAAATGAAATCGAATTTCACTCTAGTCAAGAAAAGAGGCGAAGTGGACAATGTTAGATCAAACTCTGATTGCAAATAGTTTAACATCAATGAGAACAAAACTACTTGTCTCTCAATGTTAATGAGTATATCTCAGAACACCTGTCTCATAATTATATATTCTATTTTGATATAACATACATTACCTTTTTTAGTTCTTTAAATGACGATCTCTAGTATTACAGAAATAGCATATTTTCTTTTCAACTTACCGTATATACTTGAATATAAGCCGACCCGAGTATAAGCCAAAGTACCTAATTATTACCTGGGAAACCAGAAAAACTGATTTACTCAAGTATAAACCTAGGGTGGAAAATGCAGAAGCGATTGGTGAGTTTCAATAATCAAAACAAATGAAAATAAAATTACTAATAATTGAGACATCACTGTGGTAATGTATTTAAATATTTATTTTAAATATAAAACATAAATAAAAGGACAAGTCATTTAACATTAGTAAACCAGCACAGCAAGTGGAAAATAGGTTTAAAAAAAACAATAAGGTATCAACAATGATACCTTAAGAGTACTATTCCCTGAGCTCAATCAGCAACCAAGCTAAAATGTAAACAGTTAAAATCCTTCAAAACTGGATTCCTCATCATCATCCATATCCCAATGCAGAGCTTCAGCTGGTGTGAGGTCATCATAGACGCTGTCCTCACTGAGATCACCGTCGTCACCATCACTGCTGTCATTGTCATACAAAGTGCAGTCTTCACTGCCATCCATAGCATGACTAATACTACATTTCTGGAAGGCACGTCGCACCATGTCTTCTAGAATGCCTTCCTATGCATCTTGAACCCACTTTGCTATTAACTCTATGTCAGGTTTCATGAGATTTCCTCCTTTTGTTAGTTGGGCTTCACCAGATGATATCCATTCAAGCCACTGACCTGTGTATAAGCCGAACCCCAGTTTTTCAGGACATTTTTTGTGCTGAAAAACTCAGCTTATACACGAGTATATATGGTAAGTTAATTTTTTGAATGAAAAGTTGGCACCAACATATATCTTAGCATGCTGCTTATTTTGGTCCAGGCACCAATTGAAAATAAAAGAAACTGACTTGAATTTGCTTCATCACAACAGAAAAGCACACCATACCGTCTAAAATTGGCTATAGAGGTAAAGGACCAGGATTGGAAAACAGGTACATACAGAGGAAAGTTAGGCTACCAGAGTACCAAGGTGTGTTAGTCTGGGTTGACTAGAGAAACAAATTCATAGACACTCATATGGGTATGAGAAAGAGCTTTATATAAAGAGTATACTACGTATATTAAGGAAATATCCCAGCCCAATCCAGATCAAGTCTGTAAGTCTCATATCAACCCATATGTCCAATATGAATCTATAAATTCATCTTCAGACTCACAAAACACATGCAATGATGCCAAACACAGGAAGATCACAGGGTGAAAGGTCTTGTGGATCCGGTAGTGATGGAAGCATATCAGTGCTGGCAGGGGCCTTTATGTGACGCCTCCAGCTCCAGGGCTCTAGCGTAGCTCCATGTATCTTGTCACCAGGAAGACAAAGCAGCGAGTGTCTCCTATCTCCAGGGAAGAAGACAGCAGTTCCCACAGTCCTCAGGAGAAGCTCATGGTCACACAGAAGCCTCATTGTCTATGACCTGATTGACAGGCTAAATCCACTCCTTGGCAAGTTGACAGATTATGTAACTGCCACACAAGGTGCTGTCAAAGGAAACCTGCTAGGTAAGAAATGTGTGGTATTGGTCTTGGTATTAGGATCAATTCTAAGCCCTCTTAATTCTCATCACTATTAACAGACACCAAATCTGATGGGCTTCTTAGTAGCTGAACTAGACCAGGGGCCCTGGTTCCAACTGCCAGAGATCAAAGAGAATCAACATTTCATCTTTTCATCTTCTTGCACATTGGTGACTTCTGCAAACAAATGAAGGATCCTAGGAGTTTGGAGGACCAGAGCACCGAATTTCCATATAGCATCTCTGAAGAAAAATGCAAGTGCTAAAGTGTTGGTAACACTGCTGTGCATATGCCTGTTCCAGTTAAGAGAAGCCAGTCTGTAGAAATAAACGATAATAAAAACAAACCAAACCAAAAACAAATCCACTACCATACAGTCCATTCTGATTCACTGTTGTTGTTAGGGGCCATGAATATGGTCCTGATCCATAATGGCCCTCTGCAGAACAGAATGAAATAGCGCCTCATCCTGCACCATCCTCACAATTGTTCCTGTGCTGGAGACCATTGTTGCAGCCACAGTGTCAATCCACTTCACTGAGAGCCTTCCTCTCTTTCCCTGCCTCTCTACCTTACCAAACATGATGTCCTTCTCCGGGGTCTTTCCTGGCAATATGCCTAAAGTATCTAAGACAAAGTCTTGTCATCCTTGCCTCTAAGGAGCACTTTGGCCGCGCTTCTTCCAAGACTGACACCCCTTTGTCCTTTTAGCAATCCATGGTACTTCCAAGATCCTTTTCTTTTTGTTGTTGTGTTTTAATCATTTTATTGGGGTCTCCTACAGCTTTTATCACAATCCATACATCCATCCATTTTGTCAAGCACATTTGTACATTTGTTTTCTTCCTCATTCTCAAAACATTTGCTTTCTGCTTGAGCCCTTGGTATCAGTTCCTCATTTTCCCCTCCCCGCTCCCCTCTCCCTTATGAACCCTTGATACTTTATAAATTATTATTATTTTGTCAGGTCTTACATTGTCCAATGTCTCCCTTCACCCACTTTTCTGTTGTTGCTCCAAGCTTCTTTTCCAGCACCATAATTCATATGCATTGGTTTCTTCCCAGTCTTTCTTATTAAGTGGAAACCTTCACCTGTATGTGAGGCAATTGAATAATACCATAGCTTGGATCAGGTGCACATTAGTCCTCAAATTAACACCCTGGCTTTTAAATACTCTAAAAAGATCTTGTGCATCTTATTTACCCAACACAAAGTATCTTTTGATCTCTGGACTGTTGCTAAAGTTCTGAAGGGCTGGGAATGAATGATAAATGGAGACACAAAACACAGGGGGGAGGTAGGATAGGTGATGTTACATTGAGGGAGTTTCAGTGAATGAGGTAAAATCGAGTATGTATGCATCATTGAATGTAAAACTAATCTGTTCTATAAACCGTCACCTATTTCCCATTTTAAAATGGTATGCTTTTTCTTGAGACCATCCTAAAATGCCTCCGAATCTTTAGAGTCTATTAAAAAATGCAGTTCTGTCAAGATTCTCATCCTTGTATCTCTTTCACATCCTAGCTTGACCACAGAGCAAAACGACTTCTCAGTTGTTATGGTTTCTAGCAATTATCATGGCCATACAATAGGAGCTTAAGAAATGTTTGAGTTGTTTCTGTTGAATGCAGCTAAGCAAACATGAAATCCTGAGCAGAAAGGCAAGTTAAAAATCAGCTTAAATCAGTTAACCCTGTGTGTACCATAATCCAAAAATTTAGTTTAAACCTAAAAGGGGTTTATGAATTTCTCCTTTAGCAGAAGAGGAGGAAGCTGACATGGTGACAGAAAAACAATCAGAAAAGAAAATGCAAGCCTGGAACTGTGGGTCTTGGAAGTCATAAGAGTCTGAAGTACCAATTTCCGATTTATTATTCTTAAACTCAGATGTCATAATTTTAAGAACAATAAACTCAAAGCCAGTTCTTTGGGTCAATCCCAATTTATAGTGGCTCAATAGGACAAAGTAGAATTGCCCCATAAGGCATCCAAGGCGGAAATATTTTATAGAAGTAGATTGCCCAGCGGGACACTTCACCATTGTGGAAACTGGACTCCTCTTGACAACAAATAGCCTAATAGGAAACCCCTGGATTTAGCAACAAGGAAATGTCCCTGAACTATGTTATGTCTCAGTGGAGAGCAAAGGGAAACCAGATAATGAAGTGACAGTCAACTTAAAAATGGCTGACTGATGGGTAAGATAAAGGTTGGCCAGAATTGAATAGACACTGGGATATTTGGTTTTGTTTTATTTTTATAATGGGGTGTTATAAATGTTGAGAAGAAGCTAGAAGAGAGGGAGACGATAAACATGGAAAAGCTATGATAAAGTAAAAGTTTCTGAGTAGATGTAAGAAAGGAAACTGAAATAAACAGGTGGAGAGGTTTCTTCACTTGGTAAAGGAGGGCAGGAGAGTGCAGATGCAGAAAGGTTTGTAGAGCTAGCGTCAGGAAACTTAGGGACTTCCTCTTTGTGGTTTCTATTTTTTTTGTGAAAGATCAGGCAATGTCATTTGTTGAAAATTCTGTGGTTAGGTGGACATTTCAGGAAAATGAAGAAAGTTTCCAGTATTGTATCTGTTGTTCATAAGGCAGACTTGAATGTAGAAATACAAAATGGCTTCTAGGACCCAATTGAACTGACCGACCACACCTCTGTAGTAAATTAATGTTGCAGTGATATGGAAGCTTAGTATGTGGCAAAGTATTGTTACTAGAATTCTAGTTTGTGCATGCATGAGTTTAGTTCAAACAAAGCATGTTTAAATCTACATTTCTCTGTGATCAGTGACTGTAGACTAACTTCCTCAAATTTACACTGTTCTCAGTATCATTAGGGTGCATTTTAAAAAGTACAATTAAAAATAGTGACTTCCCAGGGGATCTGCTACACCAGTTAAATTAAGGCAACTCTATTTTTGTTTGTTTGTTTGTGATTCAAAGGGGTTCAGTTTTATATAGTTTCTTGAAAGACACAGGATTATCATGGGGCTTATAAGGAAGAAATGCTAAGAAATGGAGAAATGAATTGTTGATTAAAAAAAGACCAGGCAAGTTGCCGCAACGGGTTTTTCCCCATCAAAATGCACTGGCTCATTTAGTAAGGGCTGCCGTAAAAGAAGAGATTGGGAAAGCTTTCCCCATCAACCTTGTAGCTCTGACATTGTTCCTTCTGACTTCTTTTTTATTTCCACCACTCAAAGAACATTTAAAGGAACATGATTTGCATCAATCAAAGGTGCCAAAATTGCCATTTTACTGTGGTTACAAAAATTGAAGAGTACAGAACTCTTTGGGGGAAAATTAAGAGAGATGGAAATAGCACCTTCAGAAGTAGAAAGGCATAACAAAAGGATATGTCAAGCAAAATAACTTTACATTTTAATAAAGATTCTACGATTATTTTAGTTCTCAGTGGGCAGTACTTTTTGACTTACCATCATTTATATGAAAAATTACTGAATTGCTGGACAATAGCATCATAATGGATAATGCATAAGAGAGAATAAAGAGCAGAGAGACAAGAAGAAACTAAGTTCTTCTGGTCTCTGGACCTCTGGGAGCAACAGGTATAGGTGCAAGCATGGCTAAGCCAAGAACCACACCACACACAACCCATCCTGAAAGTAGTACAGAACTGGCCGCAAGAAACCTCAAGTACAATGATATGAATCTCTTATAGGAGTGGACTCCAAGTTCCTGACGAGCATGCGCTTCGCCAAGAAGCCCAGCAAGAAGGACCTCAAGAAAATGCATATCAACAACGCCAAGATCATGGATGCTCATGACAAGGCTATCAATGCTCTTGTGAAGCCCATGGAAGTCAAGACTAATATCTCATGGGCGTTAATCGCAAGCTCAGTCAACTGGCCTACATTGCCCATCCCAAGCTTAGCAAGCGGTCTGGGGCACATATTGCCAAGGGTCTGAATTTCTGTAAGGCCAAAGTCAAGGCCAAGGCAGAAAGCATGGCTGATGCTCCAGCCAAGGCCTTGACTCCAGCTCAAGCTCCCAAAGGTGTCCAGGCTCCAATCGTAGCTCCAAAAGGTGTCCAGACCCCAGCTTAATCTCCCATAGGTTCCCAGCCTGCCACAGTGTAGAGTTCTCTGTCTAACAATGAAAGGGACTGGTGTTACCTCTGGGCAGCCATCTACATGGAGCTGATGTCTGTTTGTGTTCTTTGTACAAATAAACCTAAGGCGGGCAAAAAGAGAGAGAAGAAACTGACAGTTTTGATGAGGTTAAGGACAATCATCTCAATAATCTTAAATGTGGGAAAATGAGGATTCCTGTGAAGCAAGATGAAATAGTTAGATGGTAGGGTGTGTGAAGTTGATATTTTGGAGATGGGGCATATCTGAGAGACAGAAAGACCCACAGTGTGGTTATAGGAATAGATGAGTGAGGTGGAAGGTGGAGGGTGTTGATTTCTGAATGAGAAAGCCAAGGGAGAGATTTGGGGTGTTGAGTTCATTGAAACCACCTTGGATGATGGAAAGTGCTAGAACGGAGATCAAGAAGGACATTATAAAATAATGAAATGGTTGATCTAACAGGAAGACATAACAATAATCTACATATCCAATAAATAGTCCCAAAATATGTGACTAAAACTTCAATAGAATTGAAAACAGAAATAGACAACTTCATAATAATAGTCGGGGATTTTAATACACCAATTTTAAAAAAGTTTATTGAGCTATAATTAATATAGTATGTGACTCAACAGTTCAATCATATCAAGAAGGGTTGTGAAAATATCACTACAATCAACTTTTGAACACTTTCTTCCTCCTTGTACCCACTGATATTTATTTTCCATTTATCCACCCTACCCTCCCATGCCCACAGGCAATCATTAATCCAATTAGTGTCTTCATAAATCCACCCATCCTGGTTTTCTTGTAAAAATAGATATACAAAGCAAGGGCAAATAACAATGAGCATATGAAACAAAGAAATACATCCATGTAGACAAAGAAGAGAATATTATGAATTTAGATAGAATAAATTCACTTTTGTTCTAGAGGAAGATAATATGACCTGGTGTTAACATTCTATCCTAAATACAGATGCTGTAACCCTCTTTATAATGCTCTTTGATATTAGGGCTGTTAATGTTCCTAGTCTATGGGCCTTGGGGACACACTGAGGCCTCAATACATGTAGGGACCCTGTAAATGGATTTGGGGCTACCACAATAATCCATATCTTTCCACACACCAGGTGCTTAGAATTTAGGCATTGGTATCATTCCCTCTTCCGGGTTTGGATCTTACTATTTTCCATCCTTGGGTCACATAGGCTAGTGTGGATTTAACTTCTGTGTGAATTTAACTGACTCTTCTTACTAATAACCTGCGGTATGCAGCTAACACAACCTTGCTTACTGAAAGTGAGAAGGAATTGAAGCACTTTCTGATGAAGATCAAGGATTGGAAACCTTCAGTATGGATTACAACTCAATGTAGGGAGGACGAAAATCCTCACAACTGGACCAATCATGATAAATGGAGAAAAGGTTGACGTTGTCAAGGATTTTGTCCTACTTGCATCCACAATCAATGTTCATGGAAGCAGTAGTTAAAATATTGAAAGACTGAGTACAGTAGATAAATCTGCTGTACAAACCTCTTTAGTGTATTGAAGAGCGAGAATGTTACTTGGAGGACTAAGGTGCACCTGACCAAAGCCATGATATTCTCTATTGCATTATATGTATTTGAAAATTGGAAAGACCATATAAGAATAGATGCATTTGAATTGTGGTGCTGGGGAAGAATACTGAAAGTACTGTGGGCTGTGAAAAGACAAACCGATCTTTATTAGAAGAAGAAATACCAGTGTTCCTTAAAGACAAGGATGGCAAGACTTCATCTTACATACCTAGACATATTGTGAGGAGAGACCAGGCCCTGGAGAAGGATATCATGTTCGGTAATGTGGAAGGGTAGCAAAGAAAGAGGAAGACCCCTAACAAGATGGATCGACACAGTGGCTGCAACAATGAGCGCAGGTATAGAAACAATTGTGAGTATGGCACAAGACCGTGCAGAGTTTTATTTTGATTTGTGGTGCATAGGGTTACTGTGACTTGGAACCAATGTTATGGTACCTAATAACAACAAAAGTCTATATAGTTTCAGTCAAAATGTCTACCAAAAATATGGATAAAAGCTAATATCAATTTTATTCAAACTATTCCAGAACACAGATTGTATGGAATATTCCTAAACTCATTCTGTGCAGGAAACATGACCTTGCTAACAAAATTATGAAAAGACTCTACTGCAAAGGAAGAGTATAAACCAAGATCTATAATGGACATACATGAAAAATTAGCAACAAAATTCTAGCCAACAGATTTCAACAACATATAAACAACAATATATAATGACCAAGTAGAACTCACACCAGATATATAAGGATTGTTCAACACTGAAAATACAATCGACATATTCTACCACACAAAAAAACAAAAGAATGAAACACATGATCATATCAGTTGATGCACAAAAAACATTTGACAAAATTCAACACTTATTCTTGATAAAAATGTGTAGAAAAATGGGAATAAAAGGTAAATTCTTCAACATAATTAAGGGCATATAAAAAAGCAATGGAAAACATTATTCCTAGTGGGGAGAGCCTGAAAACATTTCCCTTTTGAAAAGAAGCAGATACAAATATGTTTAATTACTCATTTTATTCAATACTGTATTGGAAGCCCTAGCCTGAACAATATGCCAAGATAGGAATATACAGGTCACCCAACATGTCAAAGAAGAAGCTAGGCATTGGAGGTAGTTAGTTTATTGTGCCAACCTGGCCGATAAACACATGTGCGGCTAATTGAAGGGTGGAGGGTTAAATGGCTTGGTGAGCCTCGCCTTTCGATTTCTCGAGTCTCTTGCTTTGTGGTGGTTGGACTAGGTGCAGCTGCCCTAGCCAGTTCCTACTTCAGCTGGCAAGGTTCACTTCCTGCAAGACATCCCCAAGGAGAACTGCATGAACCTACCCCGATGCAGCCCTGGGTGCTGGAGCAGCCGTGTGAAGACCCCTGTCAGTGCTGAGATGCTTACACATTCACTGACTTGGTTTTCTTCCTGCAGTCGGCATAATTGTGTGTGTTTTGTGAGATGGAGGAGAACTTTGTGGATTGGTGTCAGACATATGGGTTAATGTTTAACTTGTGGGCTTGGGCAGCACTGGGTTGGGATGTTTTCTTGATGTGCACTTAACCTTTATATAAAACTCTCTCTTATGCATATGAATTTCTGTGGTTTCTCTAATGTACCTAGACTAACACAGTGATTATGGAAACAGATGAAATATCTAGGAAACAAAGCTATGGATTGAGGTATAAACGTAGGTGTGTACTTATATAAATATATTAATTCATAAAAATAGAGGTATTGGCCTTTGTGAATATATTCATATGACAATATATTGAGAACATGGAAGGACTTTGGGCTCTGCTTAAACCCTCCCCAACACAAGAACACGTTGTTCTAACAACCTGGCATTCTATGATGCTCATCCTCCTGACAGATCACTGAAGACAAAATGGATGTATAAGCAAATGTGGTGAAAAGAGCTGATGGTGCCTGGCTATTAAAAGATATAGTGTCTGGGGTTTTAAAGGCTTGAAACTAAACAAGCCACTATGTAGCAGAGAAGCAACAACCCCATATGGAATAAGCACACCAAAATGTGTGATCATGAGGTATTGATGGCTTCAGGTAACAGAAAACCCAAAACAAAAAACATATTGTTGAAAACAAGAGGGGTTGGAGCAAACCCCAAACCCATCTGCAGACAATAGGATATCCCCTCACAAAAGGGTCACAAGGAAAGGATGAGTCAACCAGAATGCAGTATAGTACCGATGCAGATGAGTCAACCAGAATGCAGTACAGTACAATATTCCTTTAGTTCTTTCAGGCTTCCTCACACCCCATGAGCATGACCCCAGTCCTACCTTTCAGTTCTGGCTAGACCGGAGCATGTGCACTGGTACAGATAAGAGCTCACAACACACGGAATCCAGGTCAGATAACCCCCTAAGGAACAGAAATGAATGTAGGAATACCAGGAGGGTACGGGGAAGGTGGGAGAAGAAAGGGAGGAAGGGAGAACCGATTGCAATGATTGACACACACTCCTCAACCTCAAGGGGGATGAACAACAGAAACGTGGGTGAAGAGAGACAGCAGTTGATGTAAGATATGAAAATAATAATAATTTATAATAATTAATGGTTCACAAGTGTAGGAGGGTTGGGGAAGGAGAGAAAACAGAGGAGCTGATACCAAGGGCTCAAGCAGAAAGCAAGTGTTTTGAAAATGATGATAACAACCTATGTACAAATGTGCTTGATACAGTTGATGTTATAAGAACTGTGAGAGTTTTCCCCCCCCTCAAAAATTATATATATATAAAAAGACTCAAGAAAACTCTGGAAATGTAGAAGGATTCAGCAAAGTGTTGGGGTTTAGGATAACACATAGAAATCAGTCAGATTATTTTACAATAACAAAAAGCAATCAGGAAAACAATACTATTTACAATAATCATCCAAAATAAGAAAAAATAAAATAAATACATAAAACAGTAATACATCTAACTAGATAAACAAAAGACCTATACAAATAAAACTACAAAACATGAACCCAGAAACAAAGACACCTATATAAATGGAAGAATACACCATGTTCATGGATGGGGAGAGTTTTATACTACAAAAAGTTATGTTTAGATATAATGCCCTCTTAATCCAGATTCAATTATTGTCCTTTAAAAATATGAAGAACAAATCATTAACTTTATATGAAAAGGAAAATGATCCCTGACAAGCAAGGCACTACTGTAGAAGAATCTCAAAAATTGATTAAAGCTCCATGATATCAAAACCTATTTCACAGTCATAGTAGTCAAAACAATCTGGTATTGGCATATTCATAAACCAATGTAACATAATTGAAGATTTAAGAACAAATGATCTTTGATAAGGGATAAAATCCATCCAATAGCGAAGAGATAGTCTTTAATAATGGGTGTTGGCAAAACTGGATATCAATTTGTAGAAAAATAAAATATGATCAATATCAGAACATAATCCATGATTTATCCAAGATATATACAATATCAATCAAACTCTAAAAATTTAAAATAATCTAAGAAAATTAAGGGCAATCTTAGGGGCCCGAATATATGGCACAAATCCATTTTTAAACATATATAAAAGTGCACAAATGACAACAAACTAGATGACTTGAAGCTGCTAAAAATTAAGCATGTATGTGCATCAAAAGACCACACATTTTATGTCAGATCAAACTTGGTAAAAATTGGCAATAAATGTATCAGACAGGGACTAATTTCTAAAGTTTACAGAAGTATAACATTTCAACAACATAAAGAAAGACCCAATTGAAAAATAAGCAGAGGATATGAATGAATACTTTAGTAAAGAAGACATCCAGGTGACCAAAAAGAATAATTTCCACAATCATTACCCACTGTTTTTGTTGTTAGGTGGCATCCAGTTAGTTTTGACTTATAGCAATGATGCATCTAACAGAAGGAAACACTGTCCACAATGTCCAGTTCTATGCCATCCTCAAAATGGTTATGTTTGAGCCCATTGTTGCAGTCACTGTGTCCGTTCATTTAGTTGAGCATCTTCCTATTATTCTATTATTCCTGCTTTATGAAGCATGTTGTTCTTTTCCAGGGACTAGTTCTTCCTGATTATATACCCCAAAGTGTTTCACAATCCTTGCTTCTAAGGAGCATTCTGATTGTACTTCTTCCACCACAGATTTGGTTTTTCTTTCTGCAGTCCTTGGTATTTCAATATACTTGGCCAGCACTGAAATTAAAATATATCCATATACCTTTGGTCTTCTTTATAATATTTGATATGTATATATATTTGATTGATATATACATATTTGATTAATATATATAAACAAACATTATGGAAGATACTTGTACAAGTGTATTTACACATGCTGAAAATATACCCATGAATATAGTAGAGCATACAGCTATAAACAAACAGCTTAAAGAATTGCATTATTGGGCTTGGGAGCACAAGATCATAATTCTGTGGGGTTACAAGGTCAGTGAGTATTACGTAGTCCACAAAAACCACATTCTACATCCCACTTTGGTGAAATGTGACTTTGGACTTAAACCATTTTTTGTGACTACTAAGGTATAATTATTAGTCTCTCCCCATCTGGAGCAGAGAGGAGTGAAGAAGACCAGAGAACCAAGCAAATAATTAGTCCAAAAGATTAATGGACCTAATGATCCTTAGCTTCTATGACCCTAAGATGACAGCTAGTTGGTGTCCAGCTATGACTGCTGACCACTCTGAAAGGGATAATAGGAAGTTCTGGATAGAGTAGGAGAAAAATGTGAAACAAAACTCAAAATTATTATTTTTTTAATTTTAATGAAAAACTTCCTTTTTGTGTTAGTCAAGGTAGATTAGATAAACAAATCCAGAGACATCAAAGAGGAATTGTATATTAAGAAAATATTTCAGTTCAGTCTCCATCAAGCCCATAGGTCCAATATTAACCCATATATCCAATACCAAGACTTAAATTCCTCTTCAAACTCATGCAACACATGCAATGGGAGATCATAGGCCAGTGAGTGAAAAGACTTGTGTCCAATACTGGTGGAAGCATCTCAGCACTGGCGTGGGTCCCCACATGGCTCCTCTAGCTCCAGAGCTCTAGCTCCATCAGCATACCTCCATGTGACCTATTAGCAAGAAAACAAAGTGAGTGTGTCCCACCTCCAGGGAAGAAGACAGGAGTTCCCAGAATTCTCAAGAAAGGCCATACCCCACAGAAGCATTATTGGCTAGAACTTGGTTAACAGGTTACTTTCCACACCTTCACTCAAGTTGACAGGAGATTATGTAACTTCTACACCTGTCTTATAAAGACTTGTGCCTCTCGCACTATGGTCCTTAGATACTCTTCACTTCTGGAAATGAGCTCACCCAAATGGCTCAACTTCAAGTCAACAGATAGGGCTATATTGTGGCGCACACTCCTCAGAACTATCAATTATATGAGATCAAAAGGGTAAAATTTGTGAGTAGGATAAAGCTCAGACAGCAGAAAGGGATAAAGAAGAGAGATAAATAAATAGGGTAAACACGAAGAGAAAGTTAGAAGCGTGTTGGTACTTTATGGGATTGCAATTGATGTCACTAGTCAAAATGTTTATGAATTCTTCAATGGAATAAGAATTTGTTCTGTCAACTTTCACCCACATGACAATACAATTTGAAAAGGAAAACAGAAAGAGAGAGAGAGAGAGAGAGAGAGAGAGAGAGAGAGAGAGAGAGAGAGAGAGAGAGAGAGAGAGAGAGAGAGAAAGAAAGAAAGAAAGAAAGAAAGAAAGAAAGAAAGAAAGAAAGAAAGAAAGAAAGAAAAAAGGTTATGAGTAGCAATGGGAACACAGGACACCTTCCACTCTTGTAGGAAAGGCCTGTGGGAGGTGGGGGATTGATAACTGCAGCTTAATTCCGTGAAGGAAAGTGGTTTTCTGAGAGAAGAGAAAGCCAGAAAGGGGTGGGAATATTCAGAGAAGGGCTGTGATTTCAGGGAGCCTGTTACTCTGGAAGGAAAAGTAAAGAAGTCCAATAAGGAGTTTTTTGAGCAACAGAAAAGTGAAAAATCAGTGGAAATCAGGACTTAACCTATCATAGTTTTGAGACTGTGGAATAGGTGGTATAACTGAAAGAACCGATCTCATTTAATTCTATTCTTTCTTAATCAGATCCCACTACTTTGTAGTGATCCTATAGGAGAGAGTAGAATTACTTCCTCAGAAGAGTATTTCAAATATATTTCCATGGATCTTCTAATTTCTTTTGGATCCCTTGTGGCACAGACAGTTCTGCCTTGAGTCCATAAGCAGTTATAAAGTAGAAAAATAAGACTTCATCCTCAATAAAAATTTATAGTCCCAGAAGCTCAGTGGCTTTGGGTTGGCTGAATTTCATGAAGGAAACCTAGTGCCACCGTGGGATAAGCATTGAACTGCTAACTGCCTCAGCAGTTTGCAGAGAGAAAGATGAGGCCGGCTGCTATTGTAAAGCATTGAGTCTCAGAAACCCTACATGACTCCAGGCCAGTGGATTTGGTTTTCTAATTTTTTTTTAATTTGAGCTAAATACTCTCAATCCCTTTCAATCTTTCTAGATGGCTCATATTCCTTCTAATACTTGTAATCTTCCTATAGTTTCAAAGTAGTTTAGATAAATTATATTAGAATTTTTTTAACTTCCTGACAGATGAACTTACCAATAGTATGTATGACACAATGCAACCTACTTAAGCTCTCTGAAATTCAGTTTCCTTATCTGCAAAATGGGCAGGGGGGATTGATAATAACTTCACTGGGTTTATATTTATACAAAGTACATTGTCCAGTGTTTGGTTCATAGAACTTATACACTGGGTGAGTTTTAACTGCCTTTTTAAGTGTAGGACACAGAATTTAGAAAATGTTCAATGTGTGGTTTGACATACCAAGGGTGAAAGGGGATTTTGAGTTCCTACACTGAGAGACCTGTCTCTCTGGTGCAATCTTGACTGATTGTGCTATCCTTTTAAAGACTTGTCTTGTGTAAAAGTGAGCAATCGACTACAGCTTCTAGAACATTTACACTGTAAATTGCATCAAATGAGTCTGGGATACAAATGAAAATATCAGGTGTGGTGTATGGAAAGTGTGAACCTTGGTGGGAGGAAGAGATGAGATTGAATATTTCATTTGCACAAACAAGAAAACTGTCATGCTTCTAGTCACATATTAATGAATATTAGAAAAATCGTTTATTTATTAATGGGCAATATTAATTCAATTTCAGTATCATATAATAAGACATGGGACGCTTCAAAACACAAGGGGGGTTGAGGCATTATTCACTGAGAGAAGAAACAATCAATCTATCCTGTACCCTAAAGATGGAATATATATACTAGGGGGTACCCCCCAAATACCAGATTTTTTCAAAGCTCTGTTTGTACATTTTTGTACAAAATAACTTAATCACCTTCAAAGTACTCTCCATTATACTTAGTAAATTTTTCAAATCTGTGATTCCATTCTTGGAAACATGTTTCAAACTCATCCTGGCTGACAGGGCCTCCCTAGTTTTTTCCTTCACCTCTTCTACGTCTTCAAATCGCTGTCCTTTCATGTCTCTCTTCATTTGTGGAAACAAAAAAAGTCACACTAAGTGAGGTCAGGTGAGTAATGTGTCTGGGGCAAGACAGGCATGCTGCTTTTTGCCAAAAACTGGCGCACCAGTCCTCTGTCTGCCAAAAATTGAGCCTTTTTTGTCACACACTGTTACACAATCTTTTCAGAACTCCTGAACAGAAAGCTTGATTAGCACTCTGATCTGGTGGAATGAACTCCAAATATACTGCAAGTCAATATTTTTGTCTGTTGGGGAAGTTGACAGATGTCCACAATGAGGTTTGTCATCAGTGGACATTTCACCTTTTTAAGTTATTATTTATTTATTTATTTTTAACAATTTATTGGGGCTCATACAATTCTTATCATAGTTCATGCATATACATATATCAATTGTATAAAGCACTTCTGTACAGTCTTTGCCCTAATCATTTTTTCTTTTTTTACATTTTATTAGGGACTCATACAACTCTTATCACCATCCATACATATACATACATCAATTGTATAAAGCACATCCATACATTCCCTGCCCCAATCATTCTCAAGGCATTTGCTCTCCATTTCACCTTTTTAAAATGAGAAAAACACTCGTACATTTGATTTTTTTCCCCCATAGTGCTGTCCTTGTAAGCTGTGTTCACTATCACAACAGTTTCTGTGGCATTTTTCTCCAGCAGGAAACAAAATTTCACAGCCACACACTCTTCTTTTAAATTGGCCTTCACAAAAAAAAAATGAGGTTGGAGAGAAACTGCTTTTACAAAATAATTCATTGTGACCAGAGAGAACCTGCCCAGGTGACACCACAGGCTGCACTAACACAGAGGGAGTGACTCCATGCTGACCTAGCAGGAAAAACGCTTACTACGAAAGCTCCGTTCTGCCCAGAAAAATTCCAGTTTGGGGGGATTACAGTTTGTGTGTGTGTGTGTGTGTGTGTGTGTGTACAAAGAAATGAAGCAGACAGAATGAACACGGAAAATGTGTGAGGTTGTTTCTGTTTAAAAGCTGGGCTGGTTGGCCGTATGTTTCTTCTTAGGAACACTGGTGTAAAGGTTTCCTTGGGATTATTGTTAGAGATGCTGAGTATATTTCAATAAATATTCTATATGATCTTATTCAGTCCTTATGTGAAGGCTATCACACCATTTAAGATGGTCAGGTAGGTTGGGAAGCGAACCAAACATTTCCTGAACATTAGTTCTTGGTAGGTGCTGCGTTAAGTATTCTGCATACCATTAATGCCACACATACATCAAGACTCAATGATCTCTTCTCATTTCCATTTGCAAATGAATATGTTAAGGGCCATGAAAGTCAAAGACCCACCTAAAGTTTGATGGCTATTAGTAACAGAATTCAGATTTAGATTTATCTATGAAAGAAGAATATGTTCTGATTGTACTTAACAAATAGGTATCAGCATTAAGCAACATAGTAACCATTAAATTGTGCAAAATTAAGTCTTTATCTTCCAATGGACAGGGTGGTTTGTAATTTGAACCCACCCGAAGACTCTGTGAGAGAAACATCTGACAATCTACTTCTAGAAAGTTTCCCGTCTAGAAAATCCTAAGAGGCAGTTCTAGTCTGTCACACAGGATCACCGTGAGTTGGAATCAACTAGATGGTGGCACCTAACATTAATAGCTACATGTAGTTTCTTACATTTATATTAAGATGAGATACAATTAAATTTTATCTTTAATAATTGTTATTGTTTTTATTAGGTATTATTTAATATTTTAGTTAACATTTTTAAACTCATACAATCTAATTTTGTGTACCTCTTTTATTGCTCTTATTTAAGTATAAACTCTACGAACTACTGAAAAAAATTTTGGTATATTGCTTTTTTTTTAATCATTGAAATACAATTTAAAATTCAACTCCGTGGTGGCATTGAGTTCAATTTCACAGTAGTCACACGTGGCTACAGTATTGAATATGGAGGATAGGATTTAATTGTAGTTATAAATTCTATTAGACAACTTTGATTCAGAACTAATAGATCATGGCATAATTTAATTATAATTATCGACCTTCAGTGGGCCTTCCAGTCGCAAGTTATTTATGGCAAGTTTTTCGAAGACTGGAAGATTAATATGGTAAATTTTATTCACTGTCATTTTTTACAGGAATCATTTTATTGGGGCTTCTTACATGTATCACAACAAACCATACATCCATTGTCACAAGCGGACATGTGCAGCTATTGGCATCAAAAATTTATAAACAGTGTCTATCTTCTCAAGCCCTTCTATATTAACTCCTTTTTTCCCCTTCCCTCACGCACCCTACCACTCCCGAGAACCCTTACTATATTATGTATTGATATTATTTATATATAACTTACATAATCAATTCTATCCCTTCACTCACTAAACTGGTACTTGTCACCTGAGGTTGGTGTTCTGCTGTAATTGCTACTCATTTTCATTGCTCCCCCTTCCCTTTCCCTATCCTCCAGCAATCATTGCTCCCATTAGTTACTGAGTAGATTTGTCTTTCCTGAATTCTGTACATTGAAATATCTTGTCTGTGCCACTATCTGTAGACCAGACTTGCAGGAATTGTGAGATTGGCATGAGATCATAATAGTTGGGGGGAGGAAGGATTGAAGAACCTGAGGAGTGTTGTGTGTTTCATCTGTGGTAAACTGTCCCCCGAAGCATTTTTCCCTCTGCACGGCCCCTCTGCGTGGGGATGTCAAATTATTCACGGACGGGCTGCTTTGGGTCTCCAGCTTAACCCCTCTACATCACCTTGTTGAGGTTGTTTACTTTTGAAATTCTGGTGTCTTTTCCTATTAACATCTCATGATCAGACATGCTGGTGTGCTTCTTCCAAGTGGGCATTTTTGCTTCCTGCTAGAAGGCCGCTTGTTTGATTTCAAGCTTCTAAGACCCTAGATGTTATGCCTTTTAATAGCCAAGCACCATCTTGTCAATGTCAGCTTCTTTGTGGGTATCCTTTCCTATTTCAGTTAGCCTGTTTACTCCCTGTGCCAATGTTCTCAGGTGTGTCCTGATTCCTCCACTGATGGCCTTAAAAGTTTTGAGTTTTACTTTGAAGTCTGTGATCCACTTTGAATTTGTTCTTGTGTATGGTGTGGGATAAGGATCTTGCTTCATTTTTCTGCATGTAGATATCCCTTTTCTCCAGCACCACTTGTTGAAGAGGGCATCCACTTCCCATTTGATGTTTTGGGAGCTCTTATAAAAGATCTGTTTTCTATATGCTTCTGGTTTTATTTCTGGGATTTCTGTTCTTTTATATTGGTCTGAGTATCTGTCATTATCGAAGTACCATGCTGTTTTGACTACTGTGGCTGTGTAGTATGTTTTAGTCAGGTAAAGCAAGCCCTCTGACTTTGTCTTTCTTCTTGGGGGGTTTTCTGCTAATTATGGGCTTCTTCCCTCTTCATGTTAAATGTGTAGTCAGTTTTTCAATTTATTTGAAAGGAGGTTGTTGGTATTTCCAGGAATTGCCCTGCTATTCCAGCTGTTGACTTCTTTGTTGTGTCTTGTTCCAGTATTCTAATTTTTCAAATATTTTTCCATTTTATAGCATCTGTCATTGATCTGAGGTTTTCTTTCACTTCTTTGATTGTCTTGTTTGACTGTCTTTCCCATTTGTTGCCATCTGCCTGGCTGTTCTCAAGGCCGCTGGTACAATTCTCTTCTACCTTGGTGCTTAACTCTTGTATTTCCCTTTGGCACTGTGATTTTTTAGTAAATCTTGTGGTATGCATACAAAAGAGCATATAATTCAAATGTACAGTTAGATGGATTACTTTAAAGTGAACACATATAATAAACACCTACATTAAGAAACAGAACATTTCCTTCCTCTAGAATTCCTCACATATTATATTTCTTCCTGATCATAGTCTCCTCTCTTCCCTAAGACTTTACCATGACCCAATGGAATTATTTTTGCAACGCTATTGTTCATATGCATATCCCTAACTGATAGAGTTTATTTTGGCTGCTTTAAGTTTAGTGTAAGTTGAATAATAAAATAGCTCTTCTTTTCCTTCTGGTCTCTTTTGTTCAACAAGGTATTAGTAAGATTCATGGATGTTATTCTTAATTTTCTTTGCTGTATAGGTAAAATTCCTATTTAATAAATTAGCCACATTTATGTATCTGTACTATTTAAAAAAAAACACCTCACAACAGGACCAGAACACAGCATCATGATAAAAGAAAGATTGACATCAAGGATTTCATTTGCTTGGATCCACAATCCAATGATCACGGAAACAGCACTCAAGAAATCAAATAACATGTGGCATTGGGCAAATCCACTGAACAAGAGCTCTTCAGAGGACTGAAGAGCAAGGGTGCTACTTTTAAGACTAAGTACCAACCTATTGTATTTTCAATCGTTGTGTTGAAAAGAGTACAATTTTCTTTTCTAGCAATATGAAACCTGGATTACGAGTGATTTACAAGCATTTTTTTTGCCACAGCCATAGTAAGAGTTTACTTTATGTCATGACTCAATATATTGATAAGTATAACAAAGTAAATAAAAAATCATATCAAACAATAACCGATTCTTATGGTTGATAGTTAAATCGCACCCACAGGTACCTCAGAAGACAAGTTTAGCGATCTCGTTCCTAGCATTTCTACGCTGCATAAATGAGATCACCATGAGTCAAAATGACTCAATGGTAACTAACAAAAACAACGTATGTTTGACATTTTCCTTTGATTTCAATTCTAGTCTATTTCCTTGAAAAATGCTGATTATGATGTAAACATTGCTTTGAGTATCCATTTATGATCAGCAACAGAGATTCAAAATTCTGAAATATAAGTTACGAAAGATATGGCAATACTTGGCTAGAAGAAACCTACCAGCACAACCATCTATGGTTTCCATAGCTACCCATTTTTGTGGCCAATAAAATCAATCATGCAAGGAAATCATGGCAATCTGCTCCTTTCCACTGTTTTTCATCAGAACTGGGATGTAAATGCAGCAAACAGTTAAAACAGTAGAAATGTTATATCTGTCCACAGTGCTCTTGGAGAGAAACTAAGCCAGTCTTTACAGACAACTTCATGTCCCAGAAATGATTTATCAATATACCTTACTTAGGCTATAGTGTTGAAAAGCAGGGAGGTTAGTTTCAAGATGAAGTTTCACCTGATCCACGTCATGATATTCTCTACTGCATCATATGCATGTTAAACTTGAATATTGAATAAGGAAGATGAAAGAAGAATCAATGCATTTGAATTGTGATGCTAGAGAAGACTATTGGAAGTAGAATGGACTACCAAACAAATCTGTCTTGGAGGAAGTAGATCCAGAATGCTTCTTGAAGGCAAGGATGGCAAGACTTCATCTTAAATAATTTGGACATATTGTCAGTAGAAACCAATTCCATTATGCTTGGCAACATAGAGGGGCAGGGAAAGAGAGGTAGGTCCTCAATGAGACGGATTGACCCCTTGGCTACAACAATGGGCTCAAACATAACCATTGTAGGGATGGTACAGGATGGGTGGTATTTCATGCTATTCTGTATAGAGTAACTATGGGCCAGAACTGAGTCGATGGCACCCAAAGGCAACAACAAAGAGTCTATGGAGGTGTTGGCCTATCCTTCACGCAACAGCTCTCACACAAGCATCCCCCTCCCCTTTTTATGAGCCTTTGAGGAGCAGCTCTTTCTGAGGGTGTGGAGAAATTGCAGAAGGCTAAGAGAACCGTACCTTATCTCTGAGTTTGAGAACAGACTGCCTCTTAAGTCTCGTGTTGTGTGGCTATGCAGCATTTAATTTCCCTCATCTCCCCTCACCATTTTCTCAACCACCCTTTGTACAAAGTTTCTTGGTCTTATTCATTATTATAGGACTTCTTTCTCATTTTGCTAGAGATGGGCCCTAATAAAGGGGTACCACCTACAGCCTTTCCAAAGTGGCTGATTATGAACCAAACATGGTGAAAAGAATAGCATCGGGGACTTGTGGGTGTTTGATGAGTATGAGGCCACTCTTCTCCTTTTAGTTGCTTAAGTAAGAGCATGTGATGGCTTGTAGGACCTTAAGGGAGTGGGAAGTTACCGTCAGATGACCTAGACTCCGTGGTAGCTCTTCCCTGCTAGTAGCGTGTGACTTTGACCAACTTTTAAACTTAAGCTATAGTCCCCTCAAGCATAACATTTATTCATCAGAACTGATTTGAAGATTAAGGGAGATAATGCATGTCAATCAACAAATACCTACCACATCAAATGAACTCATTAATATTAGCCTCTAATATTTTTTCATATTTACTTTTTATTGATTATGAAAAGGCATTTGACTGCATAGACCATAAACAAACTATGGATAGTACTGCAAAGAAGAGATTCTAGAAGAGTTGTGCTCATGTGGAACCTATAGATGGAGCAAGAGCAATCTTTCAAACAGAACATGGAAATCTGCATGGGTTAAAATCAGAAAAGGTGTTGTACCTATCATCATACTTATTCAACCTGTAAGCAGAGCAAACATCAGAAAAACTGGGCTACCTTCAAAATAACCTGTGATATGGGGATGGCACAGCCTTGCTTGCTGAAAGCAAAGACAAGTCAAAACATTTCCTGATGAAGACAAATGGGAACAGCCTTCTACATAACGAAAATAAAAGTCCTTACATCTGATCGATATAATTAATATTATATTAATGTAAGGAATTCCAGGATAGTACAAATGGTTAAGAAATCAACTACTAGTTGGAAGGTTGGTGGTATGAATCACCTAGAAGCACCTCAGAGGACAAAGCTTGTGATAAAGCTTCAAAAAGAAACAGCTCTATTATACACACATGAGGTTACCATGGATTGGAAGCAATTCAATGGCAATTAACAAAAACAATATTAATGTATGATCCATGTGATCATATTTGGGATGAAAAATGGTGGAGATGTCTAGACAGAAATTTCTGGAAAGTATCTACAGGCATAATAGGGGATTGCACACACACTATAGTCTAACTAAGATATATGTACTACCTGGAAGGGCCTATACCACTTGTTTTTGTTTGCTCGTGGATTACTAGAAGCTCCTGGAGGGCTATGGTGAGGACTCTGAAAACATGGCAAGTCCAGGGTGGCAAAAGAACTTCATGATTGATTATCTTGGTTTGTCGTGAGTACAGAGAAGAGAGAGCTGGCAGACCAGCGGAGCATTTCCCTGTCCTCCACCAAGAACTTTACTGTTTTATAATTTAGTCTCTAATTTTACAGGGTTGTCAAGGTGATCCTTTTAAAAATATATTCTTTGTCAGCACATGGGTAGAAGGTATGGAAACTTCAACAACTTTGTTTCTGAAAGGGCACACTCTGAAGGGCTCATATCTGAGAGGTGGTTAGATGTGGAGGTCAAGGAATAGAGGGGAATTGAAGTGTATGGTGAGAATAAAACAGCCATATAGTAAGGAATGTAAAGAAGACAAAAGAAAAGAGAACATATGAATATTAGAGCACAGGCAAATTCTGAAATAGCACTACAAGCCTATACTGGGCAAGTGCTAAAGCAAGGCTCGATATTGAATACCTGACTGAACAAAGGTCACCACCTAGTGGCCAAGGAAAATGCTACTCTTATGGGTCAATTTGGAAATCATATGTCAGAAAAATATGATGAAACAGGGTAGACAGATAGATATTAATGTATTTAAATGCTGTATTTTACCATGCATATGCATATATGTGCTTGAGGTATAGAAAACCAGGAGTAGTCAAAGTGAGAACAAAAGACAAATGAAGAAACTGCAACCATATTTTTTTGACAAGGAGAAAAAGTTATTGTTGTGTGATCTATGATGAAAAGGAGATAGAAATTGCTTCCTCTGTCTCCCTGAACAAAGAAGGGAAAGCATTTTTATATATTTGAAAGTGGGGAGAGGTTTGGGAAAGGAATATTAATCATCTTGTAACTCAGGTACAGGGACCAGGCAATAAACACTAGATCTCCTTCCTAATACAGTGTTCTGCTCTGGTGGTTGGTGCTGGTTGTGCTTTGAATGGTGACACTCAGTGGAACGATTTATTTTGCTTTTCCCTGGGGATGCAAAAGAACAAGCTGCTGTTTAGTTATGCTTTAACAAACACACCTCTTCTCTGGCCTAAAACCACAGGGTATTCATTTGTTTCCATTCTTGCAGCTCAGGCAGCTAAAAGGAACCATACTAAAATTATTTTAAAAAATTAAACAATTTTTAATTCACTATTTACTTTTTCTTTCTTGAATCTATTTAATTCTCCTTTATTTGAATCATTTCGATAAAATCACATTAATCTTGAGCTTTTAAAAACAGACAACAATAGTAAGTCAATTAATCACACATGCACACACACACACATTGTAGAGTCAAACCAAATGAAGGGAGCTCCAGCAGTTTACTAAGGTTTGATGTGACTTCAACTGTCTCCTTTCTCCTGAGCATTTTCAATTGTGGGAAATAGGGCATCATAATCATTGAGCTCATTCCTACTGAATCAGGGCTGTGAGGGGAAGTGCTGAGAATTGTCAGTTACTTTAGGCAGTGGATCGATTACCTACATGAAAGTAGGCAGCATCCTGATGAATGAAATGGTATGCATCCCTAGTGTCAAGAGACACTATAGTGATTTCTAATAGGATGAAAATATTTACTGTTGCCACAGTCTTTGCAGTTCCTTCTATAATAATTTTTAGGAGAATTCCAGGAAGATGGCACCATGTAGAATCACCAACTCTGTGCTCCTGTTGTTAGACCAGGGATACAAGAGGTAAAGGAGGTCAGCCTTGGGGAACCGCGTGCTAGAAATACAATCTCAGTATCCTAGGGTTCATGATTCAGACCTCCCATTCTGTATTTCCCCCATGAAGTGATTTCAGAGGTGCGCTAACTTCACTGTGCCTGCCCACGGATTTTCCCCATCCCAACCAGGACCAGTGGGATGATGTCTGCCACTCCCCCCACTTCACCCTAGATCTGTGATCTACAAGTGTGAGGTAATTTCCCCAAACTGCTGCCCAAGAGAAGGTCATAATAACATACCCCATGAGTAATGTGACCAGATTTTAACATTGGTAAAGTGAGACACCATTGACCGGGGAGAGGGGTATGTGTTCTTGATTAAAAATTTGGTGTATATGAGCAACAAAAATTTTCATAGAATGAAAAATAGAATTGTAATATATTTTAATATCAACATAATATAAACTTACAAATATAATACATTAAATGTGTATAGTATTATTTTATTCTTTGGCATATTTCTCATGGGAGTAAATTATTTTTAGTAGATTGCTGTCGTTTAAAAGGTCATGAAAATTTTCACAAGAATTTGTTAAATTATATTTCACATATGAAATGGCTTTCAAAGTCTCAACATTTAATTGTGGTTTTTCTGATGTCCACACTTCATTTACCGTAGAAAAACTGCGTTCAGTCGCAGCATTAGTTCCTGGTAAGGACAGCGTGTATTCCACAATTTTTAGTGCATTATTGTATGGAACATGGTTTGTTTCAAATGATGAAATATTTCTAACCGTTTGTTCTCCATTGTGACTTTTGCTGATGCCCAAGATTTAACCTTTTCCTTATCGATATATTTTTTAATAATGATACCTCATTAAAAAGATCATTTTCAGAAATATTACTATATGGGAAATTTTGAGTAATATGACTGAATGATTTTTGTACATCATTCCTATTAAGTTCTTGTTTTAATGTAACCCAATGAAAATGTTCAATATCATTGTAATGTACCGTCTACTCTTCTAAATAATCTATGCAGTTACTATAGAAATTTTTAACATGATTCATGATATCTGCACGATTTATTGCACCTTGTTCTTCTAGCTGGCTTATACTACTATGGATAGTTAACAGAAGAAAATTATTTTCTAACCGCTCTGGACACAGAAAATTTAAATTATTAACTTGATTTGCTACTTCGATTACCTAAATTCTGTCACCCTCAATAAGTTTTATAGCATTTTGAAAAAGAGCTGCTTGATTGTGGACAAACTCTAGCCAATTTTTTGAAGATTCTTTTTCAAAAAACTCTTCTAAAATTCTAGGACATTTATCCTGTGATAGAAAGTAGGATTTCAAAGGATTGTATATTTTCAAAATTCTTTCAACAGCTAGCAAAAGAACTAACCAGAGTGTTTTACTGTATCCAAGTATTTTCTGATATTCGACTTCCGCAGTTTCACAAAATTCTTTAAGCATTTCAATGCACACAGTGTATATATAGAAATAAGAATATATTTTAATGACAATATTTCCCACATCTACGGGCAACAAATCAGCAGCTGTTGAATGGCGCTATGTATTATGTGTGCTGCACAACCAACACCAATGTTTTGATTAAGGTTTTTGTTTAATTTATAAAAAATATTATTTGTACTTCTTCTTGCTGTTCTTCCAAAATTTGCATTCGTGTTGTCTGCACAATATGCAATCATTTTATGTTTTAAATTGGTTTTTATTTTCAAAATATTAATAATGGAACTGAAAATTATTTCAGAAGTCTCGTCAGGCACAGAAACGAAATCTAAAATTCTACTTTTTATTCCAGTTTCTGAATCAAAAAATCTAATAATGGTTGGAAATAACTTTATGTCCTTATAATTAGATGTGTTGGAATATATGGATATAAAATTTTTTTATATTTTTGTTTTATTCTGAAAATGCATATGGGGAAAGCACCTTACACACAATTGCCTCGGTTTTTGTTCTAGCATAGGCAAATTTTTGGTGATTAACTTTTTGACAACTTGTGATGTACAGTCCATAGATCTGAAGGAATGATTGTGATTAATAGCATGAAAAGACATAAGTCCCTCTGCTAATGCTAATTTCTTTTCTTTGTCTCCATAAGTTATTTCCTGAAAAAATTTCCTGTATTTTGGAGGAAGATGCAGCAGTATCTAAATATCTTTATGTTTCTGTGCCTCCAAGTGCTTTGAAATATCATTCTTCCCGCAGTGCGAAATAGAAAATTCACCATTACATTTCTCACATTTTACCATGTAATTGCTTTTGTATTTTTTTAATAAAAGGAAATTCACTTCTTAGACCATCATTGAATTTGCATCCTCTTTTCTTACTTATCATGTCAAAAATCTAAAAAAAAATTTTAAATTATATTATAAATTATTATATACATATTGCTTTAAAACACAGCAAGTAGGTACATAATTACATGAACATATTTTATTGTTAGTTTATTAATTAAATTAATTTGATTGCTTTGAAGTAACTATATTTTTAAAATTATTTTATTTTTATCCTATATTTCTTATTAAATAATAACAATACTAATTTGCATTAATTTCCTCTGAATTTGCCATAGCATAAGTTGTGTCACTTTCAAGGTTGGTGCTAGACTTTTGCCACCACTATAAAATATAAATAATACAAGTACTGTCTGCTAAATTCAAGAAAATTTATGTATTTATGAAATAAATAAATTACTTACCTAAATTACCTGAATAGCTGATTTGTTGACATCACTTGTTTAACTAGCTCTAGCACGCAGTACGATGTGTATCGTCTGAGAGGCAGTTACAAAATGTTTCGTCATTGCCAATGCCAAAAAATGCCATTGTTCATTAAGTCCAGACAATGGTGGTCGAATTTTAACAACTAATCAACAATGCGAACTTTGATAAGCAGCTCTTGATAACCAGTTCTCAACAATTATTTGTTTTTATTAAAGTTTAACATTATAAAATTAACAAAAATAATATAAAACTCATATCTTGGTGAAATATCCACATGGCAGCTGAAAACCGTATATTCCCTTCCCGTTCTCCTGCCGTTCCCTAGCTTGTAGAGCATTCTTTCCAAAAATTGGGATTTTTTTAAAAACGCCACGGGACGCGGGACAAATTGTTAAAAATCAGGGCTGTCTTGCCAAAAGTGGGATGTCTGGTCACCTTACCCAAGAGGAGCCTAAAGGGCTCACTCCAGAGCTTCTCTCTCTTTTTGTACATGATCAGGCTTTACTTCTCCCCTTATCTGCCAGGACCAGAGAGAAGGTATCAGCCTCCCTACTCTCCCTTTACTCCAGTTCCACACACTGGCCACCAGCATTATGCAATAAAAGACACAAATTTATCAAAATAAGAAAACAGCAACATCTACCTATTAAAAAACTCTGGGTCATTTTCCTGTGTCAGAGTGCAAATCCCCAGAACACAGCCGAGGCTCACGAGGGTGAGTTGACAGGCATAGAGGAGAATGCAGACCCAAAGACACTCAGCTAATCTAATCCCCCTATCCTGGTGTACAATGTGGTGTAGCTCTTATACCAGGACACTGTAAAAGCCCTTTAAAAAACCTTAATAGGCCCAGTTACTATGGGAATTCGTTAGCTACTTTGACTTCCTGGATTGCAGCAATCACAAATCCAGTTCATTAACAAGGCTTAACATAACAAAGCAGGAGGAAAACACCAGGTTTAAAAGCAGCCTTTTCAGCTAGAAACAGGTATAACAAGTTTGGCCTGTACACAGGAATAAGAGGCTGCTCAAAGCTCACATATATAGCAAGCCAGTAAACCAAGCCTTTCACATAAGAAGGGGCCCAGTGAGTAGGACATTGCTGTACTCCACCACCATAGGCTACTAGGTAGGTGACTGGAATAGTCCCCATCATCCCACCCCCACTTGGCCAGACCCACCATCAGAAAAGTAAACCCCATCTCCTCTAACTTGATTCCCCAGAGGTACCTTCTCTCGAGATAGTTAACGCAAACCATAAAAACACAGCTCTCAGCCATTCCAGACAGCAACTCATCCCCCTAGCCCAAGTCTCACCCCACTCTCAAACCTTACAAGATCACAAATTTATAAAACAATATAACACTAAACACTGCCCCTTCATAATACACAGAGATAAGGGACTCTGGTAGACTCAGTATACCCCTCATTTACCCTAACCATGATAACCTCTGGAAACCTGTTCTTTCCACTTCAGCAACACACAACCTCCTTTAACATACCAAGTAAAATTACATCTTCGATAACCCTCTTTCCAACTCATGAAAAATTACTATACCTAAGGGAAGTGTTCCTATGACTAATACCACCACTTAAAACCTATTCAACACTACCTAAATTCTAATCATTCTTCTCAACCAACACTCCTTCCTCATCTATGCACAATACATTTTCCAGATCCTAGCTGAAAAACCAGCTAAACCTAAAAAACCAGCCAAGCTTCCACTACACTTCCCAGATTTTGCTCCACCATCAACTCACCCAAGATGTGACACAGGCAGCAGTCAACACATGCAGCTACTGTAAAACATCCAGCAAAGCAAATCAGTTACTGAAGATGACCCAAACCCAGTGGTTTACCCAAAAGAAACAGCACTTGAACTGCTAGTGAAAGAATTCTTGAGAATATTGCTTAATGCTGTAATGAAATTATGGTATCTAGCCTGAAAACAAATGAAAAATAGAGATACTAGAATCTTTACACCAAAGAAAGCCCAGAAAATTACATAGCAGAAATAGATTGTTTAAAAAGTGAATGACACCAATGACAGAATGACAGAGATTGGGGACCAAATCATTGATCTTGAAGACAAACCGGCAGAATTCAGGAAATGAGAGAAACAGCCAAACAAAAAAAGAAAGAAAGAAATTGAAGAAAGGCTGAAGAGAATGTGGGATTACATGAAGCAAAACAATAATTGAATGGTTGGGGTCCTGGAGCTAGAAGAAAGTAAAAAGCCTACATTGAAAATAGTAAGGGATTTTTTAGAAGAAAATTTCCCCAATATCACAAAGGAACAGATGATAACCTTTCAGGAAGCAGAAAGAACAGTAATTAGATTATTCTCCTCCCTTCCCACCTAAAAAACAAACCATGAAAACATATTGTAGTCAAATTACCCAATTTCAAGGAATAGAATCATGAGACGGAAGAGAGTAAAAAGCAGTCACATATAAATGGAAACAGATAAGAATAAGCTCAGACCTCTCGGCAGAGACCATGTGGAAAGAAGAAACAGGAGTAATGTGTTCTGAAAGGTGAAGTGGGAGGAAGAAAGAGTGGAGCATATGATGACCCACCAAACCTTGAGGACGATAGCCCTGCTCAAAGCAGCCAATGCACAGAGGAAGATATGGCCAGCCCCACTATGAGACATTACATCCCTCACTGATTCATCGCTCCACAAGGGACAACACTGGACACACAGTGCAGGAATTGTGCTTGATCAGACCCCAACACACCGAGGCAGAGCACTAAGGGTGTGCAACAGAATAGCAAGGGGATCAGAGCAAGGAAGCCCTGAGAGAATACCAAAAATAGACTTTGGGACCAGGGCATGACACAATATCAGATTCAACTGGAAAACATTCCTAAAGGTCAACAAATGGACCTTAAACTATTTACAGGCTTTTCTTTTTCTTTGTCCCTGTGTTTTGTTGTTTTATTTTGATGCTGTTTTGCTGTCCCTTGTTTTTTGCATATTATTATCTCTGCAGGTCAATGTAGATAAAATAGGTGGGATAAACAATCAGGAGGAGAAAACAATTGGACTGACAATTCAGGGGAGGGGGGAACGGGAGAGGGGAAGGAAGGGGAAAGGAAGTGGTTGTTAACAAACCCAGGGACAAGGGAAATAAAACAAGTGACCCAAAATCAATGGTGAGGATGGAGTAGGTGGCCTGGTAGGGCTTATCAAGCAATGCAACCAAGAAGTCTATATTGGGGCAAACCCAATTGAAGAATCAGCATGATAATGGGACAAGAGGAAAGTAAAAGAAAATAGAGGAAAGAACTAGGAGCCAAGGACATTTATAGAGGTCTAAACACAGGCATGTATATATGCAAATATTTTTATTTATGACGATGGGGAAATAGATCAATGTGCATATATTTATAGGTTTAGTATTAAGGTAGCAGATGGACATTGGGCCTCTGCTCAAGTATTCCCTCAATAATGCAAGAACACTTTGTTCTATTAACCTGGCATTCCATGACGCACACCTTCCTCAAACAGTCACTGAAGACAAAGCAAGTGCATAAGCAAATGTGGTGAAGAAAGCTGATGGTGCCAGGCTATCAAAAGTTTAGCATCTGGGTCTTAAATGATTGAAGATAAAGAAGTTGCTATCTAGATGAGAAGCAACAAAGCCCAAATGGAAGAAGCATACCATCCTTTGTGATCACGAGGTGTCAATGGGATCAGGTATCAGATATCAAAGAACAAAAAATCATATCATTGTGAATGAGGAGGAGCACAGAGTGGAGACCCAAAGCCCATATGTAGGCACTGGACATTCCCTTACAGAAGGGTGTGGGGAGGAGACAAGTCAGTCAGGGTGTAGTATAGGAACAATGAGATATACAACGTTCTTCTAGTTCTTTAATGCTTCATCCCCCAACCCACCCCCCAGTATCATGATCCCAATTGTACTTTACAAATCTGGCTAGACCTGAGGATTTACACTGGTAGAGATAAGAACTGGAAGCACAGGGAATCCAGGACAGATAAACCCCTCAGGACCATTAGTGAGAGTAGCTATACCAGGAGGGAAAGGGGAAGGTGGGGTTAAGAGGGGAACTGATCATAATGATGTACATATAACCCCCTCCCTGGGGGATGGACAACTGAAAAGTGGGTGAAGGTGACATTGGACAGTGTAAGACATGACAAAATAATAATAATTTATAAATTGTCAAGGATTCATGAGGGAGGGCGGTGGGGATGGAGGGGCAAAAATGAGGAGCTGATACCAAGGGCTCAAGCAGAAAGCAAATGTTTTGAGAATGATGATGGCAACAAGTGTACAAATATGCTTGACACACTGGATGCATGTATGGATTGTGATAAGTGTTGTATGAGACCCCAATAAAATAATTTTAAAAATAAGAGAAAAAGAAAAAATAATAAATGTATTGAAAATTATTTTTAAAAAGAAAACACATATTTCCAATGGTCATAGGAACTGAGACACTGCTCCTCTATCCATCTCCAGGGAGGCCCACCCACATGCAGATACTCCTGCATACGAGTACCTGGCATGAAGACTCTTATCCATGCTACACCATGCTTAAAAGTGAGATTTCCTTTATTTGAGATTAGAAATAAATATTTCACAATATATAACTAAAAAAGAAAGAAAGACAGAAACTATAATCCAAGAATCTTTTATCCAGCAAGGCTCTCCATCAAATTTGAAGGAGATATTAGTTTTCTCCATACAAAATCATTTAGAAAATTCATGAAAACAAAACTAGCATTACAAAACATACTTTCTAATTTTTTTGTGGGCAGAAAATCAACAACCATGGCACACAATAAAGGGACCACCACAGGTTGTAACACCACCCAGAAACTAACACACTGAAACTAACACATTACAGATAAAATGAGATATAAAGACAAGAATACACTACTCTTACAAACACACCATCCTATAAAGGAGAAGTAAGGATAATACCAAATACAAATAGTATGAAATGACAGCAACTAATCTATATTTATACTTAATGACACTGAATGTTAATGGCTCACCATCTTTATTAAAAAGCAATGGCTAACCATATTTATTAAAAAACAAAGAGTAACAGACTGAATTACACAACAAAATCCATCAGTCTGCTGCCTTCAAGAAACAAATCTCAAACTCACAGGTAAAAGCAGATTTGAGTCAAAGTATAACAAAAAATGTACCAAGTAACTGGCAATTAAAAGAAGCAGAGGTGGCAATGCTAATCTCAGAAAAAAGAGATCTCAAGCTGCATGATATAACCAGACATAAGAATGAGCACATTATGTGCAAGGGATCAGTAGACCAAGATCCCATAAACATAATAAACATATATGTACCCAAGAAGAGACCCTTGCAATCCATCAAGCAAATTCTCAGAGAGATGAGAAGAGAAATCACTAGATCAACAATTATAATAGATTATCTTAATACACCACTCTCAAAGAAAGATAGATGAACAGGTAAGAAATTCAATAAAGAAGCTGAAGATTTGAACACCCAAATTAAGCAACTCAACCTAATAGACATTCTCAGAGGTCTACAACCAACATCAAAAATTTATACATTCAGACTTCTGGGAAGATGGTATTGATATAGGACAAGCCTCCGCAGTTGTCTGAGTTGTCACTGGTTTTTCAAGCGAGGAAGCCAATTTGCATATTCCAACCTAGCCCTAGGGATCTTATACTGGTTTCCCTAGAACAGTGCAGCTTTGCTCCCCATGACTTGCACTACCCTGGGATTCCCCTGCACTGTACTCCAGGGTGCCATAGCCCTTGTGGCTTCCTAGTGCTGTCAACATGTGCCAACACTCGCTGGTTTTCCCCAGACCTGGAGACCTTTGCTTGCCCTGTATCCCCCACCTTCACAAGTGTCATGATATGGGAACACTTGTGACCATCCTGCACCTGGTGACAAGTTTTTCTTCCTCTCTCCCCCTTTTCAACTTACAACCTGTGAGCCCTGGTCCTCACTGTGTGTAATCAGCCCACCCAGTGCCACTCTCGCTGCCCTCAACTGCCCTTCCCATGTTGCCTGAGAGTGCTGCCCACACTGGCCTCCAAATAGATAACCCCAGATTTCTACGGAGATTGTGAGACAGAGACATATCTGGAACTGATGTAGCTTCCTACAGATAATCCCTGAAACCATTCTTATTAGCTGCTCAGAAAGAAAACCCATGGCTTCTGGACTCCCAGCAAAATGGCACTGGATTCCACCAAAATGCCATGTAGACAACAACCCACATCAGCAACCACTACTAGAAAGCAAGAGAAATAAATATCAACGTCTGAGGACAACCTGAACTTATCCATAGACATACATAGAAGAAACAGACTTTGTACTGCCACCAAAAGAAGGCTTCGAATGCCACATATAGTTATAACAGGATATGAGGGAATCAATACAGAAGAAGGATGAATAAATAGAGGGGTTATGGTCCACATACCAAAGGGAAATACAGGAGTTAAGAGATGGTGCAACAGAAACAAAGAAGATAGCAAAACACCGCCCCAACAGGCTAGAAGGAGAGGAGAAACATACCAGTGACCTTGAATATATACAAGCTTAGTTCAACAAATGTGAAAGACAGTTGTGTTAGTCCTAGTTGGCTAGAAAAACAAATTCATAGACAGTCATGTGTATAGGAAAGAGATTTATATACTAGAGCAATTGAATATTGAGAAAACATCCCAGCCAAGTCCAGGTCAAGTCCATAAGTTCAATATTAGCCCGTTTGTCTGATACTAGTCTATAAAGTCCTCTTCAGACTCACAAAACCCATGCAATGATGTCAAATGCAGAAGATCACAGGCCAATGCGTGGAAAGTCTTGGAAGCAAGTCACTGTAGAGGCATGTCAGCTCTGGCATGGGTCTCCACGTGACTCCTCCAGCTCCAGGGCTCTAGTGTAGCTCCATGTGTCTTGTCACCAAGCATGTCTCACAGGGAGTGAATTTGTGTACTGTCTCCAGAGAGTTAATTATCTCCTTAACACCTCCAAATGAGGTCATCAAGCTGTGACCAGATTGACAGTCTAAACTCCACCCCTTCACTCTTAAGTCTCAAATTGACAATTATGCAACTACCACAACAAACAAGATAATTAAAGAAGCTGAAGAAAACCAGAGAGCAATGTGCAATGCTATGAAGAGAAACAACATTCATATAATTAGGATACCCGAGCAAGTCGTAATGAAGAAATCAACAGGCAAAATAGTGAGAGAATTCCTGGAAGTAAACTTCCGAAATATAATAAAGGAGGATTTGACAATCACTCAGGAAGCAGAGAGGACACCAATTAGACTGAATCCCAAGAAAAACACACCAAGGAATATAATACTCAAATTATCCAAGTTTGAGGAAAGGGAGAAAATCATAAGAGCAGTTAGAGAAAAAATTTTGGTTACCTTTAAGGGTAATCAGAAAAGAATATGCTCAGACTTATCAGCAGAAACCATGAAGAAGAGGAGAGAATGAAGTAGCATCTGAGACAAAATTAGGAAGTTTATAGAAACAAATGAGAATACGAATACAACAGAGTAAAACCTATGGGATACAGCTAAGGCAATTAACAAAGGATGCTTGATAGCAATAAATGTACATTTGAAGAAGAAGGAGAGACTTATGGTTGACACACTACCACAAGACATTCAGCAGCTGGAACAGAGTCAACACAATAATCCTTCCAGCAGCACAAGAAGAAGGAGGAGGAGGAAAAAAAAAGAAGAAATTAGAAAAATGATGGTGGAGATAAATGAGTGGGCAAAGAAACAAAACAATGGAAAAATCAACTCTGTAAAAAGCTGGTACTTTGAAAGGATCAACAGGATTAACAAACCTAACAAAAGATAGGAAGGATCAGACATGAGGTATGAAGCAGGGGAAATTACAATGAACCCCAGTGAAATTAAAAGACTAATTACATAGTACCATGAAGGACTGTACTCCAATGAATTCAGCAACTTAGAGGACATGGACAAATACCTGGAAAAACAATCCCTTCCTAAATTAGTTTATATGGACATTAAGAACTTGAATAGATCCATAATAAAAGGAGAAATATATATTTATCAAGGAACTACCAACTTAAAAAAGCCTGTCCCAGATAGCTTCACAGGAGAATTCTACCAAGTACTCAGGGAAGATATGACACCAATCCTACACAAGCTATTCCAGAATATAGAAAAGGACCGTAACTCCCAAACACATTCTGTGAAGCTAGTATAACACTGATACCAAAGTCAGGCAAGAATCCCACAAGAATAGAAGACTACAGGTCAATATCGCCAATGAACACACCTGCAAAAATCATTTAAAATCCTGGCCAATAGAATACAAAAATATAAGAAAAATAATCCTTCATGACCAATTGGGAATCATACAAGGGATGCAGGGATGAACCGAAAAACAATCAACATTATCCAGCACGTTGACAAGTAAAAGGATGTGAATTTTACGATAATATTAGATGCAGAAAAAGCATTTGATATCATTCAACACCATTCCTACTAAAGATACTCAAGAAGATAGGATTAGATGCAAATTTCCTCACTATAATAAAGGCTATATATGAAACACCAACAGCCAGAGTTACAATCAATGTAGAAAAGACAAAAACATTCCCACTGAAAAAGAGGACCCGATAAGCATGCCCCTTGTCCCTACTTCTGTTCAACATCATCCTGGAAGTCATAGCTAATAATATAAGGCAATGGAAGGACATCAAAGTAGACGTTTGGGGAAAGAAATGAAATTATTAATTGAAGATGACATGATTTTACATATGGAAAAGCCCAAAGCCTCCAAAACAGGATTGCTGGAAATGATAGAGGAATATGATAGAGTGGCAGGGTATAAGATCAACAAGCAGAAGTCAATTGGATTGCTATATACAATTTAGGGGATTACAGAAAAAGAGATGAAGAAGGTCGTGCCTTTTACAATAGCCACACATAATTATCTAGGGATACACCTAACTGAAAACCACAAAAGATCTGTAAGAGGAAAACTACAGAACATTATTTCAAGAAACTAAAAAGGACCTTCACAAATGAAAGAATACCCCATCTAAACTTTTAGAAGGTGTTTTGTCGTTAGTAGGTCCTACTCATCTATTTTATCTTCCTCTGCGTGTGTGTCCTTCCTTATTTCTGATAGTCCATGTAATCTCTTCGCTAAGGTTCATAAATTTGTCCCAATTTTCTCATGGATGATTTTGACAATTTTAAGTTGTACCTCAAGGTCTGTGGTCCATTTTGGATTTGTTTGTGTGTATGGAGTGAGGTACAGATCTTATTTCATTCTTTTGCCTGCTGATATTCAGTTTTTCCAGCATCATTTGTTCAAAAGGGCATATGCTTCTCATTTGATATTTTGGGGGCCTTTGTCAGAGATCAGTTGTCTATATGCTGTTGTTTTTATTTCTGGATTTTCTGTTCTTATCCATTAGTCTGAGTATCTATCAATATGCTAGTACCATGATATTTTTGACAACTGTGGCTCTATAATAAGTAAGATTTCATCATGAGAGAAATAAAAGACAGTCCTAAAGATTCAGATCAGGGAGAGAGGCCGGTCTCACCTACATACATGGGGTCAAATCAAACCAGGAGCTCATCAACATATCAGTGGTGGGAACAAAGCACACACTCCGGGAATAGATATTTAGCAATGATATATCAGGAAAAGGACTTATTACAAAAATCTACAGAATCCTACCACCTTACAAACAACAACAAAATAACGACTAGCCCACTAGGGGGAGTGAAAAGCCTAAACAAAAAATTCAGTAGGGAGATCTGAGCATATGAGCAAAGCTTCCCATCATTAGCCATCCAGGAAATGCAAATCAAAACAAATAGGAGATACCACCTAAATCCCACACAGATAGGCCAATTACTTGTGTCTTATTGACTATGCAAAGGCATTCAACTATGTGGAATATAATAAACTATGGATAACTTTGAGAAAAATGGGACTTCCAGAACACTTCATTGTGCTCCTTCAGATCAAGAGACACTTGTGCTAACAGAATAAGGGAATATTGCATAATGTAATATCAGGAAAGATGTGCATCAGAGTTGTTCAATCTGTTTTCACAATACTTATTGATAGTTATGCTGAGGAAATAGTCAGAGAAGCTGGATTATATGACAAGTGTGACATCAGGATTAAGGACGGCTTATTAACAACCTGAGATAGGCAAATGACACAAACACTTACTTAAAGTGAAGAGGTTTTGAAGCACTTTCTGGTAAGATCAAGGATTGCTGTCTTCAGTATGAATTTCAGCTCAATATAAAACAGACCCAAAGCCTCACAACTGGACCAAGAGTTAACATGACATGGAGAAAAGTTTGACTTTGTCAAAGGTTTTGTCTTGCTTGGGTTCACAATCAATGTTCATGGAAGCAGCAATCAAGAAAGCAAATAACAAGTTGCATTGGGTAAATCAGCTACACAAGCCATCTTTAGAGTGTTAAAAAGCTAGGAGGTTACTCTGAGGTCTAAGATACATCTGGCCAAAGCTATAATATTTTCAATCATCTCATACACATATCCAAGTTGGAGATTGGTATAGGAAGACTGGAGAACTGATGCATTTGAGCTGTGATTCTGGGGAAGAATATTGAAAATACAATGGACTGCTAAAAGGACAAACTGATCTGTCTTTACAGAAGTAAGGCCACAGCTCTCCTTAGAGGCAAGGATGTCAGGATTGTCCGAGGCTATTCATTGCTTCAGGCCATTGACCTGATATTCAAGGTAACAGTAGGAAAAAGTGGAAGGACCTCCACAAGATGGATTGACACATGGATATAATAATGGACACATGGATATAATAATAGGAACTGTTTTAAGGATGGCACACGTTCAAGCCATGTTTCATTCTATTATGCATAGGGTCATTATGGCTTGGAGGCAGCTCAATGGCAACTAGCAACAACAAAGTGATTAAAGAGGTGAACCATGATTCCATCATGGGCTAAAGGCTACTAAACTAAATTCATCCTCCTGTTTCACTTCCCTTTGGTTGGCAGTGAATCTATTGAGAAAATCAGTGAAAACCCCCTAAATCTAACGTTACTTCTCCTGTGGTGTTGATCCACGTGCAGAACAAAACAAAACTAACAACCTCACTGCCTTCTAGTCGATGCCACTTCACAGTGACTCTAATAGGGCAGAGCGGAACTGCACTGTGAGTGGCTGACATTTTAACTACTTATGAGAGTAGAAAGCCATGTCTTTTCCCCATGGAGTGGCTGGTGGTTTTAAACTACTCCATAAAACTAAATTCACTACCATTGGGTCAGTGTCAACTCATACTGTGCCAACAGGACAGGGCAGAAGTGCCCCTGTGAGCTTCTAAAACTTACGTGGGTAAAAAGAGCATTGCCTCTCTTCCACAGAGCTCCTGGTCGCTTCAAACTGCTCCTCGTGTGCTTTGCAGCTCAACTCAGTATTATATGCCCATTTGGGAAAAAAGAGGCACAAAGTTGTTAAAGCCGAAACCCACACAGCAAATGAATGGCAGCACTATGATTTCAACCCAGGCAGAGGAAAACATATAAATTTGAAACATACAGGAAAATATGGAATGTAAAGATTTGGAGAATACGCAAATTGTGAACAGATCTGAGCTAACATTGAAGACATGGAAATAGTTTATCATTTTTCATATGAGCCAATCACTAATATTTACATAGCCTACTTCCATTCAATTGGAGATGCCTACAGACCAGTGTGTTTCCCAAAGTTAGTGATACCACCTCTTTGTGGGAGGGGAGCACTGGCATGATCAAGGGGAACAGAAAAATCAGATACCTCCATTTTATCTTGTGTTTTGGATTATAGTGTAAATGCTTTTAATTGTCAGGAGGTTGCTGAGTGATTTTTTTTCTGGGAAAGGGGAAGTAGGCCAACTCAGTTTGGGAATCGATGCTGTCGAGAATATAACCTGGGCCCTCAAGGAGATTACCACACATAGGTGAAAATTAATTCATGTAAGAAGCAATCAGAAGACAATATGTCGTTATATCAAAATGTGTAAATTGTGCAGGGCAGAGTGTGAATGATGAAGGGAAGAATGTAGGAGACATAACTAGTGTTATATAGGGTCTTGAGGAGGAATTTAGATAAGCAATACTAAGTGAAAAGAAGTACATGGAATTTCTAAAGAGCTTGAAGCAAAGGACTTGACCTGACTTCACAGAACCAAATTCAAAACTGCTTGAGGTAGAGAGCAGTGATTGGGAAGAAACACAATTTAAATCATCTTTGGAACATGTATTTAGTGTTTAATTTTGTACTCCAATTCCTCCCATAAATAATTTCATGAGTGAAATTTCAGGGGCCTTACATGTCAAAAGAGTCCTTGATTATCACTTTTCATGTTTATGCTTATTAAGAGAAGTGAGGAGAGTGACGTTGGGAAATGTCCAGTTAGAAAGACAGAGTGACAGAACAGAGTGTGTGTTAGTCTGGGTACTTTAGAGAAACAAATCCACAGAAACTCAGGTATAAGAGAGTTTTATATAAAGGTTAAGTGCCCATCAAGAAAACATCCCAACCCAGTGCTGCCCAAGTCCACAAGTCCAACACCAATCCACAAAAGACCTCCTCCATCTCACAAAACACACCCGATATTGCTAACTGCAGGAGGAAAGCCAAGTCAGTGAGTGTGTAAGCATCTCAGCACTGGCAGGGGTCTCCACACGCTGCTCCAGCACCCAGGGCTGCATCGGGGTAGATCCATGTGGCTTCTCCTGTTGAAAGCCATCCCAACTATGCTGTCTAGCAAAGCTCCAGCCTGGTGGAGGGAGAATCTGCAGAGCAGAGCTTCCCAGCGAGTGTTTCCAACATCTCTCAGATATTTACTGTTGTGAATTCCATTCTTGGGAATTTTGTGTATTGTCGTGTTTACTGCACCTGGAGTGGATGCAAGGGCAGTCTTGAGAAGTATGAATGAAACCAAATGTAAAACTTGCTTTAACATGACGGGGCTTTCCTTAATTGAGGCATTGGAGAGGCTTAGACAGTGAGTTATCTTTGGAAACTCTGAGGAAGAATTGAGTGAGGAAGAAACCCAAAAGTTGAGGTCAGAAGAGAAAATGAAACCAACCAAAAAACCCTGGATTCCATTCAGAGGGGTAGGTCCATGCAGCTTCTGCTTGGGGATGTCTTGCAGGAAGTGAATCTTTCCAGCTGAATCATGGAACTGGCACCCTGGTCCAACCATCACAAAGCAGGAGACCCGAGGACTCAAAAGGCAAGGCTCACTGAGCCATTTATCCCTCCGCCCTTCAATTAACCCCACGTGTTTATCAGCCAGGTTGGCACAATAAACTAACTACCTCAGAGTGTTTTAGAACATAGATTCTGAAGCCAGTTTGGATTCAAATTCCAAGCAAAACACTTGCCAGGCTGTGTGACTTCAGGTATGTTACTTTCCCTCTCTGTTATAGTTTCTTCATTGGGTCATGATACAAATTAAGATAATGTCATACACCGAACTACACAGGAAAGACTTGGCTACATAATTGTAATAAGAGTAATACTAATATTTTAAAATACACATAAATGAGGTTTTCTCTCTGGCATTTATATGCACCTGACCCTGTAATTAGTCACCCCGGGGTATCTTCTGTCTGTGATGATTAATAGGAGGGATGCGATTTGAAATAGAAGTGGAAAGAGGCAAGTACAGTGTTTCATTCATGGATGGAAAAAAGTTAAGTTGATACCATGGTCTTGAAGCCAGCCTTTGCTATGAGAAATAATATCTTCTAAAATCCTCTTGCTCTCATTTGTCACTACAAAAATACCAGAGGACAGAGGAGCCCATGTCCCCCCTTCAGTCTTTGAGGTTTGGACTTGAGACTTGCTGCTCCAGAGAGAATAGGCATGGGGGAGGGTATGGAAAGTGGGTCCAAAAGTCAGTGATGACAGAGTGAGACCCTGAGGTGGGAAAATAGGCAGTGAGGAAAGCCTGTGTCTTGTTTGCTCTCTTCTAAGCCAAAGCCTGCTAGAGAATACCCATGTCTTAGTGACTTCTGCTTCCCTCCCCATTTGTGACTCTGGAAGGTGACCCCTGTGTGGGTTAACAAGGCAGGAGAAATGTGGTCAGGAAGAGAGAGACGTGGGAGTAGCCCTTGGATCTTGCCAAAGGAATCCCCAGCCTGGCCCAGGTTGCATGTGAATTTGTGGGCCAGAATATGACGCCGAGGGCTGCCAGAACTTACATCTCTAGTCCAGGAAATAGTCCTCAATAGGTCAATGGTGTGGCCTCCATGGTCCCCATCTTAGAAGCAAGACTGAAAGTGTAATCAGAAAACAACACCAGCTTCAGTCCTCGGATACCCACACAAGCAGCAAATGGAAAATCCTACTACGGGCAATAGTTGCTTTGGCAGAAGCAGATTGCAAGAACTTCTTCCATGGAACTTCTGAGTGCTCTTGAACTGCCCACCTTTTTGCTAAGTGGCATATGCTACCTGCTTACACCAAAGAGGAGCTCCTTAACTTATTTAACCCTTTCTGACGTGGTGAATTTAACCCTTTCTGTTTCTAAAGTGGGAGAAAGATTAGGCTTTCTACAACTCAAATAGCTAAAGTCTTGGAAACCCAGAAGGGTAGGGTAGCTCCACCTTGTCCTATAGGGTTACTCTGCTAGTCTGAGTCGACTAGAGAAACAAATTCATAGACACTCATATGCGTATAAGAAAGAACTTGATATACAAGAGCAATTGAATATTGAGAAAATATCCCAGCCCAGTCCAGATCAAGTCCATAAGTCCAATATTAGCCCATATGTCCAATACTAATCTATGAATTCCTCTTCAGACTCACGAAACACGTGCAAAGACGCTGAATGCAGGAAGATCACAGGCCAGTGTGTGGAAAGACTTGTGGATCCCCTGGCAGTAGAGGCATCTCATTGCTGGCAGGAGTCTCCACGTGGCTCCCTCAGCTCCAGAGCTCTAGGGCAGCTACATGTCTTGTCAGCTGGAATGTCTCCCAGAGAGTGAGCCGTGTCTTGCCTCCAGTGAGCTATTTATCTCCCCCGAGCCTCTAAATGAGGTCATCCAGCTGTGACCTGATTGACAGGCTAGCCTCCTAACCTTCCCTCTTAAGTGTCAAATTGACAACAGATTATGTAACTACCACAGTTGCTAAGAGTCAGAATTGAATCTATGGCAGCAAGTATAATGTGTGTGTAATAAAGTGGGGAATAGGATCCTTTAAGTTGTGTTAGGCCAGCTAAATGGAATTTTGCATTAGGTTCAAGGCAGACATTAAGCTGACTTGCATCCTTATCTCCATGAACATTACCCTTGGGGATTTTAAAGGGAGAAGTGGATAGTTTGCTAGGCAATTGAGGTTATATTGACCCTTGGCCTGACGTCATTACACAATATCTTACTACGACCCTTCCTCTAACACTCTCACTCCACAATGTGAACATTCAATAGATTCCCTCCCAAAAGATCACTTTGAATACCAATTTTGTTTGGTTTTTAGATTTATCAAATTCAGATGTATTAACTTATTTTTGGCTTCAGAGAACAAGAAATTAGCTGTGAATAACCAGAGCCCAAGCTAAGATATGAAGACACTCACTTGTTGGTTTGGAGAAGTACTTCCATTTCCCCCCCAGAAAAATAAGGTGGCCTTATGAACAGTGTTATGCTGTGCACCATCAAGTCAATTATGACTCATAGTAACTGACTTTCAATCCTAGAGTCTTTTTCTCTTGGGTCCTACCTTCACAGTTACAGTCCATTGCCCCCCAACTCCTTATAGAGTTTCAAAGCACAGGTACTGCTTCTAGCCTCACAGTCTTACTCCCCAGCACAAACTACCTCATTTCCAACGGAGGAAAGGCTGCCCTATATATGCTTCTTCCACTTTAGAACAGGCCATTCAAAGAAATGCCACCAGGCTTGATTCTTTCCTCACCAAACATAGTCACAACTGCAAGTTGAGCATAGTTTGAGAGTAGAAAAGTCTAGTAATTAAGCACTTTGGCTTTGACACTGGACAGAATTTGTTATGCCTCTCAGCCCTGCTATTTATTTCATAATCAAAATATGAGCTGTAAGATTTGTGTGCAATACTGCAGCCACTTTAATTTGAATCAGCCATGTTTAAGTATAATCAGTTTTTTCATATATTTTTCACTATATGTTTTCACTGTTTCCATCGAGCCAAACAAGACTTTGGAATGCTAATTACTATTTGGATCCAGCTTGGAGCTTAATTGATTGTTCCACTTTCTCGGTCATTATCTGAGGTTGCTATGGAGCAGTCAGTTGGAAAGTAGATAATGAATTTATAGAATTACCCTTTTATCTACTCACTATTCTTTCTGTACACTATATGTTTTACGGTCTGCCATGTATCCTAAGCCCATTTATATGTACAATGTGATTAATATTATTAGAAGAAATTTGTATAAATATGACTTGAAAATTAGGATAATATAAGCAATCCACCAAATAGCTTCAATTGCTGGAAGGATGCTCTGTTGGCCAGTATCCTAATAAAATAGTTTTTCTTTTTCGCTGTTCCACTTGGGGTAGCTCTTGATTCAGTTCACTGCTTCAGGACATGGTCCCGATCTTCAGGGCAACAACAGGGAAAGAAAGAGCTGTATCTCACTTGTCTGTGCTTCCTTTTCTGTACAATGGAAATGATTATAGTTATGGCTGCATGGAGCTTTTGTGAGGAGTAAAAGTCATCAAGCTTTTAAAATTCTTAAGATTGTGTCCAGCTCCTGTTGATTCTGTCATTATCCATTCCTTCTCCAACTCATTTCTCCAGTCTCAGCGCTTGTACCTTATTCCAACAATGCTAGCAGTTTCCTGACCATTGCTGCTGCTGTTTTTGTATACTGTCGAGTCAATTCTTACTCAAAACCACTCTACATGGCGGTGTTAGGCCAGGTTGAACAGAGAAACAAGTCCAGGGACACTTGTTTGTTTAAGAAAGAACTATGTATCAATATGTAATTGCAAACATCCCTGAGAAGTCCAACTCAAGTCCCTAAGTCTGATACCAGTCTATACATCCCTCTTTAGGCTCACAGAGTTACAAACAATGATACAGCATGCAGGAAGATCACGGTTCGGTGGGGGCAAAGTCATGTGGATTCAACGGAGGTGGAAGCATCAGTTCTCAGAATGGCTTGCCAGCAGAAATGTGAAGGCAGAGAGAGAAGGGAAGGTTCCAAGGCCCCTCTTGATGATGCCAATAGGGAGGAATCATCAGGCAGTGATCAGATTGACAGGTTGAAGCCACCCCTACATTTTTATATATCTTCAAGCAGACATGAAATGATGTAACTATCACAGTGCCTGAACATAACTGCTCCATAGGATTTCCTAGGCTCAAACTGCTCCTAGGATTTCCTAGGCTCAATGGTGAGGATGGCAAAGGACTAGACAATGTCTGCTGCGCATAGAATTGTTGGTAGTCAGAATTTACTTTATGATACATAAAAACAACAATAAACGTTACAGAAGCAGCTTGACAACTCTTTTTCTCCACAGTGTAGCTGGGGGAATTCAACTGACAACCTTTAGGTTAGTAGCCCAACACTTACTTACCTGTTATATCACCAGGGCTCCTAACATGCCCTTTTTATGAACTCCAGGCTTTTGCACCTGCTAGTCTATTTTCTACAGAAGCTCTGTTGGCTTAGTGGTTACTTGTTAGGCTGCTAAGAGCAAGGTGTGCAGTTCAAAGCCACTGGCCCCTCTGTGGGAGGAAGTGAGTGTTTTCTACTTCCGTAAAAAGTTATACTCACAGCACACCAGCCTGTGTGCTCATGATGTGTCGATGGAATCAGGTACCAGGCATCAAAGACCCAGAACAAAAAATCTTATCAATGTGAATGAGGAGGAGGGCAAAATGCAGACCCAAAGCCCATCTGTAGATAATTGGACATCCCCTTACAGAAGGAACACAAGGAAGAAATGAGCCAGTAGGGTGCAGTATAGCACTGATGAAACACAACTTTCCTCTGGTTCTTTAATGCTGCCTATTCATGACCCCAATTCTACCTTACAAAGCTGGCTAGACCAGAGCACGTACACTGGTACAGACAAGAGCTGGAAACACAGGGAATCCAGGACAGATAACCCCCTCAGGATCAACAATGAGAGTAGTAATACCAGAAGGATAGTGGGAAGGGGGGTGAAGAAGGGGGAACCAATCACAATAATCCACATATAACGCCACCCCCACTCCCCGGCCCAGGGGTACGAACCACAGAAAAGTGGGTCAAGGGAGACAGCAGATGATGTAAGAAATAAAAATATTAATAATTTATAATTTATTAAGGGTTAATGTGTGAGGGAGGGTGGGGGAGGAGGGAAACACAATGAGGAGCTAATATCAAGGGCTCAAGTAGAAAGAAAATATTTTGAAAATGATGATGGCAACATATGTACAAAAGTGCTTGTCAAAATGATGGATAGATGGATTGTGATAAGAGCTGTAAAAACCCCCCAATAAAATGATTTTTAAAGTTACACTCTCTGAAACTCACAGATGCAGTTCTACCCAGTTTGTAGTCAGCATCAACTCCAAGGCGGTGAGTTGTTATTGTTGTTTGTAGTCCATTTGCCAGGAAGGCTGTTCCCACTGCTTTTAGTAGTCAAATACTTGTTCAAGTTTCAGTCACACGGGCCAACACACATATTGGTGCCTCAAAAGCTAGAATTGTTTCTAGGCATATTTGATTGGCTAATTAAAAAAATGGCACCAGTTTCCCCCATCAATGCTAGTTTTTAGATATAGAACATATATCATATACCACTCATTACTCTGCTCACCCATAACAAATTAGGATATTTTCATGTAATGTTAGTTAGACTGAGATAGACGAATTCAAGCTGGCTTTATTTAAATATTTTGTGTTGTACTAAATATTTATGCCAAGTTATACTTCACATGGTGCCACTTGACCAAAAGATATATTTGAATAGTACATACTACATGAACTTGGAACATTCCCCAAGTATCACTTCACCTTTATCAAGAACTAAATAGTAAGCAATTTCAAATTGTATCTTTAAGAGGGGCCAGAGAGAAGAGCTACAATACCATAAATAAAAGAGTCCTGTAGTAGTTACATAATTTCATGTCAACTTGATAAGTAGAATATAGGAGTGGAATCTACCTGTCAATAAGGTCACAGACTGATAATACTTCCTTGTGGGTGTGGCTGTCTCATAATGAGGGTCCTTAGAATCACCTCTCCCCCTCTCCTCTTACCTTCCGGCTGGCTAGCCATGCTGAGGCCAATGAGCCCTGTGATACAGTCACTGCCATTGGATCCACAAGGCTTTGCACTCAGTGGCCTGTGATCTTTCTGCATTCTGAATTGTTGTATGGGGCTGCGAGTGTCTGAGGAGGGACTTATAGACTAGTAACAGACTTCTGAACCAATACTGGACTTCTGGACTTGATCTGGAATGAGCTGGGATATTTTCTTCCTATATAATTACTTCTAGATATGAAGCTCTCTCATATATCTATAAGTGTTTCTGGATTTGCTTCTCTCGTCAACCCAGCCTAGCACAAGTCCTTATGGTGTAGTGGGTAATGTTTGACTGATAAATACAAGGTCAGGTATCCAAGTCCACCAGCTATTCTTCAAGGGAAAGGAGACTTTCTGCTCTCAAAGATTTACAGCCTGAGAAACCCACAGAAGTTCCTTTCTGTAACTCTGCACTATAGGGTCGCTATGAGTTATAATTGATTGATTAGTAGTGAGTTTGATATGATAACAGAGATTCAAATGTGCTGAAATAAAAAAATAAGTCTGTCAGAATTCAAACTCCTTTATTAAAATTTAAATGGTCCTATCTTGTTATGAGATTGCACAACTTCTTCACTGTGCACAGAAACTCTTAAAAGAAAAGTAAGAATTTTTCTTAAGAAGAAATTTGGAGCCAACCTCACCTCTGAAACATTAACATGAATCATCCTTTGATGTCTATATATTAAAATGTGTTCTGAAATGCTTTATTTCATAGTTGAAGAAGAAAAATTAGATCTTCCAAATAGTTATGAATATTCCTATGAACTTTTCCACTTTCTACTCTCTGAATTACTCTCACACTTTTCATATTTGTGCCTTTTAAATTTTCTTTATTTTCCACTCTTATCAAGCTCTGTTCTTCTTTTTCAGTATCCACCTTGAAGTCTCTGTGTATATTGCAATCTCTCATGCCTAAAAGAAAAACCCACTGCGATCTAATCAATTCTAACTCATAGTGGCCCTGTAGTACAGAGAAGAACTGCTCCTTTGAGTTTCTAACCCTTCACATCTTTTAAAGACTTCAGAATGACTAGTGGGTTCAAATCACAGACTTTATGATTGGTAGCTCAATGTGTAACAAACAAGCTACCCTGGTTCCATCTACAGGTCTTATCCTGCCATTTGTGGGTCTTTATGCTTCTCATATTTCAAACTGTTGCTGTTGCCCGTAGGTGACTTTGAGTTGGTTCTGACGCATAGTGACCCTGTGTGCAAAGAACGATACTCTGCAATCCTGTATCCTGCTCACAACTGTTCGTATGTGTGAGCTCATCGTTGTAGCCACAGTGTCAGTCCAGTTATTGAAGGATTTTAAAACTAGGGTGATGAATTAAGAGGTTATTAATAGCTGAAAATATAGTCGAACATCTTATCGAAGAAACTAGAGCTGACCCGGTCCAGCTAACACAATTTTCTGAATCAGCACTCCAAATAATCCCAGGAACCAGGTTAAAAAGGGAGACATCAAGAAACTAATTTTTGTTGGGCTGTTCCAGGGGAAGATCAAAGACACTGGAAATTTAGATAATTTGTTGTGGAGACTTGGAAATAAATAAAAATACAAATTTAATGAAGAAGACATCATATTGAATTATTGGAATCTTAATTCCTCAGATCTGAGATTTCATTGGGCCGTGTGACAGAAATGCTTACTAGTCATATTCCCCAATGGCAATCTGGCTTCTCTTGATCACCTATAACATTCCACAACTCTCAGCATTCAATAAGGATCAGGTGAGTGGAGGCGTTGAGTCTTAAACTTTAATATAAATTCATCTCTGGTTTGATATTTTATTCCACTTTCCCTGAGAATCTTCTCTAAGCTTCCAAGACTACCTTTGGTGGTATGTTGAGTTCATAGGTATACCTCCATCATAGCTCTTACTGGAGAGTAATAAAATTAAAAGGTTGGGTGCCTGTCTCTTTAAATAAACTTGACTTATTGAAAGAGATACAAAGCCAATGTCAACTTCTTTTTCACCAGTCTACCTTTGGTATATGGAGAGATTCTGAGTTCTGTACAAATAGTGAATGAATATCTGGATTTTCAACTCTGCCCTGTAAGTTCCCTGAGCTTTCAGAGTTGAGGTCAATTCTCTCTGGTCCTACTAGATGCCCACAATTCCAACCTTGTAACATCAAGAAAAAGGCATTCTCCCAGACCATCACACATAATGATGTGTGTGTGGGCGCACGCGTGCGCGTGTGTGTGTAAAAAGGGGATAAGAAGTTATCTCCAATCCACTTTCCCCTCTTTAACAGTTTCATTGGCATATAGTTCACATATCATACAATTCAATAATTTCATCACATCAAGAAGAGTTGTACAGTCATCACCACAATTAATTTTAGAATGTCTTCATTTTGGTACTCATTGCTATTAGCTCCCCATTCCCTCCTGACCTCATCTGCCATATCATCAAGAAACCATTAATACAGTTACTGTCTCTACAAATTTATCTATCCTGTATTTCATATTTTAAAAAACTGAAAAAAAAAACCCTAAAAACAATGATAAAATCAGATAAAAACCTCAATAGAAAAGAAAGCAGAAAATATTAAAAACTAGAACAAATTCAAATAAATCCTATGGGAGACCAAATGAAAGGGTGATAAATTTTAACCTAAGTATTTCAGCAACTGTGTCAGTCTGGGTAGACGAGGGAAACAAATTCATGGAGACTCATATGTGACTAAGCAAGAGATTTATATACAAGAGCAATTGAATATTGTGAGAACAACCCAGCCCAGTGCAGATCAAGTCCAATATTAGCCCATATGTCCAATACCAATCTATAAAGTCCTCTTCGGACTCATGAAACACATGTAATGATGCCAAATGCAGGAGGATCACAGGCCAGTTCATTGGAAGCCTTGTGGATCTAGTGGCATTGTAAGAATCTCAGTGCTGGCAAGGGACTCTACGTGGTTTCTCTGGCTCCAGAGGTCTGGCTGTATCAGGGTAGGTCCATGTGGCTTCTCCAGCTCCTCAGGTGTAGCGCCATGTGTCTTGTCAGTAGAACATCTCTCTGGGAGTGAGCAGAGAGAAGTGTTTACTGCCTCCCAGGAGGAAGTAGAGTGCCTAGAATCTTCAGGGGAAAGCCATGCCCACACAGAGACCTTATTGGCTACCACCCAATTGACAGACTAGACTCCACCTCCATTCATTCTCAATCCTCTCAAGTCCCAAATTGACACCAAATTATGTAACTACCACAGCAACAATCCGCCCCATAGCAAGGCTCTTTACAGCCCTGGTCCATTGTCAGAGGATATTCAAAGAGGACTCAATCCATGTTTACTTCCCTTTCATTAAAAAAAAAAAGAAAAGGAAACAGCTTCAAAATGGGTCAAAATGGAGATCAAATGAAAAATATTACATTTTGACCTATGCCTGCTACAATTGACCTTGCAATACTCTTTGTCTGATAACAGAGCTAGTGACATTCCTCAGATATACTCTGATGGTGTTTACCAGATACTGAAGCCATGTGTGGACCCTGCAAATGGATGTTGAGTTTCCACTGTCATTCATAGGCTTCTGCAAACCAGGTGTTCACAATGCAAGCTCTGATACCCTTTCATCCTTTAGATTTGAACTTTGTTATTTATAATCCTTGGCTCATACATGCTGTGTGTGTGTTCCGTGTGGACTTAGTTGACGCCTCACATAGATGGCTTGATGTCTCACTTAAAAGGTTTGAAAACAACCTTGGAGCCTACAGACATTAGTCTCTCTGATAGCTGCTCACCATCTAGTTTTCTCAGCACACTTTGTTATAGCACCCATCAGTGATCTCTTCCTGAGGGCAAATATCAAACAGAACAATGTCATAAAAACTCATTGTTCTTAGATTGGGGCTAGAATTAAGTACAAGCCTGAGGTAGTTAGTCTATTGTGCCAAGCTGGCCGATAAATACACGTGGGGTTAATTGAAGGGTGGAGGGATAAATGGTTGGATGAGCCTTGCCTTTCAAGTTCTCAGGTCTCTTGCTTTGTGATGGTCGGACCACGGTACAGCTGCCTTAGCCAGTTCCCTGCTTCAGCTGGCAAGGCTCACCTCCCGTAAGACATCCCCAAGGAGAAGACGCATGGACCTACCCCAATGCAGCCCTGGGTGCTGGAGCAGCCTTGTGGAGGCCACTGCCAGTGCTGAGATGCTTACATGTTCACTGATTCAGCTTTCCTCCTGCAGTTGAAATCATAGTGTGTGTTTGTGGGATGGAGGAGGACTTTGCGGATTGGTGTTGGACATATGGGTGAGTGTTGGACTTGTGGGCTTGGGCAGCACTGGGTTTGGATGTTTTCTTGATGTGCACTTAACCTTTATATAAAACTCTCTCTTATGCAGGAGTTTCTATGGATTTGTTTTTCTAAAGTACGCAGACTATCACAAAGCCCCATATCGATTCATGCATCTATGGTTTATATATATAGCTGGTTCACCTTAGAGGCAAAAATTGTCATTTTATGTTAGAGGAAATTATCTGTCATCCCCTGGAGCATCACTTCCACTGCTATGAAGCCAATGATGATCCATAGAAATTCCCCTGTGAGTCTCTGAGCCAGAAATTCTTCACAGGAGTAGGGAGCCTCATCCTTCCACTGCAGAGCTTGCTAGTGGTTTAGAACTGCTGACCTTGCAATTAGCAGCCCAATACATAACCACTATGCTTGATAGTGTCATTAGTTTGGCAGTGGTATAGATTTTAAAATATTGTTTAGAAGAGGAAATTGTGCGAGTATAGGCTAGTTATGAACTACAATACATGAATTATTGACTTGTACAGATTAAACCCAAGTGACTGAATGAACATGATTTACATGCACAAAAAAGGGGTTGGTGTTAGGGCAAATCTTCCAATAATATTCATTCTCAGCATCAGAGACACATGTACCAGACTACTTCATGTCATAACAAATCAAGGTAGTCATTAAAACCATAAGTATATGGTAGTGCTTGGCCACTATTCATTGGCCACCCTCAAGGCAAGAGATTGGAACCAAAGTCTAATGTCCATTAGTTCTATGCCTTTGTGCTAGTAGTCATCTACTTCTTACACAAGGGACTTTCAGCCATACATCCAATGGATACAGGTGAGTTTGATACACAGCCCAGTTCACTTAGTGGAGTTTCCCCATTGAGTCCTGGTGTGGCTAATGAAGGATGTTTTGCACCTCGAAAGAACAGAGTCTAAAGTCTCAGTTGTCTATAGCACACTAATTTGGTCCTCCCCCCACCTCCCACTGCATCAGTGAGAGACACAATAAGTTGCTCAGCAATGGGTTATTCCTTCTACTGTGTTTTTGATCCCAATTTTATGAGAATCCTCCCCCACCCATATGCTCAGACATGATGGCCCCCTTTCCAAGGCCAAGGGATGAATGCTGTGTATTCGAAGGAAACCATGGCAATGCCATCTTCCTTGATGGCTTAGAGAAGCCTTAGTGGCATGGTGATTACATGTTGGGCTGCCAACCTCAATGTCAGTACTTCAAAACCAACGGCTACTCCGAGGGAAGAAGACAAGGCTTTTTCTCTCCAGTGAAGAGATAGAAACGCAGAAACCCAAAGGGACAGTTCAACCCTGTTCCATAAGGTAGGAATGTACTCAATGGCAGTGAGTTGAATAAGTTGCTAATTTATTTGGTCATGTGACTGGGTCCTGGCCTTCAAGAAGCTTGAGAAATTCTGCTGGGGGTAGGTAGCTTCAAGAAAAGATTATACTCCTGAAATAAGAGAAATACCAAATTAAAAATTCCCCCTTGACTTTAGTTGTGTAAATGTAATACCTTGAGCCCAGGTTGCTTTTTTACAAACGTAAGAAGGAGCAGCAAGTTAAGGATGACAGAAAGGAAAGATGGACATTTTCTGGAGCCTCAGAATCAAGCCTCTCACCCTTATCCCCAGTGAAGAATTTGTTAGGTTAGATAACAAAAATCTATTGCTTAAGCCACTTTTAATCAGATGATCTACCAATTGTAGCTCATAGCACCCTGATCTAGTTTCTAATAAGAACGGAGGTGAATGGCATAATGGTTATGAATCACTCTATTATCCTGATGCTGACCAGAATAATTATACACATTTATTAGTGCTTTGAAACTGTAAAAACTTTTCACCTTGATTGATGATATAACTTTTAAAGGTGAATGTTTCTTTCTAAAATGATATATTTGAAATAAAACCATTTGATCATCTCCTGAATATAGCTGGAAATTCAGAGAAGCCAAGGGGTTTACATGTGAAACTCCCTTGTTAAAAAAGGAAAAGAGTATACGTTCACATCAGAAGGTATTCTAATAGCAAAAAAAAGACCCAGGGTAATAGTTTCCTGAAATTTCACTTACATGGAACTCCTTTTAAGGTCACCCCCTATGACAGTCGTTTAATATTTAATACCTGTTTATCGGAAAGGGGTAATGACAAAGTTTCTTTATAATCATATGGTAAATCAAAGTACTGTCTTTATCACACAGAATAGCATCTCCGTCAGTTTGAAAGTTAATTACAGGAATATGTGTCAGTTGTCACTAATTAGCAAGCAGATATCTCTAGGTAATGGACATGAATGTAATAGCACTCCAACTTTTGTAGACCTAGTGCCCTACAGCTTGTCATCACTGTTCGGACAGTCCATGTAAGAAGGCTTATTGGCTAAGAGAAGGTGATACCAGGGAACCATTCTCTCCGTTGAGTTGGCAATGGGGGTGGTCTTGCAGCAACCCTCCAAAATAGAATTTCTAAATCCTGTTTTGTCCCTTCAGTGTTATCTCTGCAGAAACCGTGACTCATTAACCATAGCATTTAGGTAATTAAAATAGGAAGCAGACTGATAAGAAATTAAGCCAGTAAGCATAATTCAGAGGTCTAAGGAGGATGGCATTCCCAGGGACACAGGAAACAGGCTAATCAGGTTTCAATCAGTAACTCATCATTCAGAGGGATAATTAATTCAGGATGGGAGGTAAGAAGGGGGGGAAAGCATAGGCAGACTCTCACGATCTATCAGGAAAAATCTATCCTTCCTGGAAGGTGGAAAACCCTGAAACTCCCTCATATGGAGGAATATCCCACAGCAGTCTGGGTGGGCAGTGTGCTGCAGGGAGAGGCTGCTACCTAGTGCCATCTAACACAGCGCCTTCAACTTCCAGAGGATGTTTTGAGTTCCAAATCCAGCTTAACCTAACACTGTTTTTGATATCCTTGGATTTATAATTTTCAGAGAAATAACTATACAGAGAAAACGACATAAGGAGTGAAGGCATTCCTTAGAATGGGCCTCTGCAGCAAACATACCTGCTTAGTATGGTATGGGCCTCATCTAATAAGGTGTGTTGAAGGTTAGGGAAGGAGAGAGTCAAGATGTTCCTGGATTTCCAGATTAACAAAAGCTCTGCCACTATGAAGTACTTTTAGAGAAAAGGCTCAACATGTTATATATTTCCTTGCAAATTATTATTGAGATTTGTGAATTCTTTTCTAGTTGGAGAGAAGTTTACTGAATATATATCGTCTATTGGGTTGGCATGGGACCAGATTAATATGAACATAGTAGAGTCAAATCTACTTCTTGATCCCTTCCCTAATCACTGCAACGTTGACCCTAGGTACTGTAGGAGTCCTCGTGAGAGAGAAGGGGTAAAATGTAGACTCACATGTTGTTTATAGGTACTATTGAGTTTATTGAACCTTATGGCTATGTCATGTTACAGTGTAGAACTTCTCTATAGCATTCTCTAGGGTTTAAACTTTCCTGAAGTAATTTGTAAATTTTTTCTCCTATGGAGTTGCTCAGTGGGTTGGAATTACAAACTTTTCAGTTAGCAATCAAGTAACGTACTTGATCATTGTGGCTCTAGGGTTTCACATCATGCAAACATTGGAAGCTTAAATGAATATCTGTGTAAAAGAACTACCTATAGTTTGTCCATATGCATATTGAATGTATGATTTTAAGCAATTAGGACTGATAATATGTATATGCTTTCTACAAATAACTTCATAAAGTGTTTTGTTGTTTTCCCATCATTCACAGAGAGGTTTAAAAACATTTTTTTGATTATCACAATAATTTTTTAAATCATTTTATTAGGGGCTCATACAACTCTTATCACAACACATACATACATCAACTGTGTAAAGCACATCTGTACATTCATTGCCCTCATCACTCTCGAAACATTTGCTCTCCACCTAAGCCCCTGGCATCAGGTCCTCAGTTTTTCCCCTCCCTTCTCATTCCCCTTCCCTCATGAGCCCTTGATAATTTATAAATTATTATTTTCATATCTTGCCCTGTCTGACATCTGCCTTCACCCACTTTTCTGTTGTCCGTCCCCCAGGGAGGAGGTCACATGTAGATGCTTGTAATTGGTTCCCTCTTTCCAACCCACTCTCCCTCTACCGTCCCAGTATCGCCACTCACACCACTGGTCCTGAAGGTATCATCCACCCTGGATTCCCTGTGTTTGCAGTTGCTATCTGTACCAGTGTGCACCCTGTGGTCTAACCAAGCTTTCAAGGTAGAATTCGGATCATGATAGGGAGGGAGGTGAGGAAGCATTTAGAAACTAGAGGAATGTTGTATTTTTCATCAGTGCTACATCACACCTTGACTTTCTCGACTCCTCCCATAGACCCTTCTGCAAGGGGATCTCCAGTGGCTGGCAAATGGGCTTTGGGTCTCCACTCTGCACTGCCCCCCTCATTCACTATGATAAGATTTTTTTTTTGTTCTCATGATGACTGATACCTGATCCCTTCGACACCTCGTGATCGCACAGGCTGGTGTGCTTCCTCCATGTGGGATTTGTTGCTTCTGAGCTAGATGGCCATTTGTTTACCCTCAAGCTTTTAAGATTCCAGATGCTATAGCTTTTGATAGCCAGGCACCATCAGCTTTCTTCACCACATTTTCTTATTCACCCACTTTGTCTTCAGTGGTTGTGTTGGGAAGGTGAGCATCATGGAATGCCAATTTAATAGAAGAAAGTATTCTTGCATTGAGGGAGTACTTGAGTGTAGGCCCAATGTCCTTCTGCTACCTTAACTCTAAATCTATAAATATAGGCACATAGATCTATTTCCCTATCCTCATATATAAATATATTTGCATATGTACATGTCTATATCTAGACCTCTATAAATGCCCTTTGCCTCCCAGCTCTTTCCTCTATTTCCCTTGACTTTCCTCCTGTAGAAAACCTCACAGAAGGAAGCTTTGTGAAATCAAATGACATGATTGGCACACTGCTAGCATAGAATATGGATATTAGAATAAATTATAGTAATGTTAACCACGACATGTCTGTCTGTGGTGCCTTGTGTGTTGCCGCGATGCTGGAAGCTATGTCACTGGGTACTTCAAATACCAGCAGGGACACCAATCGTGAACAGTTTTCAGAAGAGCTTCCAGGCTAGGAGCAAAGTACAAAGATAAAGATGCTATCTACTTCTGAGGAACTGAACATGGAAAACCTTATGGAGAACATTGTCAAAAGATAAGCTCCTCACATCAAAACGAATTCAAAACATGACTGCCTTCTTAAAGTAGAACTGGGTGTAATGACAATGATGGAGTTTAGCCTGCAAAGTAAAACTTGAGGGCCTTCATTTGCTGATGGGTCATTGCTCAGAATGAGAAGAAATAGCTACAAATATCAATTAATAAGCGGAACTTGGGAATGTATAAGTATGACTATAGGAAAATAGGAGGTATCAAAAATGAAATAGAATGTATAAAGAACAGTATTCTAGGCATTAGTGAGCAGAAATGGACTGGTATTGGCCATTTTGAATCAGATAATCATATGGTTTACTATGCTTGGAATGACAGATTCAAGAGAAATGACATTGAATTCATCATCAAAAAGGATATTTTAGGAATTGTCTTAAAGTACAGTGCTGGCTGTAGTTGGATAATATCTATCTGCATCCAGCAAATGTTATTCAAATTTATACATCAACTACTAAAGCTAGTGATGAAAAAATTGAAGAATTCTACCAATATTTACCATCTGAAATTTATCAGGCATGGAATCAAGATGCACTGATAATGAGTGACTGGAATGCAAAAGTTGGAAACAAAGAGGAAAGAAAAGTAGCTGGAAAATATGATTTCAGTGATAGAAATGAAGCTGGGGACAACATGGCAGAAATTTCCAAGACTAACAGCTTCTTCATAGCAAATACCTGTTTTTGTTTAATGCATATGGAATTTTCCAGATGGTAGACACAGAAGTCAAATTGATTATATCTGTGGGGAGAGATGATGGGAGAAGCTCAATATCAGCAGAAAAAGTGAGGCCAGCGGCTTACTGCAGACCAAACCATCCATTTCTCACATGTAAACTAAGGTTAAAGAGGAAGAAAATTAAAACAAGTCCACCAGAGCGCAAATACAACCTTGAGTCTATCCTCCAATGAATTTTGAGAACATCTCAAGAACAGATTCGACGCATTATTAAAACACTAATGACAGAAAACCTGGTGAAGTGTAGGAGGACTTCAAGAACATCATTCATGAAGAAAGCAAAAGGTCGTTAAAAAACTAAGACGGCAAAGAGAGAAGCTGATACCAAGGTCTCAAACAGAAAGTAAATATTTAGAAAATAATAATGATAATATATTTACAAATATGCTTGATACAATTGATGTATGATGGTTATAAGAACTGTAAGAGCCCCCAATAAAATGCTGTTAAAAAAGACTTTATAAACATCCTTCTTAAATAATAAAAATAGAAAAATGTCATAGAAGGGAAAAAATATCCAAGTGGATGTCAGAAGGGACTACGGAACTGGTAGCTAAGGAAGAACAGAAGAAATGATAAAGTCAAAGGGCTGAACTGAAAATTTCAAAGGCTAGCTCAAGAAGAAAAATTAAATATTAGAATGAACTATGAAACGACCTAGAGTAAGAAAGCTAAAAAGGAAGAATGTGCTCAGCACATTTTAAACTGAAAGAACTCAAGAAAGAATTCAAGCCTCACGTTGAAATATCAAAAGAGTATATGGATAAAATTTTGAAACAGACAAGATGCACCAAAAGAAGATGGAAAGGAAACAGAGAGTTATTATACTAAGAACTAGTTGACATGTATCCTTTTTAGGAGGTAGCACATGCCCAAGAACCAATGGTACTGACGGAAGGCATTCAGCTGAACCCTAAGCATTAGCCAAAACTAAGACTCCAGGGATTGATGTAAAGCCAATTGAAATGTTTCAACAAATTAATAAGGCACTGGAAGCAATCAGTGGTCTGTGCTAGGAAATTTGGAAGGCAGCTTCTTGGCCAACTAACTAGAGGAGATCCATACTTGTACTAATTTCAAAGAAAGGTGACCCAACAGAATGCTCAAACTATAGAACAATAGCATTGATATCACATGCAAGCAAAATTTTGCTGAGGATCATCTAGCAACAGTTGCAGCAATACATTGATAGGGAGCTGCCAGAGGTTCATCTTAGATTCAGAAGAGGATGTAGAACACGAAACATCAAGCTTAATGTCAGAAGGATCTTGGCTGTAAACAGAGGATGCCAGTAAGATATTTACTTGTGTTTTATTGACCATGCAAAGGCATTCTGCTGTGTGGATAAAACAAATTCTCTCTCCATATCTATATATAGATATTGATATATCCATATATAGGGAGATATGTATACACATACATACATATGTGTTATATATATACATAGATACATGTGATATAATATAATCTTCATTCAAGCGAACTACTAGGAGACTTTAAGCAGATTACCTGACAGAGGCAATAGCTATCAGAATACTAAAAATGCATAAATATATTTTTAAAAAGAATAGGAATTCTAAAACACTTTGATGCTTTATGTGGAACTTGTGTATGGGTCAAGACACAATTGTGTCAACAATAATGGAATGGTGCGTGGTTTAATGTCAGGAAAGGTATGCATCTGGGTTGTATACTCATCACATTTACTCAAACGGTATCCTGCACAAGTCATTGGAGAAGCTGGATTATGTAACAAAGAATGTGGCATCAGGAATTGAAGAAGGCTTATTAACAGCCTGCAATACACGGAAGACATAACCTTGCTTATTGAAAGTGAGGACTTGAAGCACTTGATGGTGGTGATCAAGGATTATAGTCGGCAGCATGTATTACAACTCAATATAAAGAAGATCAAAATCTTCACAACTGGGTCAATAGGGAACATCATGATAAAAAGAAAAGATTGAAGTTGTCAAGGATTTTGTCTTTCTTGTGTCCAAAATCAATGCTCATGGAAGCAGCAGTAAAGAAATCAAAGGGCACATTGCATTGGGTAAATTTGCTATGCAAATTTGCTATGCAAAAAGTCAAGTATATTAATTAGAGGACTAAGGTGTACCTGACCCGAGCCTTGGTATTTTCAATCACCTCATATGTATGTGAAAGTTGGACATTGAGTAATAAGACTGAAGGAAAATCGATGCATTTGAATTATGGTTCTGGAGAAGAATATTGAAAGTACCATGGAGTACCAAGAAAACAAACAAATCTGTCTTGGGAGATTTATAGCCAGAGTGCCTTAGAGGCAAGGATGGGGAGCCTTCATCTCAAGTACTTTAGGCATGTGGTCAAGAGAGACTAATTCCTGGAGAAGGATATTATGCTTGGTAGAGGGGCAGCAAAAAAGTGGAAGGCCCTCTCCACAAGATGAATTGACACAGTGGCTGCAACAATTGACCAAGCAATTGCAAAGATGGCGCAGGCCCGGACCATGCTTTGTTCTGTTGTGTACTGTCATGATGGGTCAGAGCCAGTTCAATGACACCTAACAACATCAATGTTAACTTTCCTGTATATAATCACTGGACTGTGATTATGTAAGAGAATGCCTTTATTTTTAGGAAATACACACTGATGTAGTGAATATCTCAAATGGTTCATAAGAGAAAAGTTATAAACATGCCAAAATATTGATAATAAGTTAATATGGGGAAGGGCATAAGGGAATTCCTTGAAATATTCTTATGGTTCTTCCATTCATTTGAAATTATTTCAAAATGTGTTACAAACACCCAATGAAGCAATTTTAGATTGCCCTGTTTGAACATCATAAGTTGTATACATTGTTTTCTTAAGGGATTGCTTTAACACCAAGAGATCTTTCTAAAACTTTCATTCTATAGCTGTCTTTGAAAATTCCAAGGCTACCTTCAATTGAAAATCATTTATTGAAACTGTTCATGTCTCTCCTATGCTCCAACATACCATTTTAGTTACTAATATTTTTTCCAACCATGAAAAAATTTATTGTTTATATTAATATCAACCCACCCCTTTGGTGTTTAATCTTTGTGAATTGGTTTAACATTTATGTTTCCCGAGAAAGGTTTTACATCAACTTTTGTTGTTATCACAAGTGATATTGACAAGAACCTGAAAAGAGTCCTAATAGAGAGTAGTGTAGCTTTAATGGGTGGAATAAATCCTTATTAAAACTCGTGAGGAGCTACTTATTTCTGGCAAGACAGAGTCCCACCACTGTCAAATTCCTCATGCTACAAAAGGGATGCCCAGGTGAAGTTACTAAGTCATCATCAGTGACATCATTTTCAAATTTCCGTTTTTAAACTAGCTCCCGAGGACAAAAAAAAGCCATGTGAGGACTGTATAAAAAATGAAAAGCAAAGACAAATTGAAAAAAAAACCCACAAATGAACAATTTATCATATGACGAAGCATAGACAATATTTATTAGAGACAGTGGCTGCAAACAGGCAGCCAGTAAAGGCTCACATCCACAATGTCTTGGCTGTGAAGGAGTACAGGCACATAATCTCATAACCACAGCACTAAGATCCTAAGTTGATTTCCAAGGAAATGCCATATATTTGACAATCAGTCGTAACATTTTTCTCCATTTGCACAGCTGAAAATATTACAACCACGTTTAATTAAAGTCTAGGCAGTCAAGTTGCAAAGCACAATTATCAAAAGCTGCTGCTGTTTACTTCATGAAAGACAACACAAAAATGATAAACTCATTTGCTATCAGAAGCCTTTTCTCACATTTCAATGGGTCTTTTTCCTTCAAATACCATGTGTTTGGCTAATTTTTGTAAACAACTGGTGGTGAGTGACGAGGCAATTGCTGAGTCCTTTCCAAGTAGAAATACCATTTACTTTAACCTTTCTATAAAGTCAAAGGCCCACGTAGCCACTCAAGTCACTCATGTGGGTGACACTACTTGTTTTTCTTCTAAAAACAACAAAAAATAACAACCTGTTTATTGACTTGATGAACTATAATAACTCCATAATGTGCATAGCAGTTTAATATATTTTCACATCAATTATTTAAATCGGTATTTCCAACAACCTTGTGAGGTAGGTTGGGAAAGTATACCATCCAAATATGGAGCATGTGGAAACTGAAGGCCAATTAAGTAACTTGCAGGGTTGGGCAGGGAGATGCCAATCTTTATAGTAGAGGACCTTCTTTAGTAACAAAGAGAAAAAGTCAAAAAAGGTAGTGATGGTTTTATTTCAATTTATTTTGAGAAAATATTTCACCTCCATCTAGCCAAAAAATAGTGATTAAGTTGGAGCAGTTGTCATTACAAGTTTGGGCATGTCATTAATTACATTAAGCACTGAGATTTTTATTTAAAAACTGCTGTTTCAACAGCAATACACATTTTAGCTCCCAACACATAAGGAAATTCGATAGTTTGTCTTTAAGACAACTCAGCTCTGCTTTCTGAAATACAAGTTTGTCATCTGAGAGAAGCCTTGCTGGACCAATGGTTAAAGTCCTTGACAGCTAATGGAAAGGTCAGCAGTTCAAATCTCAGACAGGGAAGAAAAGCAGATAATTTTAGCATGTAGAAATTTACATTCTATGTAACCCTATAAGGCAGTTTTACTATATCCCATAGGATTACTAGGGATCAGAATCAACTTCATGGCACACAACAACAACAACAACATACTATTAAAGCAAAAATCCTCAGTTCACTCTGATTTTTGTTAGGAAAATGAGGTTATGATTGAATGAAAGAGTGGGGTTATATCTATTTTCCCAAAGCCTGGGTATCTGTGTATCAATGGTTAAAATTGACAAAATGTTCAACTATGTTACCAAACCTCTCTGTCATTTGAAATGTATAATTTGGATTTGGGGACTCATAGACCATCAAAGTTTCATTTGAAGACACCAGAGATGCTTATCCATCTCCTCTATTAAAGTATTTTAAGTATATTTGGAGGTTAAAATTTTTAATTGTTTTATTAGGGGTTCATACAACTCATCACAATCCATACATACATCAATTGTGTAAAGCACATTTGTTCATTCATTGCCCTCATCATTCTCAAAACATTTACTCTCCACCTAAGCCCCTAGCATCAGCTCCTCATTTTTCCCTCTCTCCCTGCTCCCCCCTCCTTCATGAGCCCTTGATAATTTATAAATTATTATTTTGTCATCTCTTGCCCTGTCCGACATCTCCCTTCACCCACTTTTCTGTTGTCCATCCCCCAGGGAGAAGGTTCTATGTAGATCCTTGTAATCGGTTCCCCCTTTCCAGCCCACCCTCCCTCCACCCTCCCAGAGGTTAGATTTTATAATGGTTTTTGAGATAGTCTTCCAAACCATGTCTGGGAAGTACATATCTACTCCTTGTTGTGTAATTCTGACCATGACTCCTTCTCAAATGCACCAATTTTATTTTTAAAAATAATTTCATTAGGGGGAATTGTACAACTCTTATCACAATCCACACATGAATTGAATCAGGAATGTTTGTGCATATGTTGCTTTCATTCTTTTCTGTACATTTACTTTCTCTTGAGCCCTTGGTATCTGATAGATTGTACATTATTTTCATCTCTCACACCGACCGCTGTCTCCCTTCCCCCATGTTCTCTGTTGTTCTTCCCCCTGTGAATGGTTATGTGTCGATTGTTGTGATCGGTTCCCCTTTTTTCCCTTCCATTGCCCCTTTTCCCCCTACCTTCTGGTATCATGATTCCCACTCCTGTTCCTGGATTGTGTGTCGTGAGCTCCCATCCCTTTCTATACCTGTGTACATGGTCCGGTCTAGTCTGAATTGAGAAGCAGCACTGGGGTCATGATAGTGGGGGGTAAGGACGCCTCAAGGAACCAGAGGAATATAGTGTGTCTCATCGATGCTTTACTGCACCTTGGTGACTCATCCCTTCCCTGTGGGCCCTTCTGTGGGGAGATAGTTCCACTGTCTACAGATGGGCTTTGGATCTCTGCTCCAGCCCCCCTCTTCTCAACAATATGTTTTTGTTTGCTATTTGTCTGCTGATGCCTGTTACCTGATCCCTATGACTCCTTATGATCACACCGGCCATATGCTTCTTCCATTTGGACTTGTTGCTTCACTGCTGAATGCCGGCAAGTGAGGTTAGCTATTAGAGTACTGGATGGATGAGTTCAAAAGTTAAGTCATTAAGATGCTTGAGATCATCAACTCTGGTTGACCAATAATGTTCAACCTGGTCAGTGACAGGCTGGTGGATGCTCTCATTTTTTTATTTCCTAGGAATTATTTGATGGCCTGAGGTCATTGTAAAGCTTCTAGACAAGAATGTTTTCTTAACAAAAGAATTAGAAAAGAATGGGTTTCAATGAAAAGGTTTCTGGTTTGATCTAAAAACACTTGGATGACTTAGGAAGATCTTTATGGTCTCCATCTCCCAATCATTATGGAACCTCTGTTAATTTAGAAAATAACAATACAAAATAATCATCTTACTTTATTTTACTCACAGTCATTATATAGTTTCAATGGTATATACACACACAGGGGGTATGTTCTATGAAGTATCCCTTTGATGAAGTATACTTTGATGAAATATGGCCACTACTTGATTTAGGCTTCTTAAAATAGAGCAAGTGACAGATAACATAACAGGGAGAAAAAAGATGATTCATCATTTAATTCACATTTAATAAACAAAGAGGTTATGTTATCTGGATGTCCCCTAAAATTAAATCACAAATGTTGATAAATGCAAGAGAATTTCATATGAGAAGGAAAAAAGTATCTCATAAAAATAAAATGGGTAGATCTGCATGTTAGGAACTTATAGATACATTTTATGGGGTTGTATATAAAAAAATACACAATAGGTCTGTCCCACAAAAGAATACCTGTGTTTCGTTGATCTTTGCATGTACTGAGATCTGATCATCAACTTGCATTTTGTCTTATTTTGCATGAAATTACTTACAAATTCAATAACAACAAGCTTTTCTTCTTTTTAATGCTAGAATTGAGATGCTCAAGTAAACATTCATAGATTAATGGAGTCAGAGTCTGGTGAAAAGAGAGTCTAAAAGTAGAGTACTCGTATTTCCTCCAACCACTATTCTACATCAGTGTGATCTTAACTTTTGTGGAGGTATTTCACTATCAATGATTTCATGGTAGAACCGATGACACTTGATCTTGGCATTTTACCAAAACACATGAGGATATGCTACCCAATCCATTTTTATGAAACAAATAGGATACCTGATTAAAGGAGAAATTAAAAGACATAAAGGTACAAGAGAATAAAATCAGAGTTCATGACCAAATGAAAATACATTCCATGAAAGATAAAATTCTTACGGTCGTTTCATCTCTTTATAATTTAAAAGTTTCTGAAGTCAATCTCCAGAGGGGGCGGGGGTGAAGCAGAAACCCTTTGCTTCCAAATACTAAAAATTAAAATGCCTGATTACTTGCACTGCATTAGATATTTCTATAGGGACTTACAGAAATGGTTTAATTAACCGAGGTAACTCTTCTCTAAAACACTCCCGACAGACAAGAAAGTAGGCAACGAAAAGGAAGTGAGCTTTATTTTCCTCTGTGTTGAAGAGGGAAATCCTAGAAATGTTCTACTAGAAACTTCCCAGAGTCGCAGGGCATACCTGAGTCTTGAAACCTTGAGAAGGGTTAAGTCAGTCTTCTAAGATCTTCATATCTTCAACCATCTAGAGATGGTAAGCACTCTTATAGAAGCATCTATCCTTTTGATGTTTTCATACCCACACTGATCCAAACTTTCTCCGGCATATCTAAGTAGCATACTTTTTCTAACATTCCAGCACAACCATAACCAAATTTAGAATTCAATTTTTCATTCATCTGGGAATAAAATATTCAAATCTAGGGTTTTAAAAATCAATCGGGTCTCAGAGATAGCATGCCAAGACTCTGACAGCTGATTATATACAAAAGGTCCTGATGAGATGAAATTGGAGTATCTGCCCATTTCAAAAATGCACCATCTTCCCTGTAATCTCCGGTCGGAGTGCGGTTGCTGATAGCAAAGCCCCTGGAACAGTCTCTGGTCAGCAGGAGGGCTCTTGGGCAAAAACCACGCTCAAGGTCATAAATCATCAAACTATCCAGACCAGCAGTTCAGAAAATTTGAAAATAAGAGAGCTCCTTTCTTCATTCTCTCTGATGGAACAAGCAGGCCCAATTTAGACTTCGTGGGTTAACTGTCTGCAGGGTGACAACAGTCTGTGGTGCATTGTGAATGAATAAGACAGAAATGCCTGGAAGAACATAGTTCCTTGTGAATTGTGGCACTGGGGCTACTTCCTCCAACACTTAGACGTTTTCTTGGCTTCACTTCAAGGTTTCCACACATTCTAAGAGCTCTGTAAAGGGGAGGCATTTACAGTCTCTCGGGACTTGAGAGGTAGCTTTCTGTTTTGTTATCTCTTCAGGGCTCAATACATGTATGAAGATCAGGGATCAACCCAGAAAACAAGGTATCTGTGCCCCAAGGAATTCCAGGTCCTATTAAACAGCATAGAACTCATTCGTGTTCAAGATATGACTGGGCATAGAACTGATTTTACTACTAGAAGGGGTCTCAATCCTGTCTTCAGATGCTGTTTGGTCTATATTTCCTTCTTTCTGGCAGACTTTATGATTCCTGCAGGCACAGAAAACATGCCTAACCCATGCCCGGAAGCCTTCAGAAACACTAGAGGAGAAGAGCCTTTTGCATGGGTGAAAAAACTGGTAGAACACAAGCATGAAGAGAATGGCTGTACAGTATGCAATGAGCAACTGTAGAATCAAGAGTGGTGCACACACATACATGTAGATGTCGGTCTTGTGAAGGTACCATATGAGAAGGAGGAAAGCGTTCTCAATGAATCTCAGCATGTAGTACACCAGTAACCGGTACCAATTTTGGGATTTGCTAATGAGGTCTGGGTTGTTGATTTTCAGTTGCACAGCTGACCAGCAGAACATGTTGATGCCGGCATATAGCAAGGTGAGGAAGCATAGCACAATGGTGGTGCCCACCCTAGTGAATGCTTTCTCGATGTTCTCAGGGAATGGAGAGCTGCTGCACCAGAAGAGGATCCAGGGGCACAAGAAGAAGCTCAAGAAGTTGAACAACACATCAACTACCACCCAAGTCTTCATTACTGAAGTAAAGAGGACCAGGACCACAACTCTAGTAGCAATCTCAAAGCTCCTCCAGAGAAAAATGCAGACATAGGCAAGAGGCTTCACTTTGACATCGTATTCATCGTACTGGATCTTGATGGCTAGAATGTTACAGCGCAAGGCTCCATACACAATGGACAACAAGGATAGAGTCATTAACAGGCCTGCAAAGAGAAGAAAAAGAACAAGTTCAAGTCTCACCTCCAATAATAATCCTACTGTGACAGATGGACTATTAGTTCTCTACTCATATTCCTTAGACCCTTCTGTTTCATATGCAATAGAGTGACTTCAGCAGTTCATATCTGCATCACTATATGCCTGAAGGATATTTCTAGAACTACAGAAAGCTGCTCTTCCCAGATGCAAGGAAATTTAAACCCATGTGAGAGCCCTTAATCAGTGATTGACAAAGTTGGAGTGTAACCACCCCTGACCTCTTACATGGAATAACTCTGAGACATGTGTTCCATACCATTTCCCAGTGTTTCTCAATATCAATAATATTTATGTGATAGATTAACTTCTAGGAGAGCTATTATTTCTATGTGATGACTGTCATAAGGAGTCCCTGGATGCTACAAATGGTTAAATGCCTGACTTTGATCCTAAAGGTTGGTAGGTCAAACCCACCGGAGGTGCCGAGGGAGTTATCCTTGGTGAACTACTTCCCGAAGGGCAGAGGCTTTAAATTCCTCTGGAGCAGTTCTGCTGTACATATATGGGTCATCAGAAGGTGGAATTGACTCTGTAGCAATTAACAAGAAAGTGGCCTTAGTAATATAATCTTTATTTTTCCATTTTCCTTTCCCTATCTCACTGTCCTTCTCTTAAGCAGTGACAATGCCAACACTTTCCAAAATAACTATAGGCACTCAAACCTGGTTTCCAGGTATGGTTCAGGAGCGACTCGAACGCAGACACCTTTCTGAGCAGATCTCAACCTGTCTGAATGTACAGAACCCTGCCCATGCTATGTCATGTTTCCCCTATTGGCTGAAAAGTTTCTGGGGAGCAAAGACCCCATCTGACACGCGTAATAGGTAAATTACCAGAAGGAACTCAAGATTACTCAGTGAGCTCCTCTCTATTTCCATATTTTTTGTTACTGATAGTCTAAATCTAGACTATTCACTTTCTTTACTCTTCTGTTATATTCTTATAAGCTGCAGTGAACTGTAGATATAGCAAACTTACTGTTACGGTCAATATGTTTGGCACTTAAAAAGAGGCTAATGCTTCAAGAAGTTCCATTCTGGCTACGTAATTCTTAAAATAATTTCTGGATAACAGGTTTTTCCAGTTTATAAGAAGTAGTAGTTTGAAAGGATGAGCTGTGGTCCATTTCTATTAGCAGGGCACCATGTTCAAGGCTACAACATTACTGGTATTTAATTCTATTATGTACAAAATGTAATCGCACAGACTATACGATTAAACAGAAATACCACTTACCACAGGCTGCCAAGAAATCAAAATGCTGGAGCAAGGAGGGAAGGGAAGCAGATTTTTTACTTGGGAACAAAAGCTTGGCTTATACCGGGAAAATTACAAGCTCTCTAAGTTCAGTGTTCTCAGATAAAAAATTGAGATGATAATATCATCCGTGTCCACTTCTTGAAATGCAACAGCAGTGTAATATTGCCCATGCAACATCGTCCCTGTAATGGTTTCTCTATGATTTTAAATGCATGCTGATAAAGTGAGTTTTCCATATTTAAGTTGTGAAACAAAGGGAACACATCCATGTCTTGTGGGAATAAAAATTCTGAAGGTTTGGTATTTGTTTGCATGAGATAAGATCAATTTTACTAAAAGCATCAAGTTTTTGATTGCTGATTTTAAATCTTGACATCTACTAATCAAATTTAAGATAAAAATGCCATCATGAATAGAACAAAAATGTATATATTCTAAGATATTAATTTAGCGAAACATTTTAAAGCAATACATATTAGAAATACATTTTGTATTGTCACAAATTTCCATATTCTTAAGGTACAGCATTGAGACCTTTTTTTAGCCTATATGTTCTCTCCACTATAAGAAAAATACTTTAAATTCTAAGCAGCAAGAATGGAAATATACAATTATAAATTCATGCACGTGTAATATTTAGATTGCTATTTTTATGGCATTTTAATTTCAAAGTACTTTCCGTTTAACAAAAATATGACTCAAATAAATTTTAAGCAATTAATTTTCTCTTATTATGTCAATTACATTCAAATGACATATTTTTTCTCTAACAAGAAAATTAGCCAATTACTTGTCCGATTGGTGCTTAGTAGCAATCAATCAGTGAGGACTTCTCGCAGAGAAATGATCATGAAAACATTACTTCAATCATTACTCACATTGTTGGGTGCTCAATGCATACCATTACAGATAGAAAGAGTGTCAGAAAAGCAGATATGCCTGGGAGATCAGACGCTGTTATAAAATTCTTATGATGTACATTTTTCCCTCTAGAATTCAACTGTTATATAATGAGTGGTTAGGGTGAAGTTCATGCAAATACTCACTTATTTAGATTTCCAAGGACAAAAGTTATCCGACACTTTTTCCTAACCTTATCTTCACTGAGGCAAAACCAAAGGGCAGTCCAACAAACTTGAGGGGCACTTAATAGAAGTTAACATTCACTAATATTTTCAGTTCCCAGGTGTCTGTGAGATGCTGATTTTATCTTTTATTAGAAGATAAGACATCACTTTAGGCAAAGTTTGAAGGTTCTGGCAATATTTCAAACCCTTGCCACACACTAAAAGTCTCCTCCCACATGATTCTGGCCAGATGAACTCCTTCCAAATGAATTCCCTTCTTACTTCACACAGAAAATAGTTATCATTAAGCACAAATTTGCTTATCTTCTGGCTTGACACCATAAACGTAATCTATGCAAAGTAAAACACTTGGATCCTAAGAATTCCTCTTAGGAAGGGAATTATAACAAAAGGGCTTCAAAATTCCATGGAAAAAGTCAATTATCCTTTAATTAAAGTTTCCCACAAATCTTTTGAAACATTAAAATTTTAAGACAGGGGGAATAATGTTTCTATTTTTTTGGAGAGGTATTTGGTCTATCCCCAAGATGGAAGATGGAAGAATGAGCTGAATCTCGGTCATTCTCAGATCTTTACTTTTGAGGTAATGTAAGGATCATCATGAATTCAACTACCATACTTTGAAGTCTGACTCCACATTCCCACTTCTCTGTCCTCATCACCAGCCAGCCCCACGTGCCCTCGTTCTCTTACTCTAGCCAGACACAGCTAGGTCAGACAGAGCTCAAAAGTTAAAAGGATATTGTTCATTAGATTTTTAAATAGGCAGGCACAAGCTTTAGGTTTGGGTAGTTCTCAGAACACCTTAACTTTCTGACCTGCTGACCACCAAGTTGCAGTTGTTTTCCTGCTTCCCTTTCAGGATGCCACCTGCAAGCTCGGGAGCCAGCAACAAGTCATTACTACTACCTGTGTGAGTTCAATAATTTATTCGAACAACTCACAAAACTCAGAGTGGACAGATTAATTATATTAAAAATGATAAAATGAAGAGACACATAGTATGAGGTCTAGAAAGGTTCACAACATAAAGTTTCTGTATCCCAGGAGATATAGTACCCTACAAAGGGCAAATGTTTTTTACCAAGTACAAAGCTCTCTGAGCCTCAGTGTTCTGGCATTTTATTGGCAGGTCCTGTATGGAAAGATAATTCATGCCTCCTGAGGCTAGTACATAGGAAACTCTTAGGTGAGTCTTGTCTGGTCTGGCCAGGCCCCACTTTCCAGCACAAATTCTTAAGTATGGTATGAAAGTCTCCAACCAGGCACCCTCGTTATCCCTGGGGTTATTTCTCCAGAGCCAAGGGCAAAAGACACCTTACTTAGAGTAACACCAGATATTTGATCCATACTTGTAAAGTGATTGAACTTGCAAGTGCTTCGGTGAAGTAGATTTTTTTTCATTTAAAAAAATTAGTTAATGACTTCAAGGGGGTCCCGAGGCATCTGACTGCAGTGGCAGAAGGAATCTAAAACAGTATGATTCTGGAATTTTAAGCAGATGTCAGAGAGCCAGTGATTCTTAACTCTTTTCTTCTAATTTCAAAACATCTTCCTCACTGTCTAAAGCCACGTTCTCTACCTGTAACATATTTCACCCCTTGCCTCCTTCTCAAGAATCTATCATCTTTCTCTTCTAAAACTTTGACTGCTCACTTTTTCCTTTTTCTTTTTGTTGAAGCCTTTGAATGTGCCCAAGTCTACTGCATCTAAAAAAAAACCATCCTTCAGAGGCATAAAAAGTACATAATTATTGAAGCAATGTGATGAATGCATGGAGGGTCACTATAATATCCTTTCAATATTCTCACATATTGGAAACATTCTAAAAGGAAGGAAAGGCAGAAGGGAGCAAATGAGGAAAGAGCCCTTCTTTTACTCTAGATATGCTTCTGTCTACTACTGGGCTCTCTTTGACAACTTTCAGGCAAATATCGTTCTCCTAATCATCAACTCCACGCAGTCGGAAGCCTGGCCTTGCTCCTAGACTGAATCTGTTCTCAGGGTTAAGCTGGCATTCCAATGTCCACATCGCACTCGTTCTTTTAGTTCTCTTTCCTGGCCCCTTTGCAACATTGGATGTTGTCCACACATACTCTCTGGAAATCCTTCCTACAGTAATGGCCATAGTAGTTTCTTTTAGACTTTCACTTTTTTGGTGGACCCTTCTCGGTCTCTTTTATGGGCATATCTTTCTCTCCCCAGACGAGTGCCATGGTTTTATTTTCTCCTTCTATATGGTTTTTGAAGTCCTGGTTACACTTTCTGCTAAGTGTTGAAGTGCTAACCATGAGAGAGCTCAGGCTATCTGCTCCCATAAAGTTTTACAGCCTTGGAAACCCTATACAGGGCCTCTTTGTGTCAGAATCAACTTGATGACAGTAGGTCTTCAGTATTCAGGGGACTACCATATTTCTTTTCCAATTGATCTGTAAGGAGACCTAGTGATGCAGTGGTTAAGCATTGGGTTTCTAACCATAAAGTCAGCAGTTTGAACCCTCAGGAGAAAGATAGGGCTTTCTATTCTTTTTTAAAAATTCAAATCATTTTACTTGGGGTTCTTTCAGATATTATAACAATCCATAAATCAATTATATAAAACAAACTTGTACATATGTTGCCATAATCATTTATAAAACATTACCTTTCTACTTGAGCCCTTATTATCAGCCCCTCTTTTTTTCTCTTCCCCACCCTCCCACCCTCGTGAACCCTTGAGATATATATATCATAGTCATATCTTACACTGTCTGCTGTATCCCTTCACCATGTTTCTATTATTCATCTTCCTCGAGGGGTGGTGATGGTGGTGGTTATACATCCATCATTGCTGTAAGTTTCCCCTTTTTTCCCTGCCCCAATCTCCCCTTACCTTTATGGTATCGCTATTTCCATTACTGTTTTTGAGGGGTTTATCTACCATGGCTTCCATGTGTTGAAAGCTCTTAACTATACCAGTGGACATACTCAGGTCTAATATGATTTGTGAGGTAGAACTGGGGTCATGATGGGGGTGGGAGAGGAGGATATATTAAAGAACCAGAGGAATGCTGTGTGTTTCATTGGCGCTAAACTGCACCCTGGCTGAACCATCCCTTCTGTGAGGGGATGTCCAATACGAAGTACAGTCTCAGAAACTCAGAGGAGCAGTTCTACTCTGCCCTATAGGGTCACTATGAGTCAGAATCAGCTCGAGAACAATGAGTTTAGATTTGTTTGTTTGTTTTGGATTCTTTTGGTTTACACAGCCTTAGATGTATTTTAAAAAAACCAAAGTTTATCTTGCCTTAGATATTTCTTACATTCCCTCTAGCAGTTCATGACACTGTCAGACCTAAATTATCCTATCTAGATATGTGTTAGCTAGGACTACTTTACCCTCATCTCTCACAACATCAAATAGATATGTAAGCCCAGGCTACTCAGTGTGACCCATGGACCAGCAACTTCAGCACGGAATTATTTCACCTCATGCCTACTAAATCAGAAGGTGTAGTTTAACGCACTGTCTATATGATTTATATGCCCATTAACATTTGAAAATCAGTACTATAAGTTACCCCTTCAATACCACTTCTGTTTCTGTCACTTGTTAACTCTCAAATTGCTCTTGTCACAAGGTCCTAGTTGATTTCCTTCCCTGCCATCAGACTTCTTTCTTTGCTTTGTCTGGAAAACCCTACTTGTTCTTCAAGTTTCAGTTAAAGTGTCACCTAATCATTGATGACTCACCTTAGTCTTTATTCCGTTGCATTCACTCTATTGTACAAGTTATTTCAAGTTGTCAAAAAAAAAGACTTAAAGATCCTTCTAAGTAGTTAACATACAAATAACCAAAGGTGCTAAGTGATAAGATAAAGGTATGCATGGATGGCTTTGAGGTGCCAATAAAGTTGTAGTTAATATTTCTTTTGAGAATGTAATTATCTACAAGTAGCTACTATAGCAGAGTTTTACCATCAACACCTTTTACAGTGCCTGGCACAAAGTGGGTAACTAAAATGTGTATTCAGTATGAATAAATGAAAAATGTATAAGCAATGAAATGTCCTTTTATTTTTAACGATGAATGAGGAACTTAAGCTTCCTCAAATATCCTACAGACATAAATGTAATGAACATTGTGAACTCCCATATCCCTTTATGAGAGGATGGCTTCTGGAGTTATCTGCTTCTTTTAAGTTCAGATACATCTGCCTCTATGTGCCTTTCTCAATTTAGATCTTGCACCTGTTTACACTATTACTTGAAAAGTTAGGAAAGGTCTTTGATATTTAAGTCTATACTCCAAAATGTTATTTTTAGAGTAATTCAAATGCCCTCAATGTAGGGAGCTGTAGGTCCATGAGAGTGACTAAGGAAGCTACCCGTGGCTGCAGAATCTAAAGCCCAACTAGGTGATGACACACATCTGGATTATCATGGTAATGCTGCATGTGCATAATTGGATCTCAGATCTATGTTCTTTCTAGATTCCTTGGCCTAGTCCCTAGAGTTCGCATTGGACATGTATTCAAAAATTCATTGCTCTGCTTGACTGAGGCCTCCAGGCCCTAGAAATTGGTCAGCAAACTGTTGATGAAGACATAAAGAATAAAAGAGACAGACCATCATCACCATTAGCTAGTAGCCAGATCACTCACCCACCCCTAGATTCCAAAAATTCCAAAAAGTCTGATTGTGGTTCTTAATTATGTTTCAAACTCATAATAAACTATCTGTTGTCTCACCTCTACTCATCCCCATGTTCTTGCATAATTCAAAGGTCAAATTTCATAGGGTAATTTAAGCATTTAAATTAATCTAAGCATTAAAAGAGTAGCCTTTTTAAAAATATTTTATTAGGGACTCATACAACTCTTATCACAATCCATACATATACATACATCAATTGTATAAAGCACATCTGTACATTCTTTGCCCTCATCATTTTCAAAGCATTTGCTCTCCACTTAAGCCCTTTGCATCAAGTCCTCTTTTTTCCCCTCCCTCCCCACTCTCCCCTCCCTCATGAGCCCTTGATAATTTATAAATTATTATTTTGTCATATCTTGCAAAAGAGTAGCCTTTTACAGAGTCATCAATGGGAATTTACCAAGGGAAAAAAATAGTACAATACTATCTTCTCACACTTTCTGAATTCCTTATAAATGAGGATATCAAAAAGCAAAACAGGAATTTCCATGGCTGGTAATGCCAAATTAGCTTGATCTGTAGCATCACTCCTGCCAAGAACAACTAGACACACATCTGTTTAAAGGCATCAGAGACCTATCATAGCAGTAAGAATTTGTGGGGATATGATCTCAGAGAGAAGAAAAGTTCCAAAAGAAAATCCTAAAATCTGACATTGCTTTTAAATTCAAGATATTTGCCCATAGGCAATCAGGTACAAAGGGACCAAAAAGTCGAACACAGCTTTCAGAATTCTCTCAAAAGTGGTACATCAAACCTCCTCACAAAACCCACTGCTATTGAGTCTATTCCCATCTACAGTAATCCTATACAGGGTTTCAAAGACTGTAAATCTTTATAGGGCCAGACAGCCTAGCTTTCTTCTGTGGAGCTGCTGGTGGGTTTGAACCACTGACTTTTTGGTTAGCAGTCCAATGTTTACCTGACAGCACCACCAGGGCTCCTTATGTTGGTAGGAGTGGGAATAAAAATTGATAATCAAAACTTCACCCAGAACCTCAAATTATCTAAGTTTTTTCTTATATATTTCTGACATAGAAATTCAACATAAAAAACCATACCACCAACAGCAGGAAAAAGAAGACTGATTACAATCCAAGAATAAAATTGATGCTAAAAACAGAGTCATGCAAGATACCGATATTAGGATTATCTAACATTGTATTAAAATAACTATAATTGATGCGTTTTTAACTAAATGACAAGATGGTGAATCAGCAGAGACTGAAAACTATTTAAAGTCTCATATAAAATTTTAGAATAAAAATGTAATGTTTTTGATTAGAAAACCTATCAGCTTACCAGCTGAAACTGACTCATGGTGATCCCATGAGTGTCCGAGAAGAGTTTTCAGTGGATGATTTTTTTTGTAAGTAGATCACTAGGCCTTTCTTCTGCTTGGATGGATATGAACCTACATCCTCTCAAGTTAGCAGTAGAAAATGTTAAATATTTGCATCACTGAGGGTCTCGGCTGCTATTAGCCACTCACTGTCAAGTCAGCCCTCATCTCAACCTCATGGTGACCCCATACATAATGGAACCAAATGTTTTCTGGTCCTACACTATCCCCATGATCAATTGTGGATCACGTGATTGTGATCTTTGGAAACAGATTTCCAGGCCTTTCTTCCTAGTTCATCTTAGTTTTAAAGCTCTACGGAAACCCGTTCAGCATCATAGCAACATGAAACCCTCCATTGATGGGGAGGTATGTGAAGTGTATTAGCTGGGAATTAAACCTGGGTCTTCTGCAGGGAAGATGAGAATCCTATCACTGAGTCGTTAATGCTCTCATAGGAAATCAACAGATGGGTTTACCAACAGATTAGACATATTTTAAATATCATTAATAAATTAGAAGGAAAATAGGAAAAAAGATAGAGAAGGAGAAGCCTAAGGGATTTATGGGAAATTGGAAATTAAAGGAGAAAATACAATAGGTCAGAAGAAATATTTGAAGAGATAAAGGCTGAGAGTTTTCCAAAACTGACAAAGACAAAGACGCAGATTCAAGACATGCCACAAGCCTTGCATAGGACAAAGAAAATCATCACGATGAAACTGCCAAACACCAAGGTGGCAAAGATAATCTTAAAAAGCAGTCACAAATGAAGAAGCACATTTTTAAAAGATTAACTTCAAACAGGTATCCCAAACAATGACAAGTGATGTCTCAACATAAATAAGAAAACAAAAGAAATGAGGGAAGACTTCAAAGTGGGGAAAAAGAATTACTACAATGAAATTTTATATCCAAAGAGAATTTCTCTGAAGGACATAGTAAAGTTCATGTTTTAAGTCCAAGGAAAATTGTCCTCCATGTGAGACCAAAAAAAGTGTGAAAGATGTCCAAAATTATAAACACATCTCAATTTTTAAGATTGACAAAATGATTTGAAAGAATATACATGCACACAAATATCAGAATTTCCACTGACCACATGAAAAGGCTTCCAATCTCATGAGTCTTTAGGGAATGTCAATTCAGACTACCAATAGCTACTACTACATCATGCAAAATGATTAAAAGTAAGAACAAAGTGTTGAGAAGGATGTGAAACAAGTGAAATGCTAATGCACTTCTGGTGAGGGTTTAAAATGGAACAACTGCTTTGAAAGTTTTCTACTAATGCTAAACATATGTGCAATTCCACTCCTGAGTGTATATGCATTGTATATACACACATGTTTGCACATACATATATGAACACACATACAGGTAAGACAAAAATTATCACTACAAAACCACCGGCCAGTGCGATCAAGAGGTGCCCAAGGGACCAGGTATAAGGCATCATGCAAAAAAAAAAAGATATAAGTGTGTGTATGTATGTGTATATATGTGTATATGTATATATGTATGTGTATATATGTATATATATATATCATATTAAATGAAGGGGGAAGTGCAGAGTGGAGAACCAAGGCCCAAGTGTCGACCAATGGAGATCCCCTCATAGAGGGGTTTAGGAGAGGAGATGGGTTAATTAGGATGTGAGGTAGTATCGATGAAGAACACAGCTTTCCCCCGGATCCTGGATGCTTCCTCCCCCCAACTACCATGATCCGAATTCTACCTTGCAGGGCTGGATAGGACAGAGGCTGTACACTGGTGCATATGAAGGTTGGAGGTACAGGGAATCCAGGGTGGATGATACCTTCAGGACCAAGGGTGTGAGGGACGATGCTGGGAGAGTGGAGGGTGAGTGGGTTGGAAAGGGGGAACTGATTACAAGGATCCACATGTGACCTCTTCCTTGGGAGAGGGACAGCAGAGAAGGGGGGAAGAGAGACTCCGGATAGGGCAAGATATGACAAAATAACGATGTATAAATTACCAAGGGCATATGAGGGAGGGGGGAAAGGGGAGGGAGGGGGGGGGAAAAAGAGGACCTGATGCAAGGGGCTTAAGTGGAGAGCAAATGCCTTGAGAATGATTGGGGCAGGGAATGTATGGATGTGCTTTATACAATTGATGTATGTATATGTATGGATTGTGGTAAGAGTTGTTTGAGTCCCTAATAAAATGTAAAAGAAGAAAAGAGAAAAAAATGATTAGGGCAAAGACTGTACAGATGTGCTTTATACAATTGATGTATGTATATGTATGAACTGTGAAAAGAATTGTATGAGCCTCAATAAATTGTTAAAATAAAAAAAATACACAGTTACCAACCAAAAGGCACAGAAATAAATACTTATTTAAATGAAAAAAAAACCTTTATTAAATAGAAATATCAAAATGTGAAGCTATTGTTTCTCTACATAGCCTTCATTTAGGTCTATACCATTGGTTCTCAACCTTCCTAATGCAGCGACCCTTTAATGAAGCTCTTCATGTTGCTGCTTCATAACTGCAATTTTGCTGTTATGAATCAGATGGCCCCTGAGAAAGGTTGTTAGACTCTCAAAGGGGTCGTGACCCATAGGTTGAGGACCGCTGGTCTCTACACTTCGGAAGACTGTGTTTCTCTCTCTCCCCCAAAGAATTCTGCTGAACTCTTCAGTTTACACTATGTTAACCTGCCAGTTTTTGCATCCTAGAAAGACTCACATTGTGTTTTTTTTTTTCAGTTTTCTTTGAGTCTTGGGAATAAAAAGGGTCAAAAGGAAAGATAAGGACTGCAGGATGAATGTGGTAAGGTTTCCAACAAAATTCTCATAGGACAGCCTTTGTTACTCTCAAAAAATGAGTGCGTTCATTATTATGATAGAAAAAAATATTTCTGGACACAACTTTCCTTGCCTTTGCCTCAAATGCATTCTTAGTTTTCTTAAAACGTTGTCCTAATAAGCCCCTGTGATCATCTTAAGTCTTTGAGAAAAATCTATCAAGATTACACCTTTGGTATGGCCAAAACATAGTTGCCAATAACCTTCTGAGCTAATTTCTCTGCCTTGAATGTAACTAGCCTAGCAGATCCTCTAGGAGAGTCCTGGTGGTATAGTGGTTATGCAGTGGGCTGCTAACCTCCAGGTCTCCAGGAGAAAGATGAAGCTCTCTACTCCCATAGAGAGTTAGTCTCAGAAACTCACAAGGGCAGTTCTACCCTGGCCTACAGGGTCACAATGAGTCAGCATTGACTCAATGGCAGGGAGTTTGGTTGGTTTAGGAGCTTCCCATTGGAAGCCACTGTTTTGAGTGGATCTTTTTTCTTTTTCTTTTAATGTGCCCTAAGGAGACTAACATAAGTGTATTACTGAGAGAACTTGTCTGCAGCCATTTGCTGATAGCAGAGACATGTTAAACATATCTGATTTATCATAAATCCATATTTGTATGAACTAAAACTCTATTAGATACTAATTTAGTTACGTGTGTGTGTGTGTGTGTGTGTGTGTGTGTGTGTGTGTGTGTGGGAGTGTGTAGAGAAAAGGGGATAGGAGAGGCTGCAAAACGTTTGCGGGAAATTCTATTATCTTTTCATTACATTTTTCACAAACTTTTTGAAGCCCCCTATTGTATGCCTTCATATACATACACATACACATAAAATGACATGTCAATCTTTTACAAAAGCACTGTTTTAATAGTCTCTATCCAGAAATAGTCTAAATACCAGTCAAGAATAGAATGGATCAATAATTTGTTTTATATTCATCCAGTGGAATAATACACAGCCATGATATGTATTTATATCATATATATTTAAATAATGCTATAATTCATAGCATAGACAAATCTAATAAATATAGTGTTAAGGAGAAACCAGACTTTTAAAACTGTATAGTGCAGACTGAATTTATATAAAAATATTAAAAATAGAGTCTGCTTTCCATTTACTGATGACCTTTTCAAAAGGAGAGTAGGAAAAGTGACTAAGAAGGGACAAAACTAGACTTCTGGGGTGCTGATATTCTTCTCTATCCTGACCTGGAGAGAGTACTTAATTATATTTACTTTTAAAAATATATTCATATTTACTCTTTAACTCTGTTTCCATTTCCTTAGATTCCAGGATTCACAAAACTTAACATAGACTAGGGGTTATCCCCCCAAAACAGACAAAAAAGCTCTGATGGGTGGAGCTTTTATAGTACATATTTTCCCTGCTAAGCGAGCATGGAGCAACTCGCTCTGAGGTAGTGCGCCCAGTGGTGTCACCAGGGGAGGTTCTTTCTGGTCACAGAAAATTTTTTCTTGAAAGCAGTTTGGCTGGAACCTCACTTTATAGTGATGGCCGATTTAAGAGAACAGCGTGTGGCTGTGAAATTTTGTTTCCTGCTCAATAAAAAAATGCTGCAGAAACTGTTATGATGTTGAACACAGCTTACAAAGATAGCACTATGGGACAAACTCCAATGTGTGAGTGGTTTTCTCATTTCTAAAAAGGTGAAGTGTCTACTGATGATAAAACTTGTTCTGGACATCCGTCAACTTCCAGAACAGACCAACATGTTGACCTGTAGTGCATTTGGGGTTCATTCCACCAGGTCAGACTGTTAATCAATCTTTCTATTTAGAGGTTCTGAAAAGATAGCATAACAGTATGCAACAAGAAAGGCCTGATTTGTGGCAGACAGGGGCCTGGGTTTGCCACAATGACAATGCACCTGATCACGCAGCCATATCAGTGCACCAGTTTTTGGCAAAAAAAACCCAGCATGCCTCTCTTGTTACTCGCACCTTACTCACTTGACCTCGCTCGGTGAGACATTTTTGTTTCCGCAAATGAAGAAGGACATAAAAGGGCAGCATTTTGAAGACACAGAAGACGTGAAGAAAAAAACAAGTGAGGTGCTGTCAGTCATCCAAACAGATGAATTCAAAAAATGTTTCCAAGAATGGAATCACAGTTTTGAAAAATGTATTAAGTGGAATGGAGAGTACTTTGAAAGTGATAAGTTTTTTTGGTAAAAAAAATTAAATACATACCTTTGAAAAAAATTTCCATTTGGGGGGGATACCTCCTAGTATTACCTAAGATATTGTCTTTCCTGGTAATTATGGCTAGTTGAGTATATATAACTGGTGCTTTTATTTCACTAGGTTTAAGGTTTTTTGACTCTCTTCATGTTTAAAACTAGTTCATAATTCATCAAGTTTCATAATCATGATGAGTAAACTTTTCTGCATGCATTTTACACATCAGGTTTTACAAACCTTAGGCAGCAAATGCTTTTCTTAATTTAAAATTTTAAGGCAAAATACTTACCTTTTAATTATTACTTTTTTCCAGAATTATTTTGCCTTCTCTGTCCTGGCAAAATGTTAAGTAAAAGTACACAGTATATTTGCATAACCCTACTTTGATCACCAGAGCAAAGCTGGTTCTACAGATATAAACAGCATGCCACTAATACTTTAACATACCAATTAATAATTTAATGACTAAGATATTACTGCTACCAAAAGCCTTGAACACTTGCCAATTTATCAGCCATTTAGCCAAAAATTGAAGGCATCTCCTTCAATACATATTTATATCTCGTTTAGTATGCAAAATTATCAGGATAAATATTATGGCTCATGATTCACAGCTCATATGATGTGGTTATTACTACCCACAGAGATTGTGAATGATTTTGCTATTTCTCTCCCCGATATATTTTAATTTCTTCCCTAAAGAAGCTGAACTAAGATCACTTCCAGCTGTAAAACCTCAACGGTTTCTTGGGCTCAAAAAAAGAGTATTGCACTCTTACTCTGTATCGTAAGAAACTTTCCAGGTACTGCTCAATTAATTTTAGTAACAATTCTATAAAATAAGTACCGTTATCATATCATACTCGTGCAAATGACAAGAAGATGTTAAAAGACTTCCCAGCAATCACTCAGCTAGTGGCAGGCTTGCTTTAGACTCTTTGTCTTAACCAGTAGACTCTTCTACCTATTCAACATAATTACGTTTTAATAGTAATGTGCTGTACTGGTAACTGAAATTTTGATCATTCAAACCTACCTACCTACCGACCTGGTCGGCAAGAGAAAGCTCTGTTTCCATGAAGAGGACAGCCAAGAAAGCCTGATAGTGGAGTTCTGCTTCTACTCTTACAAAGGGTCGCTGAGTTCAAATTGAATTGATAGCACCCAGGAAGAGCGACATTTCCCTAGCAGTCTCAGCTTCAGTGTTTCCTCTTTTATCAATGAAAGTCAAAAAGGGGGTCAGCTACACTCAATACTGCCTAGGGCCTCAAGGAGTCTGGGAAATCTCCCCAGTGTACTTTGTGGAGTTGCCTAATTCCTTACTTGATTTCACCAACCCCAATTTTATATCTACTCTTTATTATTTGACTATTCTATATGTAAAGACCTCCTGAAATCATGCTCCCCAGGCACCCTGGAGTGGGTGAGTCTCACTGTGTTAAGCCGGTTTCTGGGAATCTCCTCCCAAGTCAGAACCAATGATGAGAAAGAAGGAGGGCAGACCCCTCTATCTTTCCTAACAAGTTGTGCTCCTCCTTCCTTATCATCCTGCCTCAGATGGATTGAGGGGGCATCTGTGAGTTGAGTTAGGAAAAAGAAAACCTTTGCCCTTGATAGCCAGACTGAAGAGGTAAATACCTGGGAGCTGCGTGGGCCTCTCTTCAGGTTATCTAACAGCAAAATGGTAACGGTCACTCAAAACCCCAAGACAGAAGCTTTATTCTCCTGCAGAGTCGCAGCTAGGTTAAGACTTGGCCAAACCAAAAACCAAACTCACTGCCATCGAGTCACTGCTGATTCATAGCGACTTCCTGTGGGTTTCTGAGGCTGCAGTTGTTTACGGGAATAGAGAGACCAGCCTTTCTCCTGAGGAACTTCTGATGGTTTCCAACGGCTGACCATGTGAATCACAGCCCAACGTTTAACCACTACAGCTCCAGGGCTCCTTCTAAGGCCTGGATGCTCTTAAAATGCAATTGCCAATATAAAAGTGACTTCTGTGAATATTTAGCAGGCCAGTGGACCCTCCACTTCTCAAATGCTCTGACATTTCCTGCCTTCCCCAACACTCACACCACAGAGCTTCACACACATTTCCTGCACATGCTTTCCTCCACTCATGTGCTAACTCCCACAATCAGCTGCTCTCATCCCTTCCTTCTTTTCAAATGCATTGACATGTTCTTACTAATCAAATTTTACATGGGTCAAGTTGCAAGCAACATGATAACCCATTGAAAATCTCAGAATGCACTACCATTAAATGGATTCTGACTCATCGTGACCCTCTAGGACAGGGAAGAAATGTCCCTTTGGGTTTCCAAGACTGTAAATCTTCACAGAAGCAGAAAGCCCCATCTTTCTCTCACGAGTGATCAGGAGGTTGGACATGCTCACCTTGCAGTTCACAGGGCAATGCAGAATCCACTATGCCACCAAGGTTTCACCGAGGTAAGCCTGAAGAACTACAGAAGCAGCATTTCATGCTTCAGTGGACTGCCTTAAGCACACTCCCGTCAATACAATTGTGTATGGAGTTGAGGGAAAAGTGTGTCTTCTCACTGACTACCAAAAAGTAATTTCCATTAAATCGTGGCCACGCAATGAGAAATAAAAGGCGAGCCTACCACATTTTAAAGTCAATGTGAAAGCACTTGGCTGTATTATGAAAACATTTTTCCCTCAGTACATTTGGAGGAGGAACAGATAGAATCTCATTCTGAAGTTGTACAGGCTGCACATCGCCGCATGCATTGGCATATGTGGGTACTGATGCATGAGGGCTCAGATTGCTGTTTAAATTGGTGTAAACCAATTGTCATCCAGTCATCGCTGCCTCTGTGACCCCGTGTGAGTTCCTGAGACTGCTTACGGTGGTTTTGAACTGCCAACTGTGGGGACAGCAGCCCAAAGCATAACCATTACACCAATGGGGCTCCTTAGTGACCCTATGGTGTGGAGTAAAGCTTCCTCATAGAATGTCCAAGGCTGTAATCTTTATGGAAGCAGCCTGCCACACCTTTTCCTGAAGAGTAGATATCATCTAACAGTGACTTTAAAGAACACAGTAGAGCTGCTTCCTGTGTTTCTAGGCTGTGAATCTTTCTCCTAAAGAACAGCTGGTGAGTTTCCACCCACCACGCTTTCAATTAACAACCAAACACATAACCTACTGCACCTCCAGAGCGCCTTTAGATTATTACAGGTGTGTGTGTGTGTGTGTGTGTGTGTGTGTGTGTGTGTGTAAAAGGAGTCCTGGTGCCCTGCTGGCTTAGTGTTACATGATGGGATGTGATCTACAAGATCTGTAGTTTGAAACCACCTGCCATGCTGCAGGAGAAAGGATTTCCTACTTCCATACAGAGTTACAGTTTTGGAAACTCACAGGGGCAATTCTACTGTGTTCTACAGGGACGATATGAGTTGGCTTCGGCTCAGTGGCCGTGAGTTTGGTTTGGTGTTTTTGCTGGTATAGTGAGTTACAAATTGAACCCATCAGGCACCCCGTGGGAGAAAGAGGAGGCTTTGGGGTTACTAGGAATCAAAATGAACTCAATAGCAATGAGTTTGGTTTTGGTTTGGTGTATATGCATAAGAGAGAGCTTTTAAAAGTACTTGGAAAAATCCATTATGTTTTAACTGCATCTTCCACAAGCCCTTTGAAGCCTCCTCATACATATGAGTACACACACATCCCTTTTCTGTCCCTGAGTATAGCTTACAATGCTTGGTTTGGAGTGCAAAAAAATTGACTAAACAGAATTGTTCTTAGGAATTTTAGTAAAGAAAGAAAATCACCAGGCCTTCTAGTCAACTATCAAGTCACTTATCTCTTGGCTTTGAAATAAGCAAATAAATACACGTGGGTATAGATTTATGAGAGAAGAATGGGATTCAAACCACAGGTGTCTGACTTGGAGCAGAGGTTTGAGAAATGTTTGCATTGGAGCAATAACCCGAACCAATCTTAGGGTAAGACAAAAACAAACAACAGTGAAAGTCTTAGTAACTTGAAACTTTAAAAATAACCTCAAACATCAGCTAATCTCCATTTAGACAATCTGCCAATTAATCAATGCTCTACTTTTACATAAAAGAAGCCTATATTAAATTGATATTCCTGATCGAATACAAAGGAGCCCTACCTATTGGTTAGAATAAATATGGGGCTGCTAATGCAAAACCCACTCTGCAGGAGAAAGATGAGACTGTCTGCCCCTGTAAAGATTTACAGATTCCAAAACCCTATATAAGGTCTCTATGCTTGGAATCCACTCAATGATAGTGGGTGTGTTTCCTTGTTTTTTAAGAGAAAACAAATTCAAAAAAGTCTGAGAGTTGTTTTCTTTACTGATACTTTGCACCAAGTAGAATGTTGGGCATGTGATCAGCATTTAGTCAATATTTGCTGAACAAATAAATTGATAAGGATTCACTATTCTTTTAAAAAACGTGATTAGGGCAAAGAATGTACAGATGTGCTTTATACAATTGATGTATGTATATGTATGGATTGTGATAAGAGTTGTATGAGCCCCTAATAAAATGTTTAAAAAATTTTTTTAAAGAAAATAACACTACTCTATTGAAGTCAGTGTTATATATCTTCTTCTTTTACCAAACCACGTGCTACAAACATAGTCTGACAGGATTTGGATTCAAAGGCTATTTTAAATGTGTGAGACATCACCAAAGATGTGTGGAAAAATACCAAATTCAGTTTTTTAAAGAATTTTCAACAGTAAGGATGAAAAATACACAAGCAAAGTAGTATTTCTGGTTGATCCATGTTTAATCAGATAACCAAATGCTCTTTGGGGATTTTAATTCCCAAATTTCCATTCCCTTTGTGGTTTAATTGTATACTTGTTCTGGTATTGACTCCTATGTTGAGGAGAAGTAATCAGTTAGCTGGCTCTCTTCTTAATGAATCATCATCCTTTTTAATAAGCATTAACTAATATATTTAAAATGGTATTTTAATACTTAATAAGAAAAGTTGAAATAAAACTTTAATTCACTTTTTTAGATTCTTCTAGGATCCTTGGCATTTGGATCCTGGTCCATATACACAATAAGAACTCAGGAAAAGTTCACAGAGGAGACAGCCAAGGCCAAGTAGCCAATTCTCAGAGGTTCAAAGGTAATGAATTTATGCTTTACTTTTTATTAGGCATGATGAACACCATGTACTATCATATTAACCTTGTCATATGATATTTTGAATTCATGTTTATTATCATTTCCTCTTAGGAAAAACATCAACCTCCTTCTGTACACTGAGTTCAAATTACTTCTAGGTCTGCTGAGGCACAATTAGAAATAACAGAAATAGCTTCTAATCTGAAGCAGGCATTAAAAACTAAACTAATTTTTGCGTTAAATTAACCAGCCATTTAAGAACAATATGGTAGTATTTACCCAAGGACAATGTTCAGAGGGTTATGAAAGGAGGAATAGAAATAGAGAACACAGGGAAGAAGTAGGATATTTATTGATATATTAAGGGGATTGCAATGGATTAATTGAATCAGAGATTGTTAAATGAAAAATTATGACCTCCTCTGTAAATCTTCACCCAGTTCACAAAACAAACAAACAGAAAAACCTATACTCGTTTCTGGAAATGTAAAGTTTGGCTCTCTTAACCTTTTTTCATGGAGAGAAACTTAAGAATCAGCCTTAACAAGGAAATGTCAACATTGAGAACAATTATCTACATGAATACATAAAAAGATGGATAAGCAGTGTTGCCTTCATATAGTAGCATAGTGACTAGAAAATCATGTCCTGTTTTTGTGTAGCCTGAGAACTAATAATGCCTTTTACGTTGTTAAATGGGGTTGGAAAACAAACAAAAAAGAATACATCACACAGACCTAGCCAAGGGGCCTTGAAAAAGTTAGAGGGAAAATCCATCATTTTAAAATTTCATTGTCCCATGAACTTTTTGAAGCCCCCTGTATAAGACCTGTACAATCTAAACTATTTACATTCTGGTCCTTTACAGAAAACCATTTCCCACCCTGTAAAATTGAATGCTTTTAAACTACGCAAAAGTAGCACTATATGAATTAGTGTGTATTATCCTCAAAAATACAACATTGAGCCAGATATTAGTTGCAAAATATTTGCAGTACAATAAAATTTAAAGAACGGAAAAAATCAGCATTAATGTTTAATCAAGGAACTCCGAAGGTACAGAAGTTAAAGAGCTCATTTGCTAATTGAAAAGTCGGGGTTGAAAAAAAACTGTTTTTAAAGAAAGATAAAATTAGGATTGGAATTTGCCAGTTGTTCAATGGGAGAAAAATGTGGCAATCTGCTTCTGTAAAGATGTACAGCCTTGGAAATCCTATGGGGGCAGTTCTACTCTGCCCACTAGTGTCACTATGAGTTGAAAGCAACTCAATGGCATGGGTTTGGGCATAAGCACAGTAGCTATGTAGCAAAGTTATGATTCATGCATGAGAATGCTAATCTCAAAATCTGTAACAAAGAAATGTTTAAAAAGTGCCCCAACGAAGAGAGTAATGTATTTCTTAAAAAGAAAAAATACAGTTCTGAAGCAAACATGTTCAAGGGTTGGTAAAGCAGGCAAATAGATGCATAAGTAATTGTTATATTATCCTATATTCCTGTCTACCTGCTTTATATTTTACAATACCAATGTTGTAATTGATGTACAAAAAATCTGGGCCTAATAAGTGAGTGTATATTATAAACATAGGTGTGTGTTTTTCATAAAGTTTGCAGAGAAACAAAATGAAGCAAAAATTTTCAAGCAGAGAAATCAGGGCAAAATAACTAGATGGGTTTTCAACAAGAGAGAAAATGTGTGCTTATATTCTTTGTTGCTTTATTTCAGGCTAGAGAACATGCTTTGAAGTGTGTACAGGAGTATGGCTCTGGAGCTGTCCTAATATCACATTCTTGTGATCAATTAGAATAAAGACATAATATTAGAAAAGGGACAAAACTAGGAGGATAAAAGAATCATGATTCAAAATTACCATGACATCGATGCTAAGAAAAGGAAATATAACATAAAGAATAAAATCAGCTCTTACTTTTTCATATTTTAAAGTATAAGAATTCAAGGTTCCCTCAGAAAGTTCATGGAAAAGTTCTCTTCTATTTAACTACATTTTCCCACAAACTTTAAAAAAGCTGATATAAAAATAGCATGAGAAGAATTCAAAACCTTCATGGAAAATGTTGGCATAAATGAAGGAGACGGGAAGATTCTGAGAGGTTGGCAAGAGTGAAAGGCCAAAGTGGTAAATCCTGTTATATATACAGACCTGGAGGCTGGAGAGTCATCAGAAAAGAGGAAGAGCATTAAGGGGATGGATTGATGTAGTGGCTGCAACAACAGACTCAAATAGAACAATGAATGTGAAGATGAACTAGGAACTGGCAGTGTTTTGCTTTGCTCTGCTTTTCCTAGGGCCTTTATGAGTCATAATTGATTCAACAATAGCAACACACAACCTTGCACTCATTGTGATCTACAGTAGATGTTTGCAGAGACGTGACAGTGACAGATACCTCAGAGGACACCAAGGTCAACTTGCATAACAGGATACAAAAACAAGGTTCTACATATGCCTTTTTAGTACCGAGCTATGTTCTTAAAAGCTCATGAGTGGCCATCTAAGTTTCAACCATTGGTCTCAACCTGTAAGGAGGAAGGAAAGGTGATGAAAATAGAAAGACACATGGTAACCATTATCCAAATGAGTTAATAGTTTATGCAAACATCACTTTCAATTGTATTATAAGTACAGTGACCTTGAAAATGTCAAACAGACTCAAGAGAGCATGCCCTAAGATAAATGATTGGAGAAGTGTCAATTAAAAAAAAAGACAAAAGAGTTGTTTGTGAACGGCCATGTGGTAAGGGAGTAGATGTGTTGGTATTGCTTCACAGTGATTAATCAGGTACAACCAGTGGGATAAAGCTGGAAGGGTAGCAGTTTGTATGAAAGGACATTCAAAATGGTTTCATTGATGTCAACTATACAGGTGGCATTAGGATGAAAGGATTTCTTTCATTTCTCCTAGTTTCCTCTCTGTGATTTGGGAAAACTGTTTCATTACTTACCCTCCCCCACCCACCCTCACCTAACATAGATCTATTGCTTGCTGGCCAATTTCTCCAATAAAAAATTCAGGCCTAAGTCTACTCTTCAAATCTATGCATTCTGTTGAACGTAAGGAACACATAAAAAAATGAACAGAGTTCATCCCGATAATAAAACAACTTTTACTGAACAATGTTATATGCTCACATCATATAATAAATGGCACAAGTCATGATCAAAGGTGGTGGTTGGGCGGAGGTCCAGTCCTGTTCAGTTAAAAACACCAATCTTTACCTGATTGGAATGTCATTGTTTCCCCTACTCCTGTGCAGTCCTGGCCTAGGGTCTCCTCTTACACTCTTCCTTCCTGTCTTGTATCTTGGAGGAGCACAAGAATCGAGTGCGAGCAGATCTGAGCCACCACTTCCCCTTCCCTTCTCTAACTCCTTAAGAAAGCCAGTGTTCTTTTTCAGCTATATCTACAGTGCTGTTGAGATCTGGATGTCCATTTGACTTAATATTTTTCTGTTGGTTGCTGATGGCCTCTGCCATTTCAGTACTAATATTTGTGGCTTTCTTGGAGCTTGCACCCAGCTTCTTTCTAGCTTCCTTCATCACAGAGTATCCTCTAAGAGAAGGGTGGCCATATATTCATTTGTCCAGTCCCCACTCTCTCTCTGGTCATTGCAATACCGAGGGAGGTCCAGTGGTTCCTTGGCAGCCCATAGTTTCTGCCTTGACATCTAACCAACTAGTTCCTTCGTGCAGAGGCATCACACGCCTTACAGACATCTTCTAGGAAATTGGGATGAATGGAACACATTGATGATAGAAAACAGTGAAAATGTTCATACCTGTTGACCTTCCTTGTGATGTGACTTAAAAGTTCTTCCCAATAAGAAATAGAGTGTATCTCCCCTTTCCTTGAATGGCACTGTGAGTTTTTTGCCAATAGAATATGACAGTAGTGGTACTGTCACAGTTTTGAGCCCAGCTCACAAAAGAATTCCATGCTCTGACTCCCTTGATTCCCTACCAGGACCAGGTTAGTTCCCTGGAGAAGTAGAGGCTGGTGCAAGAGAACCATTTCAGGTGCTCCCAATTGACCACTCTTGCTAGATCAACCTCTCCTGGTGGAGACCTGAACTGCCCAGAAGACTCACAGATACTGGGAAATAACAAATGTGTATTATTACAACCACCAGGTTTTCGAGGTGATTTCTTAACAATAGCTAGTTAATACAGGAGAAAACTCATCTTATTTCTAGGAATAGGATATCACAGTTTCTACTCACCCCAGGCTACTCCTGAAAATATCCCTGCTTTATAGCTCCAAATAAGATGCTCGCCTCAGACTCTAGCTCATGAATAGCTTTCAGTTCCAGGAGAAACACATCAAACTATATCTGAGTAAAGCAGCAGTGGGGTAGACCTGTAGATTCCCAATTTAAACCAAGTAAGAGACTGAAGTTCTTGATTTCCCTCATTGTAAGCATGAGACCCTACTTTAGGTGGCCCTGGGAGGAAAATTAAAAATATGATATTACAGAAGCTTCTAGTCTTTTTATCTTTTCCCTCAGCTATCTCCATATAAAATTTAAAAGAGGAGAATGGTTGGGTTGATTGAGGCAGGGATAATTTTTTCACTCATGAAAAATCCTGAAAGAAAAAACCTAGTCAATTCTTGGAGGCTTTTTTTTTTAATATAGCGTACTTGGAATCTGGGACTGATATCAATTCTAGTCACAAAGAAAACCAATAGTCATCGAGCAGATTTTGACATACAGTGACCCTATGTAAGGTTTCTGAGAGTGTACATTTTATAAGCGCAGGCAGCCTCATTGTTCTCTCACAAATTAACTAGTGGGTTTGAACCACTGGCTTGAGGTTAGTTGTCCAAATTCTTATGTTTAACAAAATTGACTCACTGTTCTGACAAAGTCATGTATCCCCAGTTATAAGGTTTCATTTTTAACATGGAAGCTTACAAGTATTCCCAAAATTTTTAGATAATCTAAAATTTTGGTCTGATATTGTATTAAGAAATGGTCATTCACTGGATCTCTAGCTCACTTTAAAATAAGATAAAAATATGAAATATTAGAACTCTATTATGCATATTTTCAGTTTACATATTTTGTTTATTTGTACATGCTACAAAGATGCATTATCTTTGGATCTGTAAATGAACCTGTTCATTTTTACTATGCTATAAAATTATATAATGGTTGTGTAAATGAAACTGGGTTAAATGTATTTATGAGCTCAGCTAGTTTAATAAAAGTCATGACCTCAAACTGGTTCTGCCCAAACATACCCCACCAAATGACACCAAAAAGGACCTACACTTTGAAAATGTGGGTACTCTGAAATGTGAACTGAAACAGGAAAAGCACAGGTGGAAACTCTGCTAGAAACTTAATCTACTTTATAATAACAAGGGCGGTGTGTATGGTACACAGAAGCTAAAGTTCTTGAGCAACTGACGCCGAAACAATAATGTCTGGCTCAAAGCTGGCTGACAGTCACACTGCTTAAACGTGTGTTTCTCTCCACAGTCCTGGCAATAGCTGCATATCGCACATCAGGCTTCTGTAAGGACTCATTATGTTTCTGCTAAGTCTCCCATTCCTGGACTACAAGCCATAATTTCCCCAATTCTGATTAGTGTTGCAAACACTCAAAATTGCCATCTAGTCAATGTTGATTCATAGTGACCCTATAGGACAGGGTAGAACTTCCCCTGTGGGTTGCTAAGACTGTTATTTTTAACAGGACTTTCTCCTGTAAGTGTTCTGGATAAACCAAGTTTTTAAAACCCAGGTCAGTTCAGTCTGTGATTTATGGGCCATGAATGGACTGGTTTCACCTGGTTGAAAGTCCTAGTAAAATGATAGAAACTTATAATTATCTACCCTTCTAGTTTTCTTTGTGAAATTCAAGAAACTTTTCTTAAACTTATAATTAATATATGTGAGTAAGACCTTAATAGGAATCTCAAGGAAATGAGATGAAATTTTTAAGAGTACATGCACATGTGCTGCGTGTGCAGGCATGCGCGTGCATGCACGCACACACACACAGAGAAAATAAATTGATGTAAAATGACTTATTGTTCCAGAATTGGAAAAGCGTGAAGAACAAAAAACCTGACAAATATAGGAAGTTGTAGAAGGGTCAAAAACAGAATTTAAAGGGGAACAAAAAGTTGTATTCAATTGGCCAAATCTGGCTCAGTATCGATAGGCCTCCTCTTAAGAGCGTCTAAAAAAGTGTGAGGCCTTCTATATTAATAGAAGCAAACCAAGAATTTAATTTCTTTTCTCTGAAACTGGCAACGTTTCCTTGGAGTGTTGATCTACTCTTAGTAAAAACAAAGCTCACTGGCATCAAGTGATTTTGAATCATAGTGACCCTGTCAGGAGTCCTGGTGTGTAAGGACTTTGGTGGTGTAGAGGGCTATGAGTTGGGCTGCTAACCACAAGGTCAGCAGTTTGAACCCATCGGCTGCTCTGTGGGAGAAACATGAGGTTTTCTGCTCCCGTAAAAATTATATAGCCTTGGGAACCCAAAGGGACAGTTCTATTCTGTCCTATTGGATTATTATGAGTCAGAATCAATTTGGTGTCCACGAGTATGTGTTTTTTGAGTGCTATTCCAGGGCCGAGTAGGACTTCCCTTTTGTGTGTCCAAGGCTGTAAATGTTCACTGGTGCAGAATACCCCATCTTTCTCCTATGGAGTGGCTGATGAGTTTGGGTTGCTGACTGGGTAGTTAGCAGGCCGACACACAATCCACTTCGCCAACATGGCTGAAGTTGTAGAGGAAATTCTTTATCAGCGATAGCTTTCTGTGGCTGCTGTGACAAATTACCACAGCATGGTGGGCTAAAATAAAGTCAGCAACAGAGCCATGCTCTCTCTGGTGACTCTAAGGGAGAACCAATTCCCCTTCCGAATTATTTGCCTATCTTGTCCCCTGAGCCCTTCTGTCCTCAAATCCAGCAGTGTTGCATCTGGCTTCAGCAACCACATAGCTTGCCTTTTGCTGTAGTTCAAGCTCCATCTGCTCTGTCTCTTATGAGGACGTTTGAAATGACATCTAAGATGAATCAGATAATGCAAGATGATCCCCACTTCAAGTTCTTTAATCACATCTGCACATTCCTTTAGACATCTAAGGTAATATTCACAGGTTCCAGGGACTGAGATCTAAATATCTCTGGCGCCAATGTCTTAGTTATCTAGTGTTACTATAATAGAAATACCATATGCAGATAGCTTTAACAAGAGAATTTTATTCTCTCAGAGTTTGGGAGTCTAAAAATCCACAATGAGGGTGCCAACATCTGTGGGCCTAAAGTTTCTTGGTGATCTCCATCGGTTTTAGCATAAAGTTTCCCCTGGTTTTTACAAAGTTCTCAGTGCAGGGACTGCAGGTCCAACGAACATACTCCACCCCCAGATCGTCTTTCTTTTCGTTGATCTCTACTCACTTGTTTCAACTCCTTTGGATCTCCACAGCAATTCACTCAAAATACAATTAAATCCTGTACATTGTTTCCTGTTTCTAACACAACTGCCTCTAACCCAGCCTAATTGACATCACAGAGATTAGGATCAACAGTGCCTAGGATCACTATATTAGATCACAAAATGGAGGATGATTGCATAAATTGAACAAATGTGCGGGGCGGAGAGGTTCACAGGTCAATCCGCAATAGCCAATATTGAGCATATTGCTGTTGCTGTTAGGTGTCGAAAAGTTGGTTCCAACTAATAGGGACCCTGTGTACAACAGAAAGAATCATGGCCCGGCCCTGCAGCATGCACATAATTATTCTTATGTTTGCGCCCATCGTTGCAGTCACTGGGTCAAGTCACCTTGTTGACGGCTTTCTCTTTTAGGTTGCCCCTCTACTTTACTAAGCATCATATCCTCCTCCAGGGACTGCTCTCTCCTCGCAATATGTCCAAAGCACTTGTGATGAAGTCTCTTAATCCTTGCCTCTGAAGAGCATTCGCACTGTACTTCTTGCAAGAGAGATGTCTGTTCTTTTAGGAGAGCATGGCACTTTCAATGTTCTTCACTAGCACTGTAATTCAAATGCGTCAATTCTTCTTTGGTCTTCCTTATTCAATGCTCAACTATCACATGTATGTGAGGTTGAGTGAGAATGCCATGACTTGGGTCAGGAACTTGGGTCATGACTTGGGTCATGACTTGAGTCAGTTCACAAAGTAACCTCCATGCCTGTCAGCACTTTAAAGAGGTCTTGTGCGGCAGATTTATGCAATATAATGCACTATTTGATCTTTTGACAGCTTCTTCCATGAGCAGCCTACCACCCTAATAATATCTTTCAAATAGGAGTAATTCCATATTTTACCAGAAAAAAATCGTATTCTAACTTTATGATGCCCATGATTAGTCTATTTAAAATAAAAGAAACTACAGAAGTTCAATGTTTCAGAAAGTGTTATCAATTTTCAATGTTGGTTTAAATATAGTATGGCCACTTTCATTAATGGGGAGTCAAGTTGTAACCATTAACATACTCCCATGATATCAGGATCTCATGATCCTGTGTTAATTGCGCAAAACTCCTGACCCCCTTTTGTTTTTCCTTTCCAAAATTTAATCCTCAATTTTAAAAGATAAATAAAATGACTTAAATATCATTTACACTTAAACTGTCTTAGAGATTTACCCAGAAACACCAGATCGCAAAGATTTCTATTTTCATCTTATAAAAATAAAGGTGCTAGGGAAAAAGAGCTTTATCTGCTATACTTTTATCAATGAGCTCCACGTAAAAGTTGTCAAATAAAAAGGGCAGTCATCAAAATCCTAAAAAGACCAGGCTTACCAGTCTGATAGAGATTGGCAGAACCACTGAGACAAAGGCCCTTAGCCATTCTGGAACTAAACGCAGCCTCGCGGATCAAGTTTTGGCCAAATAATACACAAGTATACAAGCTATAAGGAGAATAAAAATGCTAGTGAGGTCCGAACTCCTAGAATAACCAACCATTTGAGACTAAAAGCACAGCAGTTGCCCAAACAAAAAGTTCATAAGACTTAGTAAAGAATGAGGAAAGGAAATCGGAAACACAGTGAGGAAGTGGAACAAGCGATGCTCCATTGTGGGGTTTGCAATCAACAACATGAAACAAAATGTGTGATAAGTACTGAATGGGAAACCGAGAAGCTCCATAAACCCTCACCTAATTCACAATAAAAAAATGACTCCCCAAAAGTACAACTTCCCTTGGTTAAATTGAAGTAGGGAGAATGTTTTTAATATGTGTCTCAGAAATTCTATGTGGTCTGGGATGTTCCTAGAGATCTTTCAGTGTGCCCGCTGCACAGGTTGTCTTTTTTTTTTTTAAAAGGAGAATCTCAGCAGTTTTCCCTTAAGATTGGGGAAACAACACAGCCTATCAATCATAATTTCCTTTTGTTGTTGTTTTTAATGTGTGGTTGCACACCGTTTTCCATTCGTTAATCTAGCATCTTCTAGTTTAATACTTTCCAATTGAGAATGCATCTCAAATTCATTCCTGAGTTTTAATTAAACTATAACTGCTTAGGAACTCTTCAAACATTCTTTGAAAGTAAGCAAAACCATTACGTTTATAGACATTTTGTCCAGAGTAATTTGCATTGGCTTTATTTTCTAGTTTTGAAAGCCATCTGTAGGTGGCTGGGGTAATTCCTCTCCAGTTACATTACTCTTATGACACATTCCCATCAAACCTTTCACTGGTGAATATTATCAGTGATCAAACAACTACAGCATTCCTCCAACCATCTTCAGATAGTTCTTGGTTATACTCCAATGCCCCCTGAAAGATTCTGCAATCAGAGACACACCAGAGCTCTTGTTCTCACAAAACCAGGGCAGTCTCAGAGCCATGTGCAAAAGGACAAGCCTTCAGGTACTTAAAAAAAATAGCCTTGTATGCAGGCCTCTGACTTCCTCACACAACCACATTGCAGACCACACCAATGGACAGTCGGCATTTTCAGAAGGCTTTCCTTAAGAAGCAGGTGGGTCTGTAACACAGTACCACACCATGCAGTGGAAAAGCTCAGAGTTACCAAAGTCCAAACACATGTATTAGGCAATCAGTCAACTGAAACCTCACCTACTTGTTGTTGTTTTTGTTGTTGTTAGGTGTTAACGAGTCAGTCCTGACCCACAGCAAACCTAAGCACAACAGAAGGAAACACTTCCTGGTCCTGCACCATCCTTACAACTATTCCTGTTCCTGAGCCAATTGATTCTGCCAGTGTGTTAATACACTTCCTTGAGAGAGAAATCCTTATGCATAGCTTTGAAACGTTGTCACCCACCTGGCCTTCCTCAAATAAAACAGACATGAGCATTATTATGAGTGAGTTGTGAAGAGTACTTTCCTAGAACTATAGATTATCATCACAGCATGTCGTGTTGAAGAATTCAACTTCTTTTTCCCTGAGTTAAACAGTGAACACATTCTGCCTTGAAGCTTTTTTTTTTAAATCATTTTAGTGGGGGCTCATACAACTCATATCACAATCCATACATACATCAATTGTATCAAGCACATTTGTACATTCATTGCCCTCATCATTCTCAAAGCAGTTGCTCTCCACTTAAGCCCCTGGCATCAGGTCCTCCTTTTTCCCCTTCCCTCCCCACTCCCCCCTCCCTCATGAACCCTTGATAATTTATAAATTATTATTTTGTCATATCTTGCCCTGACTGACATCTCCTTTCACCTACTTTTCTGTTGTCCGTCCCCCTGGGAGGAGGTCACATGTAGATTGTTGTAATCGGTTCCCCCTTTCCAACCCACCTTCCCTCTACCCTCCTAGTATCGCCACTCATACTCCACTAGTCCTAAAGAGGAATTTCTGAAACCTTGGTGGGGACTGAGCATGATAGTGGGACAGGAGGAAAGTCAAAGGAAATACAGGAAAGAGCTGGGAGGCAAAGGGCATTTATAGAGGTGTAGATATAGACATGTACATATACAAATATATTTATATATGAGGATGGGGAAATAGATCTATCTGCATATATTTATAGGCTTAGTATTAAAGTAGCAGAAGGACATTGGGCCTCCACTCAAGTACTCCCTCAATGCAAGAATACTTTCTTCTATTACATTGGCATTCCATGATGCTCACCTTCCCGACACAACCGCTGAAGACAAAGTGGGTGAATAAGCATGTGTGGTGAAGAAAGCTGATGATGCCAGGCTATCAAAAGAGATAGTGTCTGGGGTCTTAAAGGCTTGAAGGTAAACAAATGGCCATCCAGCTCAGAAGCAACAAAGTCCACATGGAAGAAGCACACCAGCCTGTGTGATCAGGAGGTGCCGAAGGGATCAGTTATCAGGCATCAAAGAACAAAAATCCATATCATTGTGTGCTCACCTCCATGATATGATCGCTGAAGACATATGGGTGCATAAGCAAATGTGGCAAAGAAAGCTGATAGTGCCTGGCTATCAAAATGTATAGCATTTGGGGTCTTCAAGGCTTGAAGATAAACAAGCGGCCATCTAGTTCAGAAGCAACAAAGCCCACATGGAAGAAGCACACCAGCCTGTGCAATCACGAGGTGTCGAAGGGATCAGGTATCAGCCATCATCAGAACAAAAAATTCTTACCATACTGAATGAGGGGGGGAGTGCAGAGTGGAGACCCAAAGCCCATTTTTAGGCCACTGTATATCAGCTTGCAGAAGGGTCTTGGGGAGACGAGCCAGTCAGGGTGCAATGTAGCAACGGTGAAATATACAACTTCCCTCTAGTTCCTAAATGCTCCCCCTGTCCCCCCCCCCCCACCAGCCACTATCATGATCCCAATTCTACCTTGCAAATCTGGCTAGAGCAGAGGATGTGTACACTAATACAGACAGGAACTGAAAACACAGGGAATCCAGGATGGATGATCCCTTCAGGGCCTTGAAGCTCTTTTTCAGGGTCCGTGGAGGGAATATCCTTAACAAGAGCAGTGAGACCCACCACTGCTCCTTCACTGACCACGGACCTGGGCGAGAGGTGACTATCTCTGGGTCATAGTGGTCTTGGTGGTAAAATGAGGACAAAAAACCCTCACTTATTTGGGTCCCATTTTTAGTAGAAATCTTTTTTTTTTTGGTGAATATGTTATACTCTAGGGATTCTACATCTCAAGCAGACCTTTGAAATGCTTTCAAACCCTCATATTATAGCGGTGGGAGCTGATGTGCTATCAAGTTACACTTGCATGAGACCAGAACCAGTTCTCCTCCCTCTCCTTTCACTATTTTATCCCATGGTGTTACGGAAGCCTCTTTTCATGTCTCCACCAAACCAACCCTACCCTCCTAATTCTCCAGAGGCTCCTCTCCTAGTCTCATGTCTTTTCATACATGATGATTTCTGCTGTACTGACCAGGGGCTGACACTGAGCTGCTCTGACTTGCTGCTCACAGAGCTGGATTGGCAGTCATATCCTCTCCAGTATCTGCTTATGCTTGCCTGGGATTCACTGTGCCTTCTTCTCCAGCGGGCCCTTGAGCACCAGTGGTGTCATGGGGCCCACTCGACAGTAAATTCTTTCTTGATGCGTCCCCTCAACTTCAGAAACGCAAACGAGTATAAAATAGAGTTGCGGATGCTGGCCCAAGGGCGGCAGTTCTCACTCTGTCTCTCTTCCTCCTTTGAGGGTGGGATTCCAGTGCACTGGGAATTTGGGAGGGCATGGAATGTAGATTGATGCTATGCTGTCGTAGACTGCATGATTCCTATGACACCCACAAACACAGGCAAAGCTCAATCCCTAAAAGGAGTAGCAGCCTCAGACTATCTGATTCTCCCATATCAGCATGAGTCTGCAGAGGTCTTGCCAACAGGAGGTCTTGCTCATGAGCGCTCATCCTACAAACCTCACCTGAGGAAAGAAGCCTGACCACTGCCTCTGATAACGTCCACCACCTGATGCCACTGCTCAGAACAGTTTCTGGAGATTACAGTTTGTCTACAACAAGCTATATCCATAAGCTAACACAAGAAGTTCTATAAACATTTGACAGAGATTTAACTGACATGCCAAGGTATTAGTACAATGATGGGCATTACCCACCTTAAAGAACCTTAGTGGCATAGGAGTGGTGACACGCTGGCCTGTGAACTGCAAGGTCCGTAGTTTGAAAGTACCAGTTGCCCCTCAGGAAAAAGACAAGGTTTTCTATTCTTGTAAAGAGTTACAGTCTAGGAAACCCACAGGGCAGTTATGGCTGGAGCCTGGGTCTTCTGCATGGAGACTCTGGAGTGGGTCTTCGTGAGATGGTCGGTGAATGCCTGGTAGGGAGACTTGGTGCACACTGCTTCTTTCCAGAGGTCAGATAGCTGTAGGTCTTGGAGATGGCATCAAAGGTTACCCAGGGTGGCTGTGCAGTCCCTGGTCGAGGTGTAGCAATCATCGATCCCTGCCATCAGTAGCAGTTTCTTGGGCACAGGAGCTGAGATGGTCCCAGTCCCCCTGGGGGCAGAGATGAGATGCACTAACACAGACCCACAGAGGCCAGTCACCTTGTAGGGAACTCTGTGGGGCTTGTGGATCTTGTTCTCCTAGTAACCTCGCCACATGTGGACAATGGATACCTTGGCCAGGATGATGGCACCGCAGATGGGAGTGGTAACTTCCTTGGAGCACTTGACACCCAGTTTTATGTGACTGAATAGCCCCCAATGGCAACACAGGCCTTGAACCTGGTCTGCTGACTGGCTTGGGTTTGTTTCCTCACAGGCATGATCCTTAGGACCTTGTCCTTGAGGGCCATCCCCAGGGAGAAATCAATGACCGCAATCTCTTTGATGGGCAGGAGGAACAGATAGATCTCCTGTAGGGACTTGATCTTCATATCTTTCACCAACGACTCATCCTGGTGACTGGGAGCCATTCCTTGTCCTTGACTTTGCCTCCCAGAGCTTGACGGCCTTGTCCATGGCCCCAAACACAGCAGTGACCCTGTCCTCATAGGCCACTGCTGAAGCCTCTGTGAAGCTGCCACGAGTTCCCACTCCAGGGCCCAGGGGCTTCCAGACCCTCCTGCTGCACTGCTGCCATCTGTTAAGTGGTGTTTTCTCAGAGAAGAAGCTATATGGTTCTTATGAGTTAGAAGCAACCTATGGAAGTGAGTGTTTGAGTGAGACCCACTCGAAAGGCACTCCCTTTAGGCTGCAGGACACTGGAATATAAGAAACCAGTTCCCTGGACACAAAGATAGTTCACTTGAGGAAAAAAAGTGGCAATGTCGGTGCTATTGTGCTAAAGCTATTGTGATAAAAGCAAGTTGTTGGGGGGAAATGCCTGCCTGCACACCCAAAGGAACAGAAGAGTGAAATTTGAGCCTGGCTAATACTAGGAACACTTTATGGCTTTCTAACAAATCAAAAATGTGTGGGGTGAACATTAAATAATGATTCTGTAAATATGAGATTTAATGGACATTATATGGCAAGACGGATTTATGAGATTCATAGAACCACATACCCCCAACCAGGGGTAGAACAGAAACCAGAGGGGAAGGGAGACAGCGGTTGGTGTGAAATTTGAAAATAATTAACAATCTACAATCTATCAAGGGGCCATGAGGGTTGGGGTGAGGGGAGGAGGGAGGGAAAAAAGAGAAGCTCCCAAAAAAGAGAGAGAAAAAAGAAACATGCTCCAAGGAGGTCCAAGCACAGCCTCAAAACTCTTCCATCCATTCTTAGGTCTTTCCTATAAAGTACATAAAGAGCCACTGCCAGGTGGTAGGAGGAGGCTGAGTGAGGGTGAGTCATTAGTCCACGGGAGCAGAGGGACCCAGGGTAGGGCTCTGTTCTATAATGGGGTCTGACTTCTCCTTTTGCACAGCTCTCTCCTGCCACTTCAGAAGGTTCTCAGGGGGTGCTTTTTGCCAGGTATCCAGTTGGTTACTTCTGTACCTTGGATAGCCCACCTAAACATCAGGTGTATTATGAAGAAAGCCAGCTGGCTGTGAGGTCAAATTGTGTGTCAAGCAGTCCCTGGTGTGGTTAGTCAAAGATAACACATAGGGCTGCTAACCAAAAAGTCCACAGTTTGAATCAACTGGCTTTTCTTCAGGAAAAAGATGAAGCTTTATGCCTGAGAAACCCAAAGGGGTTTCTTTTCTATAAGGTCACTAAGAGTCAGAATTGACTCAGTGGCAGTCGGCTTGATCTTACTGTGTGTTAGGTATTGTGCTAAGCAGCAGTTTACAGGCACAAAGCAACTTAATCCTTATGAAAACTCAAAGATGAGGCAACTCTTACTATCCCCAGTTTGCACATGAGAAAACTGCTGTTCAGAGGGACTGAATAAATTCCCAGTTGGGGAGTGGGAGTCCAATCCCACCCTTCAAGCTGGCTAAGCATCCTTTGGCCAGCCATGTGGACAAAGGCCAGCAAGTCAGAGAAGGTGGCCCTGGAGTGAGTGAAAATCTCAAATGCTGACTCTCACAGGGAGGTGTTTGATTGCTACACTTGATGGTTTTTTTTAATTTAATACAACCCACAAGAGGTTGTACAGAATTGAATGTGCTTTTGAGTCAACCAACTGGGACAGAACTCATACTTTTACCTCTCCAAATATGTATTCTGCCCCTAACAACTGTTTTTCTGTTAAATATGTGGTTATTAGGAATTTCTTCTGAGAATGAGCCTCACAAATTGTGTTGGCAATGAAATATATGTGTAACTAAGCCTAGTGACCATTAAGAACCATTGGTAGCTGCCTGAATTGCCTGTCATCTCAGCTCAGATAACAGCATATACAGGATATTACAATTTAATTTACCACTGTCCCTTAGAGATGACAGAGTGGTATAGTCCAAAGAATCTATAATCCCCAATAATCCCTCTTGATTTTCCTTTTGGGCTGCAAATCACAAGATCAGTTCAAAACCACCAGCCACTCAGGAGAAAGATGAGGCTTTCTATTTACTTAAAGAGTTTCTGTCTCAGGAACTCAAAAGGTGAGTTCTACCCTGTCCTTTAGGGGAATTATGAGTTATAACTGACTCAGTGGCAGTGAAATTTGGGGGTTTTTTGTATCTGTTTTTGAGTATCCTTTTGTGGAGGAAAGATAGAAATAATAAATTACATCAACATGACCATAATTCCTTTTTATGTGTATTTCTGTTTCCCTCTTCAATCTTTGTGTAAAAACCTTATTAAGCTCATGCCAACTGTTATGTCCATCCTCTCCACCCCTTGCCCCATTGCCATCACTGACATTTAGAAAATCCCTGTCGTGAAGAAAACCATTCACCCCTCAGCCATGGTCTTCAGCTTCACCCCAATTCGTAACCATTCTGAGGGTGTCATCAAACAAAAGACACCCCTAGCCAACTCCTGGCCTTGACCCCCTCAAGAGCCCATGAGGCTATTTCCTCTACCTCCACCCCTTCCCACCTCAGCCCTCAGCCCACCCACCTCCTTTTCCCACACTATCAGCCTTAAAAATGGTTACTCTCTGAAATCAGATTCAAACAGCCCATAGTGATCACCTATGCTTATCTCACAGACACCCCATCTCCAAAGGACAAAAAAGGAGTCAGAAGATGGTGCACACTACACACTTTAATCGGGTTTGCTGGTGGTAGTGATAGGGGTCAGGTGTACTTCAATGTCCTTTGGGGGCTGATTCCAGCACCGAGGATTCACATACGGGTGTGGGGCAGTGTCATCAGCATCGTTTTCTGGACGGGTTATCTCATCTATCGTTCGGATCATCACACCATCCAACAGCTGAGCAATCTGCTGGTTGAGGTTGATGCCCTTCTCTACTCGCTCTGTTGTAACGCAGACTGCATGATGGATGCGGTGGCGGACCTGCTGGCCTGTCAGCTCCTTTAGGCGCTCAAGCATCCTAGCTAGGAAATCACAGGTAGATGAACTCTAGATGAACTCAGGAGCTATCGGCAGAGAGGTTTTCCTACAGGAGATGATTCAGGCAGCTCATGGAGAAATGCAGATCTCCCAGGTAAGATGTTCAGATGTTCGCTGGGTTTCACTTAGGTCAGGCCAGCTTGATTGCCCCCACTGACTTGAGCCTATCAAGGTACCAGTATTTATCCTTGCCCCCATGCCTAGCCTCATTGTTCAGTAAGCGGCTATTGCGACACATGCACATTGTGATGTCATCGGTGTCCACTGGTCCTGAACAGGCCTATTAAAAAAATGTCCATGGCAAGATTTCGTTACACTAATGATTGTGCCCTCTTAAAAATCTTTTTATTTTGATTTAGATGAAAATTTATACAATAGAAAACACATTTTTGTTCTGATTTAGATGAAAGTTTATAAAGTTAAATTTGTCTTCTAATCAGTAATCCATACATACTGATTCATAACATGCATGAAATGCAATAGCAACAATGTAACAGCACTCTTCCCACTGAACGCCTTGCCTTTACCATTTCCCTTCATCTGTCTTTATCCCTTTCTGCTTTCTAAGTTAGATCCTTGGAAAAGTGCTGCTCTTTGATCTCCTATGGCTGATTCTTCTTGCTCATCAGTGTACTTCTTTAATGTTACTGCTCATTTTATAGGCCTGACCTTGTCCTGAAAGTTGAGCCACAGGGACAAGTTCACTTCTAGGCATGAAGGGTATCTAAGTCCCATAGTCTTGGGGGTTCCACCCAAAGACTTATCTTTATCAGATGTATTTTAACCTCTCTGGCGGTCTAATTATGTCAGTAATTTTGTACCCAAAGCGGTATATTGTTTTACATAAAATTTGTTGTTTTATATTGTAGGACTGTAATTCTTAAGAAATTACTCATTTTAATCTCTCTAGTAGACATTCCAGGTATGCTAAACTTCTTCTGACAGTTAATATTTACCCAAAGCCACACTCAGGATTACCACCAGGGAGGTTAAAATTATTTTGATTTTTGTCCCACATTTTCTCACACTTTATTCGGTAACTCCTATTATCATTTCCTTTCAGAGTTGTCAGATGTGGTAGCCGGGTACTATCTAGTTCTCCTGATCTCAGGGCCATGAAGGTTGAGATTTTTCTTCTTGGTCCATTAATCTTTTCGACTAATTGTTTACATGAATCTTTGATTTTCTTCACTTCTCTTTGCTCCAGATAGGGAGAGACCAATAATTGCACCGGAGAAAGCTGCCTTGTCACTAAAGTCACCTACAGTCATGTCATTCACTACTTGCCAAAGTATGATATACAACATAGTCTTTGCAGACTATGTCATGCCAATTGACCTTGGTATTCCCTGATACCATGTTCCTGAGTCCTTAGGCTCGGTGACTCAAGGTGTTTGGTTATATGTGGCTAAAAACTTCATACCTTTCCCTCTTCATGCTCTACTGTTTTAATGGGTATATTTACAGCACATCTAAATATAGAGGAGAAATATCCTCGTGTGAACTAATATATATTCAGGGGTATAGTACCGTTTGCCCTCCCACCTGGTTTAGCTTGAGTGTTTATCTATGCATCCACTCGGGTCATTGTTAGTACTGTTATTGCAGGATTTGGTGTTCAAAAGTATTTATTGTACCTTTGTGCTTTAACTCTTGCCTTCCCCCAGTCCCAGTGGCCCCTCAACCACACAACTCTCATTGTATATTGTCTTTACCTTTACCCAAGTTAATATGCATTTTCTCTCTAGCACTTTTCCCTCCTCTTCCCTCCCACCCCTATTAACCTTCAAAGAATTTTTGTTTCTGTATGTAAACTTTTCTTGACATTTACAATGATGGCCTTAAATTATATTTGCCCTTCGTGATTTACTCATTTCACTCAGCGAAGTGTCATCTAGGCTTACACATGTTAAGAAGTGTTCCATGGATGTCCCATTGTTCTTTAACTTCGCAGTATTCCGTTGTGAGTGTGCACCATAGTTTGTTTAGCCATTCATCTGTTGAAGGGCAAGTAAGTTGCTATCATCTTCTTGCTATTGTGAGCAATGCTGCAATGAATATAGGTGCACAAAAATGTGTTTGTGTCAAAAATCCTATCGTTGTGAATGAGGGGGAGTGCAGAGTGGAGACCCAAAGCCCATCTGTAGGCAATTGGACATCCCCTTACAGAATGGTTGCGAGGAGACAAACCCGTGTAGGTGCAGTATAGCACTGAGGAAACATAAAACTTTCCCCTAGTTCCTTAATGCTTCCTCCCCCTCCCCCCACAATCATGACCCCAATTCTACCTTACAAACCAGCTAGACCAGAGGATGTACACTGGTACAGATCAGAAACACAGGGAATCCAGGACAGATAAACCCTTCAGGACCAATAATGAGAGTAGAGATATCAGGAGGGTAAGGGGAAGGTAGGGAAGAAAGGGGGAACTGATCACAATGATCTACGTATAACCCCTTCCCTGGGGGATAGACCACAGAAAAATGGGTAAAGGGAGACATCAGACAGTGTAAGACATGAAAAAAAAATTTATAAATTACCAAAGGTTCATGAAGGAGAGAGGGTGGGGAAGGGAGGGGGAAAATGATGAGCTGTTACCAAGGGCGCAAGTAGGAAGAAAATATTTTGAAAATGATGATGGCAACAATTGCACAAATATGCTTGGCACAATGGACGTATTATGTACGACTTGTACGAGCCACCAGTAAAATGGTTTTTTTTTTAAATCCGTTTGTGTCATGGTTCCTTAATTCTCTTAATAGATATATACCTAGTAGTGATATTTCTAGCTCATATAGCATTTTTACTTCCAATTTGTTAAAAGACCTATTTGTCTTTAACATTATATAAAGAAATATAGAAATTTGTATAAATCTTGCTCTGTCAAGAAGACACAACTCCAGGTTATCTGACTAAAGCTTTACATTGTCCTTGAGGTCTTCCATGGCTTCTTAGAAGTTATAGGACAAAACTAGACATGTCTTGTTTAGTGATGGAGGTGTCAATCATCTCATGACACCTCAATTTAGCTATTCCTCCATTGACATATTCCTGATCAATATTTCTATGTCTGTTTAAAATTTTTCTGTTGAATTAATTATAATATTTGCTACTTCCCTCTTGAGTTAAGTAAAATGTTTAAAAATGTATTCACCTAAAAATAATGTCAGAAAATGAAAGGAAAAAAAAAACATATCCCAGAAACCTCCTTCTCCAAACTTCCCTAAGCAATACAAACACAAACTAATGGGATTACATAGCCCCATATGTCCACAACAGTGACCTGGGAACAATTCTTGAAACCACCCTTGTGTTCATTTGAAAGCTGACAACATCATTAGTTCTTCAAAAAATTTGAACACATACCAAGGGCTCAAGTGGAAAGAAAATGTTTTGAAAAGGATGATAGCAACATATGTACAAGTGTTCTCGACACAAATGAATGTATGGACTTTTATAAGAGCTGTAAGAGCCCCCAATAAGAATGATATATAAAATCAAACAAACAAAAAACTAACATGTTGTTATTTTTAGGTGCCAATGAGTTGGGTTTGATTCATCAGGACCATACGTACAACAGATCAAAATACTGCCCAGTGTTACATGAGCCTCACGACTTTTATACTTCAGCTCATTGTTGCAGACTCTGTTATTCCACTTTGTCAAGGGTCTTCCTCTGTTTCACTGCCTTTCTACTTATCAAGCCTGGTGTCTTTTTCCAGGGACTGGTCTCTCTCAATCGCATGTCTAAAGTAGGTAAAATGAAGTCTCGACATGCACATTTCCAAGGACCATTATGACTTTCCTTCTTCCACGATTGATTAGTTTCTTCTTCTGTCAATCCACGGTCCTTTCAATATTCTTCACTAGAAACGTAATTAAAATGCATCAATTGTTCTTCATTCTTTCTTATTAAATGTCCAACTTTTGCATGCATATGAGGCAATTTTAAATGCCCTGTCTTGGGTCAGATGCACTTTAGTCTTCCAAGTGACGTCGTAGCTCTTCAACACTTTAAAGAGGTCTTGTGCAACAGCTTTGTCCAATGAAATGTGTCATTTGAATTCTGGACTGCTGCTTTGGTCAGCATTAACTGTAGGGGAAATCTTTGACCACTTCAATATGTTCTCCATTGGTTATGATGTTTTTTTTCTGTTTTCTAAACAATTCTATTGGCACATAATTCACATATCATACAATTCAATATTTCAACCACAATAAGAAGAGTTTTACAATTATCACCACAATCAATCCTAGAACATTTTCTTCATTCTTATACTCGTTGTTATTTGCTCCCCATTTGTCTGGCTGTAGGATTCTGGTTTTCTTTGATTTAACATGCCAATCTTACATCTATACCCAGAAGAAGTAAAAGCAAGAGTAAAAGCAGACACTTGTACATAAATGTTTAGTGAAGCATTTTTCACAACAATCAAAATGCAGAAATAACTGAAATATTGATCAACAGGAAAATGGGTAAATGAAATGTGATGTAGAGACAATGAGATATTTTACCAATGGCCATCGATTACTACTCACAGTGACCCAATATTTGGGTTTTGGGGGTTGTAAGTCTTTAAGGGAGCAGTTAGCCTTATCTTTCTCCCTCATAGTGTCTGGTGGGTTTGAACTGATGATCTTGTAGTTAGCATTCCAGTGCTTACCAGACAGTACCACCAAGGCTCTAATGAGATATTAATCAGCCTTAAAGATGAATAAAGTCCTGATGCCCAACACAACACAACATGAATGAACCTTGAAAACACCATGCTCACTGAAAGACTTTGAAAACAGGCAAATACTATATCATCTTACTTATATGAAATAAGCAAATATATAAACCCCAAAGATGGTTAGTAATTACTAGAGGTAGAAAGGAGTAGAAAACAGGGAGATTTTTCTTAGGAAGTTTTAAATTTATGTTAATGTTAGTGGAGTTATTTAGAAACGGATAGTGAAGAGAGTTAGCCAACATGAAGAATATAAACAATACTGTTGAATTATATTTGTTGAAATTGTTGAATTGTAGAATGTGTTTTGTATATATTTCCACCACAAGTACAAAAATATTGTGATCTACCAATTAAAATTCCGAGACGATAGAAAAGTAGCCTTGATTCTAGCAAAGTTCAAACAGATTTCAAAGTATATTTAGCCAATGGAAAGGGGTATTCTCAAAGTAGCAACAGTGGTATTTTAAATCCCACATGGTCTTCCAGAATTTGGCCATTCCTCAGCAAGAAGTAGAGTCAATTTCCCTCCCTCTTGAGACAGTGCAGAACTTTATGACTACTTCAACAAATAGTATGCAGCAGTGATATGGTGATTTCCAAAGCTGAGCCACCAAATGTGACATGGCTTATGCCTGGTCATCTCTCACTTTGGGTGCATCGATTCGTGAAAGCAACTGCCAACTTGTGAAGAAGTTCAAGCTAGCCCACATAGAAAAGCCAAACCGAAATGAACTGAAGGGCCTAGCAACAGCTAGCATCAACTAGATGACATACAAATGAACTTTCAGAGGATTCTTATCTGTGTTGTATACTGCTGAGTCAATTCTGACTCACAGTAACTCTATGGGACAGAGTATAAATGTCCCATGGGATTGCTTGGATCTAACTCTTCTAGGTATTTTCTCTCATGGAGCTACTGGTGCATTGGAACAACCAAGTTATCAGTTAGAATCCCAAAACTAACACTTGTACCACCAGGGTTCCTAGAGGGGATTGAAGTTTCCCACATTTGAGCCACACCATCTAATGCTGAGGGGAGCACAGTGAGCTAGCCTTCCTGATTTTTGCCAGAATCCATAAACAAAATAATAGTTGTTACTTCAACTCATAGCGTTTTAAGACTACTAACTAGAACACTAATTTTGGCTTGAATGTGCATAGAAATAGGTTCCATTTGAAACAGAATGATTAGCATGTGTTATTTGTCATTTTGGTTCCAAACCCAGGTAGAAATAAAAACAATACCTACTTCTTCCATTAGGGACTTCCTGCTGCTGGATACTTATATACACTTGCAGAGTCAGCTGGGGAGCTGAGCCCAGGAAAGCCTGGATCACCGATGCTCGGCTGAATGCAGATCGGTGGGTGATTAACTTGCCCTCTGCTTGGCCCACCTCCCTTTCAATCTCTTCAGAGAGGCCATTTTTGGGGAGCTGGCGCTTCTTGGTAATGCTGACATAAGGCTCTTCAACGTGGCTTGACTGACAGTAAATGCAGAATGCTTGGAAACACCTGGAAACAATAAAGCAAGTTCTGAGATTCAGAGGCAAACAGAACTGTCTTTTCTTAACACATTGCTTATACTGAGCCTGGGTAAAGTCTTTTTGCTTAATACTCTGAACATTAGCTGCTGCTCTAAAAGCACCCATGGCAAGAAGTAGTCCTTAGCAGGAAATCCTCCTGAGGCCTGTAAACCAGTTGCAACTAAGTGAAATCTATATTGAGGAGTGACACTAAAAGACAAGGAGATAAAGGAGGCAATTGGATAAAAGAAAGTGCATCAGGCTCTAGAGCAGGTGTTCTCAACCTTCCTAATAACTGCCATTTTGCTACTGTTATGAATCGGGTGACTCCTGTGAAAGGGTCGTTCGACTCCCCAAAGGGGTCGTGATCCACAGGTTGAGAACCGCTGCACTAGAGCCACATAAAAATGTCCAACTTAATGTCCTGGCATTTATTAGCTGTGTAGCCCTGGGCAAGACACTTCTCCCCTGAATCTTTCCCCCTAAACACAAAACAAAGATAATACCTCCCTTGTACAGTCTTGCCAAGAATAGAGATCACACACACACACACACACACACACACACACACACTCTAAGGTGGTTAATCTGTATGGAAGCAGACTGCTACATCTTTCTCTCTCAGAACAGATGGTAGATTTGAGCTATCAACTTTTCAGTTCGCAGCCAAGTGCTTAACTTGGTAGTACTACTGTACAATACAATCCACTTGCAGCACCTGGCCCCTGCAGACTCCTCCAGTTAAAGAGGAATCTGTGGTTGAAGATTCTTCAGCTTGGGCAGTTTGCCATCTAACAGTCCCCTAGAAGACCACACACATACCTATTGTCTCTATTCCCATTGTTTTACAGGATAGAGCTATAGTCAATCATGCCTGGAAGCCTGACAGTTATGCATTATTCATGAAATTACAAGCCTGCCCTAGGGACAGAGCCTCAACCGTAGCCTCTTCTAGTCTGAAAGAATATCTGTATTTAGATTCACATAACCTTGTGTCTGTGATTTAATCCAATGTACATCTTTAAAAAAAGAAGCACTGACAGATGAACAGAGTGAAGAATAACTAAAACCAAACCGAACCCATTGCTCTCAAGTCCATTTCAATTCATAGCAAGCCTACTGGACAAAGTAAAACCACCCTACAGGGGTTTCCAAGGCTGTAATCTTTATGGGAGTACATTGTCACATCTTTCTTCCACGAAGCAGCTAGTGGGTTCCAACTGGACACCTACTAGGTTACTGCTGCACCAATAAGGCTTCTGAATAGATGTACTGAAGAGTGATTACACCAGTGAACTCCAGCACTCAACTGACACCTGGCCATGGGTGTGATCTTGCCTTTGAAGTAATCATACACAGTATCTGTGGAACCCTACATCAAACAGGTACACCGCCCCATTACCTTGAGGAAGATTTGGAACTCCTCCAGCTTCACGGAGAGGTGACCGAGTCTCAGTTATCCCCTTACCTACTGGTCTATTTCTTTTCTCTCTATTCACTAGCCCTTCTATCTCTTCCACTGCAGTCTCAATGAGCTCAGGTTTGTGGTGATTTTTTTTCTCTCTTTCTTCTTTTTCTCTCTTTCTCCTCTTCTCTCCCACTCTCTCCACTACCCTCCGCTTAGGGCAAATCAACCCAAATAGCAGGAGGAATCCCAGCCTGCCCAACGTGGGAGTGCTGTACAATGCACAAGGCAGCTAGCACAAACATTTACACCTCACTGTGCTGCTGAGAAAACCTCTGTCAGACCTCTAAGGCGATCTCTTCAACTAGGGCAATTCGGCCCAGCACAACTGGGTGCCAGCATTAAAAGGGCACACCAACCTGCCATTGTGGGGCAAGGTCTAAACCCCTCTGACTACACAGTCAAGCAATCAGGGATCAGCTATCTCTTTATTCTGTATTTCCCCCTTTCTCTGTCTCCTCCCTCTTTACCATCACAGCTAATATCAATGAACACAGTTGGGGTTTTCCCCCTTCTTTCTCTTTATTCTCTTTTTCTTTCTTTCCTCTTTCTGTCTTTGTTCTCTTCGCTTCTCTGTCTGCTTGTATGATTCTCTCTGCTCCCTCTCATTCCTTTCACATGCCACTGCTGGTTCCCGGACCCCTACACTCTTCCCAGGGCAACCCTGTCCTCCCAGTAGGCAGCCTGACCCCTAAGACAGTGCTGTACACAGGACAAGACAGTGCTACACACAGCACAACATGGGTTCAGCTATTTCTTTAACTATTTAAAAAATTCTCTCTCCTTCTTCCTTTTCTCTTTTTCTTTCTTTGTGTTCTTCTTTCATATTATCTTCTTTTCTCCTCTTCATCTAGTTCTTCCCTATTTCCTACCACAGCCTCAGCAGATTTAGTTCTCCTTTTAAGTTGTTTGCTTTTCTTTTATTTTTTTTACTGTTTAGACTTTTGTTTATTCTGTGAATTTTAGTTGTGTGTGTGTGAGTGGGTGTCAGTTTGCTTGGCATTATTGCTCCAGTCTGTGCCTTCTCTTTCTCTCTTTTTCATCTCCTTTCACTCTCTTTCCTGTCACAAGTCACTAGCAGCCTCTAGGCCACTCCCCTCTGCCTGGGGAAACTCTGAAGGCCCAACTTGGGTAGCTCCCTCCCTCATTTATTGGCTTGACAAGCACCTGGGGAATTCATGCCGGTCCTCTTCCACACACATACTGCAGCCTAAATCATACCAGCCTAAATTTTGAGGCACCACAAGTGACTTGGGGAAGTGCCTGACCCCGACTTGTGGGGCTCCACGCTACTGCGGGAACATCAACCCAACTTCCAAGGCTATCTCTCTGTCTACGGTAATTCCCCTGCCAGCTACGAGACCCTACACCAAGGAGGGTATACCCGCATGCCCTCCTCAGCACTACAGTTGCAGAGAAAAACACCACAGACCAGCCGAGGTGCTCCAAGAACTGTGAAGCCTACTTAGAGATCGGCCAGGGAAGCAACGCCCTCGTGGGGCCACAACAACCCAACTATTGTCACATGAGAGGAACATCCAACACACATTCCAAGTAACAGAATACTGGATGGGTAGGAAGATATAGCGATAGCCTGACCCTTCAGTATAGCTACTGGCAGGTAGTTCATAGAAGTACTCATACGAATCCACCAAGAGAGAGTCCAGGGCTCTTCAACTCAGGAAGATGGCTCCAGGCTCCTCTAAAACAACACGTAAACCGCAACCAGTTCTAACAGCTTCAATGAAAAATCAGGAGAAACAAAAGACAATGCCAGAAGAAGTCATGAATCTTATTATGGGAATAGAAGAAGCAGATATTGACCTACCACAAAAAGAAATTTTCAAAATGCTGCTTGAAGTCATAAATGATATGAGGGAAGCAATGCAGAAAAAAGATGAAATGATAGAGGAGGTAAAGGCAATGCATCAAAGGGAAATACAAGAGTTAAGGGATGAACTAACAGAATCCAGTGACAAATTGACAGACTTTGCTAATAGGCCTGAGGAGGCTAAAAATCGCACCAGCGACCTAGAGGATAACCAAGCAGACCTCAGCAAATGGGAAAGCTGTCAAATAAGACAATCAAAGAAGCTGAAGAAAATTTGAGAGCCATGTCTGATACTATGAAAAGAAACAATATTAGAACAATTGGACTACCGGAACAAGACACAACAAAGAAGTCAACAGTGAAAATAGCAAGGGAATTATTAAAGGAAAAATACCCCAGCTTAATAAATGAAAATCAGGCAACCATTCAAGAGGCTGAAAGAACACCAGCCAGACTGAATCCCAAGAAGTCGCAAAGACACATAATTGTCCAACTATGAGGAAAAGGAGAAGATCATAAAAGCAGCTAGGGAAAAGCAAATAGTCACGTATAAAGGTACACCCATAAGAGTATGTTCAGATCTATCAGCGGAAATGATGAAGAAGAAGAGGGAATGGAGTAACATATTCCAAAAATTGAAGGAAACCCAAGAATACTTTGTCGCGCGCCAGGTCTCGCCAGCAAGAAAAGACGCGCCACAACAGGATTCTTCCACAGGTGTTTTATTTTTCATTATGCGGTAAAGACCTTGAAACCCCAGACTACTGCTGCTTATATATGCTCTATGGGGACGTGCTGTGCCTTGATTGGTGCATTTGCCAAAACCTCATGCATAGATTGGTGAGTTCGCCAGAACCTTCGTTTGCATACTCCAGGGTGGAGTTATGACTACGTCATCTCAGCATCGTGCATGCGCTAAGTGGTTGTTTACCACTTAGTTGGACCACCGCCCTGACTGCCCGGCGCCATCTAGTAATGGCAGCGAGAGTTGTGGCTACCCACATCACGAGAGCTGTGGCTTCCCACATCTCGCGAGAGCTACGGCTTCCCACAATACTTTACCCAGCCAAATTATCTATTAAGATAGCTGGAGAAGTAAGAGTCTTCCCAGACAAGGACAACCTCAAAGAATACATAAAAAGAAACCCAGCCCTACAAAAGATTCTTGCCAATCCAGTATGGGAAGATCAACACACAGAGGGCAAATAGGAGACCATCACGTAGAACAAGTTAACCCATAGGGCGACAAAAAGGAAACAGCCCCCAGGATAGCACCAGCTCAATAGTGAAACGAATGCAAACATAAACCACACACACAAAACAAGCGGATAAGATAGGTAGATAGGAAAATATCCCACACAGAAGGTACAAGATGACATCACAGAGTACACAAATGGATATAATAAAATTGAATATCAGTGGCCTGAACTCAAGCATTAAAAGGCAGAGGCTAACAGGCTGGCTCAGGAAACATAACCCATTCATCTGCTGCCTCCAGGAGACTCATCTCAAGCTTACAGACACAATCAGGTTGAGAAATAAAGGCTGGAGAAAAATATACCAAGCAAATGGTAGTGCAAAAAGAGGAAGGGTAGCGATCTTAATATCTGACCAAATTGACCTCAAGATACAGACCATAACAAGAGACAAGGAGGGACACTATATAATGCTCAAGGGACAATAGATGAAGAACCAGTGATCTTATGTGTATATGAGAGAACAGAAAAGTAAGTGCAAAAGGGACAGAGGGGAAAAGCTACTGTATACAAACACTCCAGGGATGAGGTACAGGTAGTATGGCAGGGGCTAGACCAAATCCAGGGATACATATGGTAGTCAACCAAAAAGGGGGTGGATGGAGGAAAGGGGAAAGAAAACAAGAGATGTGTGATTGGGGGAATAGGGCACTGATCCACCCAAGGGGAGGTTATTGTTTGTGTCTCCACAGGGAAAGAGGCAATAGTTATAAAGCCAGTGTCAGGTGAATGCAGCGTGCCAGCAAGGAGGGGTGTGCCAGTGGAGGGGCCTGAGGGCTCGGCCCCCATACCAGCTATGTGGACAACTGCCCCTCACCCCAGAAGAATTTATTTGAGAGGATGCACTGAAGCTGCAGCTAGGGGAGAGGGGTATGTCTGATCAGAGAAAATGGGAGCAAATTAAGGGGGAGGAAGAAAGAGTGGAGCACATCCTGGCCCATCAGACCTGGAGGACAACATCCCCACTCTGAACAGCCAATGTACACAGTAGACAATATGGCTGATCCCACTAGGAGACACGCTGTCCCTTGATGGCCCAGGGCCCTAAGGGGGACAACACTGGAGACTGAGTGTCGGGACTGGCCCAGACAGACCCTGTCACACCTAGGCAAACCAATAAAATTGTGCAGCAGAGCAACCATGGGAGCAGAGGAGGGAGCTCCCGAGGGAGTACAAAGGACAGACTCTGGGACCAAAGCATGGTACTCAAAGCATGGACCTGACTGAAGGACACTCCTAGAGATCAAAAATCAGACCTTGAAATATTTACAGGTTTTCTTTCTTTAATTTTTTTCTTTAAATTAATTTATTCTTCTATGGGTAATTGGTTTCCTTTTTTGTTGTCAACGCTGTATTCTCATTCGCCACCTATCTTGCTATGGTTTGATTCTTGGTGCAAATTAATATCTCTACAGCTCTATCTAGATAAACCGGATGAATCGTCTGCAGGAGAAAAAACGGGACCTATGGTTCCAGGAGACATGGAAGAGGGGGAGGAGGGAGTAAGGAGGTGGTGCTGACCAACCCAGGGACAGGGGAGCAACAAGTGATCCAAAATCAGTGGCAAGGAGGGTGTGAAAGGCCTGGTAGGGATTCAGCAAGGGCAAGGTAACCGAGAGAAATAACTGAAACCCAAATAAAGGCTGAGCATGATAGTGGGACAAGAGGAAAGCAAAAGGAATTAGAAGAAAGAACTAAGTGACAAAGGGTATTTATAGAGGTCTAAAGACTGGAATGTACATACGTAATATATAAGAGAGTGGGGAAACAGATCTATGTGCATATATTTATAGGTTTAGTAGTAAGGCAGTGGATGGACATTGGGCCTCCACTCAAGCACTTACTCAATGCAAGAACACGTTGTTTTATTAAATTGGCATTCCAGGATGCACACCTTCCTGACACGATTGCTGAAGAAAAATGTGTGCATAAGCAAACGTGGTGAAGAAAGCTGATGGTGCCCAGCTATCAACAGATATAGTGTCTGGGGTCTTAAAGCCTTGAAGATAAACAAGCGGCCATCTAGTTGAGAAGCAACAAGTCCACATGGAAGAAGCACACCAGCCTGTCTGACCAGGAGGTGGAGAAGGGACCAGTTATCAGATATCAAAGAACTAAAAATTAAGTCAGCGGGTGTCCACCTTCCTGATATGATCACTGAAGACAAACGTATGCATAAGCAAATGTGGTGAAGAAAGCTGATGGTGCCCGGCTACCACAGATATATAATATAATTAAAATTTTTTTTTTAGATTTTAACATAACGAGTAAGAAAAGAGGATGCAAATTCAACGATGATCTAAGAAGTGAATTTCTTTTTATTAAAAAAACCAAAAGCAATTACATGGTATAATGTGAGAAATGTAATGGTGAATTTTCTATTTCGCATGGTGGGAAGAATGATATTTCAAAGCACTTGGAGACTCAGAAACATAAAAGATATTTAAATACTGCTGCATCCTCCTGCAAAATACAAGAATATTTTCAGAAAACAACTTATGAAGAAGAGGAAAAGAAATTAGCATTAGCAAAAGGACTTATGTCTCTTCATGCTATTAATTACTATCATTCCTTCAGATCTATGGACCTTATATCACAAGTTGTCAAAAAGTTAATCACCAAAAATCTGTCTGTGCTAGAACAAAATCCGAGGCAATTGTGTATAATGTGCTTTCCCCATAAGAATTTTCAGAATGAAACAAAAATCTAGAAAAAAATAATTTTATATCCATATATTGTGACGCATCTAATCATAAGGATATAAAGTTATTTCCAACCATTATTAGATTTTTTGATTCAGAAACTGAAATAAAAAGTAGAATTTTAGATTTCATTTCTGTGCCCAGCGAAACTTCTGAAATAATTTTCAGTTCCATTATTAATATTTTGAAAAAAAAACAATTTAAAACATAAAATGATTGCATATTGTGCAGACAACATGAATGCAAATTTTGGAGGAAAAGCGAGAAGTACAAATAATATTTTTATAAATTAAATAGAAACCTTAATCAAAACATTATTGGTGTTGGTTGTGCAGCACACATAATACATAACGCCATTCAACAGCTGCTAATTTGTTGCCTGTAGATGTGGGAAATATTGTCATTAAAATATATTCTTATTTCTATATCTACACTGTGTGCATTGAAATGCTTAAAGAATTTTGTGAAACTGTGGAAGTTGAATATCAGAAAATACTTGGATACAGTAAAACGCGCCGGTTAGCTCTTTTGCCAGCTGTCGAAAGAATTTTGAAAATATACGATGCTTTGAAATCCTACTTTCTATCACAGGATAAATGTCCTAGAATTTTAGAAGAGTTTTTTGAAAAAGAATCTTCAAAAAATTGGCTAGAGTTTGTACACAATCAAGCAGCTCTTTTTCAAAATTGTATAAAACTTATTGAAGGTGACAAAATTTTGGTAATCAAAGTAGCACATGAAGTTAATAATTTAAAATTTCAGTGTCAAGAGCAGTTAGAAAATAATTTTCTACCCTTAACTATCCATAATAGTATAAGCCAGTTAAAAGAACAAGGTGCAATAAATTGTGCAGATATCATGAATCACGTTAAAAAGTTCTATAGTAACTGCATAGATTATTTAGAAGAGTGGACGGTACAATTACAATGATATTGAACATTTTCATTGTGTTACATTGAAACAAGAACTTAATTGGAATGATGTGCAAAAATCATTCGATCATATTACTCAAATGTTCCCATATAGTAATATTTCCGAAAATGATCTTTTTAATGAGGTATCATTATTAAAAAATATATTGATAAGGAAAAGGTTAAATCTTGGGCATCAGCAAAAATCACAATAGAGAACAAATGGTTAGAAATATTTCATCATTTTGAAACAAACCATGTGGAGTATGTCCTGTCCTTACCAGGAACTAATGCTGCAACTGAACGCATTTTTGCTATGGTAAATAAAGTGTGAACATTAGAAAAACCACAATTAAGTGTTGAGACTTTGAAAGCCATTTTCTGTGTGAAATATAATTTAACAAAATCTTGTGAAAAATTTCATGATCTTTTAAACGACAGCAATCTACTAAAAAAATTCACTCAAATGAGAAATATGCCAAAGAATAAAATAATACTATATATGATTTTAATGTATTATATGTGTAAATTGTAATTATGTTGAAATTTTAAAAATATATTACAATATTATTTTTGTGTTCTATGAAAATTTTTGTTGCTCCACATAGACCAAATTTTTAATAAAGAATAACCTCCCCCCCTGTCAATGGTGTCCCGCTTTACCAATGTTAAAATCTGGTCACCTTACTATATACAAGGCTTGAGAGAAAATGTGTTTGGCTTTTGGGGGGAGGGCCTAGTCTCTTGCCCCTATTCAACTCTGCCATTGTAATACAAAAGCAGCCATAGGCAATGCTACACAGATGAGTATGACTTGGTTCAAATAAAACTTTACTTACTAAAGGTAGATTTGTCCTATTGATCCTTGAGGGAGATAATTAACAGGCTGATATATTTTTTTCTTTTTAAAATCACTATGCTTCATTTTGCAAATATCGCCTATCTTTAACAGAAAGAGTTTATTTCTTAGCAGAAGCTATGCCGGTTGAAGCCTGCACAAATAACTTACGTTACCAGAGCCATATAAATTAATTAATAAAAACCTATTTTCAATGAAGTAGTGATTATGACTTCCAATGAGACCTTTTATCTGCATGTGACAGACATGCTCTACAAGGTCACACCAGAACCAAACGGGTTAAATAGAAAGTTCCGCGTGACTTTTGAAAAACCACTTACTGAATTGCACTGAGTCTCAATTTCTCAACAGGAAAAATAAAGATAATGACAGTTTATCAGTGGATGAAATGAAAAACTGTATGTTACAGGACTTTGTAAATTTTAAAAAAAGATTGTGAAATGTAGACTAATATTATTTTTAATTCTCTTGAAACTGTACTACAGAGATAAATACTATAGCAAATCATTTTGCAATGCTCTATAAAGATTATTTGAATGTCTTCATCTTTATGTGATAAAGCTCAATTTTCATCTACCATTTCCTTCATTATATCAGTTATTTTAAAAAAATAAGGAAAAGGGGGCATCTAGCTTATATGTCTTCCTTGTCTGAGTTTAAAAAGTCAATATAGTTGTAAAAGAATAACAAACCGAAACAATTTCTTAAGTGCTCCTTTGGGAACAGGCTACTGTTGTGTTTTCTAGACTATCTATTAATTACAGTAGGATTTTCCTTAAAGTGGAAAAAAGCCATATTAATTCAAGGCATTATTTAATGTTCCTATCATTCAAGCCTTAATGTACAAACTCTTATAGATTCTATGATGACACTTTGAAATAGAAGATTGATAAACAAAATAAGGACCTCTCACGGCACCTTCCTAAAGGGAAGGAGGAATGGAGGAATGTTTTATTTACCTTGGATCATTAGAGTTCAATAGTGTATTGTAGCTTAACCAAATGAACACAAAGCAGGATCTCATTTATGAAAAGGCAACAGTTTGGCTAGCAGTACCTACTCAAAGGTATTTAGAATGAACTTGACAAAATCAATTCAGAAATATTACTCAGTCCAATGGCAAAGGAGGAAAACAAATACCTCGTGTCTTTCTTTTATTTGAGGGAAATTATTTAGAGGTGTGTGTAAAGCTGGTGTCCTGAGTACTAAAATAGAATTAAACAGCCAGCATGAAGAACTTCCAGCAAGATATTAAGTCATGCTAATAAACAACATCAAATTGCTTTTATTTTTCTCTGAAAACTAAGAAGTTTAGAAACTAGATTTTGTATATCTCAGCTATAAAATCATCTGCCCAATATCTCCATGAAATAAACTAGGTGTACTGAAATGTACCTTTGCTAATGGAAGGTTTTTTGCTTTGTTTCTTGGTTTGGTTTGTTTTTGTGCCCCAGGAAGCCAATGAGCCATAGAAAACTCTCTGGAAATAGATCATTTTTTAGAGCACTGGAATTTTTATACACCTGTGAAATTATCTCTTAAAAGCACCAATTATTTTCTTTATTTAATGAAATACTATTTTAATTGTAAAAACTTGAAAGAACAGAAAAAAATCTTCAACAAAGGAAAATGTATACTTTATTTTATAGAAGGAAATGAAAATCATATATAACTCCACCATCCAGAAATAACTGCCTTTATCATCTTAGTATACTTCCTGGAACTCAGGTTTATATTTACATCTCACTTCCTTATCTAATGTCCTATTGTTCACTTTGCCTCTGGTTACCTTTTGTATTTAAAATCATTTTAAATGGTAGCGATGATAAGTTATTTGTATTTGGGGATTTTATAAAAAGCGTGCAGTGGCGCCTCCATGCCCTGAAGTACTATTGATAAAATGTACTGCTCACTCTCCTGCCTTCTTACACAGAGGATAGGAAACATAACTATTCCTGACTCTGACCCTGTTTGTAAAGCAACTTTGAGAATAAGAGCTAAGACTTCATTGTCCTTATCTGTAGAATGGGGACATTCATGGTGACGACTAACTGAACTGGGCCAGAGCTGTACCTGCCAAGCCACCTAGCAGAAGTGCTTGAGAAATGTCAGTTCTCCTTTCCTGTACCTTCAATTAAATATCATGAGCATCAGTTCTCTTTTCAGAGATGAACAAACCGAGGTTAAGAAACGATACAGGCTTGCATGAGGTCAGACCACATTAATTCTACAGAGTTGGAATATAATTAGGACCACAGGGCCTACTAGACTAGAGAGAATTCGCTAACCTGGCATGTGTGTGCGTGCACACACACACACACATTCAGGGCTGCAAGACTTTTTACATTCTAAACTCTCCCTGTCACCACCTTCCACTCCTATCCCATGACACTTTGCTCTCTACCAAGACTCTCTAGTAGTAACTTTTCCTGCCACTACACCAGTTTCTCTGCCTTTCTAGGATTATGTGGTTTCTGGAGGTTGAAAAACTTGTTCAACAAGTTTATCGTGAAACTGTCTAAATGATAAGTCAATATTCCAAGTGCCCATGGGGACAGTTGTCTTTATATTGGCAATTTTTGTTATAAAGTTTATAAACCATATTTTGCTACTAAAGTGTGTGTGTGTGTGTGTGTGTGTGTGCGCGCGCGCGCATGTGTGTAAGAGGGAGATGTAGTTGTAGTGAAAATTCCTGGCTAACTGAACTTTCTAGTAGCTGAGGTGTGTCTCTGGCCTCTCTAGTTCTTCCAATTCCTCTTTCACCTATGGCTAATTTTCTCTATCATAACTTTCTTTCTAATCTAGAGAGATGTTCTTTGTCTTGCTTCTCCTACAGAGAAGAAAGATTCAAAAACACATTTTGAACTCTCATTATTTTAAATTCATTTCCTGAGATGTCACTAATAGATTTGCTTTACTTAACACACAGCAGAATTTGTGTCTTCAGGGCACAGCGTGTAAGCGATGAATGGCTGTGTTTTTAAGCTGAGCAGCCATGAGAAACATTTCCATAACCCTAATGGTACCTCTTTCCTCAATATTCACAAAAGCACTGAGACAAGAAGGCTGCCGTGATTTCTAACCTTTTGAACGACAACTTAACAAATTCAGTGACTTGAATAGTGCCTGACATAATAAATGGCATGTGCTTGATACAAAATAAATAAATAACGATGACTTAGTAGATACTTGCCAAGGGTTTGTGACAGCATAAACCAAGCCTGCCTGAGCCCAACTGACTGCAGAGCGTGTGCGTGTCTTATGGGGTCGGGGGGCACATGAAGTTGCCGTTCGAGTTGGACAAATTCAGTCGAAGATTGGCAAGTTCCGATGGTACCACCCAACAGAATGCAGTATGCCTCTGCCCTCTTGTCAGGATCCCCGGATTCTGTCGCATTCTGGGACCAGAATGGCGGGGCTGGCGAGTGAGGCGGCTGGCCAGCCACCTGGCCCTGCTGGAAGGCCAGGTTCTGACGCGAGCACGGACACCCACAGGGGCTCCCCCTCCCCTCGCCTGCCCCTCCCGCCCCCCTATTCCCCGGGGAGGGCAGGTGGCAGGCGGAGGCCGGGCTTGCGCACGCACCTGAAGAGGGGCCCGAGTTGCAGCAGGTGCAGCAGCAGCATGAGCGGCTGGTCCCGGCTGAGGTCGCGGTGCACGAAGAGCAGCGTGAGCTGCACGAGCGCGCAGGGCATCAGGGAGAAGAGCAGCGTCAGCGCCTGCCACATGCCGTCGCCGGCCGAGTGGTAGGTGCTGCTCAGGTAGAGCGCCGTCGCCGTCTCCGCCAGGAACAGGAACACGGACGCCAGCACCGAGCCCGGGAATTTCATCTCCGCGGCGCGTCAGCGGCGCGCCCCGGCAGCTGAGGCGGCGGCGACAGCGGCGGCCCCAAGGGCCCCCGGCATGCCCGTCCTGACCTGCGTCGCCCGCCCAGGGCACGGGGCCCCAGCCGGCGGGCCAGAGCGCTGGAGCGGGGCCCGGGGGCGAGCGACACGACTGGGGTGGGGCGGAGAGCGCGGCCCGCGGGGACACGCCCACGCGCACTGGGCGCCGCCCGCGCGTCGGAGCGCCTGCGGCGGCTCTGGGGAGCCAGTCCCCAGGCAGGCCTTGAACCCGCGGCCCGCCACAGCGCCCTCCTGGCTAGCCAGAAGGGACCCAGCAGGCCTGGCTGGACCCGCGCGCGGCCTCTGGGTCCTAGAGTCCCTTTGCGGCCCTCTATTGGGAAAACCGCCCCACCCCTTTGTAAAGCGGCACCATACAAGGTCCAGAATTGGAGTCTGGGTGCCTTGTTAGTCCGATCTACTTTCTGGGCCTGGGCAAGCCTGATTCTTTAAAATACCCGGGTTGGCTGTCGTTTTAAAATAACCAGATCATCCATGCTTTTCAGACTCAAAGTGCTGGTGCCTCGGCATGCCCTCAGCACACAGATAAGGGTTTTCACTTTTCACCTTGCCACATTAGCATGTTCCTTCCTTTTCCAAAGACAGTTGTTTGGATTGTTGGTTCCTCTGGTGAAAGCTCATCAGAGGTCATCTCTAGGAGCCAACGCCTTCCCTCCCAGGAAAACTGCATACGAAATGTATTCCTCTATAACCGTGACTAAGTCAGACAGGGCAAAATCCAGGGCCTAATAAGGAAGCAATTATCTAGCCCAAGGGATACGTCTCTTGATGGTGTGTGCCAGCGCCCATACCACAACCCCTTTCACCCAATGTACTGGCGAGGGACTTGATCAAGACGCTCCAAACTCCAAGCTCACTGCCATGCAGTGGTTTTGGACTCATAGCAACCCGGCAGGACACAGTAGCACTGCCCCTGCGGGTTTCCAAGGCTACAGCTCTTTAAGGGAATAGAAAACCTCTTCTTTCTCCTGCGGAGAAGCTGGGGGCTAGCAGCCCAACTTGTAACCCACTCTGCCATCAAGGCCCCTCGAAATCGCATGTTCTAATCTGCTGAATAAAGGGCTTTGCCTTTAAGCAGTATAAGAATCCTTTCTGTGCTGAAATTGGATGACTCCAGCAGACCCCTGACATCACTGGCATTTTTCTATTTAGGAAAATGATGAAAACACAAATAGAGAGGGAAGAATGACCAGGACTCAAGCCCCCAAAAAATGTAGAGAGAAAGAACGGGAAGAGCTTTTTTTCTTTTTCCTTTCTGTTGGGTTTTTGCGTGGTGTCACTTTATAAGGCTTTAAGGAGGATTCAGCCAACAGCTGAGAAGTACCAGGCCTTTTCTCTAAAAGGATTACTAATGGCTATTTATAGAACCCAGCAGGCCACCATATCCTGGATCAGGATAGACACACAGTCACAGATACAGAATCGGCAGCAACACTCCACAGAACATTTGGTGTAAGATTTTATTTGCCACTGCAGTAAGCTTTAAAGGGGAAATTAATTAGGACCTCACAATTACACATTAGAACACACTCAATATTTAGCATTAGGTTTTATTTTAAGGCAACGGATTATCACAAGTCTTACATTAATAAATAAACTATATTTAAATGTAAAGGGGCAAGGTAAGCCACAAAATAACAAAATGACATTGATTTAAGTACCAAGTCCAGAGTATAGCAATTATTTTCTACGTTTCAAAACTAATACAGAAAACACAGTCGGAAAGATCACAGTGTTTAGAAAGTTGTAAGAGCAGTTTTACGAAGAATTAGGTGTATTTCTAAGCTTCTGTCTCAGTCTAGTCCTTACATAAAGGGGAAATAATATTGATTGACTCTAGTACTTCCACCTCTAGGAACAAAAAATGAAACACCTAAAATCTAAGACCCTTTTGGGGTTGATCCTTCTCTGTCTATATACTAGCTCAACTCCCTCCCCCCAGTCTGACCTTAATGGACTTATTCTCATTTGTCATTTTGCCCTTGAGACTCTGTATATAAGTGCTTATGCTTGCTAGTTTCCCCATCAAACACCTAAATGGATTTTGCCTAACGATCAATTTAATACCCTGTCTTGAATTACACTTTCTTGCTAGGACTAAAATATTCAGGTCTTAAAATATTATGCACCTAACAATAGACTGAATAGAAAGGTTTGGGGGGCATAATATGTTACATATCAGAATACTTGAGAATTTGATTTTATTATAAAATACAGCACTATAATATTCTATGGTGTAGTAAAATATTTGCCGGAATGTTCTGCTCTAAATTTAGGCTTAACTGCTACAGATAAGTCTTTGACATCTCTACAAGGTACCCCCCCCAAAGATAATAATTAGCAAAAGGGCATACAATCTATTTTGGCGAATAGGCGTTTTTGAAAAAGCCTCTTATTTTATGTGCCAGTCTTTCAAAGTGTTAGTTTGGTAAGTAACTGATGTTGGATTTAGTGCTAATGGACTTTAAGGATTTTAAGGTGATAAAACCTAATGTCTAATATTGGCATATTTTTTGCTTTATATAATCTTATATTTATAAGCCTGCATTTGTACTGAGGCAAATGTATTACAAAGAGTACAACTCTATCAATGACGCTAATTTATTGAGCACTCATCAGCAGTGATTTAAATAAGAGTACTTATCATTCATACGTACAATTAGGAAAAAGTAGATACATGATATTGGTAGATTATATGTTTTATGTCCCCCCCCCCAACCCATTAAAATATTGCACTAATTTGTTGCTTGTGAAGTATCATTCAGAAAGTGAGCTAGCTGACTTTTTTCCCTCTAAGGATGCAGGCATATTTCCATAAGGATTATGAATTGTGCAATAGCATCGTCGTGACAAAGTAAACTCTGTTCGCTTGGATAGTGCACACTTCAAAACTAACATGCGGTGCTTCCCTATCCTTCAGTATACGGCTTTGCCAAGGTTTCCCCCTCATAATTAGCTTCTACAAAATCCATTGTTGACATTGGTCATTTAGTGCCATTAAGATTCAGACTTTCTTCTGAGCAGCATGCCCCAGATGCTTACATGCAACAAAGCTGTTGGTGGTTTAAAAAATGGGCAGTCCTGTCAAGTCATACAGACTCTGAACCCAAACTTTCACACGTACAGTGTTCCACTCCTACCACCAGAGAGCCTAGAGCAAGTAACATTGTACTCACAGTTTCTAAGAGTAGAGAGACTTCAGAAGACAGTTGTCACAGTAAAATACGAAAGCCCTAAAAACCAGATACAGAACTAATTCTTGAGATCTATCAGCTAATTTGCATACATCTGTGGCCAGCATGGACGACATTCAGCCAAGGAAATGCTATTATTCGGACTTGCCACTAACACAGGGAATCTTAAAACATATAGGGGCAGCATCAGAGCCTCCACCAAATTCAGACAGTAGACAGACACTTTACTACAGGTGGGCCGGAGCCACGCATACCCTAGATCTTTTTGAAACTAAACATTAAGCCATAGTTATTTTATACACATTGAATAGTACATATAACACAAAGAAATGAACACCCCATAAAATCTAAAAGGAAACACCAGCAGGAACTGCATTCCTCTACTTAGGAAACTGGGTGTTCTGTGTTTACATCTGTACACATTCCGTTATTAATTCCCGATCTCTTTAGAGTGGCATCATTTCTGAAAAAATGAGAGAGAGATGTGTACAGTGGTACTTTCTCAAGATCTACAGTCCTCTGTATGAACTTAAGGTCATCTGCTGGGTTCAATTTAGTAGGTGATTGTTGTAAAACAAACAAAAAAGATATATCTTGGTTCTTGGGTGTTCCCAATATCAAGAATAAGTAGAGAAAGACACCACAAAGAGAGGAGGAGGTAGGGGAAGCTAAGTTTTTCTTAGTACATAGAAATGCTTGTGGCAAGTTCTAGAATTCTTATCCCCCAAAGTGGAGTCAAGAATGACTTCAGGATATTTAAGAGGTCAAGAAATATTAATAAAGACCTACAATTTTGGAATGAACCTACAATTGTTCTGATATCTTTAATTATAAGGGGAGTGTTCAAATGTCCTTTGTAGGAAAAACCCTCAATATTATAAAGGTACCATAAATGTATTATGCCAGGTTAGCTGTGTTTTTATTGTGGTAGCTGGGCAACAGCAATGATCAAGGGGCTAAGCTTTATAAACATGGAACTCAAGAATCTTTAAACAGGTTTTCTTACCCAGGATAGATTGCTTAGAGATTTTAGTATGTTAATAACTTCACCATGTACATTTCCAAAGGGAAAGCAACTTTACTAATCTTTTCTTAATTACAGATCTTCCCCAACACATAGAGCCTTTGGAGAAACAGTGCAGCATTTATTTAGTATGGATGCTTCCATTTTCTTTTGTAATAAAAATGATTATACACGTACATGTACACACACAGAGGAACCCTGTAGGCATTAAGTACAAAATACATGCTGTGTTTGGTCTTTGTACAAAAAAGGGTACACTAACCCATTAATATTTCTACATTAATTATAGGTTGAAATAATTTTAAATAGCTTGATATAAATTAAATATATTAAAATGAATTCACCTTTTTCCTTGGTTAATGGGGCCACTGGTAAATTAAAAAAATACATATATGACTTGCACACATGGCTTGCATTATATTTCTATTGGACACCGTTGCTCTATTGGTGAAACTCACAGATGTTATCTTCTATAGGTGGCTATGAAAGGATTTAACTGGCAGAAGTTTTCATAAAAACAAATCCATACAACAGGCAACTATCCTGTGACTAAGGCCCTAATTAATGACCCCTCTCTAATTTATTAGAGAGCAGTTAGCATACAGGTGAGGCCCACTCATTAATCAATCCACTCTTTCTAATAAAAATATATTGGATTTCATTTCACATAAGATCCTGGGTTTCCCTTTCTTTCTCTCTCTCTCTCTCTCTCTCTCTCTCTCTCTCTCTCTCTCTCTCTCTCTCTCTCTCTCTCTCTCTCTCACACACACACACACACACACATACACTCAGCAATATATACAGACTATTCCCTACAGAAACTAAGTAAAACCAGAGACAAAGCAAACAGGAAGCCCTTGCAAACTGCCTATTCACAGCTCTCCACAGTTATTGTCTACAGAGAACAAAAGCAAGAGAAGAAAGGATAGTGTTTTCTTTTAATTCATATTATTCAATTCATAAAAAAGAAAAATATCGATGATTTGGCTTTAATTTTATATGTACTTTTCAAATCAAGTGTCGAGGACTTGGGCAAAGTCAAAGATGCCTAAGGTTTTGATGGGGGGAAATGTGGCAGAAAAGCATGTCATTGCATTATAGATCAGCATTATATAGTGTTCTAATGAGTTATAAAACTCCCTGTTGTCCAACTCTAATGCGATCTCCCTATTGTCCAGAGATTCTGAATGTAGCCTTTAAACTGTCTCACCACTTCAAGTTTTATAACACCTAGAAGTATATTAAATAATATTAGGTTTACTGACAAGCTGCTGTGAATGAGGCAGCTCTAACACAGGGTGACCTTGTGTGTATCAAGTTCAGAACTATGCTCCTAAGATTTCCAATTGCTGAATTTTGGAAGGTGATTGACAGGCCTTTATTCCTACATGCCTCTGGGTAGACTAAAGAAAGTCTCTAAGCCTTGAGTTAGAAGCCAAGGGAACATTCAACCACGGTCTTTGTTGGGTTTGACACAAAAAAGGGTTGCCTTTCCAGTGTTTTGTTGTTGGTATTGGGTGCTTTCAAGAAATTTTGACTCTGTCACCTCATGTGCCAGAGCTGAATCACCCCATAGGGTTTTCTTGGCTCCAGTGTTTACAGTAGTGGATCACCAGTCTTTCTCTCATGGGGTCAATGAATGCATTTGGAAGCTGGCTTTGTTCTTAGCAGCCAAGCACTTAGTCATTTACCTACCAGGGCTCTTCCCTAGTGTCTTAGCATATAAATCAGAGCTCTCAGCCTGTGGGAGGCGACCCCTTTGGGGATCGAATGACCTTTTCACAGGGGTAGCCTAATTCATCACAGAAGCAAAATGACAGTTATGAAGTAGCAAGGAAAATAGTTTTATGTTGGGGGGGGGGAGGGTGTCACCACAACAGGAGGAACCGTACTGAAGGGTCAAGGCATTAGGAAGGTTGAGAACCACTGACAAATATCTAGAAAAAATGATGGAAGGAACAGAAAATAGAAACAGGTTTCTGGTTCAATTCTTTATCACCAGATTCTAGGTTAGAATACTGAGTAAATACAGTTCCAAAGTGAAACTCTTGGTTTGAATCTTTGCACTGCCAATTAGTAACTATGAGACTTTGAACTAATGACCTAACGAGGTTGTTGGATAATTTTAAAAGCATATGTTCCACAGAGTCTTATATATTGTGGGATCACTATCTTCCGTTTTTAGTAGTCAAATGAAATAAATTTGAATCCAGATGGTGAGCCACAGGTACAATGAGTATTGCAAATAAAATATTATTTGTAAAGAGGGATTTTGCCTCAGCGTTTCGAAGAGATGATTGGCTAAGAAAAAGGAACTTCCGGAAGTCATCTTAAAGCTACTCTCTATGTCGCATTACCTTAAACTGAGTATTTTGAGAAATAAATAATTGAGGCCAACTTTATATGTTTATGTGTGAGGATGTGAAGCTATGAACAGAACAATAATCTGAAAAGCTGTGTGCTTTTCAAGATCAATATGTCCCAGTTCACTCCGTTTTGGATGCAAACATGCTGAGTCATAGAACATACAATGGCAGTTCTTACCTTTCTTGGTTGGCAGATTCTTTGAGAATTTGATGAATGCTAGAGATCTTTTTCCTATAAAAAATGACTACACACACAGTAAGCACACACACGCACCAACATACACAATAGAAATTTTCAGACAAGACACCATCCTCAAGTCATCTTAGACATGTGGTTCAAATAAGGATCCACTGAACTGAAGACTAAGTTCTTGGTTTTACATGGAGAGAAACTATTTATTTAATAGCTATCTATTTCTGATTTTTGAAATGGCCAGTTCTCAAATGCTAGGGAAGGGGCAAAGCTCTGTTCTGAGTATTGAAGTGACAGATGCCTCCACAATGCCCTGAAAACCCCTCTTTATGTGGTGCAGCGTGTTTATAACTTCCGTGTGTGTACAGCCAAGTTGAATTTAATAAGACAACTTAGTTTGATATTATAGTCAATTTCCAGAGGACCCAGTGTCTTGTAGGATAAGGCGATCATTTATGTCTTAGTATAATAGCGTAAAATTGAGCAATGTTCTTTCCCCAAACATTGATCCCTTTCTCTGCCTATTCCAGGGATCACAATATTCCAACATGCCTTTGCAGCGGTTCCCATATCATTGATATGATTTTTTTAACCAAGAGTCTATTTTACAGTTCAGCTAATAGCTTCAAAGGGGCTATGTACATAAAGGTAATTTTCAAATTACTAACAACAGACAATTCACAGCTTACACTTCACATGAAGAAAATGAATTGACAACACTTTCTACAGTATTTTCTAATATATGATACTATTTTAGCTGAGCTTTGTGAAAGAAAGAGGAAACAGGAGATGGTCAAAGGCCTAAGGAAACTTCTAATTTTCGGGTTTATACCAAGCTATGATATGATTTCTTTAAAGTGCCCAGGAAAATGATAAAAGTAGATATTCATCTGCAATAAATATCTCCATGAATCAACAAAAAATATGAATTGAAGTAACTGTTCAGGATAAACAATTGTTTCTTTTTTAAATCGCTCCCTTCAGCAGCTAGTCACTTCCTCCCCCCTATCAGTTTTCATAGGACAATCACTTTAGTTTTCCACTGTCTCTTATTTCTGAAATTGGAAGTGGCGAACACCCCAAATGGCCAAAGTCTTTCTCCAGGGATTGGCAGTTTATTACCATATTTCTGATTTATTTTTGTTTTTACTTTTATTACTGAAAACCAGATCCTTTATCTTTCCCTTTTGCCTTTGACCTTTGGTTTCACATGTATTCCCTGAAATATTATATTTCTACAGTCTTTAGAAGAGTAATGTTACTTTGTATCTTTCATGTTCTCAGACTTGCATTCTCAAGTGCGACATCAAGTTGCCATTAAATGGCTCTTCTGTTCCTCCTTGCACCAATGTTAAGGCTCATGGCTGTGATTCCAGTGAATGGGGCTTATGTAGAAACTTCCTCAGGTAGGCTCAGGACATCTCAGGGACCTTCTGCAAAGCCACAATGGAAGGTGAAGCCTTCTAAACAAACACACTGAAGAGAGGGAACTCAGCCTGACTGGGCTGCAGCAGATCAATCAGAAAGCACACTGTTCCGGAGAAGCCTTCATACAAGCTGTATATACTTTCAAGGACTCGGGACCCAGCCTTGAATTCCTCAGTAAACAAGAACTCAGCAAATCTATAAGAAGGAGGAGAAGAAAATATAAACAAGTTGAGAATGAGGGAGTTGCTTCTTATGCTCTTCTGCTAAATTGCCATTCCGGCATCATTTTCATTTCAGAATTATAGCATCATTCAAAGAACGTCCCTTCCCCATTAACAAAAGAGGGTCAGTTATATAATTCTGTGTCTCCTAACAAATTTTGTTGGCAGGCAAATCCATTCTTTTCTGCAGGTGCAAAGCAAAGCAGTTGGGCCTTTCCTGAAGAGTTTCTCCTTCTGACATCCAGGAATTAAAAGTAAAACAAAAAAAGATAAATAACCCTATATTTATTTATCTGACATTAAACATATATTTACATATATATGTATGTAAATATGATGTTCCTCTATAAGCATGTTATTTCTGAGAAAGATTTCATTTCTATGTGTCAGAGACTGAAAAAAAGAGCAAGGTTTATAGAAATTGTGGCTTGGGGAGCAAAAAAGATCACACAAATGCATGATATACTATAATCGTGTGCTACAAAACAGAACTATGAACCATAAAAACACATCCCTATGGGAAAAAATTTTAACTTTCCTTATGTCTGCCACAGCTCCTACTCTGGCTAATTTTTTTTGAATAGTAGTTTACAGCTTTCAGGGTGCTGTCTTCTATGCCAGCTCTTTACTGACTTGCCTATACATTCCCTTCAAGAACCCAAACACAGCCATCAGTTGAGACAGAGGCTGAAACTCACGGCTTGCTAAAGCCCGCAAGCTGAAACTGCAGTGCATTTAGATTATTGCTACTACACAGGGGGTGCGATGAAGAGTAATTACTTATTTGATCTTTTTAGAGCTCTTGGAATTACTTGAAGGCAGTTTAAAATAAATCAGCAGGAAACATATTGCCTTTCTATTTGCTACAATGTTTCAATCAACTCCTTTCCTGAATATGCCATTATTTTAAAATCTAAGGAGTAGAATGATTCATCTGAAGAGTTCATTCAAAATGCATACTTATAAAATGGAGGCTGGGTCACGGTATAGCTTCAGAGTGTCTTAAACTTGTTGATGCTAATAGATTATTTGGCAGTCTGGGTCCCTTTTCAGAATAAAGGTTTCAAGTGCATAAAATAATATACACAAGATCCCAAAGTAAATTGATTCTATTAAACCACAGTTGCCAAATTATTTGAATACAAGCATGTGGATTCCAACGTATAACAACTCTATAGAAAAAAGTGAAACTTCCTGACCCCCTAGAGTTTCCAGGGCCCTAAACTTTATTTCTGAGTTTAGGGGTGGAGGCGGCAAAAGTCAACTGCCACATCTTTCTCACGTTGAACAGCTGGTAGATTCAATCCATGATTTTTAAGTTTGCCACCAAACACTTAACCCCAGGTCTTCAATAGTAATATGTGTCCTTTAAAATTCTTTAGATACATTCAGTAGCAACATCCAGTAGTAGGCCCCATAGTCACTGACATCGTTATGTTGTGATAATAGTGGAATATATTTCACAATATCTGCAACAAGAGTAATATGACATGAGAACATGAATTCTATTTATTGATGATAAAATCACAGCTAGACTGTTACTTAAAGAAAATATACATTTTAGTTTAACCTTAAAGGAAATAACAATTTAGTTTTAGGCAAGTTCACGTACCCAAGATTAAGAACCCCTTGGGTAGTAGAAAATAACAGCTTGATGCATGAGATATTTTAGACACTGAAAATTGCATGGTTTATGACCTTTGTTAAATTTCTTAATTTACACATATAATGGAAAAATTATTTGTTGCATAGGACTACTAATGATAAAGGTTAAAGGGACCATATACTATACTCTGAGTATCTAAAAAACCTTTCATATATAGCCATTGTATTTTCACATAAACATATCAAAGCACAGTATTTGTGAAATAGAGAAAAATTATTCCACCATACTTTAAAAGGAACTCAGTTCATTCCATTTTTTATCTTCGGAACTTTCACCTCGAAAGTTGGATTTATTTATTGCTTTGTAATTATGTTGTTTTTGTTGTAAGGTGCCATAGAGTTGGTTCCAACTCATATCGAACCTGTGCACAACAGCATGAAACAGTCCTGCGCCCTCCTCCCAATCGTTCTTATTTCTGAGCCCATTGCTGCAGCCACTGTGTCCATCCGTCTCTTTGTAGGCCTTCCTCTTTCCACTGCCTCTCTCTACTTGACCAAGCATGATGTGTTTCTCCAGGAACTGGTATCCCTTAAGATGTCCAAAGTACTCGAGATGAACTCACCATCCTTGTCTCTAAGAAGCATTCTGGCTGAACATATAAAAATTCCAAACTACCTCTCATCGAGTCATTTCTGACTATTTCTGTATTTAAAACTAGGTATTCTGAATTGCTTCACCTAAAATAAACATTTTATGATTTTTTTTCAGAATAACTTCTAAATGATTTGTAGCAAGTTATAGTAATATTGGAAATGGACGAGAGTGTCGGTTTCATTGCTTCTTTCTGCCTTGAAAATGTTGATTATATAAAAGTAAAAATGATTGTGTTAAATATTTAACCAACTCTGCAAACATCAAACTGACAAATTGACTTTTGTAAAAAAAATTCCATCAAACTAGGAATCAGAGTGGCAATTAAGGACATTTTAAAATTAAACATATAAAAAAATTTCATATAGCTATCCATCCAAAATTGAACTCAAAGGAAAATTAATAGGTATGAGTTTTGTTCACAATTACGCACTGTAGATGATGATAATGAAAAAAATGGATGATTGTCTAGATATGGATTTTTACAAAAAATAGAAAATAACAAAATAAAGGAAAGTAACAGTGGAAAATAAAAGTAAGGCAGGAAAATAATAAATCATGAAACAAAATAGAAATATAAGAATAATACTGTAATTTTTAGATCATTTTATTGAGGGCTCTTACAATCTCTTGTTTCAATCCATACATCAATTGTATCTGACATATTAGTACATATATTGCCATCATCCTTTTCTAGACATTTACTTTCTATTGAGTCGTTGGGATGAGTTCCTCTTTTTTTCCTCTCCCCTCCCCTCCCCACCCCGCGTGACCCCTTGGTAGATTTTTAGATTGTTATTATTTTCATATCTAATACTGACTGCTGTCTCCCTTCCCGTGTGGTTTCTGCTGTTCTTCACCCTGGATTGGGGTGTGTGATTATGTGCCACTCATTGCGATTAGTACCCACTTCTTCCCCACCTCTTACCCCTTTTCCTTCCCCTTTTTTTCCTGTTCCTGTTCCTGGGTTCCTTGTGTCGTGAGTTTTATCTCTTGCCTGTACCTATGCACATGCTCTCTTGCAGTCCAGAGTGGGAAGCAACACTTGGGTCGTGATAGTGGGTGGTGAGAAGGCCTCAAGAGATCAGAGGTATATTGGTGATCCATTGGTGCGCTACTGCACCATGATTGACTAATCCCTGCGACCCCTCTGTATGGGGATGTTCCATTGTCCACAGATGGGTTTTGAGTCTGCTCCAGCCCCCTCATTCTCACCAATGTGCTTTTGTTTGTTGTTTGTTATGAATCTTCTGATGCCCGTTGCCCGGTCCCAATGACACCTCATGATCACACTGGCTGGTGTACTTCTTCTATGTGGGCTTATTGCTTCCCTGTTGGATGGCCGCTTGTTTAATATCAAGCCTATAAGACCCCAAACACTACGTGTTTTAATAGCTGGACACCATCTGCTGTTTTCACCACATCTGCTTATGCACCCATTTTGTCTTCAACAATTTTGTCAGGGATGGGGCTGAGAGGGGGGTGTTGAGCATCACAAAATGTCATTTTTTTTACAACAAAGTGTTCTTGTATTGAGGGAGGGTATGAGCTGAGGTCCAAGACCTGTCTGCTGCCTCAGAATATTGCCTTGTAAGTATATACACATAGACCAATACCTCTATTTTATGGATTAATCTACTTATATAAGTACACACCTCTGTTAATACCTCTATCTACAGCTTTGCTTCCTAGAGCTTTCCTCTGTTTCCTTTTGCCTCCTCCTGCCCCACCATCACTTTCCCCCTTCTCCCACCTCTTAGTACTTCCTCTCAGTTAGATTGGAGTTGCTCTACTACCCACCGGATCTCTACACCCTCCTAGATGTTGGTTTCAATTCCTTAGCTGTTCCCTTGTCCCTGGTGCCATCCACTCACCACACCCTTCTCCCCGCCTCCTTCTTCTCCCAAGACCCTCCGGGGTCCTTGGCCCTGTTGCTTTCTCCTGGAGGTCTCCTCCACTGTTCGTCTCATATAAGTAGGCAAACTAGCTATGTACTCGTCCAAGCAATAAGAAAACAAAAGGTTGAAGAAAGAAAAGGAGAGAGAGAATAAAAACCTACATATAATTTTTAATAAAATTTTGAAAATTTATATGAAATAGAAACTTTTTAGAAATAGAAATATTTAATTGGAAAAATTAATTTAAGAAGTGTTAAAAAAGCTGAATAATTGAATGATAACAGAATGAATTTTATTTTTCTAATAGTTAGAATTTATAGCTGCAGACAAATATTTGACAACTTGAAATGTTCTCTATGATTATTCAATTGCTCAACTTTTCTACCACTTTTTAATTTATTTTACAGTGAATATATTCCTGTATAAGCATCTATTTCACAGTTGGCAATACTGTCGCAGAAACTGCCAAAATTGCGGAAACTTGTTTTCTTTGAGCCATGCCATATTTTAACATTTGAATTATAATGAAGTGGGAATTTGAGTACTTAAGAAATGGTATGCAATACCAAAAAAAAAATAAAAAATAAAAAAACCTTGAGTTAATTCCAACTCAAAGTGACCCTGTAATACACCCTATAACTGGCTCCTTGGGGGTTCTGAGATTGTAAATCTTTATGGGAGCAAGCCTTTCTCCTTTAGAACATCAGATAGGTTTGAAGTGCTGACTTTATGGTTAACAGCCCAACCTTTAACCCACAGTGTCCTAAAAAAAAACAAAAAAGAAAAAAACACACTGCCTTCTAGTTGATCCCAACTGGAAGGCTAAAAACTGGCACTGTAGATTCCCAAGACTAACTCTTTATGTGAGTAGAAAGCCTTCTCATTCTCCCACAAAACAGCTGGTGGTTTCAAACTGCTGACCTCTCAGTTAGCAGCTCTACTTATTACCCAGTAGACTACCAGACCTCCTTATTAAATGCAATGGCCAAACAATATTCTGCTATTAGGTGCACACTTTCATTCTTCTATCTGTAAATGGCATTCCAATTGTCTGAAAGACCTAATCCAAACTTTCTTCCTAAAATCAAAATTTTAGCAAAATGTCAATAATAGACGTTAAAAAACGAAAAATTATACCATGTCTCTTGATGAAAACACTCAGTATTTTAAATATATTAATATCACTTGAAAATAAAACAAGAAACATCTCACTGAAATCTTGGTGATTCTGAATCATAGTGACCTTCATATAGCGCATGATGGAACCAGCCTTGTGGATTTTAAAGACTGTAGGTCACTAATGGAGCAGAAAGTCTCATCTTCCTCCCTTAGAGAAGCTGGTGGGTTTGAACTGTCATCTTAGCTATTAACAGTCCAATTCATAAACCCATAGAGCTCTTAATTATAAATAACACAACCTATAAATCAATGAAATTCTAATTAAATTTCCTAGGGTTTTTTTTTAAAATTTGACAAATTGATTCTAAACTTTCACCAGAAGAATAAATGAAAGAGAATAATTAAGAAAATTATAAATAAATGAATAATGAAATATAGAACTGGAAAAATGAAGCAGAAGAGTATTCAGAAAGAAACCCACATCGATATATGTAAACTTAATTTATTATAAAACTAGAAGCTTGAATCACTGGGGACAGTGATCAATATATGTTATTGGAAGAATAATTTTAATTAAAAAAATAAAACCCTCACTGGAGCCATCATGCAAATAAATTCCAAATACAATTAAAGAGTTAAATTTAAACTAAAGTCATAAGTCAATGCAAACAATTCCTTTTTGCAATCTTAGAGTGGGGAAAGTCTTTTCGCATACAACCCAAATCTAGAAAACTTAAAGAAAAGATTGATAAAAATAATGCTATTTAAATCTTGTCATAGCAATAAAACTGTGATTTAAGGTGAGAAAGAAATGTCAAAGGAAGAAAATATTTGGGATGTACTATATATTGACAGAGTTATAATCCTTCATACACATGTCACAAGAGGAAAATTGGGTAAAGAATTAAAACAGCTATGGAGTCATCATGAGTTAGAATCTACTGGATGGCAATGAGTTTGTGCTTTTGAGTTTGGTTAAAGACCATGAAACACATATGGATGTAATGATTCCAGTTCCAACAATTATTCTTCATAAATTCTCTGATTAATTTTTTTAGTTGGGGGGACATTTTGTTTGTATTAGTGAAAAGTGTGTATGTACACCCACCACCATCAAGTCGATTCCGACTCCTAATGATCCCACATAGGATTTCTGAGAGTGAAAATCCTTACAGAAGCAGACAGACTCGTCTTTCCCTCGGAGTGACTGCTTAGTCTGGGCTTTGCACTTCAGCAGTCCAACACTTACCCAACAGCACCACCAGGGCTTGGTGAAATTCATAAGATGATCTCTATCATGAATAAATCTACACAAGCCCAAATGTACGTATCCTGCCTATAAATTGTTCACTTACATTATAACCTGCACAAAAAAGAGCAGGAGCCTATTAAAATATGTATGTGGATCACATATATGTGCTACAGACGAGTCTACGGACATACATTTATGTATAGAAAAAAGTCTGTAATCTCATTTTTATTAGGAATTATAGTAAACATGTACCTTGGAGTTATCAGCTCATTTAAACTACCCAATTAGGCAGCCACTATTTTTCACATTTTACAGATGAGAAAAAGTAAAGAGCAGAACAAGTTAAAAGACTCGTTCAAGGTCACAAACCAATACAATAACTCTCAGGTATGACCCTTCAGTGGGACTGTTCACAAGAGCTCAGTGACTATTCTTTAGCCCCTGTCCTCCCAGGCGCACAGGACAGAGACCTCATGGGTGAGTGTGAAAGGCCCGTTTGCCTAAGTGCCACCAACATCGCTTTGGATACGTATAGCTTTCAAGTCCTCTCAAATGGAGTTCCAGTCTCAGCCACTGCACATCCAGGAACCCTCCCACAGCGCTTTCCACGGTGTTTTTGAGCTATTGATAGTCAATTATAGCTTTTCCTTAATCATAAGAACGATTGTGAGGATGGTGTTTTGTTCTGCTTACATGGGTAGCTATGAGTGAGAGCAGACTTGAAGGCATCTTACAACAACAACAGCAGCAACAATAGCATAGCTCTTCTAGTCCGGATGACCCACATTACAAACTAAGGTTGGTTTCTACCAAAAGAAATGCTGTCTGCCATACAGCTCATATTCCATTTTTTTTCCTTTTTCAAATTTCCAGGGATAAACTACAGATAATTTGGCCCTATCTATCAAAATTACCTGGTGGTGAGGTGATTATGCATTGACCTGCTAATCTCAAAGTTAGCAGTTCAAAACCACCAGCCACTTTGAGGGAGAAAGACAAGGTTTCGATTCTTAGAAACCCACAAGAGATAATTCTTTCCTGAGTTACAGGGTTGGATATGAGACAGAATAGACTCAATGGCACTGAGTGAGTAATCGAAATGATAAATATACTCTTAGAGATGCCCGTACATGTGCAAACTTATATATGTGAATATATATACACACATTATCTATATATGCATTATATATGCACACATGCACAAGGTTGTTCATCATAGTCATTTGTAGATAACAAAATATTGGAAACAACCCACACACTTCTCAATATGGAATTGGTTTACTTTATACAGTGGAATATGATGCAACACTAAAAATGACCGAAGCAGCCCTTTATGTATTAATTTAACGTGAGCTCTAAGATAACAAGGTGTATACGGGGGAAAAAGTGGGGCAAAAGTCTGTATACAACTATTTGTTTTTACCTGCACCACCAAATATCCTGGGCAGGCTGTTCAAGAAACTGGTAACACTTATTGTCTCCGGGCAAACTGGAGTCCTACAGGGAATCATTGATATTATTCCTGATTTACATTTTTGAACAATATGAATATATTTCTGATTGAATAAAAGTGATTAGATTAGCATTTTGAAAAAATATTTAAAAATTAAAACCAAAAAACAGCTGACCTTTGAGCTCGGTAGATGTATTTAGAATTTCCCGTGAGCCGGTATAGCAGCAGGAAGACATAGGCACTGCCAGCCACGCCATGGCAAATCCCTGGCCCTTTCTTTAGCAGGCCCTTCTGCCATGTGAGTTCCCCACACCGGATACATGTGTCCAGGTACTGTGGTTTCTTGGAAACCAGATAAGCCTTGGCAAACAGATAGGCAATCCCTGTGAAAATACAAAGATATTAGAGGTGACTTTCAGGGCTTAGTACTGTGAGTAGAACTTTTCAAACTGTGAAAGACTCACCAATCACCTGGGGTATTGGGAAAATGCAGACTCTGACCTAGTAGGTCTGAGTTGGGCTCTGAGATTCTGCCTTTCTAACAAGCACCCTTGTAGGGACCACGCTGAGTAACAAGGTTATAGAATCTTCTACAAGGGAGTCCTGTATTTTCCCAGTAGGATTTAGTTTTCATTGTTTTAATTGTATCATGGGGTTGGCCCCTGGAGAAAAGGAGCAACATTTTAATTGAAGTACATCAATTGATAAAATCCATCACTTACAAATGGGTTAATATTTAATAAGGCATACTCTGGTAAGTATTTTGCTTATCTGTCCATTTGGAAGGACTTAATATTGATACAGCTTGCACGTGCCCCCCTCAGAGGTTCAGCATTTGTGATGTTTAAGTACTTCTTACTATCTACTTTTTCTTAAGAGCAAAACTGGGAGTCTTGCCAGGAATAACAATGCTCCCAAATGACCTTCCTAAGACTCCGTTTCCAGATGTGAAGTCATTTTCAACTTGATTGTCCCAAGGAAAGACGTTTTCCTTTAAAAATCCACCCACAAAGATATTATCATTTGCAAAGGCAGGAAGGGAAACAAGAAAAGCTGTAACTATTCACAGAAATAGTTTCCCACCACTTCCAGGAGCTCATATGGAGGGAAGAGATTACTCATGTTAAGAACACTCATTCTCCTGCATAGCCTACTTCTTACTCCCACAAGTGACCAAAAAGAAGAGCTTGAACTGCAGTGGGCATCCTGACTTGTTCATCCATTTGAGTTCTCTCACCTCTTTGAAGGTAGGTTTACAATTAGGTCGAGTTAGAGATGGTAGAAAATGGATAGTAATGGAAATAAACCCTATAGCCAGGCGCCAACATTCCTTCAGGAAGAGGTTGCATTGGCTTTCTTTGGCTTCCGTAGACGTTTTGCGTCTCTTTGGTGAGTATATATCTGCTTCCTTTAACCAGGTGCGGAGGTGGATCCATTTTGAATTATGGCAGTCCTCGATATTTCTGAGTAGACCTGATCCATAGCGTTTCCCAGGCTGTGGCCTTTCACAAGTAGATCAACAGGCCTTTTCTTGCTAGGTGTGGTGAAGCCCCCATCTTTTAAGTTAGGAGCCAAGCGCTTAGTCATTGGCACCACCCAGGGACCCTTCAGCATTCCTAAGGCTGAGTACTCAGTGTGCTCAATGGGTTGGCCTTAACACCTTTCTAGTTCCCTCATTCGTTAATGACTCAAAAAAAAATCTGACATGTGTTCATTTGATACTTACATGAGAGTCAAGATTTAATTCTTTAAAGTCTCTTCTTTACCGCTCCCTATGATTAACACACAAATTAACAACAAACCACATTCCTTAGGGACTGCCTTCCAGTAAACCACACTTTTTCCCTATAGAATTTCCTCCTGCTTAAAAAAAAAATAATTTCCTCCTTTAATTTTAGGAACAAATGATCTCTCACAAACTGAAGGATGAATTTTAAAAAATAATTGAATTGATATATTGGCACTTTCAAATGTTCATAAAAATTTCCACTCTATTTTAATTCCAGTTTTCCAATTTTTGAAACCCTACCATACGTCCACTTATTTGCTACACCCATTTGAAAGTGTTCATTGGCTGAATGCTAGTCCTCGGCAGGGTGGGGTTTATGGATATGGGATTTTTGTATTAATTGAGTTTTAATTTAGTCCTGGGTCTCCAAAATTATGTAGCCAGTCCTAACCCAGAGTGATATAAAATGCTCATGATGACACTTGCCTTTCAGAGAAGTATTGTCTAGAAAGAGAGATAAAAATATGCACATATGATGGATACATAATAGGATGTGCAGTTTGTGATGATACTGTGAATAATATTTGAGGGCTCAAAGGAGGTTTGGCCCTAAAGGAGATAGAAAAAGCCTCAGTCAGACGTTCTGACTTCATAGGGCACATAAAAAACACCATACCCAAGATGAGACAGGTAGTGAATTCTGACCAGTGGGATCAGCAAGGACAAATGATTCGGAGCCAGGAAAGGCAAGTCACATGAGGTGTGCTATTCTAACCAAAGGGCTAGTGGGATGGGAGGGTATGTTTGGTTAAGATTATGAATGATTTGATAAGCCCAGCTAAGCACCTTGTACTTTATTCTGGAAGTGGAAGAATTTTTGTTGTGGGCCGGTTGGTTTTTTTTGTTTTGTTTTTGTTTTGTATTACAGCCAAAATACCCCCCAAAGGGATTGGGAGAGACCTAAAGAGCAGCAATAAAAGTGGCATGAGTTGAATCTATTGACAGAAAGATGGAAAAGAGGCTGATGAAAAATACATTTCACAGGACTTAGTGACTGTTTAGGTATGAAGTGGTCATTTACTATGTTCCAGCACAGTAGGAGGTGCTAAGGTTGGAAGCAGTCCCTGCCTCGTTGGCATTTGCTGCCAAACTCGGGCTGTCATGAGACTCCGTGAGGGGTAAAAGAGGTGTTATGAGAACACACAGGAAGGCGTACAAGAGGGAGTGGCACCACCTAAGCTGAGTGTGAAAGGACAAGGAAGAGCTAGCTAGCTATAGTCGATGCTGTCCTGTCCAGATACCGTTATCCAGTTGCCCCATTTGCCAGGTGTTGAAATAGGTGGTTGCTAACCAACCTGCTGTCCCCTTCTTGGAAGTCCTGCATCCAGTCAGACAGGAGGCTATGTTATGCAACCCTTAGCCGATTTCTGTCAATGACTAACTTACTCAGTTCAGTAAACCAAATCATTAACCACTGCCTTTCCATTGCCCTATGTTTTCATGATTCTGGCTGCCCGTGGTGTTCACTCTTCTTAGCTACAGCATTCCCATCCATCTTGGCCTGACTAACTTATCTCATGAAGCCCTCCCCAAACCTGAGGCAGCATCAAGAATTTCTCCTCGGGGTTCCCATCACTTTCTATACACGTGCATAATACCTAATTAAAAGCACATGTTTCAATATTTGCCTCCCTGAGAATACCGTAAACTACCCAATGTTATCAGGAGAGACGGGTTCTGGAAAATGACACATGCTTGGTAAAGTAGAGGGTCAGTGGTATAGAGGAAGACCCTCAGTGACATAGAGAGACACCGTGGCTGCAAGGATGAGTTGAAATATAACAGTCAGGATGCGGATGGCCTGAGACCAGGCAGTGGTTCTTTCTGTTGTACATGGGATATACAGAATCAACTTGACGGTACCTAACAACAGCAGTCCTAGCATGGCGTTTGGCACAAAGCAAGAGCTCCACAACGGTCTGTTGAACCCCTAAGTCCTCACTTCTCACCCCCACCCAGCCGGATGAGGTGGGGATAACTGATGTGTAAGGAAGAATAAATGGTATGGTGTACTTGCTGTGCCTAGCCATTAGCCGCAGACAACTTAATGGTTATTGATCCTATAGTTCCAGCCAGAGAAAATGAGTTCCTTCCTTCAGCCTGCATCCCAGAAGAGGGTATGGAAGGAACTTTGAGAAACTTCTCATCCTGTGGATTCCTAGTCAAGCTAGGGATTTCACACCAAGGCTGCTTAATCTAAATGGAAGGAATGCTGGGCTCCTTTCCTCTTTTTATTGGGGGGGGGGTTCTTTTGTTTTTCATGATAACCATTTCCCTTTGTCATGGGGGTACTTACTATTGGGCCTTATTAAGAAGCTTGAGTTGGCAATGACAGATGCCTTTACCAAATGTAACTAAAAATGGAATTATTACTTAATAAATATAGTTTAGGAATAAAATATTTCAAAATAGGGGATATAACAGAACCTAGCAATAGCCATACTTCATAGGTGTGATTTCATTAACATGCTTGAGATTCATCACACATGTGCATTCTGGGATTGATAGTTTCACTGAGATGCGCATGGCACAACATACACTGCAAGGCTTAAGGCCCAGCGAAACACTCCACAAGTCCTAGGCGTTTTCTATTAAAGCCTCTTACACAAAACCCCCAAACCAAGCCCACGGCAACTGAGTCCATTTCAACCCTCTGTGACTCTGTAGGACAGAAGAGAATTACCCCACAAAGTTTCTAAGGCTGCGCATCATTATGGAAGAAGACTGCCAGATGTATCTCCTATGGAATGGTTGGTAGATTCATACTGCCAACCTCTGGGTCAGCAGCTGAGTGCTTAATCACTGTACCATCGGGTTTCTTCTTATACAAGCTCTGTTGTGAAACAAATTAACACACACTCCGACACCTGTGTTTCTCCCAGGGTAAAGGAAATGCACCTTCATTGTTATCACAGCAATGATGGAATCTAGTGTAATACAAAGCAATATAAAGTCATCTAGAGTTTATTTTAGCCACAGCATTTGCTTTAATGGCTTTGCAAATGACTTTAGTCCCATATTTCAGAATCATTAAGGCTATGAAGAGATCACATGAATCTGCTTGTTATACTTCATTGCATTTAATGAGCGACGTTTTACACCACAGTGGGTATTTATAAATATAGGTGTTTACAAAGCTTTTTGGACTTATCCCTCAGGAATGGCAAGACTGTGGTAATCAAAGGATTAACCTTCACTGTTCCATCTCAAAGTGCTGATTTCAGAGATGAAACGACAACGGCATAAATGAAGCAAATGGTTTTCACACGGTCACTTAACTGGTTAGTTTGGACGCTACCTATAGAACTTAGAGTTAAGAACTACTTTTCCACTGTGTGAATGATAAGTTGGGCAAAGACAGGTTGAAGGAAAGTCACTAGGGAAACGTTTTCAGGGAGGGGGATAAATATCATAAATGAAGTTCTACCCGGCGGGTCATCTATGGCAGGTCTCTAATCACATAATTGGTCTGCAGCCCTAAACCAGCTGTGCAGTTCATAAATCTACTCTCACAAATATTTTCCTCCAACAAACAGAAATCATTATTTTAGGTCATCTCCATTGGACATTTTTGGAGAATTTGCTCTTGCTGACTTCAAAGATGGTTTCTGACCTGAACTTATCAGGCTTACTACAATCACTCCCAATGCTATTTCTACCATCTGAGGCTTGGCAGAAATGGTGGCCCCATTTAGTTCATTATTCACTGTGAATTGGTTTATCTTTGGTAGTCCAGTGAATATGTGGATTAAATGGTTTTGCTTTGCAATCCATGTTTGATCTTATCAAGATACTAAATATGAATGACACAGGAGGATAAATCAAGTCCCCAAAGTGATGAATCGTATACGTCACTGTTATTTTTGTATATTTAAAGGATGGAATAATTGTCCTTGAAGACAATCATTTCAATTAACTGACCTAGTCATTCATTTTAGCAGATTATCTTTCCACTCATTTCTAGGCTTTTATTAGCACACTGAGTGCACTAAAACGGTTCTGTGTTGGTTTTGGGACATTTCCAAAATTCAAGGACCCTGAAGTGCTTGGAGGCTATCCAGTGACCATCATTGACAATGATTAAAGGGGATAGGAAATGGAGTGTTGAGCCTAACATGAAGAGATATTATTTCAGGAATGGCAAATAACTGCTGTTTTTCTCCACAATGATCAACATAAAAAAGAAATGGACTCAAATGGCAACCAGCAGCATTGAGGTCGGACATACTACACAATGCTCTGGCACTGGGACAGGCGCCCATTGGCGCCTTGGAAATCGCTTTCTTAAGTAGACATGGTGGGCAGAGAACATGTGGTCAAGGAACTAAGGCTTACATTCTCCAGCAACTCAAATGGCTTCAAGGAAAAATGAAATTACAGTGGCAATCAAGAACAGCCGTTAGACAAGAAGGGAAAGGAGACACAAGAAATCAGGTATCAAATTGAAGGAAGGAAAGTCAATATATTTTGAAGCTGTGCTTTTGCCTTGAAAATGAAACCCATTAAGAATCCAGCAATCTTGTGCTATTTGATATTTTAAATCTCTCTTCTGCCCAAGTAGCCAGGAAGAATTGATTTATTGGAATTTAATTTATTTCAAATTGTTCCTTCTTAGAAGGTCTAATGAACAGTGTAATTGGATTTTTTTAAAGGAAACTGAGGTCTAACATTTTTTCCAGGTTAAATTCCAGACAGTTCCTTGGGGATGACTTCTCTTTTTAGCACACTTCTTTCTTTATTAGATGGCACAAGGACAATCCACCCTGTCCCACAGGGTTGCTATGAGATGGAATCGAATACATGGCATTAGACTTGTGTTTTTTCTTTTGTTTGTTTGATTTTAGAATGTAAATTTGTATTAAAAAGAATTATAGAACAGTGTCTTAAAATATAATGTGCATATACATTATCTGGTGCTCTTGTTAAATTACAGATTCTGGTTCAGTGGGTCTGAGATTCTGAAATTCTAACAAGCTCTTGGGTTGCTCAGGCTTCTATCCCAGGGACCACAGTTTGATTGATCAGTCTCCAGATTGGCAATATGCAATGTGGCCACTTTGAGTTGAGAAATGATATAAATGTAAAGGAGACAATGAATTGTATAGATCACCTAAAAACTGTAATGTGAAATATCTCAATACTTTTAAAAGTCGTTGTATGTAGAAATTACACTATTTGAATTGTTGAGTTCTACTCATATAATATACCAAAAATCAAAATGAATCTGACTCACAGCATCCCTATATCGGCTTTATTAGATTATGTGTTTTGGGAGCAATCTTATCTTTCACTTGAGGAGAAGCTGGTAGGTTTGAATCACTGGTTCAATGTGTAATACACTACACCCCTGCAAAAAACAAACAAACAAACACAACAACAAAAATAGCTGCTCACTGTCATCAAGTCTATTCCAACTCATAGCAACCCTATAGGACAGAATAGAACTGTCCCTGTAGGTTTCTGAGACTGCAACTCGATCAGGGGAGCAGAAAGCCTCATCTTTCTCCTGAGGAGCATTTGAAATGCTGAATTGTGTTTAGTTGCCCAATGTGTACTGCAATTTGCAATACGTAGCCCAGTCTACCCCCAGGGCTCCACAAAATAGAGATTATTAAAATTAATTTAATCGGTTTCATTTTCTTTTTTTAAATGACGTTACCTCAGCAATTTAAATTGCATTTGCAGTTTATAACAATTTCTATTGCCCGTGCTACTTTAGCATTATAGCTATTGCCAGCTGTCATCAAGTCAATTATGACTCATAGTGATCCTATAGGACGAAGTAGAACTGCTCCCTGGGATTTCTGAAGCAATACATCTTTAGAAGAGGAGTTAGGCTCATCTTTTTCCCTCAGAGAGGCTGGTGAATTCATACTGGTGACCTTGCAGTTAACAGACCAACAAGTAATATTCTAAGACACCAGGGCTCCTTCCGTATATATGAAGATCTATTTCAAGCTATACAGGATCATTTCTGCAGGTCCTTTAAATATCAAGATGCGTTTGGCTTTGAAATATTCAACCTTTTCTTTTTAAAACCTCACAAGATGAGAAATACTCTCTAGTCGCAGAACAGGAACCTCCCTTGGCTGAGCTAGCTAGAAGGCAGTGTTCTTAGATAATAGAATATTCGAGACCTGGGGCACCATGACACCAATGGACCAGCTCATTCTCTCTCTCAATGGTCTCGCCGAGTTCCGGTGGCCAGTTGCAGTGCTGCTCTTGCTCCATGAGGAAGTCCACGCTCTGCCACACCAGCTCCCGGTCTGAGGGCTTGAGGTGTTCATGATACGAAAGAAGCATCTGGAGTATGGATGATAGACCGTGAGCTGCCCCTACATTAACACACAAACACCAGGATCAACGCGTGGAATGGAGAGGACGATCAGTTTGCTTCAGTGAGGAGACAATTATAAGATACAAAGCACAATGGCAACATTACTTGGAAGAACAATAGGTGCTGTCAAATCTATCTATCTAGCTATCTACCGACCTATCGATCGATCTATATTTATTTATTTATTTCCACTCAAAGCAACCCCATGTGACAGAGTAGCAATGACCTATAGTATATCCTAGGCTATATAATCTTTATAGGAATAAATGTTTTTCCTGCAGCGTCACCAACCTTTCATTTAGAAGCCGAGCACTTGGCCGTGGTGCCACTAGGCTCCTTGAAAACACATATCCAAGAAAATTCAACCGAATTTACTGCCATGGGGTCAACTCCAACTCATAGTAACTCTGTAGGACAGTGCCCCTTTGGGTTTCGAACTTTGAATCTTTGTGGAGTAATTGGTTGCTTCCAACCACTGATCTTTTCCTTAGAATCTCAATGTGTAGCTCACCATACCACCAGGGTTCTTTTGTGGGCACATATAATACCTGCCTTGCCTAGGAAGCTTTCTGAGGAGTATCCTTGAGATCATAGGTTCCCAAACTTACTTGGTCTATTGTTCACTTAAAAAAATGACTCAGTGGCTCCCTAGTAACAAAAGGCTGTTGTATCATATATAGCCCATAATCCAGGTAAAAGTATAGGTATCTGCTTTTTCAGCCCCCTTAGATGGTTCCACCAGCACCAGGGGATGGTAACACCCATTTGCTTTAGATCTAGGGCCAGCAAGCTACAACCTGCAGCTAATCCAGGCCAATTACCTATTTTTGTAAAGAAAATTTTATGTTATCTCACCACACACATATGCTTACTATTATCTATGACGGGAGCCCTAGTGGCACTGTCAGGTACGCTTGAGCTGCTAACTTAAAATTTGTTGGTGCAAGGCCACCAGTTAGCTTCGTAGGAAGCTTAGACAGTAATTTATTGGTGTTTTGAGAAAAGGCTTATGGTCTTGATAATTTATAAGCTCATTGCTGGAGTTGTTCATTCATTTGGACAACCCAATGTGTGCACGTTCTACGGGAAAAGTCTAGGAATTGCAACGATAAATGAGACAAAGTTCCTAAAGGTGCACAAAGCCTGTTAAGGCAGTTAGACAGGTAATATACTAATTACAATGTGATGTGATAAGGACTCCAATAGAAGTGGGACCAGGGTGACATGTTGCCTGATTTTGCTTTGGGAGAAAAAAGTGAGGGAGGGTTTCTCCAGAGAGGGTTTGACAAATTCTTTCTCCAGAAGCATGATTGATATTTGAGCAGAATCTTGAAGTCAGGGTAAAAGTAGCAGGGTCAATGAAGGGATATTCTTGGCAGAAGAACAGGCACAAATTAAGAAGGCATGGAAACATGATACTTGTAGGATATTGGGCTGAAGTGTCCCAGGCCAGAGATGAAACCTGAGTCTGGAGCACATCAGAGGTTCTTGGAAACCTTTCTCAGGAGGAATTGGAATCTACTGAAGAATTCAAAGAAGGAATCACTAATTTACACTTGCTATGCCTCATATTTGAGAATGAGCCATGTTGATTCAGTAGGCTATTGCGAATCTGTTAATATTAAGCACTTAATGTTTGCAGCTGAATCCTATTAGCTGTGCAGAGGCACTCCTTGCAATGAGTGTGAACACTGTTCACAATCTTTCCGCAATTTTAGGTCAATGAGACCACAATCTAGGAAAAAGGGTGTAAGCCTTTAGTGAAAATTAATAATTGTTAAATAGAGACACTTGCATGTTACTAAAAATGTTTGGAAATGAAGTTTCCATGTTTCCCAGCATGAGTGAGGAAACTACACTTCTGTCAGAAGATGAAAACAGATATCAAATTGTGATTTGTAATACTGATTCAAAAGAGTGGTGGTTTGAATCCGCACAATGACTCTACCAATCAAAGACCTACCAATCTGCATAGGTAAAGATTACAACCTAGAAAACCCTAGGAGCCAATTCTGCTCTGTCCCATGGACCATTATGAGATGACTCAATGGCATCTAACTATTACATCACTATATCTACCAATATTTCTTTCTTAAGTATTTATAGTATTTCAAGGAAAATGAACAGCGATAAACTATGTAAAAACTAGTCAGTCGGTCTTTACTTAATGTTACCCTGAAACACTTCATTCTATTGGCCTTTGCCAATATTGTCACTCACCCAAGTATTCAGTTCCATAATAAGCGTACATCAGAGGGAATGGTTTCCTTTTTTTTATGGCATACTGCTTCCCAGAGTCTAGAATTGCCTGGCAAATTGATTTGATCTGCGCCGGGGTCAGCACCTGATCAAAGAAATCCAGAAGCAGAAACAAAATCAAGAAGCAGAAATCAAACCGAGTATTCCTAGCTCCACTCCCCATCCCACATCCTAGTTGCTGGATGTTCTTACTTAAGAAGTCAGCATATCTCTAGAATTCTTTCCCTACACGATAATGCATTCTGTAGATAAGCTTAGCTGATCTTAAAAAAAAAAAAACGCAAACCAAACACTGCTTCTCCTTTTGTCACATTTATCTAACCTCTTCAGAAAGTCTGCTGTTTTGATGGAGAACACACACCTTTACAGCTAGACAACTTTATAAATAAAGAGACCACCTTACAGCTGGTATATCATTAGTCCTTGTCACAGGACAAAACATTGCTCTAAAAAAAAAACAAACAGTGCTCCTAATCAATCAAGACTAACTAAGCTGTTACTCTCAGGGTAAGTGGTGCAGGTCTGGCCAAGACAAAGGGCCTTCAATTTGAATTGTTTACGCTGTGCTTATAATGTCACAATTCTAATGACAAGCTGCTGTGTGACAGCCTCAAGGTAACCTCCTATATTCCCTTAGTGAAATCCAAGTCCAATCGCACCAAGGCAAAACCAGCTTCTAGCAGGAAAATGCAGGTGCCTGGTGGTACAGTGAGGTCAGCAGCGTGAAGCCGCTTCTGGTGAAAGAGGAAGCTTTGCACTCCTGTAAAGAGTGACAGTCCTGGGAACCCACAGGGGATGTTCTACCCTGACCCATAAAGTCTCTGAGTCTGAATCACCTTGGAGGCAATGAGAGCATTAAAATGATGCCGAAGAGGTAATGGCTATAATGCGCTGACTTGGAATCGTCTATGTTTATTCAGTCTAGTTACTGTCTGTCTTGGGAAGGTAGAGAGATTAAAATGAACTCAAGACTATAAAGCATCATTGAATTTATTAAGATTCTACTCAGGCTGGTTATACCTTCTGCCTCCTGCCCTTCCTTGGGCAGATTACATGCTATTTGGCATGCTTCCCCAATCACCCGGCCCGTTTTGCTGGTGTAGCACTTGCCAGTTGATGTACTATGTCTAGCTATCAGTTTTTTGAGATCAAGAACTGTGGTCGCTCATCATTTTTGTATGCTTGGCGATGTGTGGGCAAATAAAGTCCATTCTGAGTCTCTGGGTGGTACAAAGGCTTAACTTAGCCTGGCTCCTAACAGAATGGTGGGCAGGTTAAGGCCACCCAGTGGTGCCTTGATGATCTATTTCTGAAAACAACAGCCACAAACAGCTATTGAGATGGCTATAAAAATGGTGATCCTAAAGGAGCCCAGTTCCGCTCTGACACACTTGGAGTCAGGAGTTGGAAGTGATTCCGTCCAAACTATTGGAGTCAATGGATATGAAGAGCAGAACGGTTCCCTCTCTCCTTCCTCTTTCTTTTATAAAGATTCTACCTGGTTTCATTCGATATATATATTTTTAGGAAACATGTGAGGGTAAGTCAAAAAGTACTGCTGCTGGATTTCCAGTTCCTGCATGCACAGCTTTATTCCAAAGAAAGCGTATTCAAAGGTGTTTATGTGGTCAGTGTATGGCTACAGACCACTCTGTCAGTAATGTCCATTTTCTAAGTCTCAATAAGTTTCAATCAACAAAGAAAACCTTCGGTCAATAAAACCTTCAAGAAAAGGTACAATCAGAATAATGGATTTGCCAGGTACCTACTGGGTCCATTAAATCTGAGACAAAAAGTTTGGTTGTTTTTTTGAGTATTCTAAAGTAGTAGTCTTCATAGATTGTCTTGAAAAACACAGGACAATCAGGAGTGCTTATTATGAAAAAATTTTAAGAAAATGGAAAACTGCATCAGCGAGGGAAAGGCTAGGAACGTTGTTCCAAATATTTCCCCTCCATCATGACAAGGCACCTGCGCGTTCTTCCAGGGTAGCCAGAACTGGGCTGTGAGCATTTTGTTAGGACACCTTACTCCATCAACCCAGCGCTCCAGTCTTGTCCCTTTCAATCTTTTTGTTTTGTTTGTTTCAAAACCTTAAAGGATAGTTATTTGAAAGAAACCCATTTTGAGTCTTCAAGGATGTCACACTGCTGTTTTGATGGTGTATAAATCAAAGAGCCCAGATTTCTTCAGGGAAGTGGTAGCGAGGTGGCAATACCACCTTCAGACCTAGTTTGAGGATATGATGAGACAAAATAACTTTACATTTTCATAGTTCAGTTTAATAAAGTTTTTAAAAATAATTTTGTAGCAGTATTTTTAAACATAGTCTCTTATCTTGCTCTTTGACTATACTTAGGTCCTTTCTGCCCAATAATGATCATGACTCCATATGGTAGAAGTACTTTTAGCAGTGTGAAAAACCACTGATTATTCAGGTTTATATACTTGTTTGAATTACAAAAAAATCTCTATTTGGCTTTGGTATCTACAACTGAAAATTGGTTGTCTTTTTTCAGTTCAGCATTTATTCTAACATTTCTTTTCTCTGTGTGTGTGTGTGTGTGTGTGTGTTTGCATGCTCCCTTTGAATCCAGAAAAACAAAACACCCAAAACAAAAAACAACCTCAATTTACATGTGTCTCTCAACCCCTTTCTTCCCATCTCTAATGCACAATTTAGAATACATTTCTAAAATATTATTTAAAAACACCCCCCTGGTCATGCATCATGTCTGGGTGGTTTCTCCTTATCTCTCAGAAACAGTGTGAAAAACAAAGAGAACCCAGAGCTTGTTCCAGGAGATAGAGAGCGGTACTGCATGCAGTTCTTTATCTCTGGGAACAGACAAGACCTACCCTTGGGTTTATTGATCAGCAAATAAAAACTGAAAACAGTGTTCATTACAAGTGTGGGGAATTGAGTGAGGAGTGTGCTCTTTTTTAATTTTTCCCCCTGAACAAACAATATCGAAAGGAGAAAGTAACTGAGATATGGTCGTGGCTTACTCTTGTTTTCCCCATAAACTTTCTCAAATATCTCTCCATTCCCCACGCCCACTACCTGGAGACATGCAGATGAGCACACATGCAGCCTCCAATCAGATGTCGGAGCATATAAATGCCTTTGAACATCTTGCTTTTAAAACACCCTGAGGGGCCTGAGTAGGGAGAGAGGGGTCTTTCACTAGGGGCTAAATGACTGACAATAGGGGGTAAATGACCAAGAATTGCCTGCTGATTAGGTCTTAAACAAAAGATACCCAAATTCTGTTTCCTATATTTGTGGCCTGTAAAGCCTATGTAAGGAGCACTAGTACAACAGTGGAGGGATCAGCTGCTAGGCAGAGTTGGCGGTATGAACCTACCCAGCATATATGCTGAAGAAAATCCTGGAGATCTGCTCCCTTGAAGATTACACCTGGAAAACTGTATACGGAAGTTCTACTTTGTAACATGAGGTCACTAGGTGTCAGAATTGACTTGAGGGTTCTTAACAACAACAACAAAAAGAACTATGCATGTGTTGATAGTTTGGATAGACATGTTCTTTAAGTAGGCTTTTTTTTACGTTGAATTAAAATAATGAAAGATAGCTCTCAAATGCAAAGTATTTGTTCATGGTCTGGTTTAAATAACGTTTTGTTAGTTGAATTGATTACCTTTAATGATTCTTAATTAGGGATGCTATTGTGAAATATTCCTACCCAAACTGGCTTCTCAGTGTGAAAAGAGAAGAGAAAACTAAAGCACGTGCGTTGGACCCTACCTGATGGTCATACTGAGTTTCATTCCCCTTAGAGGAGAGATGGCTTTCCTTAAGAAAACAAACGAAACGGGCAGTGCCACAGAACAAGTGCCCTAAACCCCCCCCCCCCGACCTCTTCCCAGGACTCTGCTGCCCACAGAGCCTCTGAATGAAGCAAACTTGCTTCTCTAGTCATCAACCCTAACCTTCCCTCACTAGCTTTGTTTGACTACGAAGTCACGGCTTTGCCAATATCAGAGGGCATGCTATATCAAACAAATAGCTTCTTGCAAGAATCTGAGACATATATTCAGGGTTTCGTAACAAATGAAACTGTTATTAATAATGGTGGGTGCTAAAGGCTAGAGGGGATGCAGAGCCCATGCGCAGGCTGAGTATAAGAGAGCATCGAATGTGAGAATAAGTAGGGGAATTGAGGGAGAAGGAAAGACTAAACCACTCAAGAGTAATAGGAGATGGAAGCAGACAGACAGAGAGAAGCGGTGAGAGAAAGTCAGAGAAAACTCTCTGCTCCTTCCTTTGTTGTTAATTACCATAAAGTTGACTCTGACTCATGGCAACACTATGTACGGTGGGATGAAGCATTGCCTGATTCGTCATCATCCTCACAACTGCCAGTATGTTCAAGTTCACTGTTGCAGCTATTCTGCCAGTCCATCTCACTGAAGGTCTCACCCTGGCTGAGCCTCTATGTCATCAAACATGATGTCTTTGCCCAGCAAATGAGATCTTGTGTTCAAAACAAGTCAAACAATGTCCTTGGATACCAAGCAAGTCAGACCATGTTCCGTTATTATCCATAAGACTTCCACTGGCCAATTTTTGACAGTAGATGGATAGGCCCTTCTTCTTGGTTGGCAGCTGCACTGAAAACTGTTCACCATGAGCAACTCTGATGATCCTGGAAATAATGGTGACAGAACTTCCCGGTATCATAGCAACATCTAAAGCCTCCACAGCAGGATAAACTAACAGTCAGGTGATAGAAATAGTTCTTATAAATCTCTTAGTTATTAACAGTTTTAGGGATACTGGCTCAATTCTTGACCGCCTTTCCATACCAACCTATCCCCATTTCCCTACTCCCACCCTTTTCCTAGCTACTTGGAAAAGTCTCAGTTTTCCATTTAAAGTGACTAAATAGGATAGGCAACAATTTAAAGACAATCCTTTCATCTTTCACCTTTCTCACCCTTCAAATAAATACAGCTTCCCTACTATTTACCGCGATAGATCATAGATGCCTGCGATTAAGGAACATGATAAGGACTCTGTCATAAGCCCCTTTGAGACATCAGATAGTCGAATGTCTGTTCCTCATTGTGTGTTCTGAGAACCAGTAGTTCACTATCTTCTGGGATTTTGTTAGAAATGCAAATTCCCAAGCCCCACCTCAGACCTACTAAATAATTATCTGTATCTTAACGAGGTCAGGTGATTTTCATACATATGAAAGTTTGAGAAGCATTGTTTATTTTAGAAAGTCTTCCATAATAATAATAAAAACTTCATGCATTGTCTAATATTAGACAAGGTCCAAGCAATACTGGCCTTCCATAGATTTGTTTCATTTTCCAATTATGTTTATTACATACCATATGAAGGAAAGATTAACAGAAGAAACAGACAAGATTGTTCTAAATTGTTTTAAAGATACTGCTCAGTTTTATACTGCCTCTCCATAGAAGCACAAGTTCCTCTAATAGCTCACCTAGCAAATTGGTAAGCTCGGCTTTAATATGTAGAGAGGTGTTCACCTCAGTCTTGAAGGCCAGGAAGCAGTTAGTTCCTGCACTTGGTGCAGTAACTTTCCTGAGCCTTGGGCTTCCAGTGCATTATATTTCATTCTAGGTTTCACTCACTTGAACATTTGCATGGTAAACCATGCCAATGTACGTCTTGGGAGGAAGGCAGAACATAAATGTTTCCCTATCATGGTTAATGGGGATCTTGAGGTGGCAATTTAATGAATATGCGTGATGGGTGTCAAATTACAGTCCTCAAGTTGATCTGAAACCACTGTCCAGAGTGTCTAGACTTCCCATCCGCAGTCTGATTCATCTATCACCATCTTTATCAAGAAAAGTCAGAGTTCAAGATGTCCTGAGCATGTGACTGCTTGTTTGCACAGAGAACACAAAGTCACACCAAACTTACACTATACACGTAAGTCGCAGAGTAAGAATTGATACTAATTTGGATGCTCTCCTTTAGCAATGTAGTTCACCTCAACCCTTTGTCCCACCATTCTGATGCTAGCAGAGTTTTCTACTAAGCAAAAGTAACAAGCATTTGACTACTTGAGAACTTTATATTGGTTTTTGACAAGCATGACTTAGAATATTTGGGAGAAAAATCTCTTGAATTGTTTGGGCCTGGGTATTTTTAATATTTACCTTTTATGCAATAACATAAAGATTTGTATGGTCTGTATGAAGGGAAAAAACTGGTTAAGATGGGAGAGTATATATTTGATCTGGAAAACAAACTTAAGGTAGAAGAACATCTTAAGAAGAGAATGCAATGAGGAGGTCTAAGGTAACATTAAGTGAAAACTTTCAAGTAAGAAGCATCTTGCTTAATTGAACAATCAGTTAAGGTTTTGTGAATCTTATGTGCAAAGTCTCCGATAAAGGGCACTTTGAGAGACATATAATCTTAATAAGGTACTAAATAAAACTGTGAATTATCTAAGTAATGAAACATTCAACATAGGCTTTATGCAGTGACCCATAGCACCGTGCATTAGGCATTGGACTACTAATAATAGGGTCGCAGGTTCAAACCCACATGACATTCTTTTTTTTTTTGGCACGACCAAGAAAGAAAACTTTATTATGTTAACTCACTCAATATGGATGTTATGTTACAGCAATTAGTACACTCTGACTAACATAGTTTCTGAGTCACTAATTCTATTTTGTTATTTTTTCCCTTAAATTTATAAGGAAATAATAATAAATACATGTACAACATACATTAGTTGAGTTTACACTTATAACACTAATGCATTTTATGCTAACATATTTAGGGTACTGCTTAATAGTTCTTTATGTAATTCAATGATGACAATGCATATATCCATATGTAAATATATTCATACTGTATTATTACTTGAAAAAATGCATGTCATACCATTAAAATAAGCATACAATAGTTTGACACTGAATACACAAAATTTTTCATAGCAGGGTGGCCCTAAGTGGTGAAATAATGAGTGAATTATTACTCTCTTTTTTCTTCTCTTTAATATTCGCTCAATCTCTTGCCATTATATTGAACTAATTTTAGAATCAGAAACAATTTTAAGATATTTTCTTTATTTTTAAATTAAAATTGTTCTTATCAGGCATAAGAGGTTTCATTTGCATGTCAAATCTTACAAATGTAGATTGTGCCATTACTAAAACCATTTAAATGAGACTAAATTTTTCAAGGAGGTAGAAAAGTTCTTCCAATCATCAGTGCAATCACCATATACTTTAAATATGTAGAAAGTATAGGAGAAATCAATGCCATCATTTCCTGCAGTTTTGGCCTATAACAAATTTTAGAATCATGAGTCCAAGTCACTAATTATTCTAGAATTTTAGGGATCTTTGGGTTGATATACTTCATTGTTTTGAAAATTCAGATGTAACTTTTTCAACCTTACTAACTCTAGTCAATCACAAGGCTTTAACATTTAGTTTCTAAATACCATGTCCATTAGTCTATGGTCCTTAATTTTGATTGGAACTCAAAATTTTCTTCTCCATCTGGATCTTGGCACTATAACTGAATATATATATACATGTATATGTATATATATGTATATATACACACAATCACATATATGTGTGTGCATGTATATAAATATGAGCCTGGTTGTATAGTGGTTATGCAATCTGCATGGTCAGCAGTTCAAAACCACCTACATATTCTCAGGGGAAAGACTAAGCATTTTACTGCCATAAATAATTACAGTTTCAGAAACTCACAGGGGGTCACTAAGATTCAGCACTAACTTCATGGCAGTAAGGTTTTTTAAAATATGTTTATATATGTTTATGTAGGTATATATGTATTCATAAGGGCATATATATATATAATCAGAAACCTGGTTCTCCATTCTTGACTTTTTATCATAATTTGAAGCTGCTTCACATCTGGAATATTGTATTCAATAATCTTCCAATTTCCAATTCTCTGGCAACAACCACTTCTATCTGCTCACTTGCTGTTGCTTCAGTATGTAAGCCTCACATTCTTAATACTTTCATTTCATTGATCTCTTATTATCTTGGTGCATTGGATTCTACTTGTCTTTCCCCACTTTGTATTTATCCTAGATTGTTTTTTATTTTGCACATGTTCACACTCACCCTACTTTAGCCTGTCCTCTTGTCACATGTATCTAGCAGAGCTATAAGTCCTGAAGACACTCAGCTCTGTAGCAATTTGTTCTTGTGTAGTCAGTATTCTCAGTTCTTATGAAAAATAATTTGCATAATCAAATAAATTGCTAGCATCCTGATTTTGGTATAATAATTCATGCTACTAACATGAATAAGAAAAAAATCTTAATTGAGCTTTCGAAATTACAAAGTAATTATACTGAGTTTCTTCTGAGCAACACATTTCAACTTTTTTTTTTTTACATTTTATTAGGGGCTCATACAACTCTTATCACAATCCATACATATACATACATCAATTGTATAAAGCACATCTGCACATTCCCTGCCCCAATCATTCTCAAAGCATTTGCTCTCCACTTAAGCCCTTTGCATCAGGTCCTCTTTTTTTCCCCCTCCCTCCTCGCTCCCGCCTCCCTCATGTGCCCTTGGTAATTTATACATTGTTATTTTGTCATATCTTGCCCTATCCGGAGTCTCCCTTCCCCCCTTCTCTGCCGTCCATCTCCCAGGGAGGAGGTCACATGTGGATCCTTGTAATCAGTTCCCCCTTTCCAACCCACTCACCCTCCACTCTCCCAGCATCGCCCCTCACACCCTTGGTCCTGAAGGTATCATCCACCCTGGATTCCCTGTGCCTCCAGCCCCCATATGTACCAGTGTACAACCTCTGCCCTATCCAGCCCTGCAAGGTAGAATTCGGATCATGGGAGTTGGGGGGAGGAAGAAGCATCCAGGATCTGGGGGAAAGCTGTGTTCTTCATTGGTACTACCTCACACCCTGACTGATCCATCTCCTCTCCTAAACCCCTCTATGAGGGGATCTCCAGTGGCCGACACTTGGGCTTGGGTCTCCACTCTGCACTTCCCCCTTCATTCAATATGATATATATATATATATATATATATATATATATATATATATATATATATATATATATATATATATATATATATAATATACACACATATACATATATATACATACACACATATATATACTTACATATATATCTTTTTTTTTTTTGCATGATGCCTTTTACCTGGTCCCTTTGGCACCTCGTGATCACACTGGCTGGTGTGCTTCTTCCATGTGGGCTTTTTTGCTTCTGAGCTAGATGGCCGCTTGTTCACCTTCAAGCCTTTAAGACCCCAGACACTATCTCTTTTGATAGCCGGGCACCATCAGCTTTCTTCACCACATTTGCTTATTCCACCCATTTGCCTTCAGTGATCCTATCATGGAGGTGTGCAGCCAATGATATGATTTTTTGTTATTTGATGCCTGATAACTGATCCCTTCGGGACCACTTGATCACACAGGCTGGTGTGTTCTTCCATGTGGACTTTGTTGCTTCTGAGCTAGATGGCCGCTTGCTTATCTTCAAGCCTTTAAGACCCCAGTCACTATCTCTTTTGATAGCCGGGCACCATCAGCTTTCTTCACCACATTTACTTGTTCACCCACTTTGGCTTCAGCAGTTGTGTCGGGAGAGTGAGCATCATAGAGTTCCAATTTAATAAAAGAAAGTATTCATGCATTGAGGGAGTGTTTGAGTAGAGGCCCAAGGTCCTTCCGCCACCTTAATATTTAACCTATAAATATAGACACATAGATCTATTTCCCCATCCTCCTATATATATTTGCATGTATATGTCTTTGTCTAGACCTCCATAAATGCCCTTTGACGCCTAGTTCTTTCCTCCATCTCCCTTGACTTTCCTCCTGCCCTACTACCATGCTCCGTCCCCACCTGGGCTACAGCTATACCTCTTCTCTATGCAGCCTTACCCTTGATCATTCCCCACCAGGCCTGCCACTCCCCCCTCACTACCATTTTGGGTCCCCTGTTGTTCCCTTGTCCCTGTGTTTGTTAACACCACTTCCTTATCCCCCCACCCCCCCCCCACCCCAAGTCCCCCTGGAGCTGTCGGTCCCATTGTTTTTCCTCCAGATAGTTTATCCAGCCTGTCCTATTCAGACAGACCTGTGGAGACACTAACATGCATGAAAACAGGACAGAAGAAAACCAAACAACAGTATACAACCAGACAACAAAGCAACAAAAAACAAATCACTGACAAAGAACAAAACAAAACACTTCACAAAAGAAAAGCTTGTAATTAGTTCAGGGATCATTTGCTGGCCCTTAGGAGCGTTTTCCAGTCCAGTCTGTTGGGGCACCACGCCCTGGCCCCAAAGTCCACTTTCAGCATTCCCTGGGGACCTTGCCACTCCATTCCCTTGCTGTTCCGCTGCACTCCCCCAGTGCTTTGCCTCCCCACCAGACATTCTTAGAAGAAAAAAATGAAAGATTGTTTGCTACCATAAAGTGTTACAGACTCAGAATATTCTATAGAGGGCACTGTGAGTTGGAATTGACTCATAACAGTGTTCGTTTTTGTTTTCTTTCCACATTTGACTTATTGGAGTAAGGTAGAGGGAGAAATACCAGAGGATTCACAGAAGTTATAGGATCGGAGCTGAGCTTTGAAGGGCAAATAAATAGCATATAAATTAAAGAAAGGAGACTAGAGCATTTTAAGTTGTGGAGTAGTGGGGAAAGTCCAATGTATTAAGCCAGTACTTCTCATGCTGCAGTGTCCACACAAATCACCCAAGGATCTTGTTAAAATGCAGATTCTCATTCAGTAGCATTGACATATATGGGGGGGAAGAAATCTACATTTTTAGCATTCTCACTGGTGATACTGATGCTAATAGTTTGTGGACCACACTTGGAGTAGCAGCAAGGAATTATGGGAAGAGAGAACAGAAAGTCTGGGTGCAGCACAGAGTTTCCCTTGGGAAGGGGTGATATATTCAGCTAAAGAAATTACACAATGTTCTCAAAGCCTTTCAAGAAAGCAAGAGGAGAACCAAGCAAGACTGCTGCCCATCATCTTTTAAATGGTCTGATTATTTAGTAAAAAGAAGCAGCAACAATGGAAAAATTATCTTCCAATGTGATCTGTGTAGAAACGTGTCCAGAGTTAGAAACTCCATAGGGAAGCCCTACTAGCAAAAGTAGCCAGGTTCGTTATTCTTTTAATGAGGTTCCAGATGGGCCGTATGTGCTGGTACGGAATGAGCACGTCCCTTCCATCTGGTTTTCCTGAAGCTCCCCGGCCATTATTAGGCCTGGCTATGCGGAATGGGAGGCACTTTACTCTAGTTGATGATTATCTCCCAGGCACTAAAGGGACCCAGAAGTGAATTTCTGTTCTAAACATTTGGTCCCAGATACCATTTCACAGTTGGCTCCTTTTCTGTTTCATGGCAAGAGAAACACAAGCCAAGAAAGCACTGGAAATCAGAAAAGAAAAACCGGTTTTACCCCATTCTTGCAGCCTGACTACTGGCTTTAAAGACTTATTAGAAGTATCCTGATTACCCAGTCCGGCCAGGTGAAGGATCATTAGATGACTTCATTTTGTGTTTTCCTGTAAAATACTGAAATATCTCATAACCTAAGGTTCCTTATCGAAGCTACAAAATAAGACTTACAATACCCGTTCCACCTATCTCCTTAGGTGTTGTCAAGAGACTTTGGGAAAACAATTCCCAGCTGTGGACGGCAAACAACATTCACTTGGAGGAGCAGTTAAAAATCCCACCACCCTGATCTTAATAGGTAGGAAGATTAAGGATAAAGGGGTTGTCTCCACGAAATGCCTATGTTAAACAAAATTCATCTGGCCATGCCACAATAAAGGGGCTTGAAAGGAAGCAAGCACCCATTTGGAAACCTATGTGGACAATCCAAAGCTGGGCATGCTCAGACCAAGGTCACCTAGGTGCAGGTGAAAGTCAACCTGGGCTTACGCCATAGACACCAGCAACATTATGTCACACAGGCACCTATCTCAGCCACTACAAACAGCCCAGTGGCGCCCGCCACCCAACCCCACCCCACGACACACACACACACACACACACACACACACACACACACACACAGCTCGATTTCTGTTGGCAGTCACTCTTTTTTGGTTCTGGCACTTCTGTTTGGGCTTGAGCCCACCTCTTTTTTTTAAATACATTTTTTCTTAAACTTTTTTATTATTATTAATAAATCATTTTATCAGGTGTTCTTACAGTTTTTTTTCTGTAAAACTGAGTGCTAGAGGGGCTTTAATTGAAACAAAAGAGCCCACCTCTTAACGGTCATTTTCCACATAGTTTTTCATGTTCTCCCGAAGCAGTCATTTTGGGTCTCAAAATCTCCCACGGCCCCAGCCTTGCAGCTTTGCATGCTTTCCAGGGACAGCGTGCACTATCTGACTATATTACCCGAAAATTCCCTGTCCCTCATAAAAGTTACTTGGATTTACACAAGCGCTTCTGCCATGTGACTTCTTTCAGCATTAAGAAGCAAGCACAAGGAAAACCATCCCAGAAACCTAACCATCTCTAAACCTAAAGCTACAAGTGAATTATACCAGGCTCCTTGGTTGTAGGACCGAGGCATCGTTATTGCTTTAAGCTCCCCCAGATTATTTTATGATGCAATCAAGGTGAGAACCACTGCGATGGAATGTTGAATGAATGAAAAAGTACTTGTCAAAGCAAAGTAACGATAATAATATGATGGTGTTAGTGAAGAAGAAGGAGAAGGAGCAGGATGTGGAGGAACAGCCCAGGAAGAAAGCAGAAAGCTAAAAGGAAGAAAAGCACAAAATCTCTTGGGTGTAGAGAAATGACTTTGGTCTGAGTCATGAGTAAGAGGAAGAGAGACACTTGGTGTGTATATGAATGGACATGCTGGGTCAAAGCCAGCAGTGCATTGAACCTCCACCCAGTATTTTCAACATATTCATAGACACCACCCCATCATTTTCCTTCTCTGGGAAAGGAACAGAACAGATGGCAGAACACTAGACTAAGGGTGAGTAGATCTAGGTGGAGACACAACTTCACCAGACCCTCAGTTTCTTTGTAAAATCAAAGAGCTGGACTAAAATATGCTCACTAAGTCAATGCTTCATAAAATTTAATGTGCCTAAAAGTCACCTGGCAATCTTCGTGAAACACAGCTTCATAGCCTTCGCCCTGAGAGGTTCAGATTCAGTAATTGTGAAGTGAGGCCTGAAACCAGGAGTTTCTAACAAACCCTCGGGTCACTCTGCTGCTGCTGTGGACCACCAATTATGGAGTACTGTACTAGGTGAGGGCCCTGGTAACAGAGTGGGCTGGTAACTAAAAGGCCAACAGTTTGAACCTACCAACAGTTTTGCAGGAGAAAGAGAGGCTGTGCACTCTCATAAGATTTAAAATCTCAGAATCCCAAAGGGGCAATTAGATTCCTTTCTATTTGGTAGCTGTATGTCAAAATCGACCCAATGGCAGTGAGTGCTAGGTAACCTCTGAGGCCCCTCTGGGCTCCAAACTCTGAAGCATTAGATTACGCTGGCTCTTGAACACAGAAAGGAGGCATAGCATAAACTTAAGTGATTGAATATGTTGGCTTTATGCTATAGACTAAGCACTTCCCTCTCCAAATTTCCCAATTGCTTTTGGAGAGGTAATTACAGTTAATAGTTTGATAGCCATTCTTCCAAGCTCTTTTCAATAAATTTACATATATTAATATGTAAAAGCATAGATGTATTTTAAAATTTTCTAAATGAGATTATGCTGCTCATATTTTTATATACCCTACTTTGTGCATTAAAACATTTCTTGGACTTTTAATTTCAGCGTATATTGAAGAGCCTCATTTTGAAAACTCTTCCATAACAGGCCAAAGAATGAAGGTACTACATTTGAAATATTGACTCTTAGCTTATGTATCTGTACTGATAGGAATTTGTAGACAATTATTAGGGACTTGCAACATTACAGCTCTATGATCCAAGTAAACTTCTTCAATTAGGTCCTGCCCATTTAGGTCTACAATTTAAAACCATCTCAACACAAATCTATAGGAAGAAGGCAGTTTCTTTATGGGTCAATGGTTTTAAAAATCATTTTTAAACATATTACATAAGGCTTATTTTGGAGTCTTTTGCTGTCAAGAATGACCTATGCATGCTAAACTGAGGAAGAAACGAAAGAATGAGGACTCCAACACTCCAAACTCATTGCCATTAAGTTGATTCTGACTCATAGTGGCTCCATAGGACAGACTAGAATCATCCTTTTGGGTGTCCAAGGTAGTAAAAATTTACTGGAGTAGAAAGGATCATCTTTCTCCCTCTGAGCAGCCAGTGCGTTTAAGCTACCTGCCTGGCAGTGAGCATTCCAATGTGTACAAAGTCTCTAAGAGCCTCCCCTTCAATGATGTATTTATTAGAAAAAGAACGGGGGGGGCGGGGGCTGTAGAAGAGGATGTACTAAAGCAAATATGGGGAATTGATTTTAAAGTATTTGATATGGATATGAGTACCTGGAAGTTCTTTTTACTGTTTTTATAGCTGGACATTCAAAGTGATTTCAAAAGTTCAGGAGTATGCTTGGGTTTGAAGAGCCAGCTGAGATCTGGAGTGGATGCCTCAAGTGACCTTCTGGAGTGGACTTCAACCTCCTGCCTGCTTGGATGAGCTATGGTCACAGCACTCTAGGGAATGGTTCTTTTTCACAATGTTTTACTGAGATATTTCATATATCTCACAATTAGGAACTTCCAAACACTTCCGTTTCAGACATACAAATAGCTGTGGATTTACAGAGGTGGGATATAAAACATGTAATTCACATGTCAGATTATTATAATAAAACATTGTCTTGCATCAGCAATGACAAAAATTTAAAATGGAATCTTGAGTCCAATAGACCTGAGTACCACACTTAGCTGAACCACTTTCTAGCAGTGTGAAACTGGGCAAATGAATGATCATTCCAAGCCTCCATTTTGTCATTTGTAAAAAGTGACAACAATAAGATGTACCTTATTGTATTGCTGAAAGGATTGTATTTAAGGCACTAAGTACAATTCCTGGCATAAAGCACATGCTCAATGAATTTAAGTTATCATTAAAAGGGGCATGTGAAGCTCAGTTATGGCTCCACTCCTGTTATTCAACATTATAGGCATTAGAGGTCTGTGCTTAGGATGTCTCTCTCTTAAAATAATCTTGCTGTTGCCCACGTTTTATCTTCCCATCGAGGGACCGGCACAAGTCAGCCCTATATGGCCCTTCGCTTTTTCTGAGCTCCACACTTGAAGCCTTCATTGGGCCAGTTTCCCTCTTCCAAATCATGTTGCTTTGTACTTTCAAAATATGAGGGGATTGCAAAATGTTCATGGAATAAAATGACAATGGAATTTTTCCACAAGCATCTTACATCCCTGGTACCTCTCACATTTTTCTAGTTTCTAACTAAAGCTGTCATTAGCTAGCAATTTTAAACAAACCATATAATATCTCTGGACCTCAGAGTTTTTAATCTGAAAAAAATACAAAGTTTGTGTAAAGTGGCCTTTTAAGTACTTTTTGTTACTTTGTGATTTAACACTTACTGACAACTGTTTACTGGTCTGTGTGTATATATTTGAGGAAGAATTCTGAAAGGTGGCCATGGCATGTGTTTCAGTGGTTTATTTTGTATAGGGTAAGCAAAACTTCCTACTGTAATGAAATTATAGTACATGATTAAAGTGTTCTGTAGTCTTGGGATTTTAAAAATCATTTTATTAGGGGCTCATACAACTCTTATCACAATCCATACATGCATCAATTGTGTAAAGCATATTTGTACATTCATTGCCCTTATCATTCTCAAAACATTTGTCTCCACTTAAGCCCCTGACATCAGGTCCTCATATTTTCCCCTCCATCCCCGCTCCCCTCTCCCTCATGAACCCTTGATAATTCATAAATTATTATTTTGTCATATCTTGCACTGTCCGACGTCTTCCTTCACTCACTTTTATGTTGTCTGTCCCCCAGGGAGGAGGTCACATGTAGATCCTTGTAATCGGTTCTCCCTTTCCAAGGCACCCTCCCAGTATCGCCACACACACCACTGGTCCTGAAGGGATCATCCGCCCTGGATTCCATTATTTCCAGTTCCTATCTGTACCAGTGTCCATCCTGTGGTCTAGCCAGACTTGCAAGGTAGAATTGGGATCATGAGAGTGGGTAGGTGGGGTATGACAGCTTGGAAGCATTTAGGAACTAGAGGAAAGTTGAATTTTTCATAGTTGCTACATCGCACCCTTCTGGCTTGTCTCCTCCCCGAGATCCTTCTTTAAGGGGATCTACAGTGACCTACAAATTGGCTTTGGGTCTCCACTCCGCACTCCCCCGCTCATTCACTATGGTAAATTTTTTTGTTATGATGATGCCTGATGCCTGATACCTGACCCCTTCGGCACCTCATGATCACACAGGATGGTGTGCTTCTTCCATGTGGGCTTTGTTGCTTCTGAGCTAGATGGCCGCTTATTTACTTTCAAGCCTTTAAGACCCAGAGGCTATATCTTTTGATAGCCGGGCACCATCATCTTTCTTCACCACATTTGCTTATTCACCCGCTTTGTCGTCAGCGGTTGTGTTGGGAAGGTGAGCATCATAGCATGCCAATTTAATAGAAGAAAGTGTTCTTGCATTGAGGGAGTACTTGGGTGGAGGCCCAATGTTCTTCTGCTACCTTAATACTAAACCTATAAATATCCAGACCCATCTTTTGTATTTTCTTTCTAGCAGAATTCTTAAAGAATTAGGGTGTTCTTTTTTAGCCTCTTGGCATTGGTTATTTTGAAATCAGGCGTCTTCGTTCTCCTGGTCAAATTGAATTACCATACATTTTTAACACTGGATGTTGAACAGCCATCTAAGATGCAATGAAAGCGATTGGTCTACAACAGTGGTTCTCAATCTTCCTGATGCTGCGTCCCTTTACTACAGTTCCTCATGTTGTGGAGACCCCCAAACTTACAATTATTTTTGTTGCTAATTCATAACTGTAATTTTGCTACTTTTATGAATTGGACAACCCCTGGGAAAGGGTCATTCGACCCCCAAAGGGGTCGTGACCCACTGGTTGTGAACCCCTGATCTAGAAGAACAAAGCGTGATGAAAATGACAGAAGCATGCAAACATTTACTCAAAGTCTCTAACATCAGTCTCCACAACTCTGAGACCAGAAGAACTAGATGATACTCAGCTACCACTACACTTGCTTTGAAAGGGATCACAACAGAAGGTCCTGCACAGTGGGACAAAAATGTAGAACAAAACTCAAAATCATTAAAAATATTCTCAAGAAGAAGGACAAAGTTGAAGGGCTTGCTTTACCTGACTTTAGCACCTATTATATAGCCACAGTGGTCAAAACTGTGTGGTATTGGTTGAATGAACGATACTCAGACCAATGGAAAAGGATAAAAAATGCAGAAATAACATCATCAGCATACAGACAACCGATCTTTGATAAGGGCCAAATAAATATCAAATGGGAATTGGACACCCTCTTCAATAAGTTGTGTTGGAAAAAATGGCTATATATCAGCAGAAAAATGAAGCAAGGCCCTTACTTCACTCCATGCACAAGAATAAACTCAAGGTGGATCACAGACCTTGAGGAAAAATCCCAAACTATTAGGACCATCAATGAAGGAATTCGGACAAATCCGAGAACTTTAACTCAAGGAATACATAGGCTATTGGAAACAGGGAAAGCCACACACACAGAGCAGTCACAAATAGACAAGTGGCATATACTCAAGATAAAACACCTGTGTGCATTGAGAGAATGCACCAAGAGGGTAATAAGAGAGCCCATTGACTGGGAAAACAGCTTTAGCAATGACACATCAGACAAAGGCCTTATTACTGAAATCTACAATACTCTGCTAACTTACAACAAGAAAAAAACAACAAGAATTTGCCCACTGAGGAGGTGGGATAAGGACCTGAACAGAAGTTTCTCAAGGGCAGAAATCCAAATGGCCAATAAACATATGAGAATATTTTCCAGATTCCTAGCCATAAGAGAAATGTAAATTAAAACAACTAAGAGATACCAACAAACACCCTCAAAGGTAGCCCAATTCAAAAAAAATCAGAAAATAACAAGTGTTGCAGGGGCTGTGGAGAGATAGGAACTCTCCTCCACTGCTGGTGGACCTGCATGTATGTACAGCCATTATGGAAATCAATTTGACAATATGTAAAACAGATGGAAATTGAGCTACCATACGACACAGCAATTCCCCTACTGGGCATGTACCCAGTAGAGACAAGAAACAAACCATGGCCAGACATCTGTGCTCCAATGTCCATCGTGGCACAGTTCACAATTGCAAGGAGTTGCAACAGATGAATGGATTAAAAAGCATGCTACATACATCCAATGGAGTACTAAGCATCCCTAAAAAGCAGTGATGAACACATGAAGCACATCATCACATGTGAAGAACTGGAGGGAATTATGCTAAGCAAAGGAAGCCAAGCATAAAAGCACAAGTACAACATGAGTCTGCCGAAGTAAGCTTAAAAATGCAAAAGGGGTATAGGGTAAAAGGTACCATATACATACATTCCTGGGGTGAGCTCTAGGTAGCATGGCAGGGGCAGACCAAATCCAGGGATACATATGGTAGCCAACTAAAAAGGAGGGGGGAATAAAAGACATGGGTAGCCAGGGGCACAGGGCACTAACCCACCCAAGGGGATGGCGTTGTTTGTATCTTCACAGGGATAGGCGGACCACACTTCAACGCAGTGCTCCAAGCCATGAATGCCAGATACCGGCATGGAGCAAGGAACAAATAGAGAGGCCTGAGGGACTGGCCCCAATCCCAACTTCATGGATAGGCACCTCTCCCCCCTGAAGAAATCACTCAGAGGACAGCATTGAAGTTCAGAAAGAGGGACATGTTTAATCAGTGTGCACAGGTGCAAATGAAGGGGGAGGGAGAGAAAATGGAGCATATCCTGGCCCACCAAGCTCTGAGGACATTATTCTTGCTCAGAGCAGCCAACACACAGAGAGGGCCATGGATAGGGCTGGCTTCACCACGATACATGACGTCCTTCATAGTGCTAAGGGGGAAAACACTGGAGACACAGTGAGGGATTTGTGCCTGATCTGACCCCACCACACTGAGGCGAAACACTAAGGTTGTGCAACAGAACAGCAAGGGGAACAGAGCAACGAAGTCCCAGGGGAATACTGAAAATAGACAGTGGGGCCAGGGTGTGGCAGCCCATCAGACTCAACTAAAAAACACTCTTAAAGGTCAACAAACAGACCTTGAACTATTTATAGGCTTGTCTGGTTTTATCATTGTCGGTTTTTGTGCATGTTTTTATCTCTGCATGTCTATCTAGATAAGATAGATGGGATAAACAATCTGGAGGAGAAAACAATAGACTGATGGTTGTGGGGGGAGTGGGAGATGGAGATGCGGGGGAAGGAGTGGGTTTTAACAAACCCAGGGACAAGGGAATAACACGTGTTCTAGAATCGATGGTGAGGAGTGGGTAGGAGGCCTGGTGGGACTTGATCAAAGGCAATGTAGCCAGGAGGAATTACTGAAACCCAATGAAGACTGAACATGATAGTGGGACAAGAGAAAAGTAAAAGGAAATAGAAGAAAGAACTAGGGGGCAACGGGCATTTATAGCGTTCTAAAAGCAGGCATGTACATATGTAAATATATTCATATATATGACAATGGGGAATAGATCTATGTACATATATTTATAGGTTTAGTATTAAGGTAGTAGTTTGACATTGGGCCTCTACTCAAGTACTCCCTCAACTCAAGACCACTTCATTCTAATAATCCGACATTCTGTGATGCTCACCTTCCAGACATGATCACTGAAGACAAAATGGGTACATAAGCAAATGTGGTGAAGAAAGCTGATGGTGCCCAGCTATCAAAAGATATAGTGTCTGGGGTCTTACCTGTTTGAGGTAAACAAGCAGCCATCTAGCTGAGAAGCAACAAAGCCCACATGGTAGAAGCACACCAGCCTGCGTGATCACGAGGTGTTGATAGGATCAGGTATCAGGCATCAAAGACCCAGAACAAAAAAATCTTATAATTGTGAATGAGGGGGAGTGCGGAGTGGAGACCCAACCCCCATCTATAGACAATTAGACATACCTTTACAGAAGGGTCACAAGGCAGAGACGAGCCAGTCAGGGTATAGCATCGATGAAAGGCACAATTTTCCTGTAGTTCTTTAATGCTTCCTGCCCCACCCCTGACTATCATGATCCCAATTCTACCTTATAAATCTGGCTAGACCAGAGCATGTAAATGGATCCAGATACGAACTGGAAACACAGGGAATTCAGGACAGATAAACCTTTGGGACCAATATTGAGAGTTGTCATACCAGGAGGGGAAAGGGAAGCTGGGGGGAGAAAGGAGGAACCAATCACAACGATCTACCTATGATCCCCTCACAGAGGGATGGACAACAGAAAAGTGGGTAAAAGGAGACATTAGTCAGTGGAAGACATGAAAAAAATAATAATAATTTATAAATTATCTATGATTCATGAGGGAGGGGGAAAATGAGGAGATGATACCAAGGGCTCAAGTAAAAAGAAAATGTTTTGAAAATGATGATGGCAATAATGTACAAATGTGCTTGACACATCGGATGTATGAATGGATTATGATAATAGTTGTACAAGTCCCCAATAAAATGATAAGAGAAATCCATACTTATTGTTCTGATAGCGATGGATGGACCTTAGTCATTATTCCCAACTGGAACTGAACTCGCCTCTATTGCTCACTTCCCAGTCAAACAACAGACTGTCCCTCCAAGGGGAACAGTAGCACATGGGAGGCATGCGCAGCTTAGATAACTGAACATTTGAGAGCAAAGGAGCGGTGTTTTCCCAAGAGCAAATTCCTAACGAGTTCGAAAAGAAGGAGAACGGAAACAGGAAACACAGGGAAGAAATGGATGAGGTGCTTCATTGTGGGGATTGCAGTTGATGACATGAAAGAAAAAATATAATGGAAATCTGATCTCACCACATTCACAATAAGAAGAAACAAAACAAAAAGTATCTATATATAAATATATACAGTTATACTTTTAAAAGGTAAAATATAAAAGATGTGATCCACAGATGACCATTTTATATTAAACCTCCCTCTAGGATGATGTTGAATGACAATGTGTTTAGAGCATGCAAGTATCTAATGAGTGCCTGGAACTGTGCTAAGGAGAATGGGAACATTGAAATGAGTGCAGAGTAACCTCACACAGTAAATGCCTTTCTCATTTGGAAAGGCCAATTCTGATGACATATTTGTAAATTACTCTATTAGTTACCTACTCAACCAATATTCCTTGCTTTTGTCATTGTGTGTCACAAAGTCAATTCCAATGCATAGCAACACTGCAGGACAAAGTAGATCTTCCCCATAGGCTTTCCAGGCAAAAATCGTTATGGAGAAAGATGCTGAGGTCTTATCTCCCATAAAGTTGCTGTTGGGTTCAAACTGCTGACCTTTCAATTAGCAGCTGAGAATATAACCATTGCTCCACCAAAATAATTCCAGCAAAAAACCAACAAACCAAACCCACTGCCATTGATTTCATCCTAATTTAAGACTCGCTGTAAATCTTTATAGGAGCACACAGTATCATCTTTCTCAGAGCAGTTGGTGGTTCGACCTGTTGATCTTGCAGCTTAAGAGCCCAATGCTTAACCAAAAGGGCCACCAGTTCTTCTTAAATTCCTTCTTAATCGAACCCAGTTTTATTAGGATGACAATTGTGTCTAGCCACAGGTAATAAATCAGGATTAGCCTCAGCAAATCATGACAATCCTTTTGCCCCTTGTCCATTCTTAGTCTTCCTTGTCAGTTCTCAGTTGGTTGGTCACGTGCTCTCCTTCTGATTAATGGGGAAATATGCTAGAGCATGGGAAGTTCTTTGGAAAGATTTTTATTTTCAAGATAAAAGGAAATAAAATGGATGGACCTAGCTATTGCATTACCCTTTTTCTGCTTTGAAGCTGTAGACACCGTCATGTATCCTAAAGCAATGACCATGGTGATGAAAGGCCAACATTCAATGTATGATGGAGGATAAAGACAGAGAAATCCTCATCTTGATGGACAGTGTTGAGAACCTATGTATTACTTGGAATCACTTTTCTCCAAATTCTTGCTCTGAGAGAAAAGTTAACTTCTATTTTTTCACTGTTATTGGATTATTTACAGCGGGGGGAGGGGGGGCAGCCAAAAAGTGTCAACATCATGACATTGCTAGCATTCATTTCCCCTTTGAAGAAAATATGTGCCTACCTGCACTTCTAATTCCACAGAAACCTCGAGCCAGACAGCTCTTTAAAGTGGAGCTGATGGCCTGAGTGGGCAAATTCAAGAGCATTTTTAGTTCTGGCTGCACTCACCAGGTTATGATTGATTTTTCTTGTTAAGTGCTATCTGAGAGCCCCGGAACAACACACTGTGACTTTGGCTACCATTGCCCTGTGGGACCTAGCTACCTCGTCCACTTACCCTGCCCCTGGCTGCCGTCATGACAATGCATTCTCGAAGTACCTTTGGGTCTCCGGAAGCCTCATCAGTATGTTCTGTGAAGCAATTCTCTTAGTTTCCAGGAACCACCGTAGCCTCAATTTAAGTGACTCTGTTATGCATTAGTCACTCTCTGACCTTCGAGAGCTAGTCATGAAAGCAGTCCTGAAATAAAAAACACTCGAGCAGTCTGTGACATTTTAAAGCTCTGTACCTCTTTCGCATCAACACGCTCAAGAGAATAGGCTGAAAGGGTTCCTTTTGGCATGTTCTCTGGGTTAAAGGGTGCTCCTCAGGTTCTTATAGAATAGGTAGGAGGAAAGACAGAGATCTCTTTATATTTTTTCCACACACACACACACAGAGAGCCTCAAATACACTTAATAAAAAATAAAATGTGTTCCTTGCACTGGGAGATGCAATATGGTGTAGTGCTGGATTGGCCATGAACTTCTCTATGTGCAAAACAAGACATAATACTAATGCAGCCGCGCCAGGAAAGGAGGAGTAACTACAGTTGGGCAACTCAGACCTTCTGGCTGTGTCAATATGTGGCACTGGGCCAGCCACTTAGCCTCTCTGGTTCACTGTATCTGTATAATGTGGTGGCTGGCCCAGGTTAACCAACAGACTCACTGCCATCGAGTCGATTCCAACTCATGGTGATCTTATAGGACAGTTGTCCCTATAGGACAAGGTAGAACTACACTTGTCAGTTTCTGAGGCTGTGTATCTTTATGAGCGCAGGCATCAGCTAGGGTGTTGGAACGATTGCCTTTGCGGTTAGCAGCCCACTGCATAATCCACCAGAACTCCCTCCTAGTGGGCATAGGAGCCCTGGTGGCATAGTAGGATATGCATTGGGCTGCAAGCTACTTGGTCAATCATTCGAAACCACCAGCTGCTCTCTGGGATAAAGATAAAGTGTTCTACTGTCGAAAGATTTAGTCTCAGAAATCCACAAGGGCAACTCTACTCTGTTCTACGGGGTAACTATGAGTCAGAATGGCCTTGACAGCAGTGACATTGGGGTTGTAAGACCCAGATAACTTCCCAAGTTCTTTCTGGTTCGAGAACAATATGATTTATCATGTTTATCCTTTTTCCAGCCCTCCTTATTCATTTAAATATAATAGATAACAATAGATACGGAATACTCTGTGTGGCCATGTCCAACTCAGTTTTATTCCATCGACATTGCATTTTCAGATGCTTAAAAGAGAGAAAGATTTGTATATTCCCTACCCACCGATCCATACACACACACGCATCCTGGTCTCTTTGAGGATACAGTTTTAGCCAAGAATCTTTAGGAGAGCTAGATTCTAAAATACAGGTAGAATCACTTTCTAAATGATATTTTGAAATCGTGGAATAAGGCACGATAAAGAGGCTGCTACCAGCGTTCCTTGACTGGGCCAGGCAGTCACGCGGAACAGAAGTGCTGCTGTGAAGGGTTTCATTTGTCATCCTATCCCTAGGGGGATGGAAAAGAGAAAGAGAACCTCGGGAGAAGCTGGCTCTGTGGATAGAGTACAAAACCTCAAGGAAACGGACCCCCTAACTCTATTAAAAGCAAGACGTTCCCTAAGGGCTGTTGCGTGATTGAGCCTTGACAAGTTCTAAATGGTTGCTATCAAATGAATGAAGCTGGGAAGTTGTGTGGTCCATAGAAAGAGACGGTGGGATGAGCAATTAGGTTACATAATAGATACGAAGGGAGACAAGATTTTATTGCAGTGTAAGCTAGTAAGAATGTACTGCACTGGACACCTCTTCAGAGTGTTAAAGAGTAAATATATCATTAAGAAGACTTAAGAGGAGCCCTGTGATCTGCATGGTCAGCAGTTCAAAACCACCAGCAGCTCCACAGGAGAAAGACTGGGCTTTCTACTTCCATAAACAGTTACAGTCTCAGAAACCCACCGGGGCCTCACTATGAGTCAGTATGCCTCTATGGCAACCACCTGATTGACGGGTTATAGTTTATCCCTATCTCCATCCACACGGGGACCATCAAATTGGCATAACACCTAATGACCGCACCTGGCGAGAGTTTAACAGGAGATAAAACTTGGGCAGAAACTCCAATGTTGAACTCCAGGTAATTGTTGGTACATGCTTTCAGGTCCGTTCCGACACATAGCTACCATATGTAAAACAGAAAAAGAACACTGCCTGTTTCTGGGCCAACCTCACAGTGTTACAATCGAGCACCTTATTGCAGCTTCTATGTCAATCCATCTTGTCCAGGGGGTTCCTCTTTTTTGCTGCCTTTCTACTTTATAAATCAAGATATCTTTTCCAGGGAATGGTCTCTCTTGAGAGTGCCCTGGTGACATAGAGTGCTATACATTAGACTACCAACTATAAGGTTAGCAGTTGGAACCCACCAGCTGCTCTAGAGGAGGAAAATGAGCTTTTCTGCTCTCATACTGATTTACAGCTCGAGAAACCCAAAGGGGTGATTCGATTTTGTTCTACAGGGTATTAGTCTGAATCAACCCAATGATGGCGAGTTTGGTTTGGGTTTGGTCACTCTTGCAGGAGACCTGGTGGTGTAGGAAATTTTGAAGTGGACTGTCAACTGCGAGGTTTTTTGGTTAGGCTCTCCTGACAATATGTCCAAAGTACACGTGAAATGAATCTCACCATCCTCACTTCTGGCTGTACTTTGGGTTGGTCCTTCTGCCAGCACCATAATTCAAATTCATAGATTCTTCTTTGGTCTTCCTTCTTCAATGTCCAACTTTCATAATCATGACGTGATTGAAAATATTCCTCACTTGGGTCAGGCACACATTGGTCTTCAAAGTGACATGCTTGCTCTTTAACACTTTAAAGAGGTCTTGGGCAGCCAACTGGCCTAATGCCATACATCCTTTGATTTCTTCAGGTAATCACCAAAATTATAAGGATAGACAATGAAGTTACATGGCCAGTTGCTACGGCATAGAATTACATGAGACCCCCCCTCCCACCCACCCCCGCCAAACCTAGAAACCTCAATATAGACCAAAAATTCATGGGCGTTAGGAACAGATACTCACAATTTCTTTGACAAGCTCCACTGGTAGTACTGGCATCTAGTAACTCTTGTTGTTGACTCACATCGCTGATTCGTATTGATTTGCAAGTGGCACGGGTAGTTGGAACAAGGAACTTCATTTAAACCTATTTGATTGAAGTAGCTTTGCTGTATTCCTGGCCACAGACTTGGCTTTTCACTATAAACTTTATGGCAGGTGCTTTCCTTGTAAATGCTCTTTATTGGTTTAAACACAAAATAATCCTAACCATTTATTGCATTTTAAATAAACCCAAGTATGCATGCCCATGCTACTGAGACAGTTGTTTCATATTTAATATAAAAGGGGTGGGTATATGAAATGGGTAATTAAGAAGAGGTATTTAGTCCCTCAATTATACTATGAAGGAGAAACAGAAGACTATCTACATACATGCATAGGATTAACATATATATAAATATATAAGGAGTATAATTTTAGCTTCTATTACATCACTGTCCAAAAGAAACATACACAGATTTACTTATATAAGAATGCCCATAACAGATTTATTATTAATATTTAAAATCTAGAAACACCCAAAATGTCCATCAACAGGAGAATATATTAATAAATGATGGAAGAGTCACACAGAGAAGTGCTGTTAGTGCTAGGTGTCATCAAGTCAGTTCTGACTCTTAGTGGTAGTGTGCACAACTGAACAAAACACTACCTAGGCCTGCGCCAACCTCACAACCATTGTTATGCTTGAGTCCATTTTTGCAGTCATTGAATCAGTCCATCTGACCCTCCACTTTACCAAGAGACTGGTTTCTCCTAATAACATGACCAATCTACATGGGCTAAGTCTTGCCATCGTAGCTTCTAAGGAGCATTCCGTCTGTATTTCTCCCAAGACACTGTTCATTTTTCTGGTGGTCCATGGTATTTTTAATGCTCTTGGCCAACATCACAATTCAAATGCATCAATTCTTATGTGGTCTTTCTTATTCATTGTCCGACTTTCACATACTTATGAGAGACTTGAAGATACCATGGCATGAGTCCAGTGTACCTTAATCTTCAAAGTGACATCCTCGCTGTTCAAAACTTTAAAAGACGCCTTTTACAATGGGGCTACCAACATAACACATTGCCTGATTTCTTGAAATTTCATGAACATTGGCTACAAGCAAAATGAAATCTTTGATAATAAAAAAGGAAAAAGCAAAAAAAAAGAGTAAGGTGTTGATCAGCATGTCTATTAAATGGTAGTTCAAATACTTTAGTTTTTTTAACCCTATAGAGTTTGGCGTAATGCCAAATTCTCTTTGGTTACAAGTAACTGACAACAATTTGACCAACATGTTGAAGAAGGGCCTTCATAAAAAAATGCTCCCTTCTGAATAGACTAATTAAATAAAAGCAAGCACTGCATATGGGCTAATGCAGGTCCAGGCCTAAGACTTGGAGGTCAGGATGTCGAGGCTGGAGTTTGCATTCTTCATCCTCTCGGTCAGGCATCCTTGTGCAGTAAACAACCTTGAAAACGACTTGCTCTCTTGAAAGAAGATAGAGCAGTTCCTGGAAAAGGAGGGCATCCAAGCCCAAGAAGAGACTAATACTCAGATCTAGAACACTGTCTGACACCAGGTAATGCTAGTCATGTTGGTGACACTGGTTTCGGCCACTCTCTTTCACTTTCCACCCAGTCTGTTTCCCTACTTCTTGGAAGTCGATGGTGACTGTGGCATAGCTCCTTATCATAAGTAACACACACACAGCTTCCAGTTCTAGCTTGTCCTTCAGTTATAACCACAGTGCAGAGTCAACTACAATCATGGAAACCCGACGTTAAATTCCTGAGAGCGAATCTGGTTGGCTTAGCCTCAGCGAGGTGTTGCAATTATTGCCCCCCAAAGATGGCTGTTGCAATGGCACCAGCTCCAGGAAAAAGGACAAACCAAGTAGCTCAACACATCTTCAAAGGTCTACTCAGAAGGGAGGTGGGGCAACATAGCAGAGAAAAGTGGGGTTGTTTCATGTTAGCCAGTAAATCTCAGGGAGTCTCTTCCACTTGTATCAGGAATATGTTGAATTCCAATTACGAGTAATATGAACTTTGAGTGGTTTTATCAGATAAAGGATTATTTTTCTCATACTCAAGACATCTGGAAGCGACCAGCTGCTGGTATTAGTGGCTCCCAATGTCAGAGCCAGGATCTCTGTATTCTCTCCACTTTCCCTCATGTTAGTCATGGGCACAAAATGGCTGCTATAACTCCCAACATCACGTTCACTTTTCAAACAGAAGGAAACAGAGAAATGCTGCACCAGTCATGTTTTTTTTTCCCCAGAAGCAAACGTTCCCCAAGAGATCAAGACTTACATTGACTTGTGTGACATAGCCATTCTGCTAGGGAAATTGCTATGTGTGCCATAGACATTGTGATAGAAAGAGATGGAATATCTAGTAATTATTTGAGAGCATACCTACACCAAACAACGTGGAGATCTTATTTAGAAGGGGAAAGTAAAAATGGATATCTGGTAGGTAACAGACAGTGTCTGACAGTGCATCAAATCCCAAGCCAAACCTACTGCCCTTAACTCGATTCCTTTGTTGCACCCCTTTCTGGGGTTTCCAGGGCTGGACATCATCATGTACATGAGAGATAGTTTCATTTTTCTCCCCCCAAAGCAGCTGGTGGGTTCGAACCACAAACCTTTCAGTTAGCAATTCAATGCTTACCCAATAGTGCCACCAGGGCCTCTACATTCTCTAAAATCTTTGTGCTAGTCATTCAAAATCAGTGTTTGAACATAGCTGATGGATGACATACTTATTATTTTTTTCTCAAACACACTAAGTCACTAAATATTTGATTTTGTGCTCCACCAGCTAGAATCCCTACACTAGGCTTTGCATTCTATTTCAAAAGCGGTTGTGGAGATAAAATTGGTTAAGGCTGTTTTCTCAGCTTCCAGTGTAACTTTTTAACAAATACACAAAGGCCTTTGCTATACCAAAAGATATCGAATTATCGTGGGAAGTATGTTTAGATGATTCTCAGCCTTCTTCATACATACTGCAGTTTCAGAAGTGATCTCAAACACAATTATTTCAATGTATGCAAACTGAATATATTCCATTTTAAAGCCATTTCCAGAGTGTGAGACAGGTGCAAGTGATGAAAAGGCAGCGTTTTAACTAACTGCTGCCAGCAGTCCTCATCTTTTAAAAAGCATGGGTTGGGCTAGGTGACTTCTAAGCACCCTCCCACGCTTGATATTCTGTCCTCTAAATGGACTGCAACCACAATCTCTCTAGATCACATGGAACAGTTCCAAGAAGTCCGTCTAGACTGTTTTAAACCAAGAGACAATGCTGCCAATGGAGTAAGTAAAATGGCATGGAAAAAGACAGAATGTACCTACTCAGATAATAAATGGAGGCTTGAAATCCTCTAGATTATTTCCATCACATAAACAAGACTGTGTTGAGAGAAAATTATTGATTATTTTTATGTTTAAACATTCATTTATTATTGTCCACATTAAAAGGCAATATTTTAGGGAGTGGCATATGAATCAAGCAGGAGATTTTACCTATTTGCACATAGAATATATATATATATATATATATATATATATATATATATATATATATATATATATATATATATATATATATATATATATGCCTCAAAAAGTTTGTGGAAAGTTTCCAATACCTTTTAATTCCATTTTCCCTCATGAACACTTTGAAGCCCCCTCATATTTATGGAAATATATTTATCACATGATCATTTTTGCCCTTACTTCAACTGATAGTCCAATTTTAAAAATGTAAGAGAAATAATAAGCTTTAGGGAACCGTTTATAACCACTTTGAAGGAAAATCTTAAATGTCTGCACTTGAAAACTGCATTAAGATTGGCCAGTCCTTGGGAAAGTCATTTTTACTCACAAGGACTCCTCCATATATCGGAATAGACCTGCCTTGTCGGGTTTTCAGATGGGAAGGAGCCCTGGTGGAGAAATGAGTTAGGCATCAGACTGCTGCTAACTGCACGGTTGGTGGCTCAAAGCCACCAGCGGCTTTGTGGGGGAAAGATATAGGTGTCTGCTCTTCAAAAGTCTGAGAATCAGTACCAGGTTTCCCTTTCAGACATTATACATTGCAATTGACTCAATGAAAATGGGTTTGGTTTTTTGGTTTAATGTTTATGGAATCAGATCACCAGGTTTCTCTCTCTCTCTCTCTCTCTCTCTCTCTCTCTCTCTCTCTCTCTCTCTCTCACACACACACACACACACACACACACACACACACACACACCATTCAGAACTACTGGATGCATCTGAATAGCCAACCCATCTGTTGGCAGATGCTATGCCAGCAGACTCCTTAGGTTTTTATTACACTCTTCAAAATTTATCCAGAATTGAGTTTGTTTATTCTGGTGACATCAAAGCTTCCTTTTCTGTTCCCAAGGTCCCCATGCTGCTCTGATTCTTACATCTCTTCCTTTAATTCTGTGCGGTTCCCTTATAAACGATGAGCAGCCTCATCCCTTTTAAATATTGTTTTTGCTATTTAAATACTTATTTCTAGAGAATCGTAAGAATAGCACAAAACCCTCCTGTGCTCTACAAATAGTCATCTATTGCCAATGTCTTGCCCCATGTGGTTTATCCTTCTATTCAGAATGAGGTGATTTAGAGTAAGTTGTAGATAAGATGTCCTTTTACTCCTAAATACTTCAGTGTATAAACAAAAACATTATTTCACCTAACTACAACACACATATAAACTCAGCGCATTTACTATCAAGACAGGACTATTTTTTTTTCTAATGCTATCAATAATAAACTTTAAAGTTCTCTACCATGCCCCCTGCCCCCTCCCCATCACTAGGTACAGGGGTAAATCTAGACTCATTTGCATGTGATTTTCATATTCCTTCAGTCTTTGTCAATCTAGTACAAATCCTCAGTCTTTCTTGACTTTGACATATTTTAAGAGTGCGGGAAGTTTACTATGTCCTTCAATTTGGGTTTGTTTGGTGTTTCCTCGTGAATAAAATCAGATTAGAGTTCCCGGGTTATTTAAACAGTTAATGTTCTCCGATACCAACTGAACAGTAATGGTTCGATTTCACCTAGTGGCATCTCATAAAAAAAAAAAAACCTGGTGATCTTCTTCCAAAACATCAGTCATTAAAATTCCCAAAGTTTATGAAATTTGGTTCTACTGTATGATGCACATGGACTGGCCATGAGTCAGAATCAATTCAACAGCAGCGGGTTTGATTCAGATTTTCAATTTGTGTCAAGCATATCCCCAAATGTGGTTGTGTTTTTGCAAAACATTCTGTTGAAAATGACATGGTATTTGATGTAATCCTGGTGAACAGCTGCTCTCTTATAAAAGTAAGCTACTTCAAGTTCAATTTCTATCACCGGAGATTTAAAAGGTTCTGTCTAATTTAAGACTTTAGCCTAAACCAAGAGGTGTGTCAACACTCTGGCCTGGCTACATCCCAACTTGGAAAGGCTAGAACTTCGGGGTTTGAGTAGGCCACTATGGAAGTTAGCTAAGTAGGTGCAAGGGTAGGCAAACAGATCCAGGAAATAAGAATCCATGAGGTCAAAATCAGTACTCACCAGTCAACAATAGGACTAAACTGTGATTTCAGGGCAGGGGCTGTTGGCTCACTTCCCAGTGTTATAAAGCTAATGGGTGGAGCTGGCCCAGGGCCCAAGGGTATTAGTCATAGACTTCAGAGGAGGGCAGGAGTATGATGTTCCTGGCAACGGCAGCCTCAGAGCAAGCACCGTATCATGTACCTTAGTGTTGGCATTGCTGTGAGATTCCACTTTAACAAATCCAGAGCTTCTCAAACTTCCATGTGCATAGGAATCCCCTGGCAATTTTGTTAAAGAACACAGTCAGTAGGTCTAGGGTGGGGCCTGAGAGTCTGCATTTTTAACAAGGCTCTAGGTGCTACTGGTCCTCAAGGCCAGCCTTTGAGATGCCAAGCTGCAGGAGAGCATTAGTTGGGCTATGGCATTACTGGAGATGCCAACACTATCTCACATCCTTCAGAGCAGCTTTACTGTGAGACTGCCCGTTACTCTACAGGATAAAATCTATACTATTACAAATAAGCTTATTTTAATCAATGCCGACCCAATGGATGTCCTACCAACCATTTAAATCCCATAAAGGTGAGTCCAAGGAGATGAGGGAGGGCATTGAGATGGAGACTTAGATGGCCTACTGCCAAGCCAGAAATAAAGTGAAACCCCATCAATATTAAATATTCCACTAGTCACTCTATGTGAAAAAGACAAGACCTTCTACTCCTGTAAAGAGTTACAATCTCAGAAATCCACAAGGGGCAGTTCTACCCTGTCCTCTAAGTTACCTAGGAGT